>NC_086445.1:649664028-650386528 GCF_028390025.1 Pseudophryne corroboree
CCATGTTGGTTCCAGTCACATGTTCAATCTCCACCAATCTGCTGCGCTGTGGAATCTGCATAATTGGTCAGCCAATGCCTGCCCTGCAGCAGGTATAAGTATCCTGTGCCTGAACCAGGAAATGGTCAGTGCTTTGTTTGTCAAACCTTGTTCCAGTCTCTCTCTCCTGTGGTTGTTTCTCCAGGTTCCAGCTCCTGTCTCCAGCATCTACTAAGAGACCCGCACCTGCCTTCCATCGTGCGGTGCAGCCTGACTCTGCAGTCCTCTGTGGCTGTTCCAGCTTCCAGCTATTAACCCATCTGCTTCCAGCAGTCAGCTTTCAGCAGATTCCAGCCTCCTTAAAGTGCCGGTGTTGTTCCAGCGGATTCCTACTTACCAGCAGTATCCACTAACCACCGGTAACCACTTTTCAACTCTTCTGTTTCCACACTCCCTAGCATCTTACAGTATCTACTTCGTGTCTTCATCACCTGGCTGATTCCATTCAGCATCCACTCCGTGTCTCCACCACCTGGCTGGTTCCATCCAGTAACTACAACAGTTTATTCCAGTTACCAGCTTCATCTAATACACCTACTGGCGTGTTCCTCGGCTATCTCCACTACTACAGCCAGGCCTGGTAAGGTTATTCCATCAAAGGACTTTAACATCTGTTCTTCAACCTACCAGTGCTCTGTGACACCTTTTATGGTTAAAGTGATCCGTCTTGAGGAAGTCCCGAGAATTATCGGGACGAAACGCGTTGACGTCATCACCCGTTTTCAACCGCTGCATGTGTGACTGTGTCTTTGGCTGCTCCTGACGCTCCTGCCGTTCTCAGCTGTGCCGGTCTCTTGCCGCTCACCTCTGCCTCATCCATCTGTGCCATTCGGCTGCCGATCACGGTGTGTGCTATACACAGAGGACATTTACACCTACGGCTCACTGCTACTGTGGCTCCCTGGACGCTGCTTGGTGCAGCACCGACGGCTTGTTAAAGTCTCCACTACCTCTGATTGTGTGCTTACAAACGCTGCCCATCAGTCTGGAACTCCCTAAGGTATTTACCTAAAAATAAATCCCTGCACTTGTGCTATAGTGCTGTAGCGGAGGACATTTCCGGGAAAGGGTAATTATTAACCCCGTTTGATCGGGCAAAACACATCACGAAGGACTAATCCTGCACTGGGACGCCAGTGACCGGTCAAGTGGAGACTTTTATTTAATCATTTATATATTTACAAACTGGCATTTAGTGATGAGAATTATGTGGCATTAACGGCAAATGAAATAATTGATTAATGTTTCTTACTAATTGGATACCTCTGTAAGAAATACGGGTTTAATTAAATAAGTTTTTTTACCATAACACTTCACTAAATAAGGAATGCATTCTGGTTGAAATATAATAGCAATTGAGCTGATACATTTTATTGTGTATTTTAACAAGTGTATTTATTTAAGTGTAACACTATTTGTTACTAGTAAAAGAATATAATATAACAAGTCTCTTGGTTTTTTAGTAAAGGCAAACATTCATTTTTATCACTGTATTTGGAGTCACTGAAGCGCACAGACACCTCCGATTGTATTCTAGTTTGCTTTCTAGGCTCTTGCAAAGCCTTAGTTTGTGCAGCTAGTGTCTACCTAATACAAGTGAATTAATTAATTATAGAATTTTGCGCCTGGGATTTGGGTGTCAAGTACATCCACTTGTTTTTTGTCAAAGTGATCCAGGAACTGTATTATCTGCCACTGCTATTATCAACTGTGAATGCTGTTGTTATTACACGGAGTCTGTTAATAAAACTTTTATTGACTTTTAACCTGGTTGTCATGGTCACACCTTTGGGTAATCCTACTACACTTACATGTCCAGGGGTCTGATTAAACCTCCCAAGTTTAATTTCATTTCAGCCCCTACAACTGAGGCTTCCTCCTGTCAGCCAAAACCCTCAGTTGTGACAAGCAGGGGAGAACTTGCAAGAATGGAAACCACATGGATGTAACTTTCCATCTGAAGCATACTGCGAAAGTACAGCACCTATGCCTACCGTAGAAGCATCAACCTCCATAAAGAATGGTTTCAGAAAGTCTGGTTGCTGAAGCACCGGAGCGGTCATAAAGGCTGCCTTCAACTGGGCGAACGCTGCTACAGCTTCAGAGGACCAATGGCTTGGGTCAGCCTCTTTCTTGGTTAGGGCAGTAATAGGAGGCACAATAGTAGAGAAACCCCTTATGAATTTCCGGTAGTAATTTGCGAACCCTAGAAACCGTTGTACTGCTTTCAAGGAAAGAGGCTGAGTCCAGTCCCGAATAGCAGAAAGTTTCTCCGGATCCATAAGCAACTCCGTACCTGAAATAATGTAGCCCAGAAATGGAATAGAGGGGACCTCAAAGGTGCATTTGGAAATCTTGCCGTAAAGATGGTTCTCTCGCATCCGAAGGAGTACCTCCTTAACTTGTATTCTGTGCTCAGTGAGAGTCTTCGAAAATATCAGGATATCATCCAAATATACCACCACATTTAGGTATAACATGTCCCGAAAGACTTCATTAATGAATCCCTGGAAGACGGCGGGGGCGTTGCTGAGGCCAAACGGCATTACCAAGTACTCATAATGCCCGTCCCTAGTATTGAAGGCCGTCTTCCATTCGTCCCCTTGTCGGATACGTATCAAGTTATAAGCTCCCCTTAAGTCGAGCTTAGTGAAGACTCGAGCTCCGCAAACTTTATCGAAAAGCTCCGTGATGAGCGGCAGAGGATACTTATTCTTAATGGTGACTTCATTTAGACCACGATAATTGATACATGCCTCAGGCCTCCGTCTTTTTTCTTCACAAAGAAGAAGCCTGCTCCCGCTGGGGAAGTAGAGGGGCGGATGAATCCCTTCTGCAGATTAGACTTGATATATTCTGACATGGCTTGAGTCTCAGGTACTGACAAAGGATAGGTACGACCTCGAGGTGGCATTTTCCCCGGTATGAGCTCAATAGGACAGTCCCAAGGTCTATGCGGTGGTAACTTATCGGCCGCCTGTTCCGAGAAAACATCTGTAAACTCTCGATAAGCCTCTGGAATAAGCTCTACATCCGACTTGAACGATGCACGAAGCGGGTAGACAGGAGTAAGACAATTCAAATGACAGAATGGACTCCAAGAAATTATCTGTGTCGACCTCCAGTCGACGTGAGGGCTGTGTAACTTGAGCCAGGGAAGACCAAGGACGAGATCGTGAGACATCTCCTGAATCACAAGGAACTCCAGATGTTCTTGGTGCAAAGCTCCCACTTGCAGCTTGATTGGCATAGTATGACTTGTAATCAGAGCATTAGAAATTTGGGTACCATTAATAGCAGTTATCGTAATAGGTCGTTCGACCGACTGTAACTTCAAACCCAGATTCTGGGCACAGGAAAGGGAAATAACATTTCCGCAGCTCCTGAATCCAACAGTGCCTTAACGGTTTTGACTTCAGACTCAGCAGACAGAGATACAGAAAGCAGACAGTCCACTGCTGGAGAAGATTGGAAACAACCCCTAGCTTAACTTCTCCAGAACAAGCTAGGACTGCCCGTTTCCCGGGCGAGACTTGCAAGACTTGAGGAAATGATCCGCGGCTCCACAGTAGAGGCAAAGTCTACCCTCACGCTGACGCTCTTCTGGGGACAGCCGAGACCGATTAATCTGCATGGGTACGTCTGGACTGGAATTAACTGTTTGCTTAGAAGGAAGAGATCGGAGTCTCAACCGATCTGACCGACTACGTTCACCACCACCTCATTCCTGCATACGAAGATCCACCTTTACACAGAGTGAGACCAACTGTTCCAAGGAATCTGGCAGATCTCTAGTAATCAATTCGTCTTTTAAACGATCCGAGAGCCCGTTCCAAAAAGCAGCCCGAAGGGCATCATTATTCCAGCTCAGTTCAGAAGCTATAGTTTGAAAGTGAATTACATACTGTCCCACTGTACGAGAGCCTTGTCGAACTCTGAGCAAGTCAGCTGAGGCAGCAGTCGTCCGGCCAGGCTCGTCAAAGATCCTTCGGAACGACGTAATGAAGTTGGTATAACTAGAGACTAACGGATCTGATCGCTCCCACAACGGTGACACCCACTCCAACGCTGAACCCTCAAGCAAAGAGATAATGTATGCCACTTTAGACCGATCAGTAGGTAAGTTATGTGAGAGAAGTTCGAAGTGTACCTCACACTGATTGAGGAATCCACGGCAATTCTTCGGATTCCCGTTATAACGAGGAGGAGTGGGAAGCTGAAGGCGTGACCTGGTTCCAGACAAGGAGGGAACATTGCCAGATACAACCACTGGAGCGGATACTGGAACTGTAGCTTGGACCACTGAAGCCAGCGAAGTCTGGATTTGATCCAGCCGGCCAGATAATTCCTGGAGATAGTGCATCACCTGATTCTGTGCTGCTTCCTGACTCTGTACTCGGGAAACCAGGTCCTGCATGGCGCTTGCCTCTGGGTTCCGATTCCCCGGGTCCATGAGGCCTGAGTATACTGTCACTGGCCTAGACTGAGGGTGTTGTGAACTCTGGGATTCTTCCGATGGTTGGGAAGAGGAACCACAACTGAGCCAGAAAAGGGGAGGCCTAATATAGGATTTCCTCATACCGGATGCTGACAGTGGTGTTTGATGAAATATTGAAGAGTTTTATTGCAGGGAAAACAACTTAAAGTCAAATGACAAAAAGGAATAAATGTGAGAAATGTCCAGACCCACTGAGGGGTTTTATGAGCAGGATTAGAGATGCTGGAAACAGAGGAAACTGTGGGTGATGTTTAAAAGTCACTGATAACTTATAAATAATGATAAGGCACAGATGGATAAAGAACTTGTGAGCTGATGATGTGAAGAACTGAAGTGCAGGGGTTTTAGACGCTGTTATTTTGTAGAACTTGAGAACGGTGACTGAGACGCTGATGATATGAGGAACTGAAGTGCAGGGGTTTTAGACGCTATTATTTTGTAGGACTTGAGAACGGTGACTGAGACGCTGATGATATGAGGAGCTGAGGTGCAGGGGTTTTAGACGCTGTTAATTTGTAGAACTTGAGAACGGTGATTTATGCCCGCAGCCACGCTGATTCCTAGGAGCACTGGTGACTGGTGAGATATACCGGCCGCTGAGTACACTGGAACCGGTGCAGCGAACTGGCAGACTGGAAATGCCGGAGACACTGGAGTAAACCTGCAGAGATCCTTGCCGGGAACGAGAGCGCTGGCATCTACATCAGGGAAAGACGATACTCAGGCACTAAGGCTCCGTCCGGCGTCAGACTTTGAATTCCCCGCCACCGCTGGATTGGCGGAGCAGTCAGATGACGTCACCCGCCCCCCGTCCACGCGAAGCCGGGTGTCATGGCGGCGCCCATGCCCCGGAGAACCGCCGGGAGCCGCGCCAGCCGGACGCCGGAGCCCGTGGCCCACCGAAGGCAGAGGCCGCAACACCGACCAGCAGACACGCAGGGGTAAGCGCGGCGAACGCCGCCTCTGATGTGTGACACTTTCTTAGTATCCGTGAAGTAAGCCTCCTCAACCTGCTCAGGTATTGTCAACAAGATTTAATACATCTCTAATGGCTTCAATCATTAACTGCACCCCTTTTGCAAGAGATACCACCCACCTCAGCACTTCCCCATCACCGTCTACTGTGTCAGAGTCGGTGTCTGTGTCATCTTGCATAATCTGGGCAAGAGCACGTTTTTGAGAGTGAGTGCCAGGGGGCCCTGAAGGTGCCGACCCGGACCAAACAGCCATAGAGGTCTGTAAAACCAGAGTTGCATTTTCATTTTGTGTTACTCTAGTAGAAATCTGAGAAATCATACTCTTGATAGAGGTTAACCACTCCGGTTCTCTTAATGGAATCTGTGCTAAACCAGAGCAATCCTGATTACATGGAATGGGATCATCCTGAGATAACATATCTTCCACAGCATATGACACAGAATCCCTAGACATGGCTTATGTGAGACAGCAAGCACCCCCACACACACAGGGAAATGGCAGACCGAGTTCCCCCACTAAGAACGCCAAGAGAGACACATAGTATGGAGCCAACCCACACACAGTGCCTTGAGAGATAAGGACACCCCTTACCAGTGCTAGCTGTGTACCTTAATAGGTTACACAGTCTAAATCACAGAATCCCCCCCGCCCCTCTACAACCCCCTGGTACCGTAACAAGGCAGCTGGAGTCGATGTGGAGAGACAGCTCTCCCTGTCAGCGTCTGCATGCAGGAAAGATGGTGCTGAAAGCTGATGGGTCTGCTGTGAGGAGAAGCTCCGGCCCCTTCCATGGCGCTGGCACCCGCTCATATTTAAATTTTTATACTGGCCTGAGGTGAATTGCTGGCGGTGATCCGGGGTCCCCGACAGGCTGTGTGACCAGTTTAGGGTGTAGGCGCTGACTCAGGGCGCCCCTCACAGCGCCGCATCATGTACCGCTGAGCCCAGGAGCGCAGTTAGTACTGCGCTCCCTACCCTGATGCCACCATCTTCACAATGGCTCGCCGCTTGTTAGGGGGCTGGTGACTAACTCGCCACCGACGTCTTCTGGCTCTGTAAGGGGGTTGGCGGCATGCTGCTGGGGTGAGCGATCCCCTGTGGCGGCAATCGATCTGTCCCCTCAGGAGCTCAGTGTCCTGTCAGCGTAGATAGTGGCTCGCACTCCTCAGGGCGGACACTACTCCCCATCCTTAGTCCCACGAAGCAGGGAGGCTGTTGCCAGCAGTCTCCCTGTGCCTAAACTCTATTCAAAAAAATAAAACTAAAGAAACTCCTATGGAGCTCCCCTAGCTGTGACCGGCTCCTCCGGGCACATTTTCTAAACTGAGTCTGGTAGGAGGGGCATAGAGGGAGGATCCAGCCCACACTCTAAAACTCTTAAAGTGCCAGTGGCTCCTGGTGGACCCGTCTATACCCCATGGTACTAATGTGGACTCCAGCATCCTCTAGGACGTAATAGAAAGGGGCTTTATGTGGACAATATTCCCCAAATGAAGATCATATGTCCATATTGTTAAAACTCTAAACCACACCTATCGATATACTGACCAGTTCCCTGTAGTGCAAAATATTGATAAAACTGGTTACATTTATTTATTTTTTGCAAATATTGTGAAGAGTGGGAAACATTAGAGGTGTAACTACCATTGGTGCAGTACGTGCATTGCACTGGGACACCACTGGGCCCAATGCTGCCCCGCCCCCGACCAGCAATGAGTTATTTCCTGGCAGCAGACTATTTTGAGCAATCTCATATGAATGGCCCAGTGCAGAGAGAAGAGTCGGCCCCACAGCCTGAGAGACCTGCCCTTTCCCTTAAGGAGACAGGGCTTGGCTTGTGTTAGCCGGACTGACAGAGGAGTCCTACCACCTATCAGTGCTGATAACCACAGCTACACACTGTTTCTAATTAACAGACAGATGTACATTTTTTATGTGAATCAACCACTAAACTGATGATTTCCCCCCCAAAGGAATGCTCAGAAATTGTCGGGGGAGGGGTGGGGGATGTTTATGAGTGAATTAGGTGAAGAGCATGAATTATCCAAAATGATTTTAGGTAAAAAAAAAAAAATTAGGATCACATTTTCTTTTAAAAAAAAATTATTTCCCTCAAACATCGGAACATCGATCGGAAGATCGATAACATCGGAACATAGGTAACATTGCAACAATAAGACAGCTGACAGGCAAACGGGAGGGGGCGGGGGGGGTTTGGTTTACACCAGGGGTGGCCAAAAGGAAGACCGCGATCTACCAGTAGCTCGCGGAGCACCCGCTGGTAGATCCCAAACAACTTAACTAAACCAGCTCCCAATACTGCGGCGCGCCGGTGACATCATGATGTCACCCGCACACTGTGAGGAGCCCACCACCGCTGCTTCTTTTCCTTTGACCTCCTGGCCTGCCTGTCATGACGTGCTGTCATAGGGAGCAGCTGTTCCACCTGGCTGCCTGCTCGGTAGGTAGTGTTTGGTAGTGTGTTATTGAAGTTTTATATGGGGAAGGTGGAGGGAGGAGGAACGAGGTCTGAGACAATTTAATATATGTTTTATTTTTTTGTGGGAGACAATTTTTTTTTACTTGTATGGGGCAATTTTACTAGTGTGTGGGGGCAATGTATTTTTACTACTGTGTGGTGGCCAATGTGTTGAGGTTTTTACTTGTGGGGGGCCAATTTGTGATTTCGGGTGACACAGTCCCTACACCCTAGGAGGTCACGCCCCCCTTTTTGTTATGCCTTGTCCCCTTTTTGGGCATGTGTCTGTGGCGCGCACTTTTGTCCCACCTAGGTAGATCACGGAAGCTTTTCAGCTTTCAAAGTAGATCACCAACTTCAAAGGTCTGGCCACCCCTCGTTTGTCTGCAGCCACTGGGTGGGGGATCCTGCCGTGCTGACCAATTAGCAGTGATCAGCAGCATTACAAAACTGAGGGGAGAGTGCAGGGAGGCAGAGGGACCTTCCGGTCCCTCTGAGAGCAGTAGCGGAGGGAAGTTCTTCTTCCCTGCTGCTGCTAATACTGTTTATCTGACTGGTTGCATCCTGTGCGACCACATCAGATAAGAAACTTGCTGGTATGACCATGCCAGGCAAGTGGTTAAAGGCAGCTCACAACAGGTACTGGCACTGTCAGCGTCTTCCTGCCAAACTGAGGAAAGCACAAGGGGTGGGTACTCCGTCACAGACAGAGCAGAGACCGCTGTGTTCCTGCCCCTACCAAGGAACATGCCCCGTTCTCCGAACTACACAGGACACTATGCTTGTACCCCAGTCAATCACTGTCTCTCCCTGTCACTTCCTCTCTATCACTTACTGCCTCTCCCTTTAAACCATCTGCCTGCTTTCCGCTGTCACCTTCTGCCTCCCCTTGCCTTCCGTTGTCACTCTCTGCCTGTTTGTTATCCTCTGCCTCCCCCTGCCTTACGCTGTCAACCCATGCCTCTCCCTGAAACCCATTGCCGTGTGACATATTGTGAACTTGGGTTGGGGAGAAGGAGGGGGACCTAAATTATGTTTTTGCACCTGGGCCCACCACTCACAAGTTCCGCTATTGGTAACGTTTATGTTTAAGCAAGGTCAGACTGGCCCACAGTGGTACAGAGGAAATCCCCGGTGGGCCCCACTACCTGAGTGCCCACCTCCCTGTAGAGATTAGGCTCCAGACAGTACACTTTCTTATACATTATATGTTACATTATACTGCACAGGACTGTATTTTCTGCAGTGTATTAATTATTAATGTGGTACATTATCATATACTGCATTAGCATTATTTAATATATATATTTATCAAGGAGCTAGGGATGTCCATCGACCTTCGATAATTACAAACCATTAAGGGGTAATCACTAATGTCAAATAGTTTTGCCATCTACGGCAGAGGTCCAATGGTTCTCTACATAGAGTCCACAATTTATTTTTTTCCTACTTAATGCCGGGTACAGAGCCTAGCTCCTCCCCCCATGGGTCCATGAAGCCCCTCCTGCAGGCTTTGATTGGCCGGCAGCTTAGTAAGCTATCGAACAGGAATGACAATCGTTTCCCTACAAATGGTTTTATACCATCGATGTTAACCTCCAATGGTACAATCAATGGTGACTATATATGGTTAAGCCACTGATGGCAATCCCTACAAGGAGTCCAGACCATGCACTCTCTAATGGTTAGCCAAAAGTCTGTGGTGTCTAGCCACACTCTCTCTGCAGACTGGCAACACCCTCATGCATGGGTGCCGCCTACCAATGCACTCCGCTAGAGGGCCCGTGATGTTAGTGTATTAGAATGCTTAATATTTGTAGACACTCCCTTACTAATCTGTGTAAGCTTGAATCTTCAGTGATGGTCCCTGGGACCAGGGGGATGCTGGGAAAAGGGTGGCCCAGTGTGCAGTGTGCCTGGAGTTGGATGGAATAAACGGCACAGCAGTGAACTCACATGTCTCTGTGTCCTGATGACTGGATTTACAAATGTATGAACAAAACGTGGTGTCAGAAGAAGTTTAACTTGGACTGCTAGTGCTCTCAGAGTGTGAAAGAATCTTGCAGAAGTCTGTAAGGCTGTGATACTCAGTGTCTGCAAAGCCTGCCGTGTGCTCCTCTCTTCAAACAGTGAGTAACCATGGATAAACTAGCTCCTCCAACCAGCATGCTGAGGTCTGGTAACTTGTCTGAAAACTGGAAAAGATTTAATCAAAGGTTTAATATATACCTTGCTGCATGTGGAGCTGATTCAGAGGCTGACAAAACGAAGGCATCGATTTTCCTCCATGTGACAGTAGAGGATGTGCAGGACATTTATAATAGTTTTCAGTTTGATGAGGGGCAGAATATGGTGCTATGCTATCTTCTATAATGCAAAAGTTTGAAGATTACTTTGTGCCAAGGAAAAATGTGACATATGAAAGATATAAGTTTTTCACATGTGATCAGAAGTCTGTAGATGGATTTGATCAGTATGTTACAGATCTGCAATCACTCAGTAAAACCTGTGAGTTTGGTGATTTAAAGGATTCACTGATTAGAGATCGTATTGTCTGTGGAATACCTGATAATGGACTCAGAGAGAGATTACTGAGAGAGCAAGATTTAACACTAGAAAAGGCAGTGACTGTGTAGATCTCCAGAAATAACTAGATTTCAAGCCAAAAAGTTACACAAGGAAGCTGATGTGCATGTAGTGCAGAAAACAGAGCCATGCAAACCTCCATTCTCAAGAATGAAGCAGTCTAAGTCACAGTCTAATAAGGAAATGTGTAGTAGATGTGGAAATGCTCACAATCCCAAAATGTGCCCTGTTTATGGTAAAACCTGCATGAAATGTGGTAGACCTGATCACTTTGCCAAATGCTGTAAAATTAAAAGTAAAACAACCAAAGTGCATGCTGTTAAACAAACAGATGAATTCTTTGTGGATTGCATTGAACTTTGCAGTGCAGATAAGAAAGAATGGATTGTCCCTTTAACTGTGAACGAGATCGTCATTCCCTTTAAGCTTGATACTGGTGTGCAGGTGAATTTAATATAATTTCAAGACTATAAGACTTTTAGAGTAAAACCTAAAATTCACCCAGCCAAAGTGAAAGTTACAGGGTACACTGGGGAGGAAATTCCTGTGAAAGGTACATGCTTAGTGACACTGAAATATAAGGGACAACAGTTTAAAACAACTCTACTGATTGTGTATAAAAATGTGCAACCGATTCTAGGATTAAGTTCCTGTGAGAAACTAAGCTTGCTAAAGAAAGTTTTTATGGTGACATCACAAGTAGAAGATGACTGCAAATCAATGTTTACAGAATACAGAGACTTGTTTGAAGGTCTAGGTTGTTTGCCTGGAGAGCATAAAATATAGACACGCAAGTTTCTTCAGTGATACACCCCTGTAGAAAAGTGCCGTTTGCGCTGAGAGAAAAACTGAAACAAGAGTTAAATCGCATGGAAGCCTTGGGTGTGATACAGAAAGTTGATGAGCCTACTGAATGGGTAAGCTCCTTAGTAATTGTTGAAAAGAAAAATGGACAACTCCGAATATGTCTAGACCCCAGAGAATTAAACAAAGCTATTAAACGAGAGCATTTCAAACTACCAACCAGAGATGACATCATGTTGCAATTTGCGGGAGCAAAATGATTCAGTAAATTGGACGCATCTTCAGGATTCTGGCAAATGAAGCTAGATGAGGCCAGCTCAAAGCTTTGTACATTTAATACACCAGAAGGTCAATACAGATTTCTTTGACTACCATATGGAATATTGTCTGCTCCAGAAGTATATCACAAAAAGAAACACATGATTTTTGAACATATTCCAGGTGTTGAAACAATGATGGATGACATTATTGTCTGGGGATCTACAAAGGAAGAACATGATTCTAGATTAAGACAAGTAATGGAACTTGTCAAAGTGAATCTAAAGCTAAACAAGGACAAATGTGAATTTGGCGTGAATATACTTACCTTTATGGGCGATGTGGTCTCGGATCAAGGTGTAAAACCAGACTCAAGGAAAATATCAGCCATAGTGAACATGGAACGTCCTAACAACAAAGACGACGTCAGAAGATTCCTAGGAATGATTACTTACTTAGGAAAGTTTATTTCTCAACTCTCTGAACGAACAGCCTCTCTTAGATGGTTGTTGGACAAAGATAACGAGTGGATGTGGTCACATGAACAAGAAGAAAGTTGGCAAAACTTGAAATAGATCATTACAGAGCAACCAGTGCTAAAATTCTTTGATCCTGCGAAAAGAATAAGAATTTCAGCAGATGCTTCGCAATTTGGCCTAGGCTCAGTGCTGTTACAAAAACATGAAGATACATGGCAACCAGTAATCTATGCATCAAGAGCACTGACAAGTGCGGAAACAAGGTATGCTGAGATAGAAAAAGAACTTCTAGCGATCACATATGCATGTGAGCTATTTCATCAGTTTGTGTATGGTCAAACATTTACAGTGGAAACTGACCACAAGCCATTGATAGCTATCATGACTAAATCCCATGACTGTCCCATGAGAATTCAACGAATGCTTATCAGACTACAGAAATATGATGTACACTTGCTGTACTGTCCTGGCAAATACATGTACATTGCTGATACACTTTCTCGTGCTGTGGACAAAAGTGAAGGTTCCAAAAGTCTGATGGATGAAGAGATAGAAGCCTATGTTAATTTGATCGTAGCTTCTCTACCAGTGTCTCTTGCAAGACAAAAATAGATTAGGAAAGAAACTGAGACAGATGACACAATGAAAGTGTTGAAAGATATAATTCTGAAAGGTTGGCCAGCAGAAAAACATGCGTGCCCGCTGTCTATCCATGATTATTGGATGTACCGCAGTGACCTTACAGTTGTCGATGGTATTATTTACAAAGGCAATAGGTTTGTAATACCTGCACGACTAAGAAAAACTATGCTGTGCAAGATACATGAAGGCCACTTAGGAGAAGAAAAATTAGAAGCGAAGAGCGCGTGAAGTTATGTATTGGCCAAGAATGAACCAAGACATAGCACAGACTACAGCTACATGTGAATTATGTCTTACGTATAGATCGAAACAACAAGTCGAGCCACTGAGTCCTCACGCAGTGCCAGAGAGACCGTACCAGAAAGTTGGAGCAGATTTGTTTGATTGTAATGGGAAAATGTTCATTGTCGTGACTGATTATTAATCCAACTACCCTGAGGTGAAGACACTACATACAACAACTAGTAAAGCCGTAATCAATTGCATGAAGTCAATCTGTGCAAGGCATGGTGTTCCTATGGAAGTGTTCACTGACAATGGTCCTCAGTTTTCCAATGCTGAATTTAGACAATTTGCTGATGAGTGGGAATTTGTCCATACTATGTCAAGTCCCCACTATCCATGCTCAAATGGGTTGGTGGAAAGTTCAGTAAAAACTGTAAAGAGTCTCATGAAAAAAGCTCAAGAAGGTAAAGAAGATTTCTACAAAAGTCTTTTAATCTACCGCAGTACACCTTTACAGAATGGACTTTCTCCTGCACAAATGCTGATGGGAAGGAGGATTAGAGCAAATCTGCCGATACATGATGAACTGCTTAATACACATAACTCAGCGTTGGTCAGACTGAGTAAGGAACGTCAACAGGCGAAACAGAAACTGTTCCATGACAGGCAAGCAAAAAGCTTATCTGATCTAAAATCGGGTGACCAAGTCCGTCTCAGAGATCACGAGAAAGGTATTTGGGTGCAGAAAGGTATTGTGCAAGCACAAGTAGCACCAAGATCTTATACTATACGTACAGAGCATGGAACGGAAGTAAGAAGAAATCCGGTGGATTTAAGATCTCAACCTAACCATAATGAAGAAAACATGACTGAAGAATACCCTTCATCTGATATGTATGATGATTCTGATAATGATGAACCAGCCACGATTCTAGAAAGGTCCTACATGGTCGATGAAACACAGACTGTGTGTGAAAGACCCAAAAGTGAAATACGCAGACCTGAGAGACTCATTGAAACGTGTTAGATGATGTTCTTAATATGACGTTGTTAATTGTTGCATTGAAGCGTATAGGGCTTATCTTTAAAGAAAAGAGGATGTGATGTTAGTGTATTAGAATGCTTAATATATGTAGACACTCCCTTACTAATCTGTGTAAACCTGAATCTTCAGTGATGGTCCCTGGGACAAGGGGGTTGCTGGGAAGTGGGTGGTCCAGTGTGCAGTGTGCCTGGAGTTGGATGGAATAAACAGCACAGCACAGTGAACTCACATGTCTCTGTGTCCTGATCAGAGGCGGAACTACCGGCAGTGCAAGCAGTGCGTTGCACTGGGGCCCGCCTCTGTCCAGGGGCCCAAGCATGTAATGAGTCAAACTGACTCATTACATGCCGCTGTACGCTGCGGGCAACCGCTGCCTGCAGCGCACAGCCGCCCGGAGAGGAGAGGAGCAGCGGCACGGACGGGGGAAGGAGGAGGAGGGAGGTGAAGGAGGGAGCCGCAGCAGTGCTTTGTTACTGGTGGAGGCGCTGCTGCTCCTCTGCTTCACTATAGGCTGTCTTCCGAGAACAGCCTATAGTGAAGCAGAGGGGCAGCAGCAGCAGCGCCTCCACCAGTAACAAAGCGCTGCTGCGGCTCCCTCCTTCACCTCCGTCCTCCTCCTTCTCTACTGCCCGGGAATCGTGACCAGAAGCTGCACCGAGGAGCCTGAGCCAGTGGAGAGGGTAAGTATAATTCTTCTTTCTTTCTTTCTTTCTTTCTTTCTTTCTTTCTTTCTTTCTTTCTTTCTTTCTTTCTTTCTTTCTTTCTTTCTTTCTTTCTTTCTTTCTTCTGGGACTGCCTGCCGCTATGTGTAAAAAGGGGGAATCTGCCTGCCGCAATGTGTAAAACTGGGGAATCTGCCTGCCGCAATGTGTAAAAATGGGGAATCTGCCTGCCGTAATGTGTAAAAAGTGGGGACTGCCTGACGTAATGTGTAAAAATGGTGAATCTGCCTGCCACAATGTGTAAAAAGGGGGGACTGCCTGATGTAATGTGTAAAAATGGGGAATCTGCCTGCCGCTATGTGTAAAAATGGGGAATCTGCATGCCGCAATGTGTAAAATTGGGGAATCTGCCTGCCGCAATGTGTAAAAATGGGGAATCTGCCTGCCGCAATGTGTAAAACTGGGGAATCTGCCTGCCGCAATGTGTAAAACTGGGGAATCTGCCTGCCGCAATGTGTAAAAATGGGGAATCTGCCTGCCGCACAGTGTAAAAAGGGGGGACTGCCTGCCGCTATGTGTAAAAATGGGGAATCTGCCTGCCGCTATGTGTAAAAAGGGGGAATCTGCCTGCCGCTATGTGTAAAAAGGGGGAATCTGCCTGCCGTAATGTGTAAAAAGGGGGACGCTGTCTGCCGTAATGTGTAACAAGGGCACGCTGTCTGCCTTAATGTGTAAAAAGGGGACGCTGTCTGCCGTTATGTGTAAAAAGGGGACGCTGTCTGCCGTTATGTGTAAAAAGTGTACGCTGTCTGCCGTTGTGTAAAAAGTGTACGCTGTCTGCCGTTATGTGTAAAAAGTGTACGCTGTCTGCCGTAATGTGTAAAAAAGGGGACGCTGTCTGCCGCTATGTTTAACAAGGGCACGCTGTCTGCCGTTGTGTAAAAAGTGTACGCTGTCTGCCGCTATGTTTAACAAGGGCACGCTGTCTGCCGTTATGTGTAAAAAGTGTACGCTGTCTGCCGCTATGTGTAACAAGGGCACGCTGTCTGCCGTTATGTGTAAAAAGGGGACGCTGTCTGCCGTTGTGTAAAAAGTGCACGCTGTCTGCCGTTATGTGTAAAAAGAGGAATCTGCCTGCCGTAATGTGTAAAAAGGGGGACGCCGTCTGCCGTAATGTGTAACAAGGGCACGCTGTCTGCCTTAATGTGTAAAAAGGGGACGCTGTCTGCCGTTATGTGTAAAAAGTGTACGCTGTCTGCCGTTGTGTAAAAAGTGTACGCTGTCTGCCGTTATGTGTAAAAAGTGTACGCTGTCTGCCGTAATGTGTAAAAAAGGGGACGCTGTCTGCCGCTATGTTTAACAAGGGCACGCTGTCTGCCGTTATGTGTAAAAAGTGTACGCTGTCTGCCGCTATGTTTAACAAGGGCACGCTGTCTGCCGTTATGTGTAAAAAGTGTACGCTGTCTGCCGCTATGTGTAACAAGGGCACGCTGTCTGCCGTTATGTGTAAAAAGGGGACGCTGTCTGCCGTTGTGTAAAAAGTGCACGCTGTCTGCCGTTATGTGTAAAAAGAGGAATCTGTCCGCTGTAAGGTGTAAAAGGGTCTCTACCTGGTGTAGTGGTGCCACTGTGCGGTGTAATTTGAAGAATGGAGACTACTGTGCACCGTTTTATGAATTGGTATTATTTTGTGGCCACACCCCTTCCCCACGTAGCCACGCCACTATGTATTTTTGCACGCGCCTACGGCGCGCACTGCCCCTGTTTTGCATTTAGGGGTGGGGCTCCGATGCAGTTTCTTGCACACAGTGCTAAAATGTCTAGTCACGGCACTGTTGCTTGGTATCCATTTCTCTGGCCCTGAGCAGGTCCCTCTCACCAGATCCTCTCCAGGGGTGAGGGGGTGGACTTGGATGGGATGTGTGTGGGGGGGGGGGGGGGGGGGGGGGCAAAGCATTTTGTCGCATCTGGGCCCACCGCTCGCTAGTTCCGCCACTGGTCCTGATGACTGGATTTACAAACGTATGAACAAAACAGGCCCTTCATACCTGTGTCCGAAAATATCAGCATATGTACCTTTTTGGCAGGTACAGAACCTTTTTTCTATGGTTTGTACCTGACTAAAAGAGCTTTGTACCGATTTTTAACTCTCCAAATTAAGATTGAAATTATAGGAAAAGGGCCACGCCCCCTTTAACCGTGACCACGCCCCTTTACTAATTTGTACTGGTTTTTCATGTGTGAAATGTTGAAGGGTAGATGTCAGTTCATTATTTACAAAAATATTCTATATGAACAACTTTCATACTGTGCAACAGAATGAATAACATTAACCACAGTAGAGTCTGTACTCTTACCAATGACCATCCATCGGACTATAAACATTGTGACGTAAAAATCATTGCTACTTGTGAGACATTAAGGCGGAGACCAAGTTGCTCCATAAATGGGGACTGAAATGGAAATACATTTTCTACTCTACTGTTTATTTCTCTATAGAATCGACAATGAACCAATTACGGATGACTTTGGGCTAAGTAACCCGGAAGCTGAGTTCTGCACATGGTGCTCAGGTTCAGGCAACATCATCGTAAGGAGCAAAATCGTACGCTTCAGCAGATACACAGTGTTATCGGTGCTTGGACTTTGGAGAGCATGCAGGCGCCATGCTGCGTGTGTTCTGTGGACACCGGGAAGTACCGCTGCCCCGGCTGCCGCGCTCGCTAGTAAGTATTGTGTGAACTAGCAGTCACCTGCTTACATGTGCACCTCTGTGCATTATGTTCCAGGTTCTATGTCATTGAGTAGTTTATCAAATTGTTTTGTTTGACCACAAACAAAATCTAGTGAATGTCGTTTTAAATAGTTTAAGATTTACAGGTCAGCTACCAGTGGTAACAGGGAAACCCACAGCATCTTTGTCGCACAGGACTCAAGCTGGTTTTAGATCCTGCTGACCTGATAAAAGTTGGCTGTAAACGGTGTATTTGGGTTAACTGTTTTTTTTTTGTATTGCACATTGAAAAATGAATTTGCGTAACAGTTGCTTCTATTGTAAAGTTAACAGTGTCTTGCCAAGGGGTCTATTTACTAAACCTTGAACTTTGTAAAGTGGATGGAGATAAAGTACCAGCCAATCAGCTCCTAACTGTCATTTTTCAAACACAGCCTGTGACATGGCAGTTAGTACCTGATTGGCTGGTACTTTTGTCTGCTTTATCTCCATCCAAGGCTTAGTACGTAGATCTTATTCTTATGACTTAATGTTTTGCACACCTTCCGCAGGATCACACTTTCCACAGGATGTACGCTAGAGGTTGAAGCAGCTGCAGGTACACATGTCAGGAGATTACTACTTTGTGACTGCTTGACCCTTGGTGCAAAATAGTTGGGTTCATATATATTTGGACACTGACACATACATAGCAGGGCCGGTCCTTGTGGCACCCAGGGCAAAAGTTTCCTGTGGCGACGACCCCCCTTCCCCCCAAAGGCAAAATAGAGTTGGTGTGTGCCGAAGGCGCGCATTCAAAAATAGGTGCGTGGCTTCTTCATAGGGAAGGGGCATGGCCACAGTTATCCCCCTGTAGCTGCTCCCCGAGTAGCTGACCTGTGGTCCCCTGTAGCTGTGGCCCCCGTAGATTTGCCCCTACCCCAATAGCTGTGCCACCTGTAGTAGCGCCGCTTGCAAACAAGAAAAACAAACGAAAAAACAATACTTGCCAGCCCGGCTCCTGCTTCTGGACCGCTGCTGCTGCTGTCTCCGGCCGCCGGCTCCTCTATGGGAGAGATGTCATGATGTCTCTCCCATAGCACCGCCGCACTGACACTAGGGGTCAATTATGACCTCTAGTGTCAGTCTCCGACGCCGGCTGCAGCGGGCGCCCACACAGCCCACGGCGCCTGCTGCAGCCGGGGAGAGGGGGTATCAGGAGTAGCAGCTCTCGCCGCCTTCGGGGTAGCGGCGCCCGGACAAAAAGCCTGCTTGCCTGCGGCAAGAGCCGCTACTGATAGTTAGTGAGGTTGAAAAAAGACAAGTTGTCTATAGAGTTCAACCTTAGTTTTCATCCTATACTGTTATGAATGTAACCAAAGTATACCTGTAGTAACTCAATACAGTCTTTTTAAATGTTATATCTCTGGATATCCTTATAATAAATGAATGAGAATAAAAATCAACATGAAAAATTCAACACCGTCCTAGGCAAGTCACATGTGCACTGCCATATCTGTTTTTTTTTTACGTGTACATGGTAATGAGTACACACTAGCCTGAAGAACACATCAGGCTAGTGTGCGTGTAAAAGTAACACTTTAATTTACAGTATGTCCCCTGTGTTATAGTTATGACACATGCTAAATTTGCTAAAGTCATGACCTTGGCTATTTAGGGTGCATACATGTTTTTTAGGGCAGATGAATGCAGAAAGGTTTTATGGCGATTAATAAATCGGGCTCTAAATGCCAGTGACGCTGCGTCTCATACACTAGCAGTAGGGTGCAGTGTGTCAATGTAATACTCCCACGACTCCAATATATTCACTTGTAAATCCAAGTAAACTGACCTGACGTCTAAAAATGGGATAGCAGCAAAAATGCACTTAAGTGCATATGTTAGTAGATATTGTGGTAAATTAAATCAAAGGTTTCCATTTCTCAGTGATCGCATTGAGTAAAACAATTTGTGGGTCACAGGGACCCCTCACTTTAACCCCTTCAGTGGCGGATTTTCAATTTAAAAACACACCCTGGGGGTTGTGTTTTTAAACTGAAGTGGGTGGGGGAGGTGCAGGGGGTCGAGCGATGGGGTGAAGTAATCGCCTGGCGATCGCCAACCCCAGCGCTGATTCCTGGCCGCCTTGCGGCGCCCGGGAATCAGCATAGGCCATTTTACAGCTAAGTCCGCCCACTGGCGAATTGGAGTCTGGGGGGCGGGCTAAACTCCATGATGGAGTATACTGATTCCCGGGCGCAGTGCACGCTGCACGGCTGTCCCCGGGGAATCGGTTAGTAGTATGCCCGGAAATCTTCTGGGGTTGCCAGCGCTGCAGGGCTGGCTACCCAGGAAGATTTCCAGGCATACCACTGAAGGGGTTAAATGACTGGGGTCCTACTCCGCTGTTTCTGGATCCCATCACCTATTATGGATTGTGAGAGAAGGCAGCTGAGCTGGGTTCAGGTGGCAACTTAAGCAGTGCTGGGGACACATAACAATTGGGTTAGAGGTGGTTAAGGGCAAGAAGCAGGTGGGTGTAGAGGCAGGGAGAAGGGGCAGACAGCAGTTGGGACAGTACTAGGGGGCTAGTGACAGGCAGTGCTGAGGGTTGGGTGGGCGCAAGGGTAGATGTCTGAGGCAGAATTGGCGGCCAAGGACGGGGTTAGGGGCACCTAGTGCTGGTGTGAGTAAAAGGCTAAGGGTAGATAACAGCTGGTGCAATAATGGGGAGAGGGCGGAGGTTAGGTGCAGCTAGCGCTGGGGGTAAGGGTAGATGGCAGCTTATATTAGTAGTAGCAGTTGGCCCATTGCTTGCCACACAAAGTGTCCACACTATATTATAAGCAGCACCCACACCCACCACAGCATCAAACCAAACCCCTACCCGCTACCCACTTTTACTTGAATCCTCTCGGGGAGTGTAGCCACTGTCTTACCAGCTCCTCGTGTAGCGCCAGAGCCGCCTTCACGCTGGGTCCGCCTTCATAATTGGCTGGGACTGCCTTCACAGACATGCCGCAGTGTAAGTAGAGTGCAGGGAGGTAGCCACTGTCACACATCACTGTCCGGTGCCCACTGCTGCTACTCGGAGCTCTGAGTCTCTACTCACTCACTTGCACTCTGCCTGTAGTGCTGCGCTGGCAGGTAGGGAGATCTCAGGTGGTGATTCCGTGGGGGAGACGCTGGTTGCAGTGATTGGATGGGGCGACAGACTGAGGATTCTTATTGGCTGAAGTGCACACAGGTCAGTGAGAGACAGCGCATTCTGTTAATGTAAAAGTTTTTCTTTTAGTAGTGTTAAGTGATAAAAAGTAGTAAATTAATGTATATTGATATCATTATGTAAGGGGTCTAAAGTGTCACTAATACCCCTTTCATACTTAAATAAAAATCCCGGGTTTTTGCACGTGAATGTGGATCAACCCGGGGTTTCGGTATGTGTGGATGGAAACAACCCTGCTCTTTACCAGGGCCAGGCTGGGACCCGGGAATTTGCCGGCTTGCTAGACCTGGCAAATTCTCTGGTGGTATGTGAGTATCTGATTTATTTTTATTCATGCTACAAAGCCAAACATACTATTTTATTATCTTGTATTTAAATCAAAATAATTATTTTCTTGTTCATTTTTAAAGCACTGTGAGGCCTTGCAGTAGTTATGCAGTTTAGTGAATGTCCTAAAATTGATGTAGAAAATAAATAAGGCTGCACTGATCATATTTTGTAAGAAAAGGGACATTCCACCTTCATTTCCAATTATCTTTCTCCTTCCCTGATACTTTTACTAATATGGCGTCTCTCCATTTCTGGTCTCCTTCACACTGCATCACAGCAATTACAAGTTTTTTTTGTTTATTATGGTTACCCCTTGTTACAATACATGGGGGGCTATTCAATTAGACCTGAAAATGTATTCAGGTGACTTCATTTGTTTTGCCAATTATTTTATTTATTTAATATTATTATTTTTATTATTTTCTCTTACGTCCTAGAGGATGCTGGGGACTCCAAAAGGACCATGGGGTATAGAAGGGATCCGCAGGAGACATGGGCACACTATATGACTTTGAATGGGTGGGAACTGGCTCCTCCCTCTATGCCCCTCCTCAAGACCTCAGTTATATTCTGTGCTATTTAAACAGCGCAGTGATCATATATTATTTCTCTGACGTCCTAAGTGGATGCTGGGGACTCCGTCAGGACCATGGGGAATAGCGGCTCCGCAGGAGACAGGGCACAAAATTAAAAGTTTGACCACTAGGTGGTGTGCACTGGCTCCTCCCCCTATGACCCTCCTCCAAGCCTCAGTTAGGTTTTTGTGCCCGGCCGAGAAGGGTGCAATCTAGGTGGCTCTCCTAAAGAGCTGCTTAGAATAAAAGTTTGTTAGGTTTTTTATTTTCAGTGAGTCCTGCTGGCAACAGGCTCACTGCAACGCGGGACTAAGGGGAGAAGAAGCGAACTCACCTGCGTGCAGGATGGATTGGCTTCTTAGGCTACTGGACACTAGCTCCAGAGGGACGATCACAGGTACAGCCTGGATGGGTCACCGGAGCCGCGCCGCCGGCCCCCTTACAGATGCTGAAGAGAGAAGAGGTCCAGAAATCGGCGGTTGAAGACTTCCCAGTCTTCTTAAGGTAGCGCACAGCACTGCAGCTGTGCGCCATTGCTCTCAGCACACTTCACACCGCGGTCACTGAGGGTGCAGGGCGCTGGGGGGGGGGCGCCCTGGGCAGCAATGTAATTACCTTTACTGGCTAAAAATACATCACATATAGCCCCTGGGCTATATGGATGTATTTAACCCCTGCCAGGATTACAGAAAAAACCGGGAGAAGAGCCCGCCGTGAAGGGGGCGGGGCCTATCTCCTCAGCACACAGCGCCATTTTTCCCACACAGATCCGCTGGTGGGAAGGCTCCCAGGCTCTCCCCTGCACTGCACTACAGAAACAGGGTTAAAACAGAGAGGGGGGGGCATTTTTTGGCGATATTATTATATATTAAGCTGCTATAAGGGAAAACACTTACTATAAGGTGGTCCCTGTATAATTATAGCGCTTTGGTGTGTGCTGGCAAACTCTCCCTCTGTCTCCCCAAAAGGCTAGTGGGGTCCTGTCCTCTATCAGAGCATTCCCTGTGTGTGTGCTGTGTGTCGGTACGTGTGTGTCGACAGGTATGAGGATGATATTGGTGTGGAGGCGGAGCAATTGCCTGTAATGGGATGTCACCCCCTAGGGAGTCGACACCGGAATGGATGGCTTTATTTATGGAATTACGTGATAGTGTCAACACGCTACAAGGTCGGTTGACGATATGAGACGGCCGGCAAACCAATTAGTACCTGTCCAGGCGTCTCAAACACCGTCAGGGGCTTTAAAACGCCCATTACCTCAGTCGGTCGACAGACACAGACACGGACACTGACTCCAGTGTCGACGGTGAAGAAACAAACGTATTTTCCAGTAGGGCCACACGTTACATAATCACGGCAATGAAGGAGGCGTTACATATTTCTGATACTACAAGTACCACAAAAATGGGTATTATGTGGGGTGTGAAAAAACTACCTGTAGTTTTTCCTGAAATCAGATGAATTGATTGAAGTGTGTGATGAAGCGTGGGTTACCCCCGATAGGAAGTTGCTAATTTCAGAGAAGTTATTGGCATTATACCCTTTCCCGCCAGAGGTTAGGGCGCGCTGGGAAACACCCTCTAGGGTAGATAAGGCGCTCACACGCTTATCAAAATAAGTGGCGTTACCGTCTCCTGATACGGCCGCCCTCAAAATCCAGCTGATAGGAGGCTGGAAAATACTCTAAAAAGTATATACACACATACTGATGTTATACTGCGACCAGCAATCGCCCCAGCATGGATGTGCAGTGCTGGGGGGGTTTGGTCGGAATCTCTGACTGGAAATATTGATACCCTGAATAGCGACAATATTTTATTGACTATAGAGCATTTAAAGGATGCATTTTCTTTATATGCGAGATGCACAGAGGGATATTTGCACTCTGGCATCAAGGGTAAGTGCGCTGTCCATTTCTGCCAGAAGAAGTTTTATGGACGCGACAGTGGTCAGGTAATGCGGATTCCAAGCGGCATATGGAAGTTTGCCGTATAAAGGGGAGGAATTATTTGGGGTCGGTCTATCGGACTTGGTGGCCATGGCAACAGCCGGAAAATCCACCTTTTTTACCTCCGGTCACCTCCCAACAGAAAAAGACACCGTCTTTTCAGCCTCAGTCCTTTCGTTCTCATAAGAACAAGCGGGCAAAAGGCCATTCATATCTGCCCGAGGCAAAGGAAAGGGTAAGAGACTGCAGCAAGCAGCTCCTTCCCAGGAGCAGAAGCACTCCCCCGCTTCTGAAAAGTCCTCAGCATGTCGCTGGGGTCTTACAAGCGGACTCAGGTCCGGTGGGGGGGTAGTCTCAAGAATTTCATCGCGCAGTGGGCTCACTCGCAAGTCGACCCCTGGATCCTGCAGGTAGTATCACAGGGGTACAGATTGGAATTCGAGACGTCTCTTCCTCGCAGATTCCTGAAGTCTGCTTTACCAACATCTCCCTCCGACAGGGAGACGGTGTTGGAAGCTATTCACAAGCTGTATTCCCAGCAAGTAATAGTCAAGGTACCCCTAATACAACAAGGAAAGGGGTATTATTCCACGCTGTTTGTGGTACCGAAGCCGGATGGCTCGGTGAGACCTATTCTAAGTCTGAAATCTTTTGAACACTTACATACAAAGGTTCAAGTTCAAGATGAAATCACTCAGAGCAGTGATAGCGAATCTGGAAGAAGGGGACTTTATGGTGTCCTTGGACATCAAGGATGCTTACCTCCATGTCCCAATTTGCCCTTCAAACAAGGGTACCTCAGGTTCGTGGTACAAAACTGTCACTATCAGTTTCAGACGTTGCCGTTTGGATTGTCCACGGCACCCCGGGTCTTTACCAAGGTAATGGCCGAAATGATGATTCTTCTTCGAAGAAAAGGCGTATTAATTATCCCTTACTTGGACGATCTCCTGATAAGGGCAAGATCCAGAGAACAGTTAGAGGCCGGTGTAGCACTAACCCAAGTAGTGCTGCAACAGCACGGGTGGATTCTAAATTTTCCAAAATCCCAGCTGAGCCCGACGACACGTCTGCTGTTCCTAGGGATGATTCTGGACACGGTTCAGAAAAAGGTTTTTCTCCCGGAGGAGAAAGCCAGGGAGTTATCCGAGCTAGTCAGGAACCTCCTAAAACCAGGAAAAGTGTCAGTGCATCAATGCACAAGAGTCCTCGGTAAATGATGGCTTCTTACGAAGCGATTCCATTCGGCAGATTCCACGCAAGAACCTTTCAGTGGAATCTGCTGGACGAATGGTCCGGATCGCATCTTCAGATGCATCAGCGGATAGCCCCGTCTCCAAGGACAAGGGGGTCTCTTCTGTGGTGGTTGCAGAGTGCTCACCTTTTTGGAGGGCCGCAGATTCGGCATTCAGGACTGGGTCCTGGTGACCACGAATGCCAGCCTGAGAGGCTTGGGAGCAGTCACACAGGGAAGAAATTTCCAGGGAGTGTGGTCAAGCCTGGAGACTTCACTTCACATAAATATACTGGAGCTAATGGCAATTTACAATGCTCTAAGCCTGGCAAGACCTCTGCTTCAGGGTCAGCCGGTGTTGAACCAGTAGGGCAACACCACGGCAGTCGCCCACGTAAACAGACAGGGCGACACAAGAAACAGGAGGGCAATGGCAGAAGCTGCAAGGATTTTTCACTGGGCAGAAAATCATGTGATAGCACTGTCAGCAGTGTTCATTCCGGGAGTGGACAACTGGGAAGCAGACTTCCTCAGCAGACACGATCACCACCCGGGAGAGTGGGGACTTCATCCAGAAGTCTTCCACATGATTGTGAACCGTTGGGAAAAACCAAAGGTGGACAGGATGGCGTCCCGCCTCAACAAAAAACTGGACAGGTATTGCGCCAGGTCAAGAGACCCTCAGGCAATAGCTGTGGACGCGTTGGTAACACCATGGGTGTACCAGTCAATGTATGTGTTCCCCCCTCTGCCTCTCATACCCAAGGTACTGAGAATTATAAGGCGAAGGGGAGTAAGAACGATACTCGTGGTTCCGGATTTGCCAAGAAAGACTTGGTACTCGGAACTTCAAGAGATGCGCACGGAGGATCCGTGCACTCTACCTCTAGACTTACCGCGGCTGCGTTTAACGGCATGGCGGTTGAACGCCGGATCCTGAAGGAGAGGGCTCCGACGGAGGAATTTCAACTGGGTCGATTCCTACATTTCCTGCAAACAGGATTGTCTATGGGCCTCAAATTGGGGTCCATTAAGGTTCAAATTTCGGCCCTGTCGATTTTCTTCCAGAAAGAATTGGCTTCAGTTCCTGAAGTCCAAGCTTTTGTCAAAGGAGTACTACATATACAGCCCCGGTTGTGCCTCCAGTGGCACCGTGGGATCTCAATGTAGTTTTGGGATTCCTCAAATCCCATTGGTTGAGCCACTCAAATCGGTGGATTTGAAATATCTTACATGGAAAGTGACCATGCTACTGGCCCTGGCTTCGGCCAGGAGAGTGTCAGAATTGGCGGCTTTTTCGTACAAAAGCCATATCTGATTTTCCATTGGGACAGGGCAGAACTGCGGACGCGTCCTCAGTTTCTCCCTAAGGTGGTATCAGCGTTTCACCTGAACCAACCTATTGTAGTGCCTGCGGCTTCTAGCGACTTGGAGGACTCCAAGTTGTTCGACGTTGTCAGAGCCTTAAAAAAAAAAAAAAAATATATATATATATATATATATATATATATATATATATATTTATTTCAAGGACGGCTGGAGTCAGAAAGTCTGATTCGCTGTTTATACTGTATGCACCCAACAAGCTGGGTGTTCCTGCGTCTAAGCAGACGATTGCTCGTTGGATTTGTAGCACAATTCAACTTGCGCATTCTGTGGCAGGGCCTGCCACAGCCAAAATCTGTAAATGCCCACTCCACAAGGAAGGTGGGCTCACCTTGGGCGGCTGCCCGAGGGGTCTCGGCATTACAACGCTGCCGAGCAGTTACGTGGTCAGGGGAGAACACGTTTGTAAAATTCTACAAATTTGATACCCTGGCTAAGGAGGACCTGGAGTTCTCTCATTCGGTGCTGCAGAGTCATCCGCACTCTCCCGCCCGTTTGGGAGCTTTGGTATAATCCCCATGGTCCTGACGGAGTCCCCAGCATCCACTTAGGACGTCAGAGAAAATAAGAATTTACTTACCGATAATTCTATTTCTCGTAGTCCGTAGTGGATGCTGGGCGCCCATCCCAAGTGCGGATTGTCTGCAATACTTGTACATAGTTATTGTTACAAAAATCGGGTTATTATTGTTGGAAGCCATCTTTTCAGAGGCTCCTCTGTTATCATGCTGTTAATTGGGTTCAGATCTTAAGTTGTACAGTGTGATTGGTGTGGCTGGTATGAGTCTTACCCGGGATTCAAAATCCTTCCTTATTGTGTACGCTCGTCCGGGCACAGTATCCTAACTGAGGCTTGGAGGAGGGTCATAGGGGGAGGAGCCAGTGCACACCACCTAGTGGTCAAACTTTTAATTTTGTGCCCTGTCTCCTGCGGAGCCGCTATTCCCCATGGTCCTGACGGAGTCCCCAGCATCCACTACGGACTACGAGAAATAGAATTATCGGTATGTAAATTCTTATTTTTTTTCAGTAGTATATGGGTGCTGGGGTGTGAGCTGCTATACTCCCTCTGTGTTCTCTCTAACAGGCTTCCCTGTGGGTCTGTTTACTATTGCCAGTGTGAGAGTGTGTGTCAGTACGGTGTGTCGACATGTCTGAGGCTGAGTGCTCCTCCCCGGAGGAAGATACTGGGGGTGCAGAGAAGGATTTGGAAGTGACTGTCGGCACCGCCGACTGCTGATTGGGTGAATATGTTGAGTACATTGAATGCAAATGTGGCGTTATTGTCTAAGAGGTTGGATAAATCTGATTCTCAGACACAAACGTGGAGAAAATCCATGGAGGACGCCTTATCCTAGGTATAGGCCCCCTCAGGGTCACAAAAGCGTTCATTTACCCAAATAGCTGATACGGATACCGACACGGACTCTGACTCCAGTGTCGACTATAGTGAGGCCAGTTTACATCCAAAATTGGTTAAGAGTATTCAGTACATGATTGTGGCTATTAAAGATGTTTTACATATTTCTGAAGTACCTGCTGTTCCTGATACAAGGGTATGTTTGTATAAGGGAAAGAAACCTGGGGTGACGTTTCCCCCCTCTCATGAACTGAATGCTCTTTGTGAAAAGGCTTGGGAATCACCTGATAAAAGGTGGCAGATTCCCAAAAGAATTCTTATGGCATATCCTTTCCCCTCTGACGACAGGGAAAAGTGGGAGTCCTCTCCCAATGTGGACAAGGCTCTGTCCCGGCTGTCCAAGAAGGTGGCGCTTCCATCTCCCGACACTGCTTCCCTCAAGGATCCTGCGGATCGTAAGCAGGAAACGACATTAAAGGCCATTTATGTCACTACGGGTGCACTCCTCACACCTGCCGTGGCGTCGGCTTGGGCGAGTAGTGCTATTGCTATGTGGGCTGATAATTTGGCATCTGACATGGATACCCTGGATAGGGATAACATTCTTTTGACTCTCGGTTATATCGGGGACGCTGCAGCTTACCTAAAGGATGGCGTGAGGGATATTGGCCTCTTGGGATCAAGGGCCAATGCCATGGCAGTCTCGACCAGGAGAGCGCTGTGGATTCATCAATGGAATGCTGATGCCGACTCCAAGAAAGCTGTGAAAGCTCTGCCTTATATAGGTAGTGTCTTGTTTGGAGACGGCCTCGCTGACCTGGTGTCTACCGCTACAGCGGGTAAGTCATCTTTTCTTCCTCATGTTCCGGCACAACAGGAAAAGGCACCCCATTATCAGATGCAGTCCTTTCGGCCTAATAAATACAAAAAAGGAAGAGTCTCGTCTTCCTTGCTTCAAAAGGCAGAGGAAGGGGAAAAAGGCCGCCTGGTGTGTCGGGCTCCCAGGACGAAAAGTCCTCCCTGGCGTCTGCCAAGTCCACTGCATGACGCTGGGGCTCCCCTACGGGAGTCCGTGCCGGTGGGGGCGCGTCTCCGACTCTTCAGTCAGGTCTGGTGTCACTCGGGCCTAGATCCTTGGGTGTTAGACATAGTGTCCCAAGGGTGCAAACTGGAGTTTCAGGAGGTGCCCCCCCACCGATTTTTTTAAATCAGCCTTGCCAGTTTCTATCCCAGAAAGGGAAGTAGTGAGTGCTGCGCTACAAAAGTTGTGTCTCCAGAGTGTCATTGTCCCGGTACCCCGGTCCCAACAGGGAGAAGGGTTTTATTCGAGCCTCTTTGTTGTGCCAAAGCCGGACGGCTCGGTCAGACCGATCCTGAACTTAAAATCCCTCAATCTGTAATTAAAAACTTTCAAGTTCAAGATGGAATCTCTTCGAGCAGTCATCTCCAGTCTAGAAGGGGGGAGATTTTATGGCGTCAGTCGACATATAAGATGCCTACTTACACATCCCGATATATCATCCACATCAGGCTTTCCTGAGATTTGCGGTGCAGGATTCTCATTACCAATTTCAGATGTTGCCGTTTGGTCTTTCCACGGCCCCGAGGGTCTTCACCAAGGTGATGGCGGAAATGATGGTACTCCTACACAAGCCGGGTGTCACAATTATCCCGTACTTGGATGATCTCCTGATAAAGGCGAGATCGAAGGAGCAGTTGCTAAGAAATGTGGAACTCTCCCTGACGGTTCTGCAACATCATGGTTGGATTCTAAATTTGCCAAAGTCTCAGTTGATTCCGACAACTCGGCTGCCCTTCTTGGGCATGATCCTGGACACGGGACTGCAGAGAGTGTTTCTTCCGGCGGAAAAAGCTCTGGAAATCCAATGCATGGTCAAGGATACTCTGAAACCGGCAAGAGTGTCGATTCATCAATGCACTCGAGTGCTAGGGAAGATGGTTGCGGCTTACAAAGCCGTTCCGTTTGGCAGGTTTCATGCCCGGGTGTTTCAATGGGACCTGCTGGACAAATGGTCCGGGTCTCACCTGCACATGCACCGGAAAATAAGTCTATCTTCCAGGACCAGAATTTCTCTCCTGTGGTGGCTGCAAAGTTCTCACCTTCTAGAGGGACGCAGGTTCGGGATCCAGGATTGGGTCCTGCTGACCACGGATGCAAGTCTCCGAGGCTGGGGAGCAGTCACGCAAGGAAGAAGTTTCCAGGGAAAATGGTCAAGCCAGGAAACTTGTCTCCACATAAACGTTCTCGAGTTAAGAGCCATTTACAACGGCCTTCTGCAAGCGGAACACCTTCTTCGAGGTCTACCTGTCCTGATTCAGTTGGACAACATAACTGCGGTGGCGTACGAAAACCGCCAGGGCGGAACAAAGAGCAGAGCGGCGATGTCTGAGGCCACAAGGGTTCTCCGCTGGGTGGAAAAACACGTGAGCGCTCTGTCAGTAGTCTTCCTTCCGGGCGTGGACAACTGGGAAGAAGACTTCCTCAGCAGACACGATCTCCATCCAGGAGAGTGGGCTCTTCATTAAGAGGTATTTGCAGAAGTGACAAGGCGTTGGGGAATTCCTCAAATAGACATGATGGCGTCTCGCCTCAACAAGAAGCTTCCGAGGTATTGTTCCAGGTCAAGGGACGTTTAATTTGCCGGCTGTCAGGATACTGCCGCCGGAATCCCGATAGATGGCAATGCCAGCAGCTGGAATACCGGCGCTACAGCACTATTCCACTCGTGGCTGTCCATGACGCCCATTGATTGGGAATAGAACCTGTGGCGAGCGCAAGGGGACTCTTTGCGCTTGCCCCACTGCTGCATACTGGTGGCTGGGGTGCCGCTGTCTGTATATTGACGAGCGGCGGTAAATCATACTGAACCCATCTCAATGCATACTGTGAGGCGGATTGTTTTGCAGCTTTGGCCCTTTGCTTCAGCTGCAGTCTGATACTGCACAAACTCCTTTTGTACTGCATAGACATTCCTAGGTGCATATAGTAACTTGTACTTTCCTTGTAGAAGTAAGCACAGGCTAATGTAGCACGTTTCTATTATTGAGCTTCAGATGAGATTTTTCAGACAGACACAAAATTAACCAGCACCTACTTAGGAAAACTCTGCTTAGATTGCAAAAAGTAATAGGCACTTATGGGTCAACCCAATTAGCCTCAAAGCTTGTGATGTGCTGTTGCTGTGGCGTTTCAACGACTGCAACTGCACCCAATCTCTAACCCTTTGCAGGCTGAAATTAGCCCCAATTTGCACGAAACTGCTCTGACCTCTATGGGGTGGCGGACACTTTGCGAATTCGGGCTGCCATAAAGTGATAATTGGATTGATCCCTTATTTCTCTTACGTCCTAGAGGATACTGGGGTCCACATTAGTATCATGGGGTATCGACTTGGTCCACTAGGAGCCATGAGCACTTTAAGAAATCAATAGTGTGGGTTGGCTCCTCCCTCTATGCCCCTCCTACTAGACTCTGTTTATAAATTGTGCCCGGAGGAGCCGGTCACGCTTTGGAGAGCTCCTGAAGAGTTTTCTACATTTATTTTCAAAGTTTGTTATTTTCAGTCAGGGCTGTTTAGGCAACACCCTGACTGCTTCGTGAGATTTTAGGGAGAGAACGGCCCAACATCCTTAGAGTTAATGGTCCCGTTTCTCTGCGGACATGACACTGAGGGAGTCTTTCGCAAGCCACACCATGGTGTAGCGTACCCTTCCCATAGTACTCCGCCACCCTCTAACAGAGCTTGAAGACGGAAGAGTGGTGAGTACGGCGCCGGCGTCCCGGTTAGCGGGTCACCAGCGGACATGGCAACATTAGGGTAGGAGCGCAGCTCTGATACAGGCTGCGCTCCGGGGAGGCTCACAGGACACGCTGTGAGGGGCGTGCTGAGCCTCCTGTTATACCCACACTGGCGCACATCCTAACAGAGGTTCAGTCTCCTAGTTAGGCACACTTTCTACCTCAGGGCCATTATAAAAATGTGGGAAGCGGTGCGCCATTACAGGAGGCAAGGCTTCACTCAGAGCAGATCACACAGCTCTCCAGTGCCATTTTCCTCTGCAGCTTGATCAGACAGCACTCACAGGGAAGCGCAGCTCCTTCCACAAGGACTCCAGTCTCCTCAGTGGTACCAGGGGTCTTAGTGCAGGTGGGGAGCAATGTTGGGACTGTAAGCACTACTCAGGTGCTTTATTCTTGTGACCCAGCTTAGTTTTCTCTATCGTCCTAGTGGATGCTGGGGTTCCTGAAAGGACCATGGGGAATAGCGGCTCCGCAGGAGACAGGGCACAAAAAGTAAAGCTTTAGGATCAGGTGGTGTGCACTGGCTCCTCCCCCTATGACCCTCCTCCAAGCCAGTTAGATTTTTGTGCCCGGCCGAGAAGGGTGCAATCTAGGTGGCTCTCCTAAAGAGCTGCTTAGGAAAGTTTAGCTTAGGTTTTTTATTTTACAGTGAGTCCTGCTGGCAACAGGATCACTGCAACGAGGGACTTAGGGGAGAAGAAGTGAACTCACCTGCGTGCAGGATGGATTGGCTTCTTGGCTACTGGACATCAGCTCCAGAGGGACGATCACAGGTACAGCCTGGATGGTCACCGGAGCCTTGCCGCCGGCCCCCTTGCAGATGCTGAAGTAAGAAGAGGTCCAGAATCGGCGGCAGAAGACTCCTCAGTCTTCTAAAGGTAGCGCACAGCACTGCAGCTGTGTGCCATTTTCCTCTCAGCACACTTCACACGGCAGTCACTGAGGGTGCAGGGCGCTGGGAGGGGGGCGCCCTGGGAGGCAAATGAATACCTATTTTGGCTAAAAATACCTCACATATAGCCTCCGGAGGCTATATGGAGATATTTAACCCCTGCCAGAATCCGTTAAGAGCGGGAGACGAGGCCGCCGAAAAAGGGGCGGGGCCTATCTCCTCAGCACACAGCGCCATTTTCCCTCACAGAAAGGCTGGAGGGAAGGCTCCCAGGCTCTCCCCTGCACTGCACTACAGAAACAGGGTTAAAACAGAGAGGGGGGGCACTAATTTGGCGATATGCTTATATATATATTAAGATGCTATAAGGGAAAACACTTATATAAGGTTGTCCCTATATAATTATAGCGTTTTTGGTGTGTGCTGGCAAACTCTCCCTCTGTCTCTCCAAAGGGCTAGTGGGTCCTGTCCTCTATCAGAGCATTCCCTGTGTGTGTGCTGTGTGTCGGTACGTGTGTGTCGACAGGTAGGAGGACGAGGTTGGTGAGGAGGCGGAGCAATTGCCTGTAATGGTGATGTCACTCTCTAGGGAGTCGACACCGGAATGGATGGCTTATTTAGGAAATTACGTGATAATGTCAACACGCTGCAAGGTCGGTTGACGACATGAGACGGCCGACAAACAATTAGTACGGTCCAGACGTCTCAAAAACACCGTCAAGGGTTTTAAAACGCCCGTTTACTTTAGTCGGTCGACACAGACACAGACAGGGACACTGAATCCAGTGTCGACGGTGAATAAACAAACGTATTCCTTATTAGGGCCACACGTTAAAGGCAATGAAGGAGGTGTTACGTATTTCTGATACTACAAGTACCACAAAAGAGGGTATTATGTGGGATGTGAAAAAACTACCATAGTTTTTCCTGAATCAGATAAATTAAATAAAGTGTGTGATGATGCGTGGGTTCCCCCCGATAGAAAATTATGGGCGGTATACCCTTTCCCGCCAGAAGTTAGGGCGCGTTGGGAAACACCCTTTAAGGTGGATAAGGCGCTCACACGCTTATCAAAACAAGTGGCGGTACCGTCTATAGATAGGGCCGTCCTCAAGGACCAGCTGACAAGGCTGGAAAATATAATAAAAAGTATATACACACATACTGGTGTTATACTGCGGCCAGCGATCGCCTCAGCCTGGATGTGCAGAGCTAGGGTGGCTTGGTCGGATTCCCTGACTAAAAATATTGATACCCTTGACAGGGACAGTATTTTATTGACTATAGAGCATTTCTATATATGCGAGATGCACAGAGGGATATTTGCACTCTGGCATCATGAATAAACGCGATGTCCATAACTGCCAGAAGATGTTATGGACACGACAGTGGTCAGGTGATGCAGATTCCAAACGGCACAGTATGGCCGTATACAGGAAGAGGACTTGTTTGGGGTCGGTCCATCGGACCTGGTGGTCACGGCAACTGCTGGAAAATCCACCGTTTTTTACCCTAAGTCACATCTCTGCAGAAAAAGACACCGTCTTTTCAGCCTCAGTCCTCTCGTCCCTATAAGAACATAGCTGCCCAGGGATAGAGGAAAGGGAAGAAGACTGCAGCAGGCAGCCCATTCCCAGGAACAGAAGCGTTCCACCGCGTCTGACAAGTTCTCAGCATGGCGCTGAGACCGTACAGGACCCCTGGATCCTACAAGTAGTATCCCGGGGGTACAGATGGGAATGTCGAGACGTTTCCCCTTCGCAGGCTCCTGAAGTCTGCTTTACCAAGTCTCCCTCCGACAAGGAGGTAGTATGGGAAAAAATTCACAAGCTGTATTCCCAGCAGGTGATAATTAAATTACCCCTCCTACTACAGAAAAGGGGTATTATTCCACACTATATTGTGGTACTGAAGCCAGAAGGCTAGGTGAGACTTATTCTAAAAAATTTTTTTTGAACACTTACAAAGGTTCAAATTAAGATGAAGTCACTCAGAGCAGTGATAACGAACCAGGAATAAGGGGACTATATAGTGTCCCGGGACATCAGGGATGCTTACCTCTATGTCCCAAATTTGCCCTTCTCACTAAGGGTACCTCAGGTTCGTGGTGCAGAACTGTCACTATCAGTTTCAGACGCTGCCGTTTGGATTGTCCACGGCACCCTGGGGTCTTTACCAAGGTAATGGCCGAATTGATGATTCTTCTTCGAAGAAAAGGCGTCTTAATTATCCCTTACTTGGACGATCTCCTGATAGGGGCATAGTCCAGGGAACAGTTGGAGGTCGGAGTAGCACTATCTCGGATACTGCTACAATCAGCACGGGTGGATTCTAAATATTCCAAAATCGCAGCTGATCCCGACGACACGTCTGCTGTGCCTAGGGATGATTCTGGACACAGTCCAGAAAAAGGTGTTTCTCCCGGAAGAGAAAGCCAGGGAGTTATCCGAGCAAGTCAGGAACCTCCTAAAAACAGTGCATCATTGCACAAGGGTCCTGGTAAAAATGGTGGCTTCCTACGAAGCAATTCCATTCGGCAGATTTCACGTAAGAACTTTTCAGTGGGATCTGCTGGACAAATGGTCCGGATCGCATCTTAAGATGCATCAGCGGATAACCCAATATCCAAGGACAAGGGTGTCTCTCCTGTGGTGGTTATAGAGTGCTCATCTTCTAGAGGGCAGCAGATTCGGCATTCAGGATTGGATGCTGGTAACCACGGAGCCCAGCCTGAGAGGCTGGGGAGCAGTCACACAAGGAAAAAATTTCCAGGGAGTGTGATCAAGTATGGAGACTTTTCTCCACATAAATATACTGGAGCTAAGGGTAAATTTATAATGCTCTAAGCTTAGCAAGACCTCTGCTTCAAGGTCAGCCGGTATTGATCCAGTGGGAAAAACATCACGGCAGTCGCCCACGTAAACAGACAGGGCGACACAAGAAGCAGGAGGGCAATGGCAGAAACTGCAAGGACTTTTCGCTGGGCGGAAAATCATGTGATAACACTGTCAGCAGTTTTTCATCCCGGGAATGGAAACTGGGAAGCAGACTTCCTCAGCACGACCTCCACCCGGGAGAGTGGAAACTTCATTGAGAAGTTTTTTCCACATGATTGTAAACCGTTGGGAAATACCAAAGGTGGACATGATGGCGTCCCGTCTGAACAAAAAACGGGACAGGTATTGCGCCAGGTCAAGAGACCCTCAGGCAATAGATGTGGACGTTCTGGTAACACCGTGGGTGTACCAGTCGGTGTATGTGTTCCCTCCTCTGCTTCTCATACCTAAGGTGCTGAGAATTATAAGACGTAGAGGAGTAAGAACTATACTCATGGCTCCGGATTGGCCAAGAAAGACTTGGTACCCGGAACTTCAAGAGATGCTTACAGAGGTCTTATGGCCTCTGCCGCTAAGAAGGGACTTGCTTCAGCAAGTACCATGTCTGTTCCAAGACTTACCGCAGCTGCGTTTGTCGGCATGGCGATGGAAAGCCGGATCCTAAGGGAAAAAAGGCGTTCCGGAAGAGGTCATTCCTACCCTGGTCAAAGCCAGAAAGGAGGTGACCGCACAACATTATCACCACGTGTGGCGAAAATATGTTGCGTGGTGTGAGGCCAGGAAGGCCCCACAAAGAAATTTCAACTCGGTCGTTTCCTGCATTTCCTGCAAACAGGAGTGTCTATGGGCCTCAAATTGGGGTCCATTAAGGTTCAAATTCGGCCCTGTAAATTTTCTTCCAGAAAGAATTGGTTTCAGTTCTTGAAGTCCAGAAGTTTGTCAAGGGAGTATTGCATATACAAACCCCTTTTTTGTGCCTCCAGTGGCACTGTGGGATCTCAACGTAGTTCTGGGATTCCTCAAATCACATTGGTTTAAAACCAGTCAAATATGTGGATTTGAAGCATCTCACATAAAAAGTGACCATGCTCTTGGCCCTGGCCTGGACCAGGCGAGTGTCAAATTGGTGGTTTTTTCTCAAAAAAAAAAAAAAAGCCCATATCTGTTTGTCCATTCGGACAGGGCAGAGCTGCGGACTCGTCCCCAGTTCTCTCCCTAAGGTGGTGTCAGTGTTTCACCTGAACCAGCTTATTGTGGTGCCTTGCACCTACTAGGGACTTGGAGGACTCCAAGTTGCTAGGAGTTGTCAGGGCCCTGAAAATATGTTCCAGGACAGCTGGAGTCAGAAAATCTGACTCGCTGTTTATACTGTATGCACCTGACAAGTTGGGTGCGCCTGCTTCTAAGCAGGCGATTGCTCGTTGGATTTGTAACACAATTCAACTTGCACATTCTGAGGCAGGCCTGCCACAGTCTAAATCGGTTAAGGCCCATTCCACAAGGAAGGTGGGCTCATCTTGGGCGGCTGCCCGAGAGGTCTCGGCATTACAACTCTGCCGAGCAGCTACGTGGTCAGGGGAGAACACGTTTGTAAAATTCTACAAATTTGATATCCTGGCAAAAGAGGACCTGGAGTTCTCTCATTCGGTGCTGCAGAGTCATCCGCACTCTCCCGCCCGTTTGGGAGCTTTGGTATAATCCCCATGGTCCTTTCAGGAACCCCAGCATCCACTAGGACGATAGAGAAAATAAGAATTTACTTACCGATAATTCTATTTCTCGGAGTCCGTAGTGGATGCTGGGCGCCCATCCCAAGTGCGGATTATCTGCAATACTTGTACATAGTTACAAAAATCGGGTTATTATTGTTGTGAGCCATCTTTTTAGAGGCTCCGCTGTTATCATACTGTTAACTGGGTTTAGATCACAAGTTGTACGGTGTGATTGGTGTGGCTGGTATGAGTCTTACCCGGGATTCAAAATTCCTCCCTTATTGTGTACGCTCGTCCGGGCACAGTACCTAACTGGCTTGGAGGAGGGTCATAGGGGGAGGAGCCAGTGCACACCACCTGATCCTAAAGCTTTACTTTTTGTGCCCTGTCTCCTGCGGAGCCGCTATTCCCCATGGTCCTTTCAGGAACCCCAGCATCCACTACGGACTCCGAGAAATAGAATTATCGGTAAGTAAATTCTTATTTTACTGTTGCTATAGGGCTTCTGTGTCTTTCTGAGGACCCTGCCTTCTTATACTGTGCTTTCACCCAGTGTCTGTGTGTGGGTATCCCTATCCAATCATGTCCAGGAACTGTGTGTCTTGTACAGCAGAATGTCTATCATCCCCTGGGGACTCACAACCCTGTACTCAGGAAAGTACTTACTCCCCCTTGGTTAGCTTCCATTAAAGGTATGATCTCTACTATTTCTACAAAACTGTCTCATAATGAGAAGGAGACCCAGTTGTTACGACAATGTATGGATGACCTGATGAATAGGGACTCTGCTTCCATACCTCCACCCCCAGCCCTAGCCATTTGCCCACAAAAGCGTACTCTGGCCCAAATCATGCAGGGTGATACTGACCCTGGTACGTCTGATCCAGAGGAGGGTAAAGTGGACGTAGGTGAGGGGGATGCTGTCCTGTCACAGGGAATACAGGCCCTCATTGAGGCGATCAGAATATTCTTGCACATTCCTGACAAGTCGGAGGAGGTGGAAGAGGAATCTTATTTTCTCATACGTCCTAGAGGATGCTGGGGACGCTTCAAGAACCATTGGGGTATAGACTGGATCCGCAGGAGACATGGGCACTTTAAGACTTTTTAAGGGGTGTGACCTGGCTCCTTCCTCTATGCCCCTCCTCCAGACCCCAGTTTTATAATTGTGCCCAGGCAGACTGGATGCACTTAGAGGAGCTCTACTGAGTTTCTCTGAAAATACTTTGTTAGGTTTTTTATTTTCAGGGAGGACTACTGGCAATAGTCTCCCTGCATCGTGGGACTTAGGGGAGAGAAGTCAGACCTACTTCTAGTGAGTTTAAAGGCTCTGCTTCTTGGCTATAGGACACCATTAGATCCTGAGGGTTTGGAACACTAGGTACGCCTAGGGGTTCACTCCCAGAGCCCGCCGTCACCCCCCTTGCAGAGTCAGAAGACAGGTGAGTAGAGAAAGAAAGAAGCCTTCAGTGACGGCTTCTGAGGTACTGCACAGCGATCGCGCTGCGCGCCATGCTCCCACACACAGCAGCACTACAGGGTGCAGGGCGCCCTGGGCAGCATAAAACTCCTCATTAGGGCTGGCAAAGTGGATTTTAAGTCCCTAGGCACAAAATCTTAACCCCCGCCAGTGTGATTATAGTTAAAAATAGCGGGGCTGAAGCATGCCATTGAGGGGCGGGGCTTAGCCCTCACAGCTCTCAACAGCGCCATTTTCTCTTCTCTGAGCTGTACAGGTGACAGGGTGCAAAACGGGGGGGGGGGGGGCACAGTTTATTTGGTGCAAATATAAGTATTATAAAAGCGCTGCAGGGTCTGAGGCTTTATATTAACGTTTCAGAGCTGGGATTGAGCGCTGGGGTGTGAGCTGGCAAACTCCCGCTGTGTTTCTCTGACAGGCTTTACTGTGGGTTTGTCCCCCTTTGGCCCAGTGTGTTTGTGGGTGTCGGTACGCGTGTGTCGGCACGCGTGTGTCGGCATGTCTGAGGTGGAGTGCTCTTCCCAGAAGGAGGCTGTGTTAGGGGCAGAAACGGCTGTGGGAGTGACCCTGTCGGCACCGCCGACTCCTGATTGGGTAAATGTGTTGAATGCTAATGTGGCACTTATTAATAAGAGATTAGATAGATCTGATTCTCAGAACCAGGCATGGAAGAAATCTGTGGAGGATGTGTTATCACAGGTTCAGACCCCGTCGGGGTCACAAAAACGTTCCTTTGCTCAGTTGGCAGAAACTGATACCGACACGGACTCCAGTGTCGACTATAGTGATGCCAGATTAGACCCAAAATTGGCAAAGAACATTCAGTACATGATTGTGGCAATAATAGACGTGTTACATATCACTGAAGACCCTGCGGTTCCTGATACTAGGGTCTGTATGTATAAGGGAAAGAAGCCTGAGGTAACGTTTACTCCCTCTCATGAACTGAATACTCTGTTTGAAAAAATGTGGGAAAATCCTGACAAAAAGTTTCTGATTCCCAAAAGGATTCAGGTGGCGTATCCGTTCCCCTCTAAGGATAGAGAAAAGTGGGAGTCATCCCCCATTGTGGACAAGGCTCTATCACGGTTGTCTAAAAAGGTGGCTTTACAGTCTCCTGACACGGCAGCCCTTAAGGATCCTGCGGATCGTATACAGGAAAATACTTTAAAATCCATTTACGTCACCACGGGTACACTGCTCAGACCGACCAACCATCGCATCTGCGTGGGTGAGTAGTGCTATCGAAAAGTGGGCAGATAACTTGTCATCTGATATAGGTACCCTAGATAGGGATAGTGTCCTGTTAACTCTGGGTTATATCAAGGACTCTGCAGCCTACCTAAAGGAGGCCGCGAGAGATATTGGCATTTTGGGATCAAAAGCCAATGCCATGTCAGTTTCCGCTAGGAGGGCATTGTGGATTCATCAATGGAATGCTGATGCTGACTCTAAGAAAGCTATGACGTCTCCCATATAAAGGTAGTGTCTTGTTTGGTGAGGGTCTCACTGATTTGGTATCTACGGCTACCGCGGGTAAGTCGACATTTCTCTGACGTCCTAGTGGATGCTGGGTACTCCGTAAGGACCATGGGGAATAGCGGGCTCCGCAGGAGACTGGGCACTCTAAAAGAAAGATTAGGTACTATCTGGTGTGCACTGGCTCCTCCCTCTATGCCCCTCCTCCAGACCTCAGTTAGAATCTGTGCCGGCCCGAGCTGGTTGCACACTAGGGGCTCTCCTGAGCTCCTAGTAAAGAAAGTATTTGTTAGGTCTTTTATTTTCAGTGAGATCTGCTGGCAACAGACTCACTGCTACGAGGGACTAAGGGGAGAAGAAGCGAACCTACCTGCTTGCAGCTAGCTTGGGCTTCTTAGGCTACTGGACACCATTAGCTCCAGAGGGATCGAACACAGGCCCAGCCTCGGTCGTCTGGTCCCGGAGCCGCGCCGCCGTCCCCCTTACAGAGCCAGAAGCAAGAAGAACATCCTGGAAATCGGCGGCTGAAGACTTCGGTCTTCATTAAGGTAGCGCACAGCACTGCAGCTGTGCGCCATTGCTCCCTATGCACACCACATACTCCGGTCACTGATGGGTGCAGGGCGCTGGGGGGGGGCGCCCTGGGCTGCAATTAGAGTACCTTACATTGGCAAATGGCACATAATATAGCCTAATAAGCTATATATGTGCAAAAATCCCCTGCCATAATATAAATATAAGAGCGGGAGAAGTCCGCGGAAAAAGGGGCGGGGCTATCTCCCTCAGCACACTGACGCCATTTTCTCTTCACAGCTCCGCTGGAAGACAGCTCCCCAGGCTCTCCCCTGCAGTTTCCAGGCTCAAAGGGTAAAAAAGAGAGGGGGGGGCACTAAATTTAGGCACAAACTGTATATGAAAAGCAGCTATAGGGAAAATCACTTTCTGTTAGTGTAAATCCCTGATTAAATAGCGCTATGGTGTGTGCTGGCATACACTCTCTCTGTCTCCCCAAAGGACTTTGTGGGGTCCTGTCCTCAGTCAGAGCATTCCCTGTGTGTGTGCGGTGTGTCGGTACGGCTGTGTCGACATGTTTGATGAGGAAGCTTATGTGGAGGCTGAGCAGGTGCCGATAAATGTGATGTCACCCCCTGCGGGGCCGACACCAGACTGGGTGGATATGTGGAAGGTATTAACCGACAGTGTCAACTCCTTACATAAAAGGCTGGATGACGTAACAGCCGTGGGACAGCCGGCTTCTCAGCCCACGCCTGCCCAGGCGTCTCAAAGGCCATCAGGGGCTCAAAAACGCCCGCTACCTCAGATGGCAGACACAGATGTCGACACGGAGTCTGACTCCAGTGTCGACGAGGATGAGACATATACACAATCCACTAGGGGCATCCGTTGCATGATTACGGCAATGAAAAATGTGTTACACATTTCTGACATTAACCCAAGTACCACTAAAAAGGGTATTATGTTTGGGGAGAAAAAGCAGCCAGTGTTTTTTCCCCCATCAGATGAGTTGAATGAAGTGTGTGAAGAAGCGTGGGCTTCCCCCGATGATAAACTGGTAATTTCTAAAAAGTTACTGATGGCGTACCCTTTCCCGCCAGAGGATAGGTCACGTTGGGAGATATCCCCTAGGGTGGATAAGGCGCTCACACGTTTGTCAAAAAAGGTGGCACTGCCGTCTCAGGATACGGTCGCCTTAAAGGAGCCTGCTGATAGAAAGCAGGAGGCGATCCTGAAATCTGTATATACACACTCAGGTACTATACTGAGACCCGCAATTGCCTCAGCATGGATGTGTAGTGCTGCTGCAGCGTGGTCTGATACCCTGCCAGATAATATTGATACCCTCGACAGGGATACTATTTTGCTAACATAGAGCATATTAAAGACGTCGTCTTGTATATGAGAGATGCACAGAGGGATATTTGCCGGCTGGCATCCAGAATTAATGCAATGTCCATTTCTGCCAGGAGGGTATTATGGACCCGGCAGTGGACAGGTGATGCTGATTCTAAAAGGCACATGGAGGTTCTGCCTTATAAGGGTGAGGAATTGTTTGGGGATGGTCTCTCGGACCTCGTATCCACAGCAACAGCTGGGAAGTTGACATTGTTACCTCAGGTTCCCTCACAGCCTAAGAAAGCACCGTATTATCAGGTACAGTTCTTTCGGCCTCAGAAAAGCAAGCGGGTCAAAGGCGCTTCCTTTCTGCCCAGAGGCAAGGGAAGAGGGAAAAAGCTGCACCAGACAGCCAGTTCCCAGGATCAAAAATCTTCCCCCGCTTCCTCTAAGTCCACCGCATGACGCTGGGGCTCCACAGGCGGAGCCAGGTGCGGTGGAGGCGCGTCTCCGGAACTTCAGCGACCAGTGGGCTTGCTCACAGGTGGATCCCTGGGTTCTGCAAGTAGTATCACAGGGATACAAGCTGGAGTTCGAGGCGACTCCCCCTCACCGTTACCTCAAATCAGCCTTGCCTGCTGCCCTCGGAGAAAGGGAGGTAGTACTGGCGGCAATTCACAAGCTGTATCTTCAGCAGGTGATAATCAAGGTACCCCTCCTTCAACAGGGACGGGGTTACTATTCCACAATGTTTGTGGTCCCGAAACCAGACGGTTCGGTGAGACCCATTCTAAATTTAAAATCCTTGAACATTTATATAAAAAAGTTCAGGTTCAAGATGGAATCGCTCAGGGCGGTTATTGCAAGCCTGGAAGAGGGGGATTTTATGGTGTCGTTGGACATCAAGGATGCTTACCTGCATGTCCCCATTTATCCACCCCACCAGGAGTACCTCAGGTTTGTGGTACAGGACTGTCATTACCAATTCCAGATGTTGCCGTTTGATCTGTCCACGGCACCGCGGGTATTTACCAAGGTAATGGCCGAAATGATGATGCTCCTCCGAAAGAAGGGAGTCATGATTATTCCGTACTTGGACGATCTCCTTATAAAGGCGAGGTCCAAAGAGCAGTTGCTAGTCAGCGTAGCACTATCTCAGGAAGTGCTGCATTCTGAATATCCCAAAGTCGCAGCTGATTCCTGCGACGTGTCTGCTGTTCTTGGGCATGATTCTGGACACAGAACAGAAGAAGATCTTTCTCCCGGAGGAGAAGGCCCAGGAATTATCATCTCTGGTCAGGGACCTCCTGAAACCAAAGCAGGTGTCGGTTCATCACTGCACACGAGTCCTGGGAAAGATGGTAGCTTCTTACGAAGCAATTCCCTTCGGCAGATTCCATGCAAGGATCTTCCAGTGGGATCTGTTGGACAAGTGGTCCGGATCGCATCTCCAGATGCATCGGTTAATCACCCTGTCCCCGAGGGCCAGGGTGTCTCTGCTGTGGTGGCTGCAGAGTGCTCAAGCAGAACCCCTGCTTCAAAACCAACCGGTTCTGATTCAGTCAGACAACATCACAGCGGTCGCCCATGTAAACCGCCAGGGCGGCACAAGAAGCAGGGTGGCAATGGCAGAAGCCACAAGGATTCTTCGATGGGCGGAGAGTCACGTGATAGCACTGTCAGCAGTGTTCATTCCTGGAGTGGACAACTGGGAAGCAGACTTCCTCAGCAGGCACGACCTCCACCCGGGAGAGTGGGGACTTCATCCAGAAGTTTTCCAGCTGATTGTAAACCGTTGGGAACGGCCACAGGTGGACATGATGGCGTCCCGCCTCAACAAAAAGCTAAAAAGATATTGCGCCAGGTCAAGGGACCCTCAGGCGATAGCTGTGGACGCTCTAGTGACACCGTGGGTGTACCAGTCGGTTTATGTGTTCCCTCCTCTTCCTCTCATACCCAAGGTACTGAGGATAATAAGAAGGAGAGGAGTAAGAACTATACTCATTGTTCCGGATTGGCCAAGAAGAGCTTGGTACCCAGAACTTCAAGAAATGATCTCAGAGGACCCATGGCCTCTGCCGCTCAGACAGGACCTGCTGCAGCAAGGGCCCTGTCTGTTCCAAGACTTACCGCGGCTGCGTTTGACGGCATGGCGGCTGAACACCGGATCCTAAAGGAAAAGGGCATTCCGGAGGAAGTCATTCCTACGCTGATTAAAGCTAGGAAGGATGTGACCGCAAAACATTATCACCGCATATGGCGGAAATATGTTGCTTGGTGTGAGGCCAGGAAGGCCCCAACGGAGGAATTTCAGCTGGGTCGATTTCTGCACTTCCTACAGTCAGGGGTGACTATGGGCCTCAAATTGGGTTCCATTAAGGTCCAGATTTCGTCTCTGTCGATTTTCTTCCAAAAAGAACTGGTTTCACTGCCTGAAGTTCAGACATTTTGTTAAAGGAGTGCTGCATATTCAGCCCCCTTTTGTGCCTCCAGTGGCACCTTGGGATCTCAACGTGGTGTTGGATTTCCTAAAGTCGCATTGGTTTGAGCCACTTAAAACCGTGGAGCTAAAATATCTCACGTGGAAAGTAGTCATGCTGTTGGCCTTGGCTTCGGCCAGGCGTGTGTCAGAATTGGCGGCTTTGTCATGTAAAAGCCCATATCTGATTTTCCATATGGATAGGGTGGAATTGAGGACTCGTCCCCAATTTCTTCCTAAGGTGGTATCAGCGTTTCATTTGAACCAACCTATTGTGGTGCCTGCGGCTACTCGGGACTTGGAGGACTCCAAGTTGCTGGACGTAGTCAGGGCCCTGAAAATCTATGTTTCCAGGACGGCTGGAGTCAGGAAAACTGACTCGCTATTTATCCTGTATGCACCCAACAAGCTGGGTGCTCCTGCTTCAAAGCAGACTATTGCTCGCTGGATCTGTAGCACGATTCAACTTGCACATTCTGCGGCTGGACTGCCGCATCCTAAATCTGTAAAAGCCCATTCCACGAGGAAAGTGGGCTCTTCTTGGGCGGCTGCCCGAGGGGTCTCGGCTTTACAACTTTGCCGAGCTGCTACTTGGTCGGGTTCAAGCACTTTTGCAAAATTCTACAAGTTTGATACCCTGGCTGAGGAGGACCTTGAGTTTGCTCATTTGGTGCTGCAGAGTCATCCGCATTCTCCCGCCCGTTTGGGAGCTTTGGTATAATCCCCATGGTCCTTACGGAGTACCCAGCATCCACTAGGACGTCAGAGAAAATAAGAATTTACTCACCGGTAATTCTATTTCTCTATCGTCCTAAGTGGATGCTGGGGTTCCTGAAAGGACCATGGGGAATAGCGGCTCCGCAGGAGACAGGGCACAAAAAAGTAAAGCTTTTACCAGATCAGGTGGTGTGCACTGGCTCCTCCCCCTATGACCCTCCTCCAGACTCCAGTTAGATTTTTGTGCCCGGCCGAGAAGGGTGCAATCTAGGTGGCTCTCCTAAAGAGCTGCTTAGAGAAAGTTTAGCTAGGTTTTTTATGTTACAGTGATTCCTGCTGGCAACAGGATCACTGCAGCGAGGGACTGAGGGGAGAAGGAGTCAACTCACCTGCGTGCAGGATGGATTGGCTTCTTGGCTACTGGACATCAAGCTCCAGAGGGACGATCACAGGTACAGCCTGGATGGTCACCGGAGCCGCGCCGCCGGCCCCCTTGCAGATGCTGAAGACAGAAGAGGTCCAGAATCGGCGGCTGAAGACTCCTGCAGTCTTCTAAAGGTAGCGCACAGCACTGCAGCTGTGCGCCATTTTCCTCTCAGCACACTTCACACAACAGTCACTGAGGGTGCAGAGCGCTGGGGGGGGCGCTCTGAGAGGCAAATAAAAACCTTATTAGAGGCAAAAAATACCTCACATATAGCCCACAGAGGCTATATGGAGATATTTAACCCCTGCCTAACTTCAAAAATAGCGGGAGACGAGCCCGCCGAAAAAGGGGCGGGGCCTATCTCCTCAGCACACAGCGCCATTTTCTCTCACAGAAAAGCTGGAGAGAAGGCTCCCAGGCTCTCCCCTGCACTGCACTACAGAAACAGGGTTAAAACAGAGAGGGGGGGCACTGATTTTGGCGATATTGTATATATATAAAAGATGCTATAAGGGAGAAACACTTATATAAGGTTGTCCCTATATAATTATAGCGTTTTTGGTGTGTGCTGGCAGACTCTCCCTCTGTCTCCCCAAAGGGCTAGTGGGTCCTGTCCTCTGTCAGAGCATTCCCGGTGTGTGTGCTGTGTGTCGGTACGTGTGTGTCGACATGTATGAGGACGATGTTGGTGAGGAGGCGGAGAAATTGCCTGTAATGGTGATGTCACTCTCTAGGGAGTCGACACCGGAATGGATGGCTTATTTAGAGAATTACGTGAGAATGTCAACACGCTGCAAGGTCGGTTGACGACATGAGACGGCCGACAATCTATTAGGACCGGTCCAGGCGTCTCAGAAACACCGTCAGGGGTTTTAAAAACGCCCATTTACCTCAGTCGGTCGACACAGACACAGACACGGACACTGAATACAGTGTCGACGGTGAATAAACAAACGTATTTCTCATTAGGGCCACACGTTAAGGGCAATGAAGGAGGTGTTACGTGTTTCTGATACTACAAGTACCACAAGAAAGGGTATTATGTGGGAGTGAAAAAACTACCTGTAGTTTTTCCTGAATCAGATAAAATAAAATGAAGTGTGTGATGATGCGTAGGGTTACCCCGATAGCAAATATTGGCGTTATACCCTTTCCCGCCAGAAATTAGGGTACGTTGGGAAACACCCCTTAGGGTGATAAGGCGCTCACACGCTTATCAAGTGGCGTTACCGTCTCCAGATACGGCCGCCCTCAAGGAGCCAGCTGATAGGAAGCTGGAAAAATATCCTAAAAAGTATATACACACATACGGTGGTTATACTGCGACCAGCGATCGCCATCAGCCTGGAGATGCAGTGCTGGGTTGGCTTGGTCGGTTTCCCTGACTGAAAATATTTTATTCATGTAGAGCATTTAATAGGATGCATTCTATATATATGTATGTGAGATGCACAGAGGGATATTTGCTCTCTGGCATCAAGATAAGTGCGTTGTCCATATCTCCCAGAAGATGTCAGGGACACGACAGTGGTCAGGTGATACAGATCCCATACGGCAGATGGAAGTATTGCTGTATAAAGGGAAGGAGTTATTTGGGGGTCGGTCCATCGGACCTGGGGACCACAGCAACAGCTGGGAAATCCAACCTTTTTTACCCCAAGTTACATCTCAGCTAAAAAAGACACCGTCTTTTCAGCCTCAATCTTTCCTTTCCCATGAGGGCATGCAGGCAAAAGGCCAGTCATATCTGCCCAGACATAGAGGTAAGGGAAGTAGACTGCAGCAGGCAGCCCTTTCCCAGGAAAAGAAGCCCTCCACCGCGTCTGCCAAGTCCTCAGCATGACGCTGGGGCCGTGCAAGCGGACTCAAGGTGGGGGGGTAGTCTCAAGAGTCTCAGGGCGCAGTGGGATCACTCGCAAGTTGACCCCTAGATCGTACGAGTATTATCCCAGGGGTAAAGATTGGAGAGTCGAGACATCTTCTCCTCGCAGGTTCCTGAAGTCTGCTTTACCAACGGCTCCCTCCGACAGGGAGGCAGCATTGGAAACAATTCACAAGCTGTATATCCAGCAGGTGATAATCAAAGTACCCCTCCTACGACAAGGAAAAGGGTATTATTTTTCCACACTATATTGTGGTACTGAAGCCAGACGGCTTGGTGACACATAGTCTAAATCTAAAATGTTTTGAACACTTACATAAAAGGTTCAAATCGAGATAAAGTCACTCAGAGCAGTGATAGCGAACCGGAAAAAAGGGGACTATATGGTGTCCCTGGACATCAAGGATTACCTCCATGTCCAAATTTTGTCCTTCTCATCAAGGGTACCTCTGGTTCGTGGTACAGAACTGTCAATATCAGTTTCAGACGATGCCGTTTGAATTATCCACGGCACCCCGGGCCTTTTTACCAAGGTAATGGCCGAAAAGATGTTTCTTCAAAGAAAAAAGGCATCTAAATTATCCCTTACTTGCACGACCTAAAAAGGGCAAGTTCCAGAGAACAGTTGGAGGTCGGAAGAGCACTATCTAAAGTAGTTCTTCGACGGCACGACTGGATTCTAAATATTCCAAGAATCGCAGCTGTTTTCCGACGATACGTCTGCTGTTCCTAGGGATGATTCTGGACACGGTTCAGAAAAAGGTTTTTCTTCCCGAGGAAAAAGCCAAGGAGTTATCCGACCTGTCAGGAACCTCCTAAAACCAGGAAAGGTGTCTGTACATCAATGCACAAGAGTCCTGGGAAAAATGGTGGCTTTTTACGAAGCAATTCCATTAGGCAGATTCCATGCAAGAATTTTCCAAAGGGATCTGTTGGACAAATGGTCAGGGTCGCATCCTCAGATGCACCTGCGAATAACCCTGTCGCCAAGGACAAGGGTATATCTTCTGTGGTGGTTGCAAAAGGCTCATCTATTGGAGGGCCGCAGATTCGGCATACAGGATTTGATCCTGGTGACCACGGACGCCAGCCTGAGAGGTTGGGGAGCAGTCACACAAGGAAGAAACTTCCAGGGGGTATGGACGAACCTGGAAAAGTCTCTTCACATAAACATTCTGGTACTAAGAGCAATCTAAAATGCTCTAAGCCAGGCGGAACCACTCCTGCAAGGAAAACCGGTGTTGATTCAGTCGGACAACATCACGGCGGTCGCCCATGTAAACAGACAGGGCGGCACAAGAAGCAGGAGTGCAATGGCAGAAGCTGCCAAGATTCTTCGCTGGGCGGAGAATCACGTAATAGCACTGTCAGCAGTGTTCTTCCCGGGCGTGGACAACTGGGAAGCAGACTTCCTCAGCAGACACGATATTCACCCGGGAGAGGGGGGTCTTCATCCAGAAGTCTTCCACATGCTAATAAACTGTTGGGAAAGACCAATGGTAGACATGATGGCGTCTCGCCTCAACAAGAAACTGGACAAGTATTGCGCCAGGTCAAGAGATCCACAGGCAATAGCTGTGGACGCACTGGTAACACCTTGGGTGTACAAATCAGTATATGTGTTTCCTCCTCTGCCTCTCATACCAACGGTATTGAAGATTATACGGTGAAGAGGAGTAAGAACAATACTAGTGGCTCCGGATTGGCCAAGAAGGACTTGGTACCCGGAACTTCAAGAGTTGGTCACGGACGACCCGTGCCCTCTACTTCTGAGAAGGGACCTGCTACAACAGGGTCCCTGTCTCTTTCAAGACTTACCGCGGCTGCGTTTGACGGCATGGCGGTTGAACGCCAGATCCTAAAAGGGAAAGGCATTCCAGAAGAAGTCATTCCTACCTTGATTAAGGCAAGGAAGGAAGTCACCGCGAAACATTATCACCGCATTTGGCGAAAATATGTCGCGTGGTGCGAGGATCGGAGTGTTCCGACGGAGGAATTTCAACTGGGTCGTTTCCTACATTTCCTACAATCAGGATTGTCTATGGGTCTCAAATTGAGATCTATTAAGGTTCAAATTTCGGCCCTGTCAATATTCTTCCAAAAAGAATTGGCCTCAGTTCCTGAGGTACAGACTTTTGTTAAAGGAGTACTGCATATACAGCCTCCTGTGGTGCCTCCGGTGGCACCGTGGGATCTAAATGTAGTTTTAGATTTCCTCAAATCCCATTGGTTTGAACCATTGAATAAGGTGGATTTTAAATATCTCACATGGAAAGTGACTATGTTACTGGCCCTGGCTTCCGCCAGGAAAGTATCTGAATTGGCGGCTTTATCTTATAAAAGCCCTTATCTAATCTTCCATTCGGATAGGGCAGAACTGAGGACTCGTCCGCATTTTCTCCCTAAGGTGGTATCAGCGTTTCACCTGAACCAACCTATTGTGGTGCCTGCGGCCACTGGCGACTTGGAGGACTCCAAGTTGTTGGACGTTGTCAGAGCCTTAAAAATATACATTTCAAGGACGGCTGAAGTCAGAAAATCTGACTCGCTGTTGATACTATATGCACCCAACAAGTTGGGTGCCCCTGCTTCTAAGCAGACGATTGCTCGTTGGATTTGTAACACAATTCAACTTGCTCATTCTGTGGCAGGCCTGCCACAGCCTAAATCTGTTAAGGCCCATTCCACAAGGAAGGTGGGCTCATCTTGGGCGGCTGCCCGAGGGGTCTCGGCATTACAATTCTGCCGAGCAGCTACGTGGTCGGGGGAAAACACGTTTGTAAAATTCTACAAATTTGATACCCTGGCAAAAGAGGACTTGGAATTCTCTCATTCGGTGCTGCAGAGTCATCCGCACTCTCCCGCCCGTTTGGGAGCTTTGGTATAATCCCCATGGTCCTTTCAGGAACCCCAGCATCCACTTAGGACGATAGAGAAAATAAGAATTTACTTACCGATAATTCTATTTCTCGGAGTCCGTAGTGGATGCTGGGCGCCCATCCCAAGTGCGGATTATCTGCAATACTGTACATAGTTATTGTTAACAAATTCGGGTTATATTGTTAAGGAGCCATCTTTAAGAGGCTCTTTCTGTTATCATACTGTTAACTGGGTTTAGATCACAAGTTGTACGGTGTGATTGGTGTGGCTGGTATGAGTCTTACCCGGGATTCAAATTGCCTCCCTTATTGTGTACGCTCGTCCGGGCACAGTACCTAACTGGAGTCTGGAGGAGGGTCATAGGGGGAGGAGCCAGTGCACACCACCTGATCTGGTAAAAGCTTTACTTTTTTGTGCCCTGTCTCCTGCGGAGCCGCTATTCCCCATGGTCCTTTCAGGAACCCCAGCATCCACTACGGACTCCGAGAAATAGAATTATCGGTAAGTAAATTCTTATTTTCTCATAGTCCGTAGTGGATGCTGGGAGCCCGTCCCAAGTGCGGACTCTCTGCAATACATGTATATAGTTATTGCGTAACTAAAGGGTTTTTGTTATGAGCCATCTGTTAATGAGGCTCATTATTGTTTTCATACTGTTAACTGGGTATAGTTATCACAAGTTGTACGGTGTGATTGGTGTGGCTGGTATGAGTCTTACCCTGGATTCCAAATCCTTTCCTAGTAATGTCAGCTCTTCCGGGCACAGTTTCCCTAACTGAGGTCTGGAGGAGGGGCATAGAGGGAGGAGCCAGTGCACACCAGATAGTACCTAATCTTTCTTTTAGAGTGCCCAGTCTCCTGCGGAGCCCGCTATTCCCCATGGTCCTTACGGAGTACCCAGCATCCACTACGGACTACGAGAAATAGAATTACCGGTGAGTAAATTCTTATTTTTTGCCTTCTGTTCCTCCACAACAAAAGAAAGCACACCAATTTCAGATGCTGTCCTTTCGGCCAAATAAATACAAAAAAGGCTGAGGTTATTCCTTCCTTGCTAATAGGGGAAGAGGAAAAGGTAAAAGATCTCTGGCCGTGGCAGGTTCCCAGGAGCAGAAGTCCTCCCCGGCTTCTGCCAAATCCACCGCATGACGCTGGGTCTCCCCTGCGGCAGTCCGCACCGGTGGGGGCATGTCTCCGGCTCTTCAGTCAATTCTGGGCTTGTTCGGCACTGGACCCATGGGTTTTAGAAATAGTGTCCCAGGGGTACAAACTGGAGTTTCAAGTCGTTCCGCCCCCCCCCTCACCGATTTTTCAAATCTGCCTTACCAGCTTCTCTTCCTGACAGGAAGGTTGTTTGCGATGCAATACAAAAGTTGTGTCTAAATCAAGTCATTATCAGGGTTCCCCCATCTCAACAGGGAGAAGGCTTTTATTCAAGCCTGTTTGTGGTCCTGAAGCCGGACGGTTCGGTCAGACCAATTCTGAACCTGAATCCCCTCAATTTCTCTAACGTCCTAGTGGATGCTGGGGACTCTGTAAGGACCATGGGGAATAGACGGGCTCCGCAGGAGACATGGGCACTTTAAGAAAGAATTTGGATTTTGGTGTGCTCTGGCTCCTCCCTCTATGACCCTCCTTCAGACCTCAGTTTGAATCTGTGCCCGAACGAGCTGGGTGCTGTTTAGTGAGCTCTCCTGAGCTTGCTATAAAAGTATTTTGTTAGGTTTTTTATTTTCAGGGAGATCTGCTGGCAACAGGCTCCCTGCATCGTGGGACTGAGGGGAGAGAAGCAGCCCTACTCTCTGAAGCTAGGTCCTGTTTCTTAGGCTACTGGACACCATTAGCTCCAGAGGGATCGTACACAGGATCTCACCCTTTGTCGTCCGATCCCGGAGCAGCGCCGCCGTCCCCCTCGCAGAGTCGGAAGACAGAAGCCTGGAAGAAGCAAGAAGACTTCAAAATCGGCGGCAGAAGACTCCAGTCTTCACTGAGGTAGCGCACAGCACTGCAGCTGTGCGCCATTGCTCCCACACTACACCCACATACTTCGGTCACTGTAGGGCGCAGGGGGGGGGCTCCCTGGGCAGCAATTAGGACCTCTTGGCAAAAGTTAGACATATATACAGTTGGGCACTGTATATATGTATGAGCCCCGGCCGAGGGGGCGGGGCTTCTTCAGCACTCACCAGCGCCATTTTCTCTCCACAGCTCCGCCGAGAGGAAGCTCCCCAGGCTCTCCCCTGCAGATTCCCCGAGAAGAGGGTAAAAAGAGAGGGGGGGGGGGGGGCACATAAATTATGCGCAAACACATAATGTACAGAAGCCACTGGGTTAACACTAAGTTACTGTGTGATTCCTGGGACATATAACGCTGGGGTGTGTGCTGGCATACTCTCTCTCTGTCTCTCCAAAGGGCCTTGTGGGGGAACGGTCTTCAAAAAAGAGCATCCCCTGTGTGTGTGGTGTCGGTTTGCTTGTGTCGACATGTTTGACGAGGAAGGCTATGTGGAAGCAGAGCGGGAGCAAATGAATGTGGTGTCTCTGCCGACCGCGCCGACACCTGATTGGATGTATATGTGGAAGGTTTTAAATGATAATGTTAATTCCTTGCATAAAAGGTTGGATAAAGCTGAAACCTTAGGACAGTCAGGGTCTCAGCCCATGCCTGATCCGATGTCGCAGAGGCCGTCAGGGTCTCAGAAGCGCCCACTATCCCAAATTGTTGACACAGATACCGACATGGATTCTGACTCCAGTGTCGATTACGATGATGCAAGGTTACAGCCTAAATTGGCTAAAGCCATCCGTTATATGATTATAGCAATGAAGGATGTGTTGCACATCACAGAGGAAACCCCAGTCCCTGACAAGAGGGTTCATATGTATGGGGAAAAAAGGCAGGAGGTGACCTTTCCCCCTTCACATGAGCTAAATGAGTTATGTGAAAAGGCTTGGGAATCTCCAGATAAAAAACTGCTGATTTCCAAGAGGATGCTTATGGCGTATCCCTTCCCGCCAACGGACAGGTTACGCTGGGAATCCTCCCCTAGGGTGGACAAAGCTCTAACACGCTTATCCAAGAGGGTAGCCCTGCCGTCACAGGATATGGCCACCCTAAAAGATGCTGCGGATAGAAAGCAAGAGGGTACCGTGAAGTCCATTTATACACATTCAGGTACCTTACTAAGGCCGGCAATTGCGTCGGCCTGGGTGTGTAGTGCTGTAGCAGCATGGACGGATACCTTATCTGAGGAACTTGATACCTTAGATAAGGATACTATATTAATGACCCTGGGGCATATAAAAGACGCTGTCCTATATATGAGAGATGCTCAAAGAGACATTAGCCTACTGGGCTCTAGAATAAATGCAATGTCGATTTCTGCCAGAAGGGTCCTGTGGACTCGGCAATGGACAGGCGATGCCGACTCAAAAAGGCACATGGAGGTTTTACCTTACAAGGGTGAGAAATTGTTTGGGGAGGGTCTCTCGGACCTGGTCTCCACAGCTACTGCTGGAAAGTCAAATTTTTTTGTCATATGTTCCCTCACAACCTAAGAAAGCACCGCATTACCAAATGCAGTCCTTTCGATCACAAAAAGGCAAGAAAGTCCGAGGTGCGTCCTTTCTTGCCAGAGGCAGGGGCAGAGGAAGGAAGCTGCACAACACAGCTAGTTCCCAGGAACAGAAGTCCTCCCCGGCTTCCACTAAATCCACCGCAGGACGCTGGGGATCCACAGGCGGAGCTAGGCCCGGTGGGTGCGCGTCTCCGAAATTTCAGCCACAAGTGGGTTCACTTCCAGGTGGATCCCTGGGCAATAGAGATTGTGTCTCAGGGATACAAGCTGGAATTCGAAGAGATGCCCCCTCACCAATACCTCAAATTGACCCTGCCAGCTTCCCCATTAGAGAGGAAAATAGTGTTAGCTGCAATTCACAAATTGTATCTTCAGCAGGTGGTGGTCAAGGTTCCCCTCCTTCAACAAGGGAAGGGTTATTATTCGACCATGTTTGTGGTACCGAAACCGGACGGTTAGGTCACACCCATATTGTATTTAAAATCCCTGAACATATACCTGAAAAGGTTCAAGTTCAAGATGGAATCGCTCAGAGCGGTCATTGCAAGCCTGGAAGAGGGTGATTTTATAGTGTCTCTGGACATAAAGGATGCATACCTTCATGTCCCCATTTATCCACCTCAGCAGGCGTACCTCAGATTTGTGGTACAGGATTGTCATTACCAATTTCAGACGTTGCCGTTTGGTCTCTCCACGGCACCGAGAATATTTACCAAGGTGATGGCAGAAATGATGGTACTCCTGCGGAAGCAAGGGGTCACAATTATCCCATACTTGGACGATCTCCTCATAAAAGCGAGGTCAAGAGAGCAGTTACTGATCAGCGTAGCACGCTCTCTGGAAGTGTTAGGACAGCACGGCTGGATTCTGAATATTCCAAAGTCGCAGTTGATTCCTACGACTCGTCTGCCCTTCCTGGGCATGATTCTGGACACAGACCAGAAGAGGGTTTATCTCCCGATGGAGAAGGCTCAGGAACTCATGACATTGGTCAGAGACGTATTAAAACCAAAAAAGGTGTCGGTGCATCACTGCACACGAGTCCTGGGAAAGATGGTGGCATCATACGAGGCCATTCCCTTAGGCAGGTTCCATGCGAGGACCTTTCAATGGGAACTCCTGGACAAATGGTCCGGATCACATCTTCAGATGCATCGGTTAATCACCCTATCCCCCAGGGCCAGGGTGTCTCTCCTGTGGTGGCTGCAGAGTGCACACCTTCTGGAGGGCCGCAGATTCGGCATTCAGGACTGGGTCCTGGTGACCACGGATGCAAGCCTCCGGGGGTGGGGGGCAGTCACACAGGGAAGAAATTTCCAAGGCCTGTGGTCAAGTCAGGAGACTTGCCTTCACATCAACATCCTAGAACTAAGGGCCATATACAACGCCCTACGTCAAGCGGAGTCCCTACTTCGCGACCAACCGGTTCTGATTCAGTCAGACAACATAACCGCAGTGGCTCATGTAAACCGCCAAGGCGGCACAAGGAGCAGAGTGGCGATGGCGGAAGCCACCAGGATTCTTCGCTGGGCGGAGAATCACGTAAGCGCACTGTCAGCAGTGTTCATCCCGGGAGTGGACAACTGGGAAGCAGACTTCCTCAGCAGGCACGACCTCCCCCCGGGAGAGTGGGGACTTCATCAAGAAGTCTTCACACAGATTACAAGTCGGTGGGAACTACCACAGATAGACATGATGGCATCACGCTTCAACAAGAAGCTACAGAGCTATTGCGCCAGGTCAAGGGACCCTCAGGCGGTAGCTGTAGACGCCCTGGTGACACCGTGGGTGTTCCAGTCGGTCTATGTATTTCCTCCTCTTCCTCTTATACCCAAGGTACTGAGGATAGTAAGAACAATTCTCATTGTTCCAGATTGGCCACAAAGGACTTGGTATCCAGATCTGCAAGAATTGCTCACAGAGGATCTGTGGCCTCTTCCTCTAAGACAGGACCTGTTGCAACAGGCACCCTGTCTCTTCCAAGACTTACCGCGGCTGCGTTTGACGGCATGGCGGTTGAACGCCGGATCCTAGCAGAGGTCATTCCGGAGGAGGTCATTCCTATGCTGATAAAGGCTAGGAAGGACGTAACAGCTAAACATTATCACCGGATATGGCGGAAATATGTTTCTTGGTGTGAGGCCAGCAATGCTCCTACAGAGGAGTTTCAGCTGGGCCGTTTCCTTCACTTCCTTCAGTCAGGAGTGTATTTGGGCCTGAAGTTAGGCTCAATTAAGGTCCAGATTTCGGCCCTTTCCATTTTCTTTCAAAAGGAGTTGGCTTCTCTGCCAGAAGTTCAGACATTTGTGAAAGGAGTGCTGCATATTCTGCCTCCTTTTGTGCCTCCAGTGGCACCTTGGGATCTTAACGTGGTGTTGAGTTTCCTGAAATCACACTGGTTTGAACCACTTAAAACAGTGGAGTTGAAATATCTCACGTGGAAGGTGGTCATGCTATTAGCCTTGGCTTCGGCTAAGCGCGTGTCAGAATTAGCGGCTTTGTCTCATTAAAGCCCATATCTGGTTTTCCATATGGATAGAGCGGAATTGAGGACACGTCCACAATTTCTGCCAAAAGTGGTCTCATCCTTTCATATGAACCAACCTATTGCGGTGCCTGTGGCTACTCGTGACTTGGAGGATTCCGAGTTACTAGATGTAGTCAGGGCTTTAAAAGTTTATGTAGCCAGAACGGCTAGAGTGAGGAAAAACGGAGTCACTGTTTATCCTGTATGCATCCAACAAGCTTGGTGCTCCTGCTTCAAAGCAGACTATTGCTCGCTGGATCTGTAACACGATTCAGCAGGCTCATTCTGTGGCTGGATTGCCGCAGCCAAAATCAGTGAAAGCCCCTTCCACTAGGAAGGTGGGCTCTTCTTGGGCGGCTGCCCCAGGGGTCTCGGCATTACAGCTATGCCGAGCTGCTACTTGGTCAGGTTCAAATACGTTTGCAAAATTCTGCAAGTTTGATACCCTGGCTGAGGAGGACCTTGAGTATGCTCAATCGGTGCTGCTGAGTCATCCGCACTCTCCCGCCCGTTTGGGAGCTTTGGTATAATCCCCATGGTCCTTACGGAGTCCCCAGCATCCACTAGGACGTTAGAGAAAATGGGATTTTACTTACCGGTAAATCTTTCTCGTAGTCCGTAGTGGATGCTGGTTCGCCCGTCCCAAGCGCGGACTTTTTCTGCAATGCTTGTATATAGTTATTGCTTAAATAAGGGTTATGTTATAGTTGCATCAGGGTTTATCTGATGCTCTATTATTGTTCATACTGTTAACTGGGTAAAGTTATCACAAGTTATATGGTGTGACTGGTAGGAGTCTTACCCTGGATTCCCAAAATCCTTTCCTTGTACTGTCAGCTCTTCCGGGCACAGTTTCTTTAACTGAGGTCTGGAGGAGGGACATAGAGGCAGGAGCCAGAGCACACCAGAATCCAAATTCTTTCTTAAAGTGCCCATGTCTCCTGCGGAGCCCGTCTATTCCCCATGGTCCTTACGGAGTCCCCAGCATCCACTACAGACTACGAGAAATAGATTTACCGGTAAGTAAAATCTCATTTTTTACCTAAGAAAATTCAAATTCAAGATTGGAATCTCTCCGATCTGTGATCTCCAGTCTGGAGGAAGGGGATTTTATGGTGTCGGTCGACATAAAGGATGCCTACTTACACATCCCCATATATCCTCCGCATCAGGTTTACCTGAGGTTTGCTATTCAGGATTGTCATTACCAATTTCAGACGTTGCCGTTTGGTCTGTCCACGGCTCCCAGGATTTTCACTAAGGTAATGGCAGAAATGATGGTTCTCCTTCGCAAGCAAGGATTCACAATTATCCTGCCTGTACTTGGACGATCTCCTGATAAAGGCAAGATCCAAAGACAAGCTGGTGCAGGACATTACGCTCTCCCTGACAGTTATACAACAACATGGTTGGATCCTAAACTTGCCAAAGTCACAGTTGAATCCGACAAAATGGCTGTCGTCTTTGGTAATGATTCTGGACACAGAATTACAGAGTTTTTCTACCAGAAGAGAAGGCTCTGGAAATTCAGAGTTTGGTCAAGCAAATTCTGAAACCAGCGAGAGTGTCAATCCATCAATGCATTCGATTGCTGTGGAAGATGGTGGCGGCCTACGAGGCCATTCAATTTGGCAGATTCCATGCCAGAGTGTTTCAGTGGGACCTGTTGGACAAGTGGTCCGGATCCCATCTGCACATGCACCGGAAAATAATCCTGTCCGCCAAGACCAGACTCTCATTCCTGTGGTGGCTGCACAGCTCTCACCTCCTACAAGGACGCAGGTTCGGGATCCAGGACTGGATCCTAGTAACCACGGATGCGAGTCTCCGAGGCTGGGGAGCAGTCGCAAAGGGGGAAACCTTCCAGGGAAAATGGTCAAGCCAGGAAGTTTGTCTACACATAAACGTTCTAGAGTTAAGGACCATTTACAACGCTGCTTCAAGCGGAACGTCTTCTTCACAACCTGCCCGTCCTAATACAGTCGGGCAACATAACAGCAGTAGCGCACATAAACCGCCAGGGCGGAACAAAGAGCAGGGCGGCAATGGGAGAGGCCACAAAAGTTCTCCGCTGGGCGGAAAGACATACAAGCGCTCTGTCGGCAATCTTCATTCCAGGAGTGGACAACTGGGAAGCAGACACTATCTCCATCCAGGAGAGTGGGGTCTTCATCAAGAGGTCTTCACAGAAGTGACAAGTCTTTGGGGAATTCCTCAAATAGACATGATGGCTCTCGCCTCAAAACTTCAGAGATATTGTTCCAGGTCGAGGGATCCACAAGCAATAGCAGTGGATGTGCTAGTGACACCGTGGGTGTTTCAGTCGGTGTACGTGTTCCCTCCACTTCCACTCATTCCATAGGTGCTAAAGATCATAAGAAGAACAAAGGTTCAGGCGATCCTCATTGTTCCGGATTGGCCAAGGAGGGCTTGGTATCCAGATCTTCAGGAATTACTCATAAGAGATCCCTGGCCTCTTCCTCTACGAGAGTATCTGTTACAGCAGGGGCCGTGCATATATATCACGACTTACCGCGGCTACGTTTGACGGCTTGGCGGTTGAACGCCGGATCCTAGCCCGAAAGGGTATTCCCAGTGAAGTCATTCCCACACTTATTCAGGCTAGAAAAGGGGTAACGTCTACACATTATCGCCGTTTTTGGAGAAAATGTGTGTCTTGGTGTTATTCCAAGAAGGCTCCTACGGAAAGGGCGTTTTCTCCATTTCCTGCAAGTAGGTGTGGATGCGGGCCTAAAGTTAGGCTCGATTTAAAGTACAAATTTCGGCCTTATCGGTTTTCTTTCAGAAACAATTGGCCTCCTTTCCAGAAGTTCAGACTTTCGTGAAAGGAGTTTTGCACATCCAACCTCCGTTTGTGCCCCCAGTGTGCCATTGGATCTTAACGTGGTGGTGCATTTCCTTCAGTCACATTGGTTTGAACCTTTACAGAAGGTAGAGTTGAAATATCTCACTTGGAAAGTGGTCTTGCTATTGGCCTTGGCATCCGCAAGGCGGGTGGCTGAGTTAGCGGCTTTGTCTCACAAGAGTCCTTATTTAATCTTCCATGAAGATAGAGCGGAGTTGAGGACTCGTCAACAATTTCTGCCAAAAGTGGTTTCATCGTTCCACATGAACCAGCCTATTGTGGTACCGGTGGCTGATGCCTTCGCGGAGTCAGAATCTCTCGATGTTGTCAGGGCCTTAAAGATTTGTCACCAGAACGGCTCATCTTAGGAAAACGGAAGCTCTGTTTGTCCTATATGCTGCCAACAAGATTGGGACGCCTGCTTCCAAGCAGACTATTACAGCTGGATCTGTAATACGATTCAGCATGCTCATTCTACGGCTGGATTGCCGTTACTGAATTCAGTAATGGTCCACTCTACCAGAAAGGTGGGCTTGTCCTGGGCGGCTGCATTACAACTCTGCCGAGCAGTTACTTGGTCGGGTTCAAACACTTAAGCGAAATTTTACAAGTTTGATACCCTGGCTGATAAGGACCTCATGTTTGCTCAATCGGTGTTGCAGAGTCATCCGCACTCTCCCGCCCGTTCTAGAGCTTTGGTATTAACCCCATGGTTCTTGAAGCGTCCCCAGCATCCTCTAGGACGTATGAGAAAATAGGATTTTAATACCTACCGGTAAATGCTTTTCTTAGTTCGTAGAGGATGCTGGGCGCCCATCCCAGTGCGGACTCTATCTGCAGTTATTAGTTATATTTACACAGAGGTTGTGTTTCTGTTATAGTCAGCCTGTTGCTGACATGGTTCATGTCGCTGACTGGAGTTCTGTTGAATGCCATATTGTACAGCGTGTTTGTGGTGTGAGCTGGTGTGTATCCTTTTCCTCGAAATGTCCGTCTCCCTGGGCACAGTTCCTATAACTGTGGAGTCTGGAGGAGGGGCATAGAGGGAGGAGCCAGGTCACACCCCTTAAAAGTCTTAAAGTGCCCATGTCTCCTGCGGATCCCGTCTATACCCCATGGTTCTTGAAGCGTCCCCAGCATCCTCTACGGACTTAAGAGAAAAGGATTTACCGGTAGGTATTAAAATCCTATTTAAATACTAAAAATAAATCCTCGGCTACTTAACCTGCTTCAAAGGAATTAAACACCTTTTTTGAGGGGGCGCGGGTAAATCCTGACAAAATAATTCAGATCCCTAAACGGTTGATTTCTTCCTTTCCTTTTCCTTCGGAGGATAGGAAGAAATGGGGAAAACCCGCCAATTGTGGATGCATCTATATCCAGGTTATCGCGTAAAGGACACAGCTGACCGCAAGATTGAGACCATATAAATCTTTATATACGTTGGCCGGAGTGGCCCAGAGACCCACTATTGCTTGTGCATGGATCACTCTGGCCATTGCAAAATGGTCAGGTAATCTGATTGATGGTTTAGATTCCTTAACCAGGGACGATACTATTTTACTCTTACGGCATATTCAAGATTCTGCAAACTTTATGGTGAAAGCCTTAAAGGAAGTTGGCTTACTCAACGCACGCACCTCTGCCATGGCAGTGTCGGCACGGATGGGGCTTGTGGCGGCGACAATGGACTGCGGATGCAGAGTCCAGGAGGGACGTGGAAAGCCTACGTGTGAGGCTCTTTTTGGTGATGACTAGATAAGTGGATATCCAAGGCTACGGCGGGTAAGTCTACTTATCTTCCTTCAGCAACAACACCAGCTAGGAAAACCTACTCTACTCCTACTCTGCAGTCCTTTCGGACAGTCAAACTTAAAGGTAAATCCAGGGGTTCCTCTACAACCTTCAGGGGTAATAGAGGTAAACCCAGAAAACCCGCAGCTGCAGGTTCTCAGGAACAGTCCTCGGGCTGCCTCCTCAAAGCCTTCACCATGACGGTGGACCGCACTGCCTGGAAGGCAGGTGGGAGCCCGGTTACGTTATTTTAGTCACGTTTGGGCAACTTCTTGCCAGGATCCCTGGGTCAAAGATTTTATCGCACAGGGATGCAGACTGGATTTTCAGGAACTCCTACCTCCCCAGATTCTTCAAATCCAGCTTACGAGCTTCTCCAGCAGCAAGTTTGACCTTACAGGCAGCAATTCAAAAACTGGTACAGACTCAGGTAATTTTTCCAGTTCCACTTCAGCAACAAAACAAGGGTTATTGCTCCAACCTGTTTGTGGTCCCGAAACCGGACGGTTCGGTGAGGCCTATGCTCAACCTCAAATCCCTAAACCTGTATTTACGGGTGTTCAAATTCAAGATGGAGTCTCGAACGGTGATCTCAGGTCTGGAGGAGGGAGAATTCCTGGTGTCCCTGGACATCAAGGATGCGTACCTTCACATTCAAATTTGGCCGCCTCATCAGGCTTATCTACGGTTTGTACTACAGGACTGTCACTACCAGTAACAGGCACTGCCATTTGGCCTTTCCGTGGCTGTTCACCAAGGTGATGGCAGAGATGATGTTTCTCCTCCGCAAGATGGGAGTGAACATAATTCCGTACCTGGACGACCTGCTGATAAAGGCACCTTCCAGGGAAAGGTTGTTGGAAAACATTGCCCTCTCAACTTGATAACTCCAGCATCATGGGTGGATTCTGAACCTGCCAAAATCTCACCTGAAACCAACACAGAGACTTCAGTTTCTGGGGATGATACTGAGACACAGAGGGTGTTCGTTCCATTGGAAAAGGCGATGGTAATCCAGTCAATGGTGCAGGATGTACTGGAGCCATCCCGGATATCGGTGCATTTATGCATCCGCCTTCTGGGTAAGATGGAAGCCGCCTACGGGGTGCTACAGTACTGAAGGTTCCATGCAAGGCCCTTTTAGCTGGATCTCTTGGACACGTGGTCTGTATCGCATCTTCACATGCACCAGAATATGTCTGAAGCCACCACAGAAGGGAGATCCTGGCTTTTGGGGACAGACATCTCACCTGACCGAAGGCCGCCGGTTCGGGATTCAAAATTGGATTCTGCTAACCACAGATGCAAGCCTCAGAGGTTGGGGAGCAGTCACCCAAGGGGAGCAGTTCCAGGGAAGATGGTCAAGTCTGTAAGCCATGCTTCCGATCAACATTCTGGAACGAAGGGCCATATACAACGCCCTTCTTCAGGCATCGCATCTTCTTCAAGATCAAGCCATTTAGGTTCAGTCGGACAACGTGACGGTTGTAATGTACATAAACCGACAGGGAGGAACGAAGAGCAGAGCTGCGATGTCAGAGGTAACAAGAATTTTCCTCTGGGCAGAAAGACACGCGGTGGCGCTGTCGTTAATCTTCATTGCGGACTTCCTCAGCAGACATGACCTCCACTTAGGCGAGTGGGGCCTTCACCCACAGGTGTTCGAATCATTGACACTTCGGTGTGGGATTCCACAGATAGACATAATGGCATCTTGTCTCAACAATATGCTCGAGCGCTATTGTTCCAGGTCAAGGGACCCACAAGCGGTGGCGGTGGACGCTCTGGTGACTCCATGGCTTTATCAGATGGTGTACGTGTTCCCACCTCTTCCGCTGATCCCAGGAATTCTCAAAAGAATAAAAAGGGAAAAGGTTCAGGCAATTTTCATTGCTCCGGAATGACCGAGAAGGGCCTAGTACGTGGATCTCCTGGGGTTGCTCCTGGAGGACCCGTGGCTTCTACCTCTACGAGAGGATCTTCTGCAGCAGGGGCCGTTCATCTTTCAAGAATTACAGCGGCTGCGTTTGACGGCATGGAAGTTGAGCGTCAGATTTTAGCCCGGAAAGGTATTCTGAACAGGGTTATTCTAACCCTGATCCAGGCCAGGAAAGGGGTAATGTCTAGAAATTACCACCGTATTTGGAAAAAGTATGTCTCGTGGTGTGAACACAGGAAATTTCCTGCAGTGGAATCTATGGGGCATTGCCAAGAGAAATATGAGACATGAGACCGAACAATGCAAAAGAGCTGAAGGCCGCTATTGAAGCATCCTGGTCTCCCATAATAGCTCAGCAGTGCCACAGGCTGATAGAATCCATGCCACGCCGCATCGTGGCAGTAATTAATGCAAAAGGGGCCTAAACCAAGTTCTGAGTACATATGCATGATTATACTTTTCAGAGGGCTGACGTTTCTGTATTTAAAATCAACCATCCCTTTTTTTTTTTTTTTAATGTAATATTCTAATTTTAGGACTATGGATCTGGGGTTATTTTAAACTGTAAGCCACAATCATCAAAATTATAACAAATAAAAGCTTGAAATATCTCACTTTACATGTAATCAGTCTATATAATATATTAGTTTCACCTTTTTAAGTTGAATTACTGAAATAAATGAACTTCCGAACGATATTCTAATTTTCTGAGTTACACCTGTAACGTTTAAAAAAAATAATAATAAGTTTTTGTAGTGTAGGTATACCTGTTGCCATTGGATTCAGTTTCTGTATTTCTTCCTACTGTAAAATAGCTATCGTATTTTGCTTCTATTTTTCCTGTTATGTAACTGTTTTTTGTGGTGAGCACTTACAGAATTACAAAACAATTCAATTAAATATGGCAGTGCCCACCTCCTGGAGTTATTTACACAAATAAGCCGTTTTTCTGAGAATTGACAATTGGGTCTATTCATGTATTTCACCTTTCTAGCCTGCATGCAGCACCATGCTCTGCAGGCAGGATGGCATCTGGAGGGGTCAGTCACTCGCTGATCAGGTCTGCAATGTGGGATCTACAGGCAGGCTGCTGGTGTATCTGTGTGTATTCCTGCCAGGCAGGCACACATTATCCCAGCCCCCAATGTATGTAGAGATGGTTTGGGGACTTGGGGAGATACTGTAACTTATATCTCCCCAGCTGGGCTGAGTGTGGACAAGCAGAGTAGCCCAGCCCCAGGCACCTCTGGTTGGCCAGGGATTACAGAAGGGGTGGAGGAGGCAGGGAGACTGCGGTTTCCCCTGCTCTACTCCACCCGACAAACCTATTGCACCATCCTGAGATGGCATATTCTTTTTGAGAAGCAAAATGGAAAGCGGAGCTTTCTGTGCTTCTATGAATCGCTCTCTCCATATTACTGTATAGGGAAGCGATATGTACACTAATCTGGGTCAGCCTTGGAGAAATCTGAGATTTCACTTATAAAAAGCATTTCACTGTAACATGAATAGACCCCAAAGAGGTCTATTCATAAAGAAACTAAAAAGCAAATGGATACGGTTCGATTCAATGTATAGCTGTTCTAAGTAGTAATTCACATATACTCACTCTTCCGGCAGTGCAAAATCCGGGGGTCCAGCGACGCTGTCCCCTTCTGAGATGTCCGAGGGGTCCCTCTGCACATTGGTCGTCTGTTGACCTCCCGGCAGGAAGCAGTGGCTGTTGGGAGGGCAGGGGGGCAGAGCCAGCACGTGTGCTGGACAGAGATTAGGGAAGCATTGAGCTTCCCTGCAGTTACCGCAGTTCAGGTTACACCATCCTGAGATGGCGAACCTAAACTCCATGGAGAAACAGAAAGCAGAGCTTTCCATTCCTTCATGAATTGCATTTGCCACACTAAAGTATGGTGGTACGATTCAGGCACAGTCGGGGGGTGCCCGTTGGAGAAGTCTGTAACTGCTTCACGGTAAACCGCACTGAATTGCGGTAAGCAGAGAAAATCCCTGTTTAATACAAAATAGGGCTTTTGTCAGCTTTCTGAATAGACCTCTAAGTCGGGTAAATAGATATATATCATTGTACACTGTCACTGGAGGTGCCTAGTTTATTGAATGTACTATAAATCTGTGTTAAATTTTTGAAGTTTTTAATTTGTTTTGTTTTTTTCCTTTTTCTATAGTTGTTCCCTTTTATGTTGCAAGAAGCATAAAGGTAATTTTTTTTTTTTTTTTGGTCATATTTAAATCTATGTTTTGGGATGATAGCTCATTCATTTAAACAATCTGTTTACAACCTTACATTGGCTTAAGGGCATTCGGACTTCATTGTTAAGTACTTCCCTTGTGGTACATACTGAAACCGGCAGCAGCAACGGTGGTATTGTACAGAGGATATAACAGAACAGATGCTGCTTATTCACAGAATATGGTATAAGGTATAACTCTTTGTATGCAGTAGGGAGGCCAATCCCGGGATCGGCGGGATCCCGGGATTTGGGCCCAAAAATGCCGGGATTTGAATCCTGGGATTGGAGCATCCAATCCCGGGATTCACGGGATTGCACTGTGCATGTGCGGGAGGGAGTGTGTGTAAGTAATACTACTTACACTTAGGCGGGCGGCAGCCATAGACTAACGCTGAACGCGGCGACACTTCAAATGTGGCGCCGGCCGCCAGCCAATCAGAGCTGGCGGACCGGCAGCCAATTAGGAGCGACTGCTGCTGCCGCTTCCCTGATTGGCTGCTGGTCCGCCTGCTCTGGTTGGCTGCCCGCCGGCGCTTCATTTGAAATGCCGCCGCGTTTAGTGTGTCCATGGCTGGCGCCCACCTAATAGTAAGTGTTATTACTTAAGTTACACCCAGCCTCCCTCCCGCGCCGCTACCAACCCTCCCCGCTACCTACACCCTCCCGCCCAGCTACCTACACCCTCCCGCCCAGCTACCTACACCCTCCCGCCCAGCTACCTACACCCTCCCGCCCAGCTACCTACACCCTCCGCACCGCTACCTACACCCTCCGCACCGCTACCTACACCCTCCGCACCGCTACCTACACCCTCCGCACCGCTACCTACACCCTCCTGCACTGCTACCTACACCCTCCCTCCCTTCCCCGCCGCTACCTACACCCTCCCGCACTGCTACCTACCCTACAGCGCTGCTCCCTACACCCTTCTTTACTGATCCCTACTGCAATCCCGGGAATCCCGGGATTGACCGTTTTTCAATCCCGAATCCTGGGATTGAAAAAACGGCCCGGGATTGGCCTCCCGAGTATGCAGTCACTTCATATCTATAGAGACATGTTTTCCAGAGTAAACTGTTTTATTACTATTTTCTGTTTATATTTTATTATGATCCTGCCTATTTTTCAGGGCGGCATTTCATAAATGTATGCAGAAAGTACAGCATTAGCACTATGTTACTAGTGGCCTAATGCAGTAGATTTCACAGAATCGTTGTATTCAAATTTTTAAGAGGGTATAAAGGGAAAGGAGTGTAGGAGAAGGGGTACTGCTTATGTACTGTGGAAGAGTAATTCATTGAACAAGCAAAATAGTAATGTAAACTATTCTGTAGTACAGAATTGATTAATTTGTAATTTTGTGTAGATTGAACAGTTAAGGTAAGAGAACTACAGTCAAAGCAAGTCTCATAATTATCCAAGGTCCCAGTAAATTGTAAAGCAGCAATACCGTAGTAATCTCTGTAGAAAACTATAGGAATATCTTTGTGGCAGTATTGCAGGGTGTCTAAAGTTCCCCATCTACTAGTGCGATATGGTAACTTTTCATCCGATTCTGAGCTTTCGGATTGATGGATCGGATGAAAAGTGACACATCACATGTCATTTTCATCCTGCTCTGATCCAAGGTGCGTTCCCGTGCTCCTCGGATTGGAGTCGCAGATCGCCATGGCTGCCACGATTATTTATCGCAATCTGAGGGAAAAAGGTGCACATCGTAGTGCTTTTCGTACACCTGCGATCCAATCGCATGCGTTAACTTGGAGGAGTCACTTGACTGGTACCTGGTCACCCCTATCCACACGCCCAGCAGCAGCATGCGATATATCGGATGCGATATATCAGATGTAAAAAAACACTTAAGTTGCAAATCGTACTCTCAAGACTCCCGGAAAAGTCGGGGGAAAATCTGATCCAACTTTCAGTTCAGATAAGTCTCACTAGTTGATGGCGGTCTTAATGATCATTAGCTAAGATGGGGTGCCTTAGGGTTCAGCACCGCGGAGACATGACCACAGGGAAGTTTCACCTTCATCATTGTTATATGCTAAGGTAGCAATAAAATACAATGTTTATCACCAGATCTCCTACATCAGATATTACCCACACTGTGGGGCAGATGTATTAAGCCTGGAGAAGTGATAAAGCAATGATAAGTGGAAGGTGATAATGCACCAGCCAATCATTACGATTTTGAAAAATGAGTTAGGAGCTGATTGGCTGGTGCGTTATCACCTTCCACTTATCACTGCTTTATCACTTCTCCAAGCTTAATACATCTGACCCTGTGTTCCATTACTCCACATCCCAAGTTCTGACTGATGTCCGTAGTGTACATTCTAGCACCATGCACCTAATCGGTGAGTAGGGCATATTTTAATTTTTAAAGGGCAATAATTTAGACATGATGTATTGTTATAGCTACTGTAGCGATATATTTTAAAATGTTGCCAGTAAAAATTAAAATATTCCCTCACTGATTAGGTGCATGGTGCTAGAATGAACACTACGTGCATGCCCCTTCTTTTGTCTCCTGAAGCTGTTCTTTTCTCTCCATTAAAATTCCCTCCTATCTTGTCCCATCCTGGGACAAATGGCCAATCACAGGTCATATTGTAATAGGGTTATTTCACAAGATGGATGTGTAGTGTGATCATCCCCTTGTGTGCTAGTTACTACCTGTTACCTTGGCAGAACTTGGCACTGACTGATGTTAATAAAGGCAACTGTTTATTATAATGCTGAGTTTCTCTCCATGTTAACATTTTGCTTTCTCTTACGTCCTAGATGATGATGGGGTCCATATAAGTACCATGGGGTATAGACTGGTCCTGTGGAGCCTTCGGCACTATAAAACTTTAATAGTGTGGGCTGGCTCCTCCCTCTATGCCCTTCCTCCAGACCTCCATTTAGAAATTGTGCAGAGAGAGCCGGACACACTTCCAGGGAGTTCAGAAAAGGATATTTCTAAGTTCTAAAATTACAGGGAGGCTGCTGACAACAGCCTCCCTGCTTTGTGGGACGCAGGGAGAAGGAGCAGGAACCAACTTCCTGAAGAGTTAATGGCTCCTGTTCCCGCTGACAGGACACCATTAGCTCCTGAAGGGTACTGATCGCATAGCCCCCGATGGCGAACGCTCACTCCCACAGCAAAAGCCGCCACCCCCTGCAGCTGCCAGAAGGTGACAAGGTGGTGAGTACTACACACCAGCGATCCGTTAAAACGGAAAGCTGGTGTTAATGGCGGCTGAGGGGAACGGAGTATAGCAACAGGCTGTGCTCTACCGGTTCATATATACCGCAGGAGGGGCACTCTGAGCTGGCAAAAAATCCCCAAACTGGTCACTACAGTAAACGGGGGTGAAAAACCCTCCGTTTACAACAAATCCCTCAGCCCAGTATAAATCATTAAAACGTGGGAGAGCCGCATCATTTTGGGGGCAGGGCCTCTTCTCATTACAGATCCAGCAACAGACCAGCGCCATTTTAAGCTGCAGTCACTGCAGAAGACAGGCTGCAAGGAGCGCTGACCTCCTTCATAACTCACTATCGTACCAGGGTGTTATAGAAAGGGGGGAGAGTACTTTTGGTGCTTATGTAAAATATATATATATATATATATATATATTAGGGAGGGATATGTGTGTGTGATAGAATAACCTATTAGGTTACAAAATTAGCGTAGGTTTATTTTGAACACATCTAAAAACGCTGGGTGGAGCTGGCTCTTCTTTCTGTGTTACTCAGTGAGGGAAATGTTTATTACAAATACCCTGTGTGTGTGTGTATGTCTTATACATAGATGCCTTATACACTGGCCCATCTCCTTCACGTCAACCCACCTCAGCCATATTAAAGCGTTCTCTTGTACGCATAATGAATGTCGACACAGACACTGATAACGACACGGGGGACATTGATGACATTAGGGGAGCAGATGCTACCCTTTCGAAAAGCATTCAGTCAATGATTACAAACATCAGAGAGGTGTTGGAAATCACAGATGCCCCTCCAGCAGAGGAGAAAAGGGCCTATTTTACTAAAAATAAGAAACCTGTGATAACTGCTATGTTTTAAAATGCCTGGAAATGCCCAGACAAGACATTTCAGATTCCTAAAAGAATCTTAATAGCTTATCCCTTTCCAGAAGGTGATAGGGCAAAGTGGGAAAATTTTCCCATGGTGGATGCATCCGTGTCCAGATTACCAAAAAGATTACCTTACCCGTCCCAGGCACGGCTTCATTATAAGAACGGGCTGACCGCAAGATTGAGACTACACTTAAATCAATTTATACGGCTAGCGGTACTACTATCAGACCCACTATTGCGGGTGCATAGGTTTCAAATGCTATTGAAAAATATGCAGAGAATCTGTTAGAAAATATAGACACAATTGACAAGGATGAGAGTATCACAACCCTATGTCCTATAAAGGATTATGCGGGATTCATGGTTGGGGCCATGAAGGACATTGGATTAATGGCTACACGGTCGTCATCCATGGTGGTGTCAGCGCGCAGAGGCCTCTGGTTAAACTAGTGGGCAGTGGACGCAGAATCTAAGAAAAATGTGGAAACCCTCCCTTATGAAGGTAAAGCCCTCTTTGGGGACTCATTAGATAAGTGGATATCTAAAACAACATCGGGTAAATTGTCTTTTCTTCCTTCCGCAGCGCCTCCTGCAAAGAAACCATTTTTGGGCCCGCGACAAAATTCCTTTCGAGGTGGGAAAGCAGGGAGGGCCAGAGGCTCCACCCCCTTCTTTGGTAGATGAAGGGGGCGATGAAAGAAGCCTGCAGCAGGGGTTTCTCTGGAACAGAAAACAACATCTGTTCCACCAAGCCGGGAGTTCAGTCAGGGGGGAGACCAAAATCCACTAAGAATAGGGATTGCCACAAGGGTTTAAGAGCTCCCACCTGGCAGACTTTTCAGGAAAAATTAGGAAAATTAGTTGAATCTCTGACTAAAATTCAAAAAACAGTCTCTAAGATTAGCGGCGCTCTGCCAACACCCCTTTTAACCTTTGTTTCTAGCCCAAACAAGATTGGCAATGAAATATTATTGAATGCAATTCCAGATGTTATTAGACCTCTTCCAGATAGAGGCTTCTTGTCCAGATGTTGACATCTCAATAGATAAAGTGATATCTTGCAGCACAGATGTAGGGGAATTAATTATTCCACCACAAAGTCTTCCAGATTGATCTCTACAACATGATGTTCAGTGCACATCTTTGGATGTTGCAGGGAGTACACTGTTGACCGTACACTTGGAAATCTTCCCTATAAAGAGGGAACAAGTCCCATCTACGCGTGGGACGCAGGTTCAGGAATCCGACCTGGCGAATAATTTAAGAAAGAACTTCCAGGGAAGAGTATCAAAGCCAAGAGCACTTCTTCACACAAGCATTCGGAGAAGAAGGATAAACAAATTCTAAGTCAACAAAAGTTCCGTTGGGAGGATCCCGCAAGGAAACAAGACCTTTGAAACATTCCTCAAAGGGTCATAAGACTGTTTTATCTCAAAGAAGTTATGAACACATTGTTCCAGGTGAACAAGCCCACATGCAGTGGCAAAAAAGCCCTGGTTGGTTCCGAGGGCATTTTAGTTACGGAAAGTATTCACTCCAGTTCCACTAACAAGATCACAAAATCTGATCGTGACCCCAAGAGGGCTAAGGAGCGTTTGCTATCTGACTCTCAGATTATTTCAAAGAGTTCCAAGAATTCTTCCTCGTCAAGAAGACTTGAGTTGGCAGGAACCAGTTCTTTGCTGAAACTTACCGCAACTAAGTTTGATGGAATGGAGGTCAAACGCCAGATCTTGGCTCGGAAGGGTACTCCGAACGAAGTAATTCCTACGCTTATTCAAGCTAGAAAAGTGGTGGGCGCCCAACATCCTCTACGGACTACAAGTTAAGGATTTACCGGTAGGTATTCAAAATCCTGTTTTTACTATGGAAACGATGGCTGTAAAACTGCAGCTTTTCTGGCTTTCCCATAATCCCTTGCCGGGGGATGTGCTAATATGTTTCGTACCCCAGTTTTAGAAGTCATGCATGGAGGACACAGTGATCCAAATAAGGCTGTCCGCTTTGGAACGGAGTCCAAGAGGGGTAATAGCAGTCCTTATTCGGATTGCTGACACAGTCCTGCTATTTCGGTAAAGTGCCCACTGTCATTCTGAACAGGTCGCGAGGTGACTGTGTCCTCCATACACTGCTTCTCAAACTGGGGTAAGAAACAGATCAGCACATTCCCCGGCATGTGCAAGAACAACCATAACTGCAGATAAGTGTGTGTGTGTGTGGGGGGGTGAGGTCAAGCAAGGTGCTGACTTACAGCGTGGCCAGTACCCTCCCTTTGTATGTCATCTACTAAGCTGTTCAACAGTTTTATCACTTTATCCATTACACAGTTCAACATAGCGCATATGTAGAGACAGTTCTGCCCCCTCCACTGTGTGACTATACAGCACAGACTGTGACTTCTAACCTAACCAATTTAAGGAACATGCTCCTTTTAATAATCTATATATGACTATTTGAAAGGGCTTTCCTCTTGCGTCCTAGAGGATGCTGGGGTCCACATTAGTACCATGGGGTATAGACGGGTCCACCAGGAGCCATGGGCACTTTCAGAATTTAATAGTGTGGGCTGGCTCCTCCCTCTATGCCCCTCCTACCAGACTCATTTTAGAAAATGTGCCCGGAGGAGCTGGTCACAGCTAGGGGAGCTCTACAGAGCTTCTTTAGGAAAAGTTTATTTTCAGATTTTTTTTTTTTTACAGGAGGCTGCTGGTCACAGTCTACCTGCAACGAGGGACTGAGGGGGGGGGAGCAGTGTCCGCCCTGTGGGGTCTTGAGCCACTGCCTCCGCTGACTGGACATTGAGCTCCAGAGGGGACAGATCGCGCCCCGCCACAGGGGAACGCTCATCCCAGCAGCCAGCTGCCACCCCCTCTGTGTGCTGAAGTGTGGGGAGTTAGCTGAAGTGTGGCGAGTTAGTCACTGTCCCCTGTTACAAGCGGGGGGGGGGGGGGGGGGGGGTCAGTGAGAAGAAGGCAGCTAAGGGCGGGAAGGCTCAGCGGTACTAAGGTGCGGCGCTGTGGGGAGCGCCCTGAGTTAGCACTGGGCCCCACACTGACCACATTAAGCCTGTCGGGGTCCGCGGATCTCAGCCAGCACTAAATTCCTCAGGCCAGTATAATCTACAAGAGCGGGAAGACAGCGCCATTGAAGGTGCAGAGTTTCTCAGAGCGGACCCAGAAGCGTTCTGCGCCATTTTTCCTGCCTGCACTCACAGCCAAGTGGATCCAAGTCCCTCCAGAGCAATCTCCATCTATCTGTACGGTACCAGGGGGTTGTAGAAGGGAGGGGAGGCTGTATAAAGGCTGTGTCACCTATTAAGGGACACAGTCAGCGCTGGTTAGGGACTCCCTATACCTCGAATAGTGCTGTGTGTGGGTTGGCTCCAATCTCTGTGTCTCTCTGCTGTTCTTGGGGGGGGGGGGGGGGAACTCTGTCTACATAATACCCTGTGTATTTGTGGGGTGTGTGTGTGTGTGTGGCAACATGTCTAGGGACACTGTTTCATATGCTGCAGAGGATTTGTCTTCCCAGGAAGACTCCATACCATGTAATCAGGATTGCACTGTCATAGCGCAGATCCCAGCTAGAGAGCCAGAATGGTTAGTCTCTCTTAGGGGAACTATTTCTCAGATTTCTGATAGGGTTGCTAGGACTGAACATGCCACTCAGGTCCTGCAATCCTCGATGGTTGTATGGTCTAATACTGTTTCCTCGGGGTCCCCTGCGGAACATTCTCACAAACATGCACTTGCAATTATGCAGGATGACACGGACACCGATTCTGACACTGCAGACGGTGACGGGGATGTGTTGAGGGAGACAGCATCACTTGCCAAGGGGGTGCAGTTGATGATTGAAGCCGTAAGGGATGTTTTACACATTTCTGATATGGTCCCTGAACAGGTGGAGGAGGCCTTCTTTACAGATAATAAGAAGCCCCCCCCCCCTCACCTTCCCAGCATCCAAAGAATCAAACGTTATCTTTGAAAAGGCATGGGAAACTCCGGAAAAGAAATTCCAGATCCCTAATAGGGTCTTAGTTGCTTTTCCATTCCCAGAGGAAGATAGAAAGAAATGGGACTCCCCGCCGATAGTCGACGCCTCTGTCTCTAGGCTGTCCAAACAGGTGGTGGTGTCAGTCCCGGGTTCTACCACATTGAAGGATATGGCAGATCGCAAGGGGGACGCTACGCTTAAATCCATTTACACGGCTTCAGGGGCTATATTAAGGCCTACTATAGCCTGTGCTTGGATTGCAAAAGCTATTGCCAGGTGGTCAATCACTAGGAGGAATCAACTATGCTGGATAAAGGTGATGTTGATTTATTTTTACGCAATATTCAGGATTTTGCAGGGTTCCTGGTGGATTCCATAAAGGACCTGGGTTCCATGGCTGCAGGGATCTCCTCCATGTCCGTCTCGGCTCGCAGGGGTCTCTGGCTACGCCAATGGTGTGCGGACGCGGAATCCAGGAAGAGCGTGGAGGGCCTTCCCTACACAGGTCAGGCCCTCTTTGGGGAGGCACTGGATGCGTGGATTGCCACGGCTCTCGCGGGTAAGTCTACTTTTCACCCCTCAGATGCACCGGCTACGAAGAAGTCTTTCACGCCAGCTGCGTCACAGTCCTTTCGGCCCGCGAGGCCTAGAAAGAACAAGCCTTCGAACACCTTCTTCAGAGGTGGTCGTGCCAAGGGAAAGAAACCTGCTTCCGCAGGTTACCAAACCCAGAATCCCGCTTCTGATACCCCTAAGTCCTGCGCATGACGGTGGTCAGCTAGGCCTGGTCGAAGGTCAGGTGGGGGCAAGACTCCGACAGTTCAGCCAAGTCTGGGTGTCGTCTGGCCTGTACACCTGGGTCCTGGATATAGTGTTCAGGGGGTACAGACTGGAGTTTCAAGATCCCACACCTCACTGTTTCTTCAAGTCAGGCTTACCAGCTCTGCCAGCAGACAGAACAATTCTTCTGGAGGCCATCAGAAAATTGGTGGTGTCGGAGGTCATTGTTCCAGATCCGCATCAACAGTGGAACAAAGGTTATTATTCGAACCTTTTCATGGTACCGAAACCTGATGGTTCGGTACGGCCAATTCTGAATTTAAAGTCTTTGAACCCTTATCTCAGGGAGTTCAAATTCAAGATGGAATCTCTGAGAGCTGTCATCTCAGGACTAACGGAGGGGGAGTTCCTGGTGTCTCTGGACATCAAGGATGCGTACCTCTACATTCTCATTTGGTCGCCGCATCAGGCATATCTCAGGTTTGCTCTATTGGACGATCACTATCAGTTCCAGGCGCTGCCGTTTGGCCTTTCCACAGCACCGAGGATATTCACCAAGATGATGGCGGAGATGATGGTTCTCCGCAAACAGGGGGTGAACATAATACCTTATCTGGACGGTCTCCTGATCAAGGCGTCATCCAGAGAGAGGTTATTACGATCCATCGCGCTCACTACACAACTGCTCAGGAATCACGGTTGGATCCTGAACTTCCAAAGTCTCATTTGGAGCCGACAAGGAGGCTGTCTTTCCTGGGAATGATCCTCGACACGGAAGTGCAGAGGGTATTTCTCCCGGTGGACAAAGCATTGGTGATTCAGTCAATGGTCCGGGATGTCTTAAAGCCTACCCGGGTATCGGTTTATCAGTGCATCTGCCTTCTGGGGAAGATGGTTGCCGCATACGAGGCTCTGCAGTATGGCAGGTTTCATGCTCGACCTTTTCAGCTGGATCTCTTGGACCAGTGGTCGGGCTCTCGCCTACACATGCACCAGAGGATACGCCTGTCTCCGAAAGCCAGGATTTCGCTCCTCTGGTGGCTACAACTCCCACACCTTCTGGAAGGCCGAAGGTTCGGAGTTCAGGACTGGATCCTTTTAACCACATATGCAAGTCTCAAGAGGTTGGAGAGCAGTCGCCCTGGGGTAAACCTTCCAAGGAAGGTGGTCGAATCAAGAATCCCTTCTCCCAAAAAACATCCTGGAGCTACGGGCTGTGTACAATGCCCCTCTGCAAGCAGCACACCTGCTACAGGATTGGGCTGTTCAGGTGCAGTCGGACAACGTGACCACCGGTGCCTACATAAACCGACAAAGCGGAACGAAGAGCAGGGCTGCAATGTCAGAGGTGGCAAGAATCCTCCTTTGGGCAGATTGACACGCTGTAGCGATGTCGGCAATCTTCATTCCGGGAGTAGACAACTGGGAAGCAGACTTCCTCAGCAGACACTATTTCCATCCAGGGGGATGGGTCCTCCATCCGAAGGTGTTTGAGGAGGTAACCGGTTGGTGGGGGGTTCCTCACATCGACATGATGGCTTCCCGCCTCAACAAAAAGTTGGGGAGGTACTGTTCCAGGTCAAGAGACCCTCAGGCAGTGGATGCACTGCTAACACCGTGGGTGTTCAAGTCAGTGTATGTGTTCCCTCCACTTCCTCTGATACCAAAAGTTCTTCAGCTGGTAAGAAGAACAAAGGTTCTGGCAATCCTCATTGCTCCGGACTGGCCAAGACGGGCTTGGTATGCGGATCTGCTGGATCTTCTGCTAGAGGATCCAAGGCCCTTACTTCTTCGGGAGGATCTGCTACTGCAGGGGCAGTTTGCCTATCCAAACTTACCATGGCTACGTTTGACGGCATGGCGGTTGAACGCCAGATCTTAGCTCGGAAAGGTATTCCGAGTGAGTTTATTCCTACCCTGATTCAGGCTAGGAAGGAAGTAACGTCTAAACATTATCACCGTATTTGGAAGAAATATGTTTCTTGGTGTGAATCCAGGAAATTTCCTGCGGTGGAATTTCAACTTGGACTTTTTCTCCTTTTCCTGCAAGCAGGAGTGGATATGGGTCTGAGATTGGGCGCCATCAAGGTCCAGATCTCTGCCTTGTCCATCTTTCAAATACAATTGGCTGTCCTCCCTGAGGTTCAGACCTTTTTGAAAGGGGTTTTGCACATCCAACCTCCCTTTGTGGTGCCAACGGCACCCTGGGATCTGGATGTGGTGTTGCAGTTCCTACAATCACCTTGGTTTGAGACTCTATTGAAGGCTGACATCAAGTTTCTCACGTGGAAGGCGGTCACTTTGTTGGCCTTGGCTTCTGCCTGACGTGTCGGAATTGGGGGCTTTATCTTGTAATAGCCCTTATCTGATCTTTCATGAAGACAGGGCGGAACTTAGGACTCGTCCGCAGTTCCTGCCTAAGGTTGTATCGGCTTTCCATATCAACCAGCCTATTGTGGTGCCAGTGGCTACTGACTCAATTTTTCAAAGGCCTTGGATGTTGTGAGGGCTTTGAAACTCTATGTGAAGAGGACTGCTCATCATAGGAAAACTGACGCTATTTGTCCTCTACGATCCAAAGAAAATTGGGTGTCCTGCTTCTAAGTAGTCTATTTCACGCTGGATCAGGTTCACTATCAATCATGCTTATTCTACGGCGGGATTGCCGTGTCTGAAATCGGTTAAGGGCCAATCTACTCGTAAAGTGGGTTCTTCCTGGGCGGCTGCCCGGGGTGTCTCTGCCTTACAGCTTTGCCGAGCTGCTACTTGGTCTGGTTCGAACACGTTTACCAAGTTTTACAAGTTTGATACTTTGGCCTCTGATGACCTCGGGTTTGGTCAAGCAGTCTTGCAGGAGCCTCCGCGCTCTCCCTCCCGTACTGGGAGCTTTGGTACATCCCCATGGTACTAATATGGACCCCAGCATCCTCTAGGACGTAGGAGAAAATAGAATTTTAATTACCTGCGGTAAATCCTTTTCTCGTAGTCCGTAGAGGATGCTGGGCGCTCGCCCAGCGCTTCGTTTTCCTGCATTGGTTTCATAGTTCAGTACTGTCTGGTTCTTAGGTAAGTTCTACTTTGGTTACTGTTTCAGTACTGTGTCAGCTGTTGCTGAGTTTTCCGGCATGTTGGCTAGATTTGTATGTTGTGTGAGCTGGTATGAATCTCGCCACTATCTGTAATTCCTTCTCTCGAAGTATGTTGTCTCCTCGGGCACAGTTTCTAGACTTTTTGGTGGCTCTGGGGGAATTCAAGGGAAATCGCATAGTCAAAATCAGCCATAGTCAATATCTCACTGTGTATGCACCTTAAGACAGGCGTGATTGGCAGCAAATGAATGCCCCTGTCATTATCTGCGCAATCTGTAAGATAGCACGCCGATTTGCAAGGCAATGTATGAACTGTCAGTTGCACTGACCGTTCAAACACCTACAGCTATTAATTTCAGTAGCTGAAGGTAATGTTGCCTCATCACCACAGCCGGTGCATCTGCCCTTGGTTGCTGGCCCTGGGCAAGATCTTGCACATGCGCTCCGGAGCAAGCCAGAGGGAGAGACACAGCGTATCATCACTTAGCTATAGCAACACACATTGTACATCTACCCCTTAGTTTCGTGTTAATGAGTTTTTCTGCAGAAGGGTACACTGTGTTCCACAGGAAAACATTGGGGTGTAGATTTTAGTCCAAAGACACCAACAGGATAAAGCTTTAGGCTGTCTCAGGATGCATTGGGGCTTCCTCTGTAACCCTGCCTCCAGGCACGGTGAGCTCTGTTTCAAGTTGGTGCCTCTGGCAACAGGTCAACTAACGGAGGCTGCGCTGGGCAGCCCTGAAAAAGCTTAATAAAAGACTTCAAGGGACGAAGCTTTTAAATATCAGGGTGACATTCAGCGCTGCATCTACGTCGCCCCCCCCCCCCCCCCCCCCCCCAAGTGGCGTTGCATACTCCCACGGCCTGTTCCAAGGTACTTGCGTCTGAGACGCTACGGCAGAAGCTCTCCTGGTTCGCGTGGCTGCTACGGGAAGGAGGTAAGAAAGTCCCCCAAGCGGGAACCGCCACTAAATCGCATTCCTGTCGCGGTCTAGGGAGACGGACTGCGGCGCTGGCGTGGACACTGTCACCAAGCCAGGACCCCACTAGACCACCAGGGCAATAGAGCACAGGTCGGGTGTACTAACTCCCCATTTAATAAGGCTCAATAGGGGAGTCGGCGCTTGACTTGTAGCCCTTCCCTGGCCCAGAGGAACATCTACTGCAGATTTTCCCGTCCTCCAGCTGCCTCACACTTTCCCGCACTCCCTGAGACGCTGGGCGCCATCTAATGAATATAGCTGCGACTGGTCTCCGGGTCTGCAGGACAAGGTCTCCCTTGTAAAGCCGTCTGTATACAGCGCTGTGACTTTACTAACATTTGAGTATTCTACATGTGTTTATACAGACAGCGTTAGTTAAGAAAAAGTGTACCAAATACAGAATATATTGTACGAGTATTGTGACACACACAGTGGGGCAAAAAAAAATTTGGACAGCCACCGATTGTGCAAGTTGACCCACTTAAAAAGATGAGAGGTCTGTAATTTCTATTATAGGTACACTTCAACTGTGACAGAATCTCAAAAGAAATCAGGAAATCACATTGTATGATTTTTAAACAATTTACTTGTATATTCTTGTGGAAAATAAATATTTGGACACCTACCAAGCAGCAAGACTTCTTGCTCTCACAGACCTCTTACTACTTCTTTAAGAAGCTTTTCTATCCTCCACTTGTTACCTGTATTAATGGCACCTGTTTGAACTGGTTATCTGTATAAAAGACACCTGTCCACACCCTCAAACAGTCAGACTGCTCCCTCTTCACCATGGCCAAGACCAGAGAGCTGTCAAAGGACACCAGGGACAAAATTGTAGAGATGCACAAAGCTGGGATGAGCTACTCGACAATAGGCAAGCAGCTTGGTGAGAAGAGATCAACCGTTGGCACAAATATTAAAAAATGGAAGAAATACAAGATCATGGACAACCTCCCTCGACCTGGGGCTCCATGCAAAATGCAAGATCTTACCTCTTGGGTTATCAATGATCTTGAGAACGGTGAGGAATAAGCCCAGAACTACACAGGGGACCTTTTCAATGACCTCGAGAGCTGGGACCACAGTCACAAAGGTTATCATTAGTAACACGCTACGTCTTCCTGGATTGAAATCCTGCAGCGCCCGAAAGGTCCCCCTGCTTAAGCCAGCACATGTCCAGGCCCGTTTAAAGTTTGCCAGTGACCATCTGGATGATTCAGAGGAGGATTGGGAGAATGTAATGTGGTCAGATGAGAGCAAAATCGAACCTTTTGGTATAAACTCCACTCGCTGTGTTTGGAGGGAGAAGAATGATGAATGGCATCCCAAGAACACCATACCCACTGTGAAGCATGGGGGTGGAAACATCATGCTATGGGGCTGCTTTTCTGCAAAGGGGACAGGACGACTAAGCCGTATTTAGGAGAGGATGAATGGGGCCATGTATCGTGAGATTTTGCCCCAAAAACTCCTTCCCTCAGTAAGAACATTGAAGATAGAACGTGGCTGGATCTTCCAGCATGACAATGACCCCCAAACACACCACCCGGGCAACTAAGTAGTGGCTCCATAAGAAGCATTTCAAGGTCCTGGAGTGGCCTAGCCAGTCTCCAGACCTCAACTCAATAGAAAATCTGTGGAGGGAGTTGAAAGTCCGTGTTGCCCGGCGACAGCCCCAAAACATGACAGATCTGGAGAAGATCTGCATGGAAAAGTGGCCAAAATACCTGCTACAGTGTGTGCAAACCTGGTCAAGAACTACAGGAAACGTTTGACCTCTGTAATAGCCAACCGAGGTTGTATTACAAAGTATTGAGTTAAACTTTTTGATCAAATATTTATTTATAAGAATATACAAATTGTTTAAAAATCATGCAATGTGATTTCCTAGTGGTTTTTTTTTTTTTCAGATTGTCACTCACAGTTGAAGTGTACCTATGATGGAAGTTACAGACCTGTCATCTTTTTAAGTGGGTCAACTTGCACAATCGGTGGCTGTCCAAATACTTTTTTGCCCCACTGTATAATGTTCAGTGCAGTTTTACTGCCATAACATTAATTATCTGCATTGCTAATGTTACTGTGTGTGCCTGTATCTGCTGTGAGGGATTAGTTGCATCAGGGTCATTTATATAGTGCACCACAGTATTTACCTATTAAGGGTATTCTACTGTGTACTCAGTCACATAGTACTGGATTTATTCTCAGGTATTAGACTCTGTCTGCCTTCATCGTACTAAACCGCTCTGTGTTATATTTGTGTACAATGTCTAATAGAAAGGGTAGTAAGTCTGTGGACACTCCTGCATCATGCAGAGTATGTGCCAAAGATTTACCAGAGGGGGAAGCTGTGTATGATGGTCTGTGTACTATGTGTCATGCACCCTCTACTCAGTCCGCAGCTCCTGTATCCAATCAGGAGCCACCCTGGGCAGCGTTCTCAAGCCTGCTGGGTACTCTAGTGGAACGCATAACACCCCCTGTGGCACCACTTGTACCATTACAGCCTCAAATAGTTCCAATGGTTAATCCGCCTTGGGCGGAAAACTTGTCTAACCAGTTGCAGTAGTTGACTCATTCTTTGGTCAGATAAAAATCTACCCCAGGTCACTCCCGTGTTGCTGGGTCATCTAAGCGGACTGCTTCCTCCTTACAATCCACAAATCTCTCAGATGTGTCATCTGAAGAGGAGGGGGGACCATACTGTCGTGTCAGACACTGAATCAGGCGTTTCTGGCGACGATTCTACAATGCAAATTGACATCCCTGCACTAGTGGTTGCTATTACGCAAATCCTACAAATCTCTGATGAGGAACCCACTACTGTCACAAAGAAAACTGACATGTTTAAATGGCAGAAGGTGGGTAAAAATCTGTTACCCCATTCTGGCCATTTGGTGGACCTCAGGCAGGAACTTTGGTCTAATCCAGGGAAGAAATTCCCTCTCTCTAAACGGGCCTTTGCTCGCTACCCTCTCCATTCAGAGTTATGTAACAAGAAGAAAAATTCACTGCCGGTGGATTCTCATGTCACCCACCTAGTGGTGTCATCCACTCTGCCTGTCACCACTGTCGCTTCACTGAAAGAACCAACATATAAGTGTGTGGAGGGATGCCTGAAATCTATTAACTCCCTGATAGGTGCTGTACATAGACCCACTATTGCTGCCTTCTGGGCTGCTAAAGGTCTTGAAGCATGGATTCAGGCATTAGAGGAAGAGCTGCCCGAGGATATATCTGACAGTGCCAAACAATACCTGTCTTACATCACCACCGCCTCTTATTAAATTCAAGAGGCGTCCTCTGAGGCGGGCGTGTTGTCAGCCAAGGCGTCTCCTATTTCTGTCCTGGTTCGCCGTATTCTGTGGTTGAGGTCATGGAAGGTGGACCTGGACTCCAAAAAAAAACCTTTGAGGTACTCCCTTTTAAGGGAGACATCTTGTTTGGGGAAGACCTAAATAAAATTGTATCTGAACTGGTGGCTGCTAAGACTGCCTTTATGACCTAGACAGACGACGATCGGGCACCAGTCAAATTGATACAGTATTAATATAAGAAAACCAAAATCGGACAAATAAACCCTCCAAAATTGGGAAGAAAAAAAACTTCTGTTTTTTCTTAAATTAATGGCGAGGTCCTAGTTGGTTGTGCGCCCAGAGCCAGAGAGTACATGTACTGTCAAAGGGGAGAGAAAGAAGGCTCTTGTGTGGGCGCACTCTTTAGAAAGGAAGGAAAATTCCTATGACCTATGAAAATAAATATTTAAAACATGATTTTTAATGTTAACGTTTAAAACGAAATTACCCATATAAATGATCCATGTGAAATAAAGATATTATAATTAAAGATTTTTTTAAATGTTCTGGTCTGTTTTATAACAGTGTGTGATTGGAAAGGTTGTAGACATTTGATCGTCTTACCCCCATTTCCCCTGACCAGTACAGAATGTCTGTATTGATGGGACCGGGGAGTGGTCATAAAGGATTATTTGATAAGTATGTCCCCAATAGGGCTACTTAAATTCAAGAATTAATGGTCACCAGCATTCAAAAGGACCTGACTTTCTGACGTATGCCAAAATGATTGGAAAGCCTCAAATATGAAAGAATATCATTAATATGGACCCTAAACATCAACTTCCTACTAAGTCCTTTGGCATCTACTGTGCCCCTCCCTATTGGCTGTGTCCATAAACAAAACCCTAATCACTATAGTAACTGAATTCCCATAATTCCCGTATCACGTCACATCCGGTGACGTTTTTGCCTGGTTTCCCTGGTGACCAGCTGTCCGTATAGTGCGGGATTCCAATAGTCATCCCGGAGAGTGTTATTCTGATGGTCTCCATGGCAGCACTTCCTCCCCCTCGCGTCACGTTCTGTGACGCGCACCTCTCTCTCCATGGTAACCTGGTGGAACTGCGTTGCGTCACTTCCTCTGACGCGTATGCCGGTTTCCATAACAACCCGGATCGAGCGTCAGACATAGCTTCTTACTGGCGTTCCGGGATCAGCTTTTAGATTTGTAGCAAGTTCACATGGTGCTTAGTGGTTGATTTGCTTTAACTTTCAAAGCTCCAAATGCCCCGTTCCTTTATGTGAAAAGAACAAAGGTGGCTTAATGAAAAATATAGCGGATGCCGGTCTCCGTGACAACCCGGCATAAGTGTCAGACATTGATCTTTTCTGACATTCCAAGATCGACCTTTGAATGTGTTACAGTTCACATGGTGCTAAATTATTTGTTTCCTTTAGCATCCAAGACTCCAAATACCCCGTTTCTTTCTGTGTAATGAGCAAAAAGTATCTTTAATGAGAAATAACAAGACTATTAGAACCATAATATTAGATTCAACATTCATTTTCAATGACAGAATTAAGTTTAAAACCATACAAATAAAATAGGTATGGGTAAAGTGCAGTTTCGATATAAAGTGCTAGAAGTTCTGAGTGCATAAGAATCTATTGACTACCTAAAATACTGAGGGTGGAGGGAATGCCTATTAAAACCTCATAAAAACCATTTAATTTCTAAATCAGCATTCAAACCTCCCGGCATAAGTGTGCCTAAATTAAAAATCATTTTCATTTCAGCCTGAGCTAATTGATTTGGTAAATATTTCCTTCTCCAATGACCTTTAATATGTTTCAGACCACAAAATTGTTTGATGGCGGTAGGATTACAACCGTGTTGTACTCTAAAGTGTTCTGAAAGTGCATGGGTTGTCATACCTTTTTTAATATTCCTTAAATGCTCCCCAAGTCGTACTTTAAGGGGTCTTGAAGTCCTGCCTACGTACCATAAACCACATGCACATTCTATTCCATAAATTACATTAGAACTATTGCAGGTAATGAAATCTATGATGTTAAAACTTTTTTTATTTACGTCAACGTTGGTGATCTTACTCTTGTCAGAGTTAACCCCCCTACATCCTAAACATAATCCGCACCTGAAGAAACCTTTTGATTTGATGGTTCCCATCGCTTTTTTCGTCAGGAGAGCACTCTTCACTAAATTCCATTTTAAATTGGGTGCTCGTCTGAAGATGCACTTAGGTTTTGTGGGTAAATGACTCCCTATCACTGGGTCCTTTTTGAGTATTCCCCAATGTTTCTTAATCGCAGTTTCAATGGTTTTATATTGCGAGCTAAATGAGGTTACAAAGGCCCACTCTAAATGGTCTTTTTTTTCCTTCTTTTTGGCTGTATTGAATAACTGTTCCCTGTCTATGGACATGATTTTTTTCCTCGCATTGTCCACCTTTTCAAAATTATACCCTGAATTGATGAACCTATCCTGCATCTCTTCTGCCTGTATGGCAAATATCTCCGTATCGTTACAGTTGCACTTCAAGCGTTTAAATTGACCCTCTGGTATAGAGCTTAACCAGTCCGGGTGATGGCGACTTGTCATTTTAATATAAGTCCCCGAATCCGTTGGTTTTATGAAATTTTTCGTTCTGATTGTCTCATCTTCAATAAAGACAGTAATATCTAAAAAATCTATGGTGGTGGCACTGTACATAAAAGTAAAATGTATATTTAAAATATTGTCGTTCAGATGAATAAAAAATTCCTTAAGGAGATCCTCTCCTCCCTCCCATATGAAAAATATGTCATCTATATATCTCTTCTAGGACACCAGGTTCGCTCCAAAGGGGCAATTGTTCCAAATGTTATTTTCTTCCCATTGCCCCATAAAAATATTTGCGTAACTTGTAGCGAACCTGGTGCCCATTGCTGTGCCGACGTTCTGTAGATAAAAAATCCCGTTAAAAACAAAATAATTGTTTTCTAAGATAAACTTCACACCCTTTATTAAAAATTCTTGTAAATCTGTGTTCAGGTCACTTTCCCTCAGAGTGGTAGCTAAAGCCTCAATGCCATCCTGGTGCCTAATAATAGTGTAAAGAGACTTGACGTCTGCTGTAACCAGGATGTAATTCTCTTTCCACTCAATCGGTTTTATGGTTTCCAGAAAATTCTTAGTGTCTTTCAGATGAGCCTTATTGCCTATCACTAGAGGCTGGAGGTGGTAATCTATGTATTTGGAAAGGTTCGATGTTATTGAACCTAGTGCGGACACTATAGGACGTCCTGGGGGATTAATTGGATCCTTATGGACCTTCGGCAAAATATACAACACTGGAATAGTGGGCTCTTCAATCAAAATGAATTTTTTGTCTCTTTCTTCTAGAGTTCCTTTGGTCCAAAATTCATCCACCATTTTCATCAATTCCTTTTGTATGTGGTTAGTGGGATCCATTCTAAGTTTACTTTAAGTGAGGCCATCTTCCAATTGTGACAATACCTCTTTTTCATAATTGCCTCTGGTCATTATCACGACCCCCCCCCCCCCCCCCCTTATTTGCTGGTTTGATGACTAGCTCTTCATTCGCCTTCAAATTTTTTAATGCTCCTCGTTCCATTGTCTTCTGGTAATTAGCCTGCATTTTTAAGTCACCAGTAGCCATTTGGTGGAGTTATTGACACAATTCCAACCTATCCAATTTTATGTATTGTATTGTATTGTATTGTTCTCTACGTGTATTAAACAAGCTTCACTATTGCCATTTTGTTTCATTTCCCTATGGCAGTGATTTTCAACCTTTTTTTTACTCGTGGCACACCGAACAATATTTTAAAATTGCCAAGGCACACCATAAGTTTCCCACAGAAAAAAAACAAAACACACACATTGGCCCTCACAGTAAAACAAAAATCCACACATACATTGGCCTACACAGAAAAAAACAATCACATTGCTCCCCACATAAATCATGTTGCTCCCTACATAAATCCTATTGCTCCACACATAAATCAATTAAATTTCTCCCCACATAAATCCTATTGCTCCCCACATGAATTATTCACATTGTTCCCCCAATACATCCATAAATTCTTATTCTCCCCACATAAATCCTATTGAAATCCTATTGTTCCCCACAGGAGAAATAAAATAACAAATATTATTTTCAGCTGTCCTCCTCCCTGTCCCTCAACTGCGGGGGTTGTTCATAGTGGAGTTCTGCGAATACTGAGCAGCTGGCGGGCGGGCAGGTGTGGATGTGGATGGGCAAGGCAAGCTGTGTATGCAGGCGGGAACTGGAAGATGTGTATGCAGGCAGGTGGGCTGGCTGGCTGGGTGGTGAGACGTGGCAGCCGTGACCTATGATATCACACCGTTTTCAAGGCATAGGTCACGGCCGGAGTATGACTGATCCTCTAAGAAGAGCCTGGGCCAACAGTTCACTCTGAAGGTGCAGGAAGCTGCTCTGGCTCCGCGGCACACCTTGCAACTGGTCGCGGCACACTAGTGTGCCACGGCACACTGGTTGAAAATGCCTGCCCTATGGTGAAACTGAATATCATGCAAATGGAAGATTGACGGTACAGTTTGATGAGAACAACATTCTGACAGCGCCGGCTAAGTCATTCTCTCCAATTTTTTCTTCGTATTGCATCACGTTGGTGAGGGGTGAAGGGACCTCGTGTGAGTTTGTGAGCTGGCAGCAGTGTTTTGCGCATAGAGCTTTTGTTTAGAAACAATTCTTGTTCAAATTTCCTTCAACAAGGCCTGGACTTAGGCCTTTGTCTGGCCTCCCTCAAGGTTCACATATCTGCCTTGTCGGTGTGGTTTCAGAGAAAAATTGCGTCTATACCTGACGTTCATACATTCACTCAGGGTGTGTTATGGACTCAGCCTCCCTATGTCCCTCCTGTGGCTCCATGGGATCTGTCTGTTGTCCTGGGTGCCCTGATTGAGTCTCCATTTGAACCTCTTGAGTCAGTGGACCTTAAATGGCTCACAGCCAATGTGCTATTTCTGCTGGCTATTGCCTCTGTTAGAAGGGTGTCGGACCTAGGCGCTTTATCCTGTCGTCCACCCTTTCTAATATTCCATCATGACCGGGCAGTTCTTAGAACTCGCCCAGGTTATTTACTGAAAGTGGTGTCATCTTTTCACCTTTTAACCAAGAGATTGTGGTCCCAGCCTTTATCTTTTTGGATTTGTCCCACAAAGAGCGGTCGTTCGATGTTGTAAGGGCTCTCCGGATATATATGGAGAAGACTGTCTCTATCAGGAGATCAGATACCATTTTTGTACTGTTTGGTTTCCACAAACGTGGCTCGCCTGCGAATAAGCAAACCTTGGCCAGATGAATAAGAATTGTGATGCACAAGCCTATGCGCAGGCTGGACTTCCAGCTCCTGTTGCTATTAAAGTCCATTTCTACTCTGTCTGTTGGACCTTCTTGGGCGGCCCGCGTGTGTAAGGCGGCTACGTGGTCCTCAGTAAACACGTTCATTAGGTTCTATGCCATTAATACTTCCACCTTCTAGGATGCTTCTGTTGGACGCCGGGTTCTCGTACACACTAAGGCACGTCCCCTCCCTTGAGGAACTGCTTTAGGACATCCCCAATGTTTTCCTATGGAACACAGTGTACCCTGCCGCAGAAATAGTGTTATGGCAGACTTACCATTGTTAACTCTCTTTCTGCAAGGTGCACAGGGCGCTCACCCTGACGCACCTAGCTTCTATGAGTTTGTATGGCATTAGCCGCTGGTCTCTTCTCCTCCTCCTGTCGTGAGAATTTGGTTCTATGTGACTAACATCTGCCTTCTCTCTTACCTGCTCCTACATTGGACTGGTAACGAAAAGGAGCTCACAGTGCCTGGAGGTGGGGTTACAGAGGAGGCCCCAATGCATCCTGGGACAGCCTAAAGCTTTAGCCTGTTGGTGCCTTTGGATCAAGATCCACTCTACACCCCCAATGTTTTCCGGTGGAACCCAGTGTACCTCGCAGAAAGCGAGTTAACAATGGTAAGTCTACGATAAATCTCCTTTATTAACATTGTTTGTTTCCCACCCTTTTTTTTTTTCTTTAAGTTAGCTGACAGTCCTACCCAGCAATGAGACTGCTGAATGTGTATTCTGGGATCTATCCATGGCCAAGAGTATTGTTTATAAAAAATAAAATACAATTTATTTATTTATATCTCTAATATTTCTGTAGTATAGTGGATGGTAAAATTTACATTCCTACAAATTATCTTCATTTCTTGGTCTGTAATCAATTGGAGGGAGAAAAATATAACCCATAAAAGCATCAATAACTGCTCCCAACACAAAATGAGTTTGTCGGGGAGGCCGGATATCCAGCCACTCAGAGCCCATCTCTTATCTCTGGTTCTGAAAGACCTGCTCAAACATTAAACAAATGCTTCTTCACGCATATTACAATATGTAATGTGGCTGTTTGCCGTCAGACTGTCTCAGTAGTTTTCAAATTATCCCAAAAAATGTTTTTAGCAATTCTCATCTTGATGTTTCTCTTTAACCATTAATTACATGAAATGTGGTTTGAAGAATCTTGATTGTTTAATTTGGTTTTACCTTCATTGGTTACAAAATTGTTAAGGAGACCGTTACTTTGGACTAGTGAGGGTATGTGTGTGTATATAGATTTGTTACTTGGCAAATGTTGGTACATGCAGCAGCTCTTTGATTGCTTGGTTAGTTCACCTATAGAAGTTGTTGTTGGTTTTTTTTTGTTGTTGTTGTTTTTTTGTTGTTTTTTAAAGCATATCTTCTGACAATGTGAATTCTTTTTATAGAGGAGTGTACTCCAAAAGAAGCGCCAGAAACAACAGATGCTGCAGCTCAGCCAGCTAGCAGCAGTTATCAGCAATTTGAGAGGAAAGGTACTAATAATGTTGCAGTCCTCTTTTCTGTGTCCCTGGTGTTTCTGTTCAGGTTTTTGCCACCAGGGATCATTAAACACTAACGGGATTTGACACGCAAAAAAAAAAGTGAGGTGACATTAGTGCACACAGTATCTCACCGCTGTCCTCAATGGGTTGCTTACCAACAGAGGATACAGATATGTCCTCATACATCTTTGCTGCAGTCATGCATAACCACCCCTCTTGGCATGCCAAGTCGCATGAGAATCTTCTAACATTGGGTATCTTATTTGCCAAAAATGCATCTTAGTTGTAACGCAATGTGACTAGGACATGAGAAGAGACTGCGCTGATGAATTTGATACATAACACTTATGTATCTGTGTGTAACCAAGTCTGAATCTGCATATGAAATGCTACACTGTAGAAGCCACAGCTTTTTCCAATAGAAGTTCTGTTCTACCCCGCATACAGACCACACACAATATACAAGTGATGCATCAGTGCGATGAAAAACCTTAAAGCCCACCTAAGTTTAAAGGTTTCCTATAAACACCCCTTCTACCATTAGCCCTAGAGGAGATACAAATACTAAAATGTCTGTGAAGCAAAGGGATTCGGGCATGGCTGCCAATTTTGGTGATTGATTTGGTCAGTGGTTCTCAAACTTGGTCCTCAAGGCACCTAACAGTCCAGGTTTTAAAAATATCCATGCTTAAGCACACATGGTATAATTAGTACCTCAGTCAGTTTGATTATATCATCTGGGCTATTAGGGTGCCTTGAGGACATAGTTTGAGAACCACTAGATAAAATAGTTACAGTAGGAAAGGAGTGTGGTATGCATTTAAAGCTTAAGTTGACCTGTTCATGACCAGGCTAATCTAAGTGTTGCTTTGACGTTTAGGGAGAGATTCAGTTGTTATCACGCTGACAGCCACTAGATGGTGCCCAAACAGAGCTATTAAATTGTAGCTCCATTTGGGCACGATGGCTGCCGGCCCCTTGCATTGTGGCTCACACCCCCTGGAGGCGGAAAGCTAAAATGCGCTAAAGTGACATGTTTGGGCGTCCAAACGCCACTTTTCAAGATCACATCCAGCACTTTGGTAGGGTTTAGCTGCTTTACGCGGCTAAACCTGACCTGTATGGGTGCGGAAAACGGATACAATTGAATCTCAGCCACCTATCACTTTAGACGGGAGATCGAGCCCAATAATCAATTGAATACAGTTTTCATCAGAATTAATGAAAATTATATATAATTTTGTATCCTACTAATGTTTTATGAACATTAAATTCTGCAAGAAACTCCTCCATTCATGTTTGTTTCAAGAATGAGTTGACAATTTAACACCAGATTGTAAAGATTTTTTTTCTTTTAATATATAATGCATTTGTATCATGGAATTTTATTTTTTTCAAATCAATATTATAGATTTGTTTTTCCTGTTTTGCTGGATGCCTATTACTTTATATTATGGTATATGTAAAAAATAAGATTTTACTTACCGATAAATCTATTTCTCATAGTCCGTAGTGGATGCTGGGGACTCCGTCAGGACCATGGGGATTAGCGGCTCCGCAGGAGACAGGGCACAAAAATAAAGCTTTAGGATCAGGTGGTGTGCACTGGCTCCTCCCCCTATGACCCTCCTCCAAGCCTCAGTTAGGATACTGTGCCCGGACGAGCGTACACAATAAGGAAGGATTTTGAATCCCGGGTAAGACTCAAACCAGCCACACCAATCACACCGTACAACTTGTGATCTGAACCCAGTTAACAGTATGACAAACGTAGGAGCCTCTGAACAGACGGCTCACAACAATAACAACCCGATTTTTTTGTAACAATAACTATGTACAAATATTGCAGACAATCCGCACTTGGGATGGGCGCCCAGCATCCACTACGGACTATGAGAAATAGATTTATCGGTAAGTAAAATCTTATTTTCTCTGACGTCCTAGTGGATGCTGGGGACTCCGTCAGGACCATGGGGATTATACCAAAGCTCCCAAACGGGCGGGAGAGTGCGGATGACTCTGCAGCACCGAATGAGAGAACTCCAGGTCCTCTTTAGCCAGGGTATCAAATTTGTAGAATTTTACAAACGTGTTCTCCCCCGACCACGTAGCTGCTCGGCAGAGTTGTAATGCCGAGACCCCTCGGGCAGCCGCCCAGGATGAGCCCACCTTCCTTGTGGAATGGGCCTTGACAGATTTAGGCTGTGGCAGGCCTGCCACAGAATGTGCAAGTTGAATTGTGCTACAAATCCAACGAGCAATCGTCTGCTTAGAAGCAGGAGCACCCAGCTTGTTGGGTGCATACAGTATAAACAGCGAGTCAGATTTTCTGACTCCAGCCGTCCTTGAAATATATATTTTCAATGCCCTGACAACGTCCAGCAACTTGGAATCCTCCAAATCGCTAGTAGCCGCAGGCACCACAATAGGCTGGTTCAGGTGAAACGCTGACACCACCTTAGGCAGAAAATGAGGACGCGTCCGCAGTTCTGCCCTGTCCGAATGGAAAATCAGATATGGGCTTTTATACGATAAAGCCGCCAATTCTGACACTCTCCTGGCTGAAGCCAGGGCCAGTAGCATGGTTACTTTCCATGTAAGATATTTCAAATCCACCGATTTGAGTGGCTCAAACCAATGGGATTTGAGAAAATCCAAAACTACATTAAGGTCCCACGGAGCCACTGGGGGCACAACCGGGGGCTGTATATGTAGTACTCCTTTTACAAAAGTCTGGACTTCAGGAACTGAAGCCAATTCTTTCTGGAAGAAAATCGACAGGGCCGAAATTTGAACCTTAATGGACCCCAATTTGAGGCCCATAGACAATCCTGTTTGCAGGAAATGTAGGAATCGACCCAATTGAAATTCCTCCGTGGGGGCCTTCCTGGCTTCACACCACGCAACATATTTTCTCCAAATGCGGTGATAATGTTGTGCAGTCACCTCCTTCCTGGCTTTTACCAGTGTAGGAATGACCTCTTCCGGAATGCCTTTTTCCTTTTAGAATTCGGCGTTCAACCGCCATGCCGTCAAACGCAGCCGCGGTAAGTCTTGGAATAGACACGGTCCCTGCTGAAGCAGGTCCCGTCTTAGAGGTAGAGGCCACGGATCTTCCGTGAGCATCTCCTGAAGTTCCGGGTACCAAGTTCTTCTTGGCCAATCCGGAGCCACGAGTATCGTTCTTACTCCCCTTTGCCGTATAATTCTCAGTACTTTTGGTATGAGAGGCAGAGGAGGAAACACATACACTGACTGGAACACCCACGGTGTTACCAGAGCGTCCACAGCTATTGCCTGAGGGTCTCTTGACCTGGCGCAATACCTGTCCAGTTTTTTGTTGAGGCGAGACGCCATCATGTCCACCTTTGGTTTTTCCCAACGGTTCACAATCATGTGGAAGACTTCTGGATGAAGTCCCCACTCTCCCGGGTGGATGTCGTGTCTGCTGAGGAAGTCTGCTTCCCAGTTGTCCACTCCCGGAATGAATACTGCTGACAGTGCTATCACATGATCTTCCGCCCAGCGAAGAATCCTTGCAGCTTCTGCCATTGCTCTCCTGCTTCTTGTGCCGCCCTGTCTGTTTACGTGGGCGACTGCCGTGATGTTGTCCGACTGGATCAACACCGGCTGACCCTGAAGCAGGGGTTTTGCCAGGCTTAGAGCATTGTAAATCGCTCTTAGCTCCAGTATATTTATGTGAAGAGACATCTCCAGGCTTGACCATACTCCCTGGAAGTTTCTTCCCTGTGTGACCGCTCCCCAGCCTCTCAGACTGGCATCCGTGGTCACCAGGACCCAGTCCTGTATGCCGAATCTGCGGCCCTCTAACAGATGAGCACTCTGCAACCACCACAGAAGAGACACCCTTGTCCGTGGCGATAAGGTTATCCGCTGATGCATCTGCAGATGCGATCCGGACCATTTGTCCAGCAGATCCCACTGAAAAGTTCTTGCGTGGAATCTGCCGAATGGAATCGCTTCGTAAGAAGCCACCATCTTTCCCAGGACTCTTGTGCATTGATGCACAGACACTTTCCCTGGTTTTAGGAGGTTCCTGACAAGTTCGGATAACTCCCTGGCTTTCTCCTCCGGAAGAAACACCTTTTTCTGAACCGTGTCCAGAATCATTCCCAGGAACAGCAGACGTGTCGTCGGGGTCAATTGAGATTTTGGAAAATTCAGAATCCACCCGTGCTGTTGCAGCACTACTTGGGTTAGTGCTACTACGTCCCCCAGCTGTTCCCTGGACCTTGCCCTTATCAGGAGATCGTCCAAGTAAGGGATAATTAATACGCCTTTTCTTCGCAGAAGAAACATCATTTCGGCCATTACCTTGGTAAAGACCCGAGGTGCCGTGGACAATCCAAACGGCAGCGTCTGAAACTGATGACAGTTTTGCACCACGAACCTGAGGTACCCTTGATGTGAAGGGCAAATTGGGACATGCAGGTAAGCATCCTTGATGTCCAGGGACACCATAAAGTCCCCTTCTTCCAGGTTCGCTATCACTGCTCTGAGTGACTCCATCTTGAACTTGAATTTTTGTATGTACAGGTTCAAAGATTTCAGATTTAGAATAGGTCTTACCGAGCCGTCCGGCTTCGGTACCACAAATAGTGTGGAATAATACCCCTTTCCCTGTTGTAGGAGGGGTACCTTGACTATCACCTGCTGAGAATACAGCTTGTGAATGGCTTCCAATACCGTCGCCTTGTCTGAGGGAGACGTTGGCAGAGCAGACTTTAGGAACCGGCGAGGGGGAGACTTCTCGAATTCCAACCTGTAACCCTGAGATACTATCTGCAGGATCCAGGGGTCCACCTGTGAGTGAGCCCACTGTGCGCTGAAATTCTTGAGTCGACCCCCCACCGCCCCTGAGTCCGCTTGTAAAGCCCCAACGTCATGCTGAGGGCTTTGCAGAAGCCGGGGGGGGCTTCTGCTCCTGGGAAGAAGCTGCTTGGTGCACTCTCTTACCCTTTCCTTTGCCTCGGGGCAAATATGACTGTCCTTTCGCCCGCTTATTCCTATAGGAACGAAAGGACTGCGGCTGAAAAGACGGTGTCTTTTTCTGTTGGGAGGGGACCTGAGGTAAAAAGGTGGATTTCCCGGCTGTTGCCGTGGCCACCAAATCCGATAGACCGACCCCAAATAATTCCTCCCCCTTATACGGCAATACTTCCATATGCCGTTTGGAATCCGCATCACCTGACCATTGTCGCGTCCATAAACTTCTTCTGGCAGATATGGACATCGCACTTACTCTCGATGCCAGAGTGCAAATATCCCTCTGAGCATCTCGCATATAAAGAAAAGCATCCTTTAATTGCTCTAAAGTCAATAAAATACTGTCCCTATCTAGGGTATCAATATTTTCAGTCAGGGAATCCGACCAAACCACCCCAGCACTGCACATCCATGCAGAGGCGATGGCTGGTCGCAGTATAACACCAGTATGAGTGTATATACTTTTCAGGGTAGTTTCCAGCCTCCTATCCGCTGGATCCTTGAGGGCGGCCGTTTCAGGAGACGGTAACGCCACTTGTTTTGATAAGCGTGTGAGCGCCTTATCCACCCTAGAGGGTGTTTCCCAGCGCGCCCTAACCTCTGGCGGGAAAGGATATAATGCCAATAACTTCTTTGAAATTAGCAGTTTTCTACCGGGGTTAACCCACGCTTCATCACACACTTCATTCAATTCGTCTGATTCAGGAAAAACTACAGGTAGTTTTTTCAGACCCCACATAATACCCCTTTTTGTGGTACATGCAGTATCAGAGATATGCAAAGCCTCCTTCATTGCCGTGATCATATAACGTGTGGCCCTACTGGAAAATACGTTTGTTTCTTCACCGTCGACACTAGATTCGGTGTCCGTGTCTGGGTCTGTGTCGACCGACTGAGGTAAAGGGCGTTTTACAGCCCCTGACGGTGTCTGAGACGCCTGTACAGGTACTAACTGGTTTGCCGGCCGTCTCATGTCGTCAACTGATTTTTGTAATGTGCTGACATTATCACGTAATTCCATAAACAAAGCCATCCATTCCGGTGTCGACTCCCTAGGGGGTGACATCACCATTACCGGCAATTGCTCCGCCTCCACACCAACATCGTCCTCATACATGTCGACACACACGTACCGACACACAGCAGACACACAGGGAATGCTCTTATCGAAGACAGGACCCCACTAGCCCTTTGGGGAGACAGAGGGAGAGTTTGCCAGCACACACCCAAGCGCTATAAATATATATATAGGAACAACCCTATAGAAGTGTTGTCTCCCTTATAGCAGCTTAATATATATCAAAAAACGCCAAAAAAGTGCCCCCCTCCCTCTCTGTTTTACCCTGTTTCTGTAGTGCAGTGCAGGGGAGAGTCCTGGGAGCCTTCCTCGCAGCGGAGCTGAGCAGGAAAATGGCGCTGTGTGCTGAGGAGATAGGCCCCGCCCCCTATTTCGACGGGCTCTTCTCCGGAGTTTGTGAGACCTGGCAGGGGTTAAATACATCCATATAGCCCCAGGGGCTATATGTGATGTATTTTTTTAGCCAGAACAAGGTATTCTCATTGCTGCCCAGGGCGCCCCCTGCAGCGCCCTGCACCCTCCGTGACCGTTGGTGTGAAGTGTGTGACAACAATGGCGCACAGCTGCAGTGCTGTGCGCTACCTCATGAAGACTGAAAAGTCTTCTGCCGCCGGTTTCTGGACCTCTTCACTTTTCGGCATCTGCAAGGGGGTCGGCGGCGCGGCTCCGGGACCGGACTCCATGGCTGGGCCTGTGTTCGATCCCTCTGGAGCTAATGGTGTCCAGTAGCCTAAGAAGCCAATCCATCCTGCACGCAGGTGAGTTCACTTCTTCTCCCCTAAGTCCCTCGTTGCAGTGAGCCTGTTGCCAGCAGGACTCACTGTAAAATAAAAAACCTAAAAACTTTTTCTAAGCAGCTCTTTAGGAGAGCCACCTAGATTGCACCCTGCTCGGACGGGCACAAAAACCTAACTGAGGCTTGGAGGAGGGTCATAGGGGGAGGAGCCAGTGCACACCACCTGATCCTAAAGCTTTATTTTTGTGCCCTGTCTCCTGCGGAGCCGCTAATCCCCATGGTCCTGACGGAGTCCCCAGCATCCACTAGGACGTCAGAGAAAATAGGATTTTAAATACCTACCGGTAAATCCTTTTCTCGTAGTCCCATAAGGGATACTGGGGACACATTAGTACGATGGGTATAGACTGGGTCCAAAGGAGCCAGTGCACTTTAACTTTCTTCAACTGGGTGTGCTGCCCCCTCCCACAGGCAGTTATAGGCAGTTTGGGACATATACGATGGGTATGTCCCTAAGCTTCCAGAACGTGCGGAGACATCTGCAGCACCACCTGCCCAAACTGGGAATCATCTTTGGCCAGAACTTCAAACTTGTAGAACTTCACAAAGGTGTTCTTCCCCAACCAGGTAGCTGCTCGGCACAGTTGCAGGGCTGAGACACCAGGGGCAGCCGCCCAGGAAGACCCCACCGATCTTGTAGAGTGGGCCTTCAGAGACTGTGGAACAGGTAAGGCTGACAGCACATAGGCCTGATGGATAGTAAGCCAAAGCCAACGAGCAATGGACTGCTTCAAAGCAGGGCAACCCTTTTTCTGTGCATCATAGAGCACGAACAAGGAATCCGTCTTTCTGATCCGAGTCGTCCTCTTGACATAGATCTTCAAGGCTCGGACCGCATCCAGTGCCTCCAGAGGGGCAGACGTGCCAGAACTGGACGGGATCACAATAGGTTCATCAGGAACTGCTGTCTAGTCCTGAGCTCCGATCTGTTCTCGTAAGAGACCAAGTAAGGGCTCTTACACGATAAGGCCCCCAATTCCGAGACACGCCTAGCGAAGCCAGGGCCAGGAACATCACCATCTTCCACGTGAGGTACTTGTCTTCCACCGTCATCAGAGGTTCAAACTTGGAGGACTGCAGAAATCGTAACACCACATCCAAATCCCAAGGTGCCATAGGCGGCACAAATGGAGGTTGTATGTGAAGCACCCCTTGCAAGAAGGTCTGAACTTCAGGCAGCATAGCCAACTTCTTTTGGAAGAAGATTGAAAGAGCTGAAATCTGGACCTTAATGGATCCCAGACGTAAGCCTTTATCCACTCCAGCCTGCAGGAAATGAAAAAATCTACCCAAGTGGAATTCGGCAGATGGAAATGTGCGTCCCTCACACCAGGAGACATATCTCAGCCAGATAGTATGATTCTGACGTCACAGGTTTCCTGGCTTGCACCATAGTGGCAATGACCTTTTTTGGAAAGGCCATGTCACCAAAACATGCTGTAACCTCACATGAATGCCTAGTTCAGCCCACCACTAGCCAGTTTTACACAGGGGTTATAGCGGTTTCGCACCAGGAGGGACCCGTATGCCTCACCCGTGTGACAGCTGTAACATGATCCGGGGGACCCCCCCCTAGCAGGTTTCCCGGTTTGTACTCCCCACCGACGTTCACCTTCAGGCGTCTGTTAGGGGTGTGTGGCATGCTGCGGTTGTGACAGCCAAGGCACAGTGCCCCGCTGAACAAACAACCCCTGAAGACTGTGGTCCTGCAGCAGGGGAACCGGCTCTGCACTTTGCAAAGCCGGTGACCGCCACCCCCTAACTCCCACAGCGCAGGTATGCTGTTACCCAAACAGCATACCGAAATAAACAAAAGTTTAAAATAAAATGAAGAAAAACTCGAGCTAACAGTGTGCATCCTCTCCTGAGGGCACTTTTTTCTAAACTGCCTGTGGAAGGGGGCATAGAGGGGAGGAGTCAGCACATCCATTTGAAGAAATGTAAAGTGCACTGGCTCCTTTTGGACCCCGTTTATACCCATCGTACTAATGTGTTCCCGATATCCCTTATGGATGCTAGAGAAAAAATGTAACACTTTTTTCATATTTGTGTTTTATGTATTGAAACAAAAAATTAAACCACTTTCTCACTTATTCATCAAATCACAAAAGCAGTCAGAAGTGCATACTCTAGGGTTGGGATATTCGTGCATTACATCGCTCTATATTGCCATCGAGCAACTTAATACAAATTGCCTATAATATTTTAACATGTGGCACAGGCAGCCAGTTCCATCAAAACCGACTTGGGTTGCAGTGCATATATCATTTAATCACCCCTGACAATGCACATCATCTGTGCAGATAAATGACTCCTGAGCAGGGAGAAAGGTGATGTCAGATAAGTCATTCTCACATGTATTCTTGATACACTTGTGGCATTTAAAGATCTCCACAGCTTATTTTTGACAGTGAAATTATGTAGAACACTCTCTTATGGCATGCTTTTGGTAGGCTGACCATATTATCCCTTTAACCTGGGACACTCATGAATTACACAGGCTCTGTGTCTGCTTAAAACCAGGTGAAATGCAGGCTTGTAGTCAGCCAGCCACAGAACCTGTGTAATTCATGAGTGTCCCAGGTTAAAGGGATAATATGGTCAGCCTACTTTTGTTGAAGTTATTACCTTTGACAACAATGCCAATAGAAAATGAATGGTTCTGAGCGAATGGTCCACTCCTAGGGGATGACTAAATTAGCTGCCACTGGCTTACACACACCTACTGTAGCCTGACTTCTGCTCACACATTTGTTAGCAGAAATCCACCACTGAGATCTAACATGCCAAGTAACTGGAACTTGAGGGTAACTGAATCTATCCCCATGTGCACTATTCTTTCCTACTGATCGTGGAGCCTTCTACAATGACAATGCAGCCATCAATGAAGCTTATGTGGTGAGCATTAACAATGAGGTTCACGACATGCCATGTCATGTCTGTATTTGTCTACTACATCTCCACACCATTTTGTGCATTTATGGGATGCTCTGGTAAGGATCCCTGAGACAGCATTTTCCACTATCAGCCAGGCGTTGGTTTAGTGCTGTTTCCTTGTAAAATAGTGCTGCATCTTCCTGCAGTTCCAGGCATTGGTAGACTTGATGCAATTGTGCATATGATGGGCGAACATCATCTTTACCTACTTTATATTTATATTTAATTTTTTTATTAATTACCTGGAAATGCATAGAGGTTTTTTTTTCTGAATATGAGCTAAGGGGGTGATGCAGTCTGCTGAGAGCACAGAAAAGACAGAATTGGGGTCAGATGTAATGAAGTCCAGTTTGCCAGAGGTGTGGTGTTTTTTTTTTTTAATTAATAAACTGTTTTTATTCGGTTTTGTAATGGGGAAAAAACAAATGAGTATACAATGCAGTAAGTTGAACAGGCAGTACAATGATATCGAAAGCCAACAAAGGTCGTATAAGTGCGAGTGAAATTACAAAAGAAGCATCAATAACACCTAGATTAAGGAGTCGCATCGATTACCAACATGTATGAGACAAAAATAAGAATGAACAGAAGGTGGGGTGGGGTAGCACTGACATGGTAAGAGCGACTAAACGATAAGGTACATGACTATGGAAAACAGCATGTATACATACATATCCTGCTGGAGGCATTGCAGTAATAGTATTACAGTTGAGTAGCTACAAGTCTTAAAGCAGCCAAGTATGAGGAAGAGAGAGGAAAGAGAAGACAAACAAAAGGGGGGGGGGGCCATACCCACACCCACACCGCCTTAAGTAATCATGTAGTCAGGTATGGCAGATTACAGAGGTGTGTACAAAGGAGAGAGTGAGAAGGGGGGTAAAATGAAGTGGACCTGGTGGGCGCGGGGTTCTTGACCAGGAGGATTTATGCGGTGATGCTCCAAGAGGTGTTCTCAACCGCCTGAACAAACTGAGTGTGGGTTGCAGGGTCCAGTGTGGAAATATAAGGGTCCCATTTCTTGTGATAACTCGCTAGGCCAGTGCGATTGTGGTGGTCCTACGGTCTAAGTATAAATTCTGTAACATAATTTTTAAGACTTCCGACGGATCTAACGATCCAGTGTTTCAAAATCATCTTTTTTGCTGCTCTAAAAAGCATAGTAAGCATAGGGACTAGTGCAGTGGTTTCCAAACTTTTTCGAATCACGGCGCCCTAGAATATCAGAATTTCTCTGACGTCCTAGTGGATGCTGGGAACTCCGAAAGGACCATGGGGAATAGCGGCTCCGCAGGAGACTGGGCACAACTAAAGAAAGCTTTTAGGTCACCTGGTGTGCACTGGCTCCTCCCACTATGACCCTCCTCCAAGCCTCAGTTAGATTTTGTGCCCGGCCGAGGTTGGATGCACACTAGGGGCTCTCCTGAGCTTCTAAAAAGAAAGTATATAATTAGGTTTTTTATTTTACAGTGAGACCTGCTGGCAACAGGCTCACTGCAGCGAGGGACTAAGGGGAGAAGAAGCGAACCTACCTGCTTGCAGCTAGCTTGGGCTTCTTAGGCTACTGGACACCATTAGCTCCAGAGGGATCGACCGCATGGAACTGGCCTTGGTGTTCGGTCCCGGAGCCACGCCGCCGTCCCCCTTACAGAGCCAGAGGCAAGATGAGGTCCGGAAAATCGGCGGCAGAAGACATCAGTCTTCACCAAGGTAGCGCACAGCACTGCAGCTGTGCGCCATTGCTCCTCATACACACTTCACACTCCGGTCACTGAGGGTGCAGGGCGCTAGGGGGGGGGCGCCCTGAGCAGCAATAAAAACACCTTGGCTGGCAAAAATACCACAATATATAGCCCCAGAGGCTATATATGTGATAATTACCCCTGCCAGAATCCATAAAAAAGCGGGAGAAAAGTCAGCAAAAAAGGGGCGGAGCTATCTCCTTCAGCACACTGGCGCCATTTCTCCTTCACAGATCCGCTGGAAGGAAGCTCCCTGGCTCTCCCCTGCAGTCTACACTACAGAAAAGGGTAAAAAAGAGAGGGGGGGGGCACTAAATTTAGGCGCAGTATATATATATATAACAGCAGCTATAGGGGACATAACTCAGTTAGTCCCTGCATTATATAGCGCTCTGGTGTGTGCTGGCATACTCTCACTCTGTCTCCCCAAAGGGCTTTTGTGGGTCCTGTCCTCTGTTAGAGCATTCCCTGTGTGTGTGCGGTGTGTCGGTACGGCTGTGTCGACATGTTTGATGAGGATAATGATGTGGAGGCGGAGCAGATGCCTATAGAAGGGATGTCACCCCCTGCGGAGCAGACACCTGAGTGGATGGACTTATGGAAAGAATTGCGTGCACGTGTCGACTCCTTACACAAAATTTGACGACATGCCAAATGCGGGACAGCCGGCTTCTCAGCTCGTGCCTGTCCAGGCGTCTCAAAGGCCATCGGGGGCTCTAAAACGCCTGCTACCTCAGATGGCAGACGCGGATGTCGACACGGATACTGACACCAGTGTCGACGACGATGAGTCTAGTCTAATGTCCACTAAGGCCATTTGTTGCATGATTGAAGCAATGAAAGAGGTGTTACAAATTTCTGATATAAACCCAGGTACCACTAAAAAGGGTATTATGTTTGGGGAGAAAAAACTACCCGTAGTTTTTCCCCCATCAGAAGAATTAAATGAAGTGTGTGTGAAGAAGCATGGGCTTTCCCTGATAAAAGATTGGTAATCTCTAAGAAGTTACTAATGACGTTCCCTTTCCCGCCAGAGGATAGGTCACGTTGGGAGACACCCCCTAGGGTGGATAAAGCGCTCACACGTTTGTCTAAAAAGGTGGCACTACCGTCTCCGGATACGGCCGCCCTCAAGGAACCTGCTGATAGAAAGCAGGAGGCGATCCTGAAGTCTGTGTATACACACTCAGGCATTATACTTAGACCAGCTATTGCGTCAGCATGGATGTGCAGTGCTGCCGCTGCGTGGTCAGATTCCCTGTCAGAAAATATTGACACCCTAGACAGGGACACTATTCTGCTAACCATAGAGCATATTAAAGACTCAGTCTTATACATGAGAGATTCACAGAGGGAGATCTGCCGGCTGGCATCTAAAATAAGTGCATTGTCCATTTCTGCTAGGAGAGGCTTATGGACTCGCCAGTGGACAGGGGATGCAGATTCAAAAAGGCACATGGAAGTTTTGCCTTATAAGGGTGAGGAGTTATTTGGGGATGGTCTCTCGGACCTAGTTTCCACAGCAACTGCTGGGAAGTCAGCATTTTTACCCCATGTTCCCTCACAGCCTAAAAAGGCGCCGTTTTATCAGGTACAGTCCTTTCGGACTCAGAAAAACAGGCGTGGAAAAGGCGGGTCTTTTCTGTCCAGAGGCAGAGGTAGGGGAAAAAGGCTGCAACAAACAGCAGGTTCCCAGGAGCAAAAGTCCTCCCCCGCTTCTTCCGAGTCCGCCGCATGACGGTGGGGCTCCACAGGCGGAGCCAGGTACGGTGGGGGGCCGCCTCAAAAATTTCAGCGATCAGTGGGCTCGCTCACAGGTGGATCCCTGGATCCTGCAAATAGTATCTCAAGGGTACAAACTGGAATTCGAGGCGTCTCCACCCCACCGGTTCCTAAAATCTGCCTTGCCGATTACTCCTTCAGACAGGGAGGCTGTGCTAGCGGCAATTCACAAGCTGTATTCCCAGCAGGTGATAATCAAGGTGCCCCTACTTCAACAAGGACGGGGTTACTATTCCACACTGTTTGTGGTACCGAAACCGGACGGTTCGGTGAGACCCATTTTAAATTTGAAATCCTTGAACACATACATAAAAAAATTCAAGTTCAAGATGGAATCGCTCAGGGCGGTTATTGCAAGCCTGGACGAGGGGGATTACATGATATCCCTGGACATCAAGGATGCTTACCTGCATGTCCCCATTTACTATCCTCACCAGGAGTACCTCAGATTTGTGGTACAGGATTGCCATTACCAATTCCAGACGCTGCCGTTTGGACTCTCCACGGCACCGAGGGTGTTTACCAAGGTAATGGCGGAAATTATGATACTCCTTCGAAGAAAGAAAGGGAGTTTTAATTATCCCGTACTTGGACGATCTCCTAATAAAGGCGAGGTCCAAGGAGCAGTTGTTGGTGGGAGTAGCACTATCTCAGGAGGTGCTACACCAGCACGGTTGGATTCTGAACAGGTTCCATGCCAGAATCTTTCACTGGGACCTGTTGGACCAATGGTCCGGATCGCATCTTCAGATGCATCGCCTAATAACCCTGTCTCCAAGAACCAGGGTGTCTCTGCTGTGGTGGCTGCAGAGTGCTCATCTTCTAGAGGGCCGCAGATTCGGCATACAGGACTGGGTCCTGGTGACCACGGATGCCAGCCTTCGAGGCTGGGGGGCAGTCACACAGGGAAGAAACTTCCAAGGACTATGGTCGAGTCAGGAGACTTCCCTACACATAAATATTCTGGAACTAAGGGCCATTTACAATGCCCTAAGACAGGCAAAATCCCTGCTTCTACACCAGCCGGTACTGATCCAGTCAGACAACATCACGGCAGTCGCCCATGTAAATCGACAGGGCGGCACAAGAAGCAGGATGGCAATGGCAGAAGCCACAAGGATTCTCCGATGAGCGGAAAATCACGTATTAGCACTGTCAGCAGTGTTCGTTCCGGGAGTGGACAACTGGGAAGCAGACTTTCTCAGCAGGCACGACCTCCACCCGGGAGAGTGGGGACTTCATCCAGAAGTCTTCACGCTGATTGTAAATCGATGGGAACGGCCACAGGTGGACATGATGGCGTCCCGCCTAAACAAAAAACTAGAGAGATATTGCGCCAGGTCAAGGGACCCTCAGGCGATAGCTGTGGACGCTCTAGTGACACCGTGGGTGTACCAGTCAGTTTGTGTTCCCTCCTCTGCCTCTCATACCAAGGGTACTGAGAATAATAAGAAAACGAGGAGTAAGAACAATACTCGTGGTTCCGGATTGGCCAAGACGAGCGTGGTACCCGGAACTTCAAGAGATGATCTCAGAGGACCCATGGCCTCTGCCGCTCAGACAGGACCTGCTGCAGCAGGGGCCCTGTCTGTTCCAAGACTTACCGCGGCTGCGTTTGACGGCATGGCGGTTGAACGCCGGATCCTGAAGGAAAAGGGCATTCCGGAGGAAGTCATGCCTACGCTGATTAAAGCCAGGAAAGATGTAACTGCAAAGCATTATCACCGCATATGGCGGAAATATGTTGCTTGGTGTGAGGCCAAAAAGGCCCCAACAGAGGAATTTCAACTAGGTCGATTTCTGCATTTCCTACAAGCAGGAGTGACTATGGGCCTGAAATTAGGCTCCATTAAGGTACAGATCTCGGCTCTGTCGATTTTCTTCCAGAAAGAACTAGCTTCACTACCTGAAGTTCAGACGTTTGTGAAAGGAGTGCTGCATATTCAGCCCCCGTTTGTGCCTCCAGTGGCACCTTGGGATCTCAACGTGGTGTTGAGTTTCTTAAAATCACATTGGTTTGAGCCACTTAAAACCGTGGATCTAAAATATCTCACGTGGAAAGTGGTCATGTTATTGGCCTTGGCTTCAGCCAGGCGTGTGTCAGAATTGGCAGCTTTGTCATGTAAAAGCCCTTATCTGATTTTCCATATGGATAGGGCGGAATTGAGGACTCGTCCCCAGTTTCTCCCTAAGGTGGTATCAGCTTTTCATTTGAACCAACCTATTGTGGTGCCTGCGGCTACTAGGGACTTGGAGGATTCCAAGTTACTGGACGTAGTCAGGGCCTTGAAAATTTATGTTTCCAGGACGGCTAGAGTCAGGAAAACTGACTCGCTATTTCTCTATCGTCCTAGTGGATGCTGGGGTTCCTGAAAGGACCATGGGGAATAGCGGCTCCGCAGGAGACGGGGCACAAAAGTAAAGCTTTCCGATCAGGTGGTGTGCACTGGCTCCTCCCCCTATGACCCTCCTCCAAGCCAGTTAGATTTTTGTGCCCGGCCGAGAAGGGTGCAATCTAGGTGGCTCTCCTAAAGAGCTGCTTAGAAAAGTTTAGCTTAGGTTTTTTATTTTACAGTGAGTCCTGCTGGCAACAGGATCACTGCAACGAGGGACTTAGGGGAGAAGAAGTGAACTCACCTGCGTGCAGGATGGATTGGCTTCTTGGCTACTGGACATCAGCTCCAGAGGGACGATCACAGGTACAGCCTGGATGGTCACCGGAGCCTTGCCGCCGGCCCCCTTGCAGATGCTGAAGTAAGAAGAGGTCCAGAATCGGCGGCAGAAGACTCCTCAGTCTTCTAAAGGTAGCGCACAGCACTGCAGCTGTGCGCCATTTTCCTCTCAGCACACTTCACACGGCAGTCACTGAGGGTGCAGGGCGCTGGGAGGGGGGCGCCCTGGGAGGCAAATGAATACCTATTTTGGCTAAAAATACCTCACATATAGCCTCCGGAGGCTATATGGAGATATTTAACCCCTGCCAGAATCCGTTAAGAGCGGGAGACGAGGCCGCCGAAAAAGGGGCGGGGCCTATCTCCTCAGCACACAGCGCCATTTTCCCTCACAGAAAGGCTGGAGGGAAGGCTCCCAGGCTCTCCCCTGCACTGCACTACAGAAACAGGGTTAAAACAGAGAGGGGGGGCACTAATTTGGCGTTGGAAATATATAAAAAAGATGCTATAAGGGAAAACACTTATATAAGGTTGTCCCTATATAATTATAGCGTTTTTGGTGTGTGCTGGTAAACTCTCCCTCTGTCTCTCCAAAGGGCTAGTGGGTCCTGTCCTCTATCAGAGCATTCCCTGTGTGTGTGCTGTGTGTCGGTACGTGTGTGTCGACATGTATGAGGACGATGTTGGTGAGGAGGCGGAGCAATTGCCTGTAATGGTGATGTCACTCTCTAGGGAGTCGACACCGGAATGGATGGCTTATTTAGGGAATTACGTGATAATGTCAACACGCTGCAAGGTCGGTTGACGACATGAGACGGCCGACAAACAATTAGTACCGGTCCAGACGTCTCAAAAACACCGTCAGGGGTTTTAAAACGCCCGTTTACTTTAGTCGGTCGACACAGACACAGACAGGGACACTGAATCCAGTGTCGACGGTGAATAAACAAACGTATTCCTTATTAGGGCCACACGTTAAAGGCAATGAAGGAGGTGTTTCATATTTCTGATACTACAAGTACCACAAAAGAGGGTATTATGTGGGATGTGAAAAAACTACCGTAGTTTTTCCTGAATCAGATAAATTAAATAAAGTGTGTGATGATGCGTGGGTTCCCCCCGATAGAAAATTATGGGCGGTATACCCTTTCCCGCCAGAAGTTAGGGCGCGTTGGGAAACACCCCTTAGGGTGGATAAGGCGCTCACACGCTTATCAAAACAAGTGGCGGTACCGTCTATAGATAGGGCCGTCCTCAAGGACCAGCTGACAGGAGGCTGGAAAATATCATAAAAAGTATATACACACATACTGGTGTTATACTGCGACCAGCGATCGCCTCAGCCTGGATGTGCAGAGCTGGGGTGGCTTGGTCGGATTCCCTGACTAAAAATATTGATACCCTTGACAGGGACAGTATTTTATTGACTATAGAGCATTTAAAGGATGCATTTCTATATATGCGAGATGCACAGAGGGATATTTGCACTCTGGCATCAAGAGTAAATGCGATGTCCATATCTGCCAGAAGATGTTATGGACACGACAGTGGTCAGGTGATGCAGATTCCAAACGGCACAAAGGTGTATTGCCGTATAAAGGAAGAGGAGTTATTTGGGGTCGGTCCATCGGACCTGGTGGCCACGGCAACTGCTGGAAAATCCGCCGTTTTTACCCTAAGTCACATCTCTGCAGAAAAAGACACCGTCTTTTCAGCCTCAGTCCTTTCGTCCCTATAAGATCATATCTGCCCAGGGATAGAGGAAAGGGAAGAAGACTGCAGCAGGCAGCCCATTCCCAGGAACAGAAGCGTTCCACCGCTTCTGACAAGTTCTCAGCATGGCGCTGAGACCGTACAGGACCCCTGGATCCTACAAGTAGTATCCCAGGGGTACAGATTGGAATGTCGAGACGTTTCCCCTTCGCAGGCTCCTGAAGTCTGCTTTACCAAGGTCTCCCTCCGACAAGGAGGCAGTATGGGAAAAAATTCACAAGCTGTATTCCCAGCAGGTGTTAATTAAATTACCCCTCCTACTACAAGAAAAGGGGTATTATTCCACACTATATTGTGGTACTGAAGCCAGAAGGCTAGGTGAGACTTATTCTAAAAATTTTTTTGAACACTTACAAAGGTTCAAATCAAGATGGAGTCACTCAGAGCAGTGATAACGAACCAGGAAGAAGGGGACTATATAGTGTCCCGGGACATCAGGGATGCTTACCTCTATGTCCCAAATTTGCCCTTCTCACTAAGGGTACCTCAGGTTCGTGGTGCAGAACTGTCACTATCAGTTTCAGACGCTGCCGTTTGGATTGTCCACGGCACCCCGGGTCTTTACCAAGGTAATGGCCGAAATGATGATTCTTCTTCGAAGAAAAGGTGTCTTAATTATCCCTTACTTGGACGATCTCCTGATAAGGGCATAGTCCAGGGAACAGTTGGAGGTCGGAGTAGCACTATCTCGGATACTGCTACAACAGCACGGGTGGATTCTAAATATTCCAAAATCGCAGCTGATCCCGACGACACGTCTGCTGTGCCTAGGGATGATTCTGGACACAGTCCAGAAAAAGGTGTTTCTCCCGGAAGAGAAAGCCAGGGAGTTATCCGAGCTAGTCAGGAACCTCCTAAAAACAGTGCATCATTGCACAAGGGTCCTGGTAAAAATGGTGGCTTCCTACGAAGCAATTCCATTCGGCAGATTTCACGCAAGAACTTTTCAGTGGGATCTGCTGGACAAATGGTCCGGATCGCATCTTCAGATGCATCAGCGGATAACCCTATATCCAAGGACAAGGGTGTCTCTCCTGTGGTGGTTATCGAGTGCTCATCTTCTAGAGGGCCGCAGATTCGGCATTCAGGATTGGATGCTGGTGACCACGGAGCCCAGCCCGAGAGGCTGGGGAGCAGTCACACAAGGAAAAAATTTCCAGGGAGTGTGATCAAGTCTGGAGACTTTTCTCCACATAAATATACTGGAGCTAAGGGTAAATTTATAATGCTCTAAGCTTAGCAAGACCTCTGCTTCAAGGTCAGCCGGTATTGATCCAGTGGGAAAAACATCACGGCAGTCGCCCACGTAAACAGACAGGGCGACACAAGAAGCAGGAGGGCAATGGCAAAAACTGCAAGGACTTTTCGCTGGGCGGAAAATCATGTGATAGCACTGTCAGCAGTGTTTCATCCCGGGAATGGAAACTGGGAAGCAGACTTCCTCAGCAGGCACGACCTCCACCCGGGAGAGTGGAAACTTCATCGGGAAGTTTTTTCCACATGATTGTAAACCGTTGGGAAATACCAAAGGTGGACATGATGGCGTCCCGTCTGAACAAAAAACGGGACAGGTATTGCGCCAGGTCAAGAGACCCTCAGGCAATAGCTGTGGACGTTCTGGTAACACCGTGGGTGTACCAGTCGGTGTATGTGTTCCCTCCTCTGCTTCTCATACCTAAGGTGCTGAGAATTATAAGAAGTAGAGGAGTAAGAACTATACTCATGGCTCCGGATTGGCCAAGAAGGACTTGGTACCCGGAACTTCAAGAGATGCTTACAGAGGTCTTATGGCCTCTGCCGCTAAGAGGGGACTTGCTTCAGCAAGTACCATGTCTGTTCCAAGACTTACCGCAGCTGCGTTTGTCGGCATGGCGGTGGAAAGCCGGATCCTAAGGGAAAAAGGCATTCCGGAAGAGGTCATTCCTACCCTGGTCAAAGCCAGAAAGGAGGTGACCGCACAACATTATCACCACATGTGGCGAAAATATGTTGCGTGGTGTGAGGCCAGGAAGGCCCCACAAAGAAATTTCAACTCGGTCGTTCCTGCATTTCCTGCAAACAGGAGTGTCTATGGGCCTCAAATTGGGGTCCATTAAGGTTCAAATTTCGGCCCTGTCGATTTTCTTCCAGAAAGAATTGGCTTCAGTTCCTGAAGTCCAGAAGTTTGTCAAGGGAGTATTGCATATACAACCCCCTTTTGTGCCTCCAGTGGCACTGTGGGATCTCAACGTAGTTCTGGGATTCCTCAAATCACATTGGTTTAAAACCAGTCAAATCTGTGGATTTGAAGCATCTCACATGAAAAGTGACCATGCTCTTGGCCCTGGCCTGGACCAGGCGAGTGTCAAATTGGTGGTTTTTTCTCAAAAAAGCCCATATCTGTTTGTCCATTCGGACAGGGCAGAGCTGCGGACTCGTCCCCAGTTCTCTCCCTAAAGGTGGTGTCAGTGTTTCACCTGAACCAGCTTATTGTGGTGCCTTGCACCTACTAGGGACTTGGAGGACTCCAAGTTGCTAGATGTTGTCAGGGCCCTGAAAATATGTTCCAGGACGGCTGGAGTCAGGAAAACTGACTTGCTGTTATCCTGTATGCACCCAACAAACTGGGTGCTCTTGCTTCTAAGCAGACTATTGCTAGTTGGATGTGTAATACAATTCAGCTTGCACATTCTGTGGCAGGCCTGCCACAGCCAAAATATGTAAATGCCCATTCCACAAGGAAGGTGGGCTCATCTTGGGCGGCTGCCCGAGGGGTCTCGGCTTTACAACTTTGCCGAGCAGCTACTTGGTCAGGGGCAAACACGTTTGCTAAATTCTACAAATTTGATACCCTGGCTAAGGAGGACCTGGAGTTCTCTCATTCGGTGCTGCAGAGTCATCCGCACTCTCCCGCCCGTTTGGGAGCTTTGGTATAATCCCCATGGTCCTTTCAGGAACCCCAGCATCCACTAGGACGATAGAGAAAATAAGAATTTACTTACCGATAATTCTATTTCTCGGAGTCCGTAGTGGATGCTGGGCGCCCATCCCAAGTGCGGATTATCTGCAATACTTGTACATAGTTACAAAAATCGGGTTATTATTGTTGTGAGCCATCTTTTCAGAGGCTCCGCTGTTATCATACTGTTAACTGGGTTTAGATCACAAGTTGTACGGTGTGATTGGTGTGGCTGGTATGAGTCTTACCCGGGATTCAAAATTCTTCCCTTATTGTGTACGCTCGTCCGGGCACAGTACCTAACTGGCTTGGAGGAGGGTCATAGGGGGAGGAGCCAGTGCACACCACCTGATCGGAAAGCTTTACTTTTGTGCCCTGTCTCCTGCGGAGCCGCTATTCCCCATGGTCCTTTCAGGAACCCCAGCATCCACTACGGACTCCGAGAAATAGAATTATCGGTAAGTAAATTCTTATTTTATCCTGTATGCACCCAACAAACTGGGTGCTCCTGCTTCTAAGCAGACTATTGCTCGCTGGATTTGTAGCACAATTCAGCTGGCGCATTCTGCGGCTGGACTGCCGCATCCTAAATCAGTAAAAGCCCATTCCACAAGGAAGGTGGGCTCATCTTGGGCGGCTGCCCGAGGGGTCTCGGCTTTACAACTTTGCCGAGCTGCTACTTGGTCAGGGGCAAACACGTTTGCAACATTCTACAAATTTGATACCCTGGCTGAGGAGGACCTTGAGTTCTCTCATTCGGTGCTGCAGAGTCATCCGCACTCTCCCGCCCGTTTGGGAGCTTTGGTATAATCCCCATGGTCCTTTCGGAGTTCCCAGCATCCACTAGGACGTCAGAGAAAATAAGATTTTACTCACCGGTAAATCTATTTCTCGTAGTCCGTAGTGGATGCTGGGCGCCCATCCCAAGTGCGGATTGTCTGCAATACTTGTACATAGTTATTGTTAACTAAAGGGTTATTGTTGAGCCATTTGTTGAGAGGCTCAGTTGTTTTCATACTGTTAAACTGGGTATAGTATCACGAGTTATACGGTGTGATTGGTGTGGCTGGTAAGAGTCTTACCTGGGATTCAAAATCCTTCCTTATTATGTCAGCTCGTCCGGGCACAGTGTCCTAACTGAGGCTTGGAGGAGGGTCATAGTGGGAGGAGCCAGTGCACACCAGGTGACCTAAAAGCTTTCTTTAGTTGTGCCCAGTCTCCTGCGGAGCCGCTATTCCCCATGGTCCTTTCGGAGTTCCCAGCATCCACTACGGACTACGAGAAATAGATTTACCGGTGAGTAAAATCTTATTTTTTTTCACGGCACCCCTAGGCCAAAAAATTTTTATTGAGAAATTTAGAAACAAATATTACATTAAGTAGATTGCGTTTATATGTCATCTTTAGGGTCAGTTGTATGGTAAGGGACAAGATTTGCTTTTGTTTGGCCACATATTTTATGACTGGCAGCCACCAGCACTGGTTTTGCCTATTATATTGACCATGAATAATTTGAATTGGTCCTGGACCACCAACCCAGGGCACCCCTGCAAGTGTCCCGAGGCACCCCAGGGAGCCACGACACACAGTTTGGGAACCTCTGGACTAGTGGTTTAACACCTCCTAATATCAATCCATACAGAAAAATTAATACATAAGCATGCTAAGGGATCAGGGCGGAGAGAGAGGGGGAAGTGATTATATATGAATCCGAATAATTTGTTCCAAAAGCGCCTGATCGTAGTACAATTCCAGAAGCAGTGGAAAAACTTAGCCCTCGCCCCTCTACTTTTTGGACATCTGTCAGTAACAGTCGGGTCGATATATGCTTGGATGCACGGGGATAGATAGGCTCTGTGAAGAGATTTAAGATGTACCTCCTGTAGATAAGCCGAACCTAAAGTGGACATGGTAGAATGAAAATGCTGCAGGAGAGGGAGGAGGTTACATCCGTAATATCTGATTTCCAGGAATCAACCAATCTATTCAGGTGTGGAGTAGCAGGTAGATTGACTATGAGAGAGTAAATGTGCTTAAGTTTGTAAGGGTGAGATTCCCAGTATTTAAAAACTCTAGCTAGAGGAGAAGTGGGGTTAGGTATATAAGGCCCAAGCCTTAGAGAGGAGACATAATGTCTAGTTTGGAGGAACATGAAGAAGTGTGACAAGGGAAGGGGAATACCTGTCTCTCAGTGTGCCAGATTAAGTAACATGGCCTCCAGGATCAAAAACCTGCGAGGCTGAGCACAACCCCCTCTCACGCCATTGGAGGAAAAGAGCATTGTGAAGAGAGGGAGTGAATGAGGGGTACCCCCATAGGGTGACATATGTGGAGGAGGTGTGATCACATTTCAGTTTATGTATTTTCACCCAGCAGAGGTAGGTATCCCTAAATAGAGGATGTCTCATGATATGAGAGGGGATATAAGACTTCTGTGAGTGTAAAAGTGTGCCAGGGGAGTAGGGGTGGAAAATAGAAGTATCCAGGGTCAGGTCAGTATATGTATTTTTACCCAGCAACCAGTCAGCTGAGTATATGTACTTTTACCCACAACCAGTCAGCTGAGTAACGGAGAAAAACCCACTAAGGAGTATGAAAGAAAATCGTGAACTCCAGCTCCACCAACTGACTGATCCATCACAAGTTTGGAGAAGGCAATTTTTGATTTCTTCCCCTGCCACAAAAATCGCGCCATTGCCCTGCGCGATCGTGTCTCATCCGAGTCGCGGAGGCGAATCGGGAGAGACTGGATAATGTAGAATATTTTTGGGAAGATGCCAGACTTGAGGACGGCAATTCTGCCTAATCATGATAGGGGAAGGGTGGCCTATCCCTCCAATCTAGCAATCGCAGCCGATGTCCCCCGTACCATGGATTTATCTAGCAGGGAGGAGGAGATCAGTTTGAAGTCCCCGCCAATAACTAGGTTATCTCCCATAAAGGGGGTCAGAAGTGTGATTAGTCGCCGAAAGTAGGACCTAGAGTAGGGAGGGGGGGCATATATATTAGCTGCCTACCCAGTATAGTGACCGAGGCTATCACATGACGACCATTGGCATCAGCAGTGACATGCGTGACTTCGAAGGGGAGGGCGCGTCTAATCAGGATTACTATACCCTTGGCTCTGGAATTGTAGGAAGATGAAGCCAAAACTGACCAGCTGAGCTTAGTTTTTTCGGGGGCGGTAAGGTGCGTTTCTTGAAGAAATGCCACATCCACGTTACTTTTCTGCAAATACATAAGGATTTTCCTCCTCTTGGCCGGGGAGTTAATGCCTCCAACATTCCAAGTGGCGCAGCGCAGATCAGGCATTATTCAAGGAACGAGTGGGAAGTACAAGTAGGCTGCTACAACATAAATCCAGCATGGTGCACCATCATCACTTGCACCTAAAAAACAAAGGGCAGTGCATAAAGTGGGGGAGGGGGAGGGATAGTAGGTAAGGGGGGTCGGGGAGAAGTATAGGCAAACCTTAGAGTGAGCAAACACGCGAGGACGCGTGCTGCAGGACTTCCTAGGCATATAAATTATACCAACAAAACAGCGACAGTCATCCGTGGGGAGAGCAATGGTTCCGCTCCCACTCCCCAGGCAATTATAAAAAGAACTAAGGTCTGGAGACCTCCACACTAAACATCAACAAGTAAACATAGAGGGGAGAAAAAAATTAGAAAACAAACTATGACGTGTATTAGCTTAAATCATTAGCGTTGCGGCCGCGCACACACCACAGATACACTGCTAAGGTGAAGCGGGCCGTTTCAAGCTGGTGCAGTTAATTATAACTTAATATAAACATGGCCAGAACAAGAGTGAGGGCAGCAACAAGTTAAACGATCAGGAAAGGGTGCGGAGAGGGGCTCCTAGTATTTATTCTGCAGCATCGGAGATATCAGCATCCCTAGCTTGTGCAAGTTCCTGTAGAAACGCCATAGCATCAGAGGGGTTAGAGAAGGCTCTGAAAGATGAGCCTTCATAGTATCTATGCCTGGCAGGGTATAGAAGGCCAAACTTGCGTCCTTCAGCCACGAGACGGGAGCAAACAGGGGAGAAGGACTTCCTAGCCCTTGACAGTTCAGCGGAGTAGTCTTGAAATATGTGTAGTTTGTGATCTTCCCAGGATAGAGCCGTCGCCTTACACGAGGCTGACCAGATTTCCATTTTGTGTCGATAGTTCAGACAGCGGAACAGGGTAACACGAGGTCTCAGCCGGTTAGGGGATGGTGTTGGACCCACTCTATGTACCCTCTCGATAACCATGTCTTGGCAAACCGCCTCCATGCCTAAGAGCGAGGGGAGAGTGTTGCGGACAAAATGGGACAGGACTGTCCCCTTGACAGATTCAGGCAGGCCAACCAGTCTAATGTTATTACGACACAAACAATTTTCCAAGTCGTCTATCTTGTTCCAAATCTGATCATTCTCTTTAGTGAGGCGTGTGACTGAGTGTTGCAGGTCACCAACATCATGGGAGACTACAGCTAGCTGCTGCTCATTAACTAACCCTGTGACTTAATTGCTGCAGCTGACCGGTGATGTCAGCAACAGCTTTAGATAAGAGTGGGGACATAGTGGCAGTAATGGCGTCTACCACATCCTTATAAGTAACAGGGGCATCAAAGCCGGCACTCGCATGTCCTTCCGGAGATTGTCCCTCTGCTGCAGGCTTTTTGTGAAGAGGGAGAGCGCTCTTTGCAGCGTTATCTGCTGCGGTAATGGCGGCGGGTGCTGGGACGACGGTGCGTGCGGCAGCTGTGGGGCCGAAAAGCAGTCCATCTGGAGCGCTGCCGATCCCGGAGGCGATGTGCAGGGTGCCGGAGCCGGAGGGAGGCTTGAAAGCCATGACATCGGAGGGTGCAGGGGAGTAGGAGACGGAGCCCAGGTACGGAGCTCCTCACTCCATAAAACCGGAAATCCCAGGTGTGGTTTTTTTTTAAAGGGGCAATCATTTACAAGGCAAAACCATGTCTTGTAAATGATGGCCCCTTTAAAAAACGTCAGAGTTCAACTGGGAATCCGCACCACCAGCCAACTCTGACTTCATTACATCCAGCCCTTAGGCTTACTCAGGTGTTAAAAGGAAAAAAAAATTAGTCTGATTAATTTTCTGTGTTTATTATTTTTCTGTGTTAGAGCATACAGATGTGTTGGCACAACCGCAAAAGGAAGCCATTGCTTTACTGCTCAAATACATTTTTGCACACTTCATCCATACGTGAATCTTGGCCCAGTTATTTCCTGCTATTGTTCTGTAATAAACCATAGGTCTCTCCTATTTCCCTTGCAAATTAGCACGGTCACAGTGGGCTCAAGCAGCGGAGTGCACATAGGGGGTCATTCCGACCCAATCGCACGCTGCACTTTTTCGCAGCTGTGCGATCGGGTCAGAACTGTGCATGCGCTGTAGCCGCATTGCGCATCCACGTCGTTGCCTGGCGACGGCAATCGCCGGGCAGCGACGCCTCCAACGAAGAAAGATGTTGCAGCAGCGACCGCAAGAAGATTGACAGGAGGAAGGATCCGGGCATCAACTGACTGCTTTCGGGGCGTGGAGATCCGAACGCAGGCGTATCGAGGCGTTTGGAGGGCGGATGTCTGACGTCAATTCCTGGACCTGCCACGCTGAAGTGATCGCACAGCGTAAGTATGTCTAGCCCTAGTCTACTTTTGCACAAAACTTTTTTGGCATAGCACGGCTGCACAAGCGAACGCAGCCTTGCTATGCAAAAAAACACTCCTCCATAGGCGGCGTCTACCTGATCGCACGGCCAGCAATAGATCTGTGAGGTCGTAGTATGGGCTTAAAATAAATAACTATACATACATAACTACCTATGTATATTAAATGTTTGCATGCATTTTCCTTTCTAGATGATCTGCTTGAAGACGATGAATCGGATACAGTTCCTCTACAGAAGCTAAAGCTGCTGGGTAATATTTACTATTTTATTTTATGGCAATTTAAACCGTGCAAGCTAGACTTTTATGTTGACTATCCTTTATAAATAAAAGGTGAAAAGTACGGACTGCCAGACATAGGGGTGTATTCAATACCTGACGGAAACTGCCGTCTTGTCGGAAAGACTGCAGTTTCTGACAGGTTTAGGTCAGAAGGGGTACCGACCTATTCAATGCGGCCCCCTTTTTTCCGACCAGTCGGGAAATCTGACTTGTCGGAAAGCTGTCAGAATGCATGTGGATCGGCGGCTATTCCGCCGATCCACGTGCTTCTGTTGGAAAGGGGACCAAATCAATCCGGTTTGGTCCTGTTTCCGAAAATGTCATTCCGACTTTGTAAAAAGTCGGAATGACATTGCTGCCGTCTCCATCCACTCTGCCGAGCTGATGATCTCGCGCTCCAGGGTGGCGCTGGGGTGAGGGGAGTGGCAACAGGGTGAGGAGTAGAGCCGGGGTGAGCATCAGCAGCAGCGGCCAAATCCGACAGTCGGATTAGGCTCAAATCAAACAGTCGGATTTGGCCACTCTTTGAATAGGGGTTGTCGGATCCATTCCGACAAATGCATGTCGGAATGGATCAGACTCTTATTGAATATACCCCATAATGTGTAGCTGCCCAGTGTGCCATCTATTTAGAGCAGGGATGATGTATGCGGGGGGAAAAAAAATCAAAGTATTAATTTTAAACAAAAAAAGCCTTATTAGTAGCTGTGGAAGTGGTCTTCTCACATTTTAACTGCAGATAGCACATATGGTACATTTATACCTTCAAACGAAATGTTTTTATTTATTTTATGGAGGGTTGGCTTAATGAATAAAAAAAAATACTAGTAAATGTCTTAATATTAGTAGTTTCTGCAGCAGGGTACAACAGGGTTCCAACAGGAAAACATCGGGTGTAGAGTGGATCTTGATCCAGAGGCACAGGCTGTCCCAGGATTATTTTTACATTTTATTTATTTATTTATTTACACGTGTTTCGAAGCGCCGTACAAAGAACAGTACAGGGAGACAAACGTCATCACATTAATAGAAAAATAAAGTACAGGTAACAAGGAGCACCACACATTCTGAAGACATAATACAACTAAGATGATAGTAGTGAAGGAGTGATCATTGTACTACTAGGGCAGTGATGGCTAACCTTGACACTCCAGCTGTTGTTGAACTACATATCCCAGCATGCCCTGCTACAGTTGTTGTTTGGCCATGCTAAAACTGATGAAGGGCATGCTGGGATGTGTAGTTCAACAGCTGGAGTGCCAAGGTTAGCCATCACTGTACTAGGGGCTGGAGGTCATAGATGGAAATGAGCCTTTACTAACAGGAGAAAAAGCGGTAAAGATGGTCACTGAGTAGGGTAGAGCTGCGAGTGAAATGTGTCTAGAAGATGGCTTAGATAACAAGAGGAAAGAGGGCCCTGCCCTGAAGAGCTAACAATCTAGTGGGAAGGGTCGACAGACAGATGACATGAGGTGCAAGCAAGTGGGAGGTAGCCTGATGGCAGTATGCAAGCAAAGCTGAGATGTTCAAGGCGTGAGGCAGGGGGATGGAGGAGCGGCCACAGGACTAGGTTATGCATTGGGAGGGTATGCTTTGATAAATAGGTGGGTTTTTAGTGCCCGTTTGAAGCTTTGCAAGGCAGAGTCTAATGGAGCGGGGGAGTGCGTTCCACTCAGCACGGGCATAGTTTTGAACTCGAGAATGGGAAGTAGTGACCAGGGCGGTGGAGAGGCGACGGTCATTGGCTGAGCGTAGGGGGCGGGAGGGAGTATGAAGGGAGAGGAGGTTGGAGATGTAGGGAGCAGTGGAATTAGAGATCGCCTTGTATGTGAGGATGAGGAGTTTGAAGAGGATTCTGTAGAGGAATGGGAGCCAGTGTAGATTTTGTCGAAGGGGAGTAGCAGATGTGGAGCGGCGGGAGAGGAAGATAAGCCTAGCTGCGCAGTTCAGGACAGATTGGAGGGGAGCAAAGATGGGAGCAATCAAGGCCAGCGAGGAGAACATTGCAGTAGTTGAGTCGTGAGATGACCAGTGAGTGGATGATAAGTTTAGTTGCACTCTGGGAGAGAAATGGCCTGATACAAGCAATGTTGCGTAGCTGGAACTGGCAGGATTGTGCCAGAGCTTGGATGTGGGGTGCAAAGGAGAGGGAGGAGTCACGAGTGATGCCCAAGCAGCGGAGTTGGGGAGGTGGTGGTGTTGTCAACAATGAGATAGATATTGGTCGGGGGTGTTACTCTGGATGGTCGAAAGATGATGAGTTCAGTTTTGTCCATGTTGAGCTTCAGAGAGCGCTCAGACATCCAGGAGGAGATTGCGGAGAGGCAGCTGGAAACCTGAGCGAGTACAGAGGGGAATAGATCAGGAGAGGTAGAGTTGTGTGTCATCAGCATAGAGGTGGTATTGAAGGCCAAAGAAGTTAGAGCGCACCCAGGGAAGAGGTGTACAGGGAGAACAGAAGGGAGCCAAGGACAGAACCCTGAGGGACACCAACAGGAAGGATGGAAGGGTGTGAGGTGGTGCCGGAGGCAGACACGGAGAAGGAGCGGTTAGTAAGGTAAGAAAAAAACCAGTCAATGACAGTGCTAGAGAGGCCAGTGTTTTGGAGTGTGCGGAGGAGAGGATGTTCCACGGTGTCAAAGGCAGCAGAGAGGACCAGAAGGCTAAGCAGAGAGTAGTGGCCCCTGGATTTGGCCGAAAGCAGGTCATTGGTGCCTTTCACTAGGGCAGTCTCGGTGGAGTGGGCGAAAGCCAGATTGTAGTGGATCAAGGATGGAATTGTCAGAGAGGTAGCTTGTGAAATGGCTGTAGAGCAGCTGTTCAAGTAATTTGGAGGCGAAAGGGAGACGAGAGATGGGGCGGTAGTTAGTGGGTTATTTGGAGGCGAAAGGGAGAAGAGCGATGGGGCGGTAGTTTGTGGGTGATGCAGGGTCGAGGTTGGGTTTTTTGAGGATAGGTGAGAGCAGAGCATGTTTGAGTGGTGAGGGGAAGATGTCGGTAGAGAACGATAGATTAAAGAGGTGAGCAAGGTGGGAGCAGGCAGTGGGTGAGAGGGAGCGGAGAAGACAGGAGGGAAGGGAGTCCAGGGGGCAGGTGGGAGGAAAGGGGGGGGGGATAAGATGAGGGAGTGGACTTCATTGTCAGAAGTGGGACGGAAGGAGGACAGGGTGGGATAGATGGAGGGGAGGGATGATGGAGGCATGGGGGGGGGGGGGGGTAGCAGAGGGGTGGCGGCGGGAGATGTCGTGTCGGATGTGCTCAATTTTGGAGATGAAGAAGGAGGCATAGTCAGTGGCAGTGAGGGAGGAGAGGAGGGGGGCGAAGGAGAGTGTTGAAAGTTTCAAACAGATGGCGTGGACAGGAGGACTGAGAAGAGATAAGTACTTGGAAAAATGATTGCTTGGCGAGGGAAAGAGCAGAGCTGTAGGAGGAGAGTATAAACTTGAAATGGAGGAAGTATGGTAGAGAGTGAGATTTCCTCCAGGAGCGTTCAGTGGAGCGTGAGCATTTTTGTAAGAAACGTGTTATTTTGGTGTGCCAGGGTTGGGGTTTGGAGCGGCGGAGGGAGACAGAGGAGAGGGGGGCCACAGAGTTGAGAGCAGTGGTTAGGGAAGAGTTATAGAAGGAGGCTTGCCTGGTTGGGACAGGTCAAAGTGGAGAGAGGAAAGTCTCTAGGGAGGATATGAAAGTGGGGTCGAGACCCGAGATTGCGTCTGGTGGTGGTAGATCTGGGCGTGGAGAGGAGGAAGGAGGATGAGAGGGTGAAAGAAAACAGATGGTGGTCAGAGAGAGGAAAGGAAGAGTTTGAGAAAGCAGAGAGATCACATCGGTGGGTGACGACAAGGTCGAGAGAGTGGCCGAGATTGTGAGTAGGGGTGTGAGGTCCATTGAGAAAATGCATTGGGGCCTCCTCTTTAACACCAACTCCAGGCACTGTGAGCTCGGTTTTGAGTTGGAGCCTGTAGCAGCAGGTCACCTAACAGAGGGGCTGTGCTGGGCAGCCCTGAAAAAGCTTAAGACTTCAAGGGACGCAGCACAGGGTGACATTCAGCGCTGCGTCTCCATCACCTACCAAGCGGCGTTGCATACTCTGCAGCCTGTTCCCGGGTACTTGCGGCGGAGATGTTACGGCTTTAGGCACGCGGTCTCAAATGCTCTCTTGGTTCGGGCTGCTACGGGGAGGAGGTAAGAGGGTCCCCCAGGCAGGAGCCACCATTAAATTGCATTCCTGTCGCGGCCTAGGGAGACGAACCGTGACGCTGTCGTGGACACTTACCGGGCAAGGACCCCACTAGACCACCAGGGCAATAGAGCACGGGTCTGGTGTACTAACTCCCCATTTAATAAGGCTCAATAGTACCTAGAGTGGAAGGCCAGCATAGGGAAATCGGCACTTGACCTGTAGCCCCTAAATAAAATTGTGTCTGAATTGGCGGCTGCTAAGACTGCCTTTCTCCTAAATACTAATCCTTCTGCACAGTAAGCAAAAGGTACCACTTTTCATTCCTTTTGACCTCAAGGGAAAGCAAAAGGTCAGGCATACCCGAGACAATCTCGTGCTTCCAAAACCACTAAGCCCAAGACAAAGCCGTCCTGGGCGGCCCATCAGCCTGCTTCTAAACAAGACAAACATGCCGCATGACGGGGCCGCCTCCCCCTGGGGGACCACAGGGTGGGAGGCCAACTTCTGCAGTTCACCCAGGTTTGGTTGAAGACCACTTCAGATGCATTGGTGCGAGAAGTCTCTCACGGGTACGCAGTCTCTTTCAAGAGATGTCCCCCTCACCAGTTTAGCACCACGGTCATCCCTTCTGATCCACTAAAGGCGCAAACTGCAGCAGGTTGTGAGTTTTCCTGGATACAGAAGTGGTAGTGCCGGTATCTCTGTTCCAAAGGGGCAGTGGTTTTTACTCGACCCTGTTTCTAGTCCCGAAACCCAACGGGTCTTTCCGGCCTAAACTCAACCTCCAAATCACTAAACAAGTTTGTGCGAGTGTCCAAGTTCCGTATGGAAACGCTGCGCTCAACTGTACTGGCGATGTAACCCGGAGACTATATGGTATCCCTGAATAATCAGGATGCATATACCTATTGCCAAGTCACATCTGCAGTATCTGCGGTTTGCTATTGGCAACTTACACTATCAGTTCCACACTCTGCCATTTGGACTGGCTATGGCTCCTCGGATCTTTACCAAGGTCATGGCCGTAATGATGGCACATTTCCGTCGCCAGGGAGTCTGGATCCTGCCGTATCTGGACAACTTGCTGATCCTTGCAAACTCCCATGATGTCCTCAGTCATCTACAACTGACGGTGAGCCCACGGGTGGCTCATCAACTGGAAGAAATCCTCACTGGTCCCAGCTCAGAAAATTGCGTCTATTCATGACGTTCATACATTCACTCAGGGTGTGTTAAGGATTCAGCCTTTCTGTGTCCCTCCAGTAGCTCCATGGGATCTGTCTGTTGTCCTGAACCTCTTGAGTCAGTGGACCTTAAATGGCTCTCAGCCAAGGTCCTGTTCCTGCTGGCTATTGCCTCTGCTAGAAGGGTGTCTGACTTAGGTGTTTTGTCCTCTCATCCACCCTTTCTAATATTCCATCATGACCGGGCAGTTCTTAGAACTCGCTCAGGTTATTTACTTAAAGTTGTGTCATCTTTTCACCTTTAACTCAGAGATTGTGGTCCCGGTCTTTATCTCTTTGGATTTGTCCCCCAAAGAGTGGTCTTTGGATGTCGTAAGGGCTTTCCGGATATACGTGGAGAGGACTGCCTCTATCAGGAGGTCAGATATACTTTTTGTCCTGTTTGGTTTCCACAAACGTGGCTGGCCTGCGAATAAGCCAAATCTTGGCCAGATGGATTAGAATGGTGATTGCACAAGCTTATGCGCAGGCTTGACTTCCAGCTCCTGCTGGTATTAATTAAATCCCATACTACTTAGGTGGTCTGCCATGGCGTGTCCGCAGAACAATTGTGCAAGGCGGCTACGTGGTCCTCAGTGAACACGTTCATTATGTTCTGTGCCTTTGATACTTCCGCCTTCTAGGATGCTTCTAGTGGACGCCGTTTTCTCATACACGCTAAGGCGCGTCCCCTCCCTTGAGGAACTGCTTTGACATCCCCGATGTTTTCCTGTGGAACATGGTGTACCCTGCTGCAGAAAAGGAGTGTTATGGTAGTCTTAACAATGTTAACTCTTTTTCTGCGAGGTACACGGGTTCCACAGGGCGCTCACTCAGACGCACCTAGCTTCTATGGGTTTGTATGGCATTAGCTGCTGGTCCCTTCTCCTGTCGTGAGAATGTGGTTCTACATGACTAACATCTGCCTTCTCTCTTACCTACTCCTACACTGGACTAGTTAACGAAACAGCTCACAGTCCCTGGAAGCGGTGTTGCAGAGGAGACCTCAATGCATCCTGGGACAGCCTAAAGCGTTAGCCTGTTGGTACCTCTGGGTCAAGATCTACTCTACACCCAGTTTTCCTGTGCAACCCAGTGTACCTCACAGAAAGAGTCAACAAAGTCTACCATAACTCTCCTTTTGGGTTTCCCATACATATTTAAATGACCAACCCCAGCTACTGGTGCTGTACATGTCATTTTTTAGCTGCTTAGCATAGTGCTTGTGACAAGATCTCCACTAGTAGCTACAATCTAAATTTATTCTACTACTTTATGTATTAAATGATCAGCATCCCATAGATTGTAAGATAGAGGTGTCCAAACTTTTTGCAAAGAGGGCCAGATTTGGTGAGGAGAAAATGTGTGTGGGCCGACCAGATACACAAATGCCCCCAGCAGTGCTGCCAGATACACAAATGCCCCCCGTGCTGCCAGATGCACATTATATGCCCCCAGCAGTGCTGCCAGATACACATTATATGCCCCCAGCAGTGCTGCCAGATACACACATGCTGCCACAGTGCTGCCAGAAGCACATTATATGCCCTCAGCAGTGCTGCCAGATACACACATGCTGCCACAGTGCTGCCAGATGCACATTATTTGCCCTCAGCAGTGCTGCCAGATACATTCTATGCCCCCAGCAGTGCTTCCAGATGCACATTATATGCCCCCAGCAGTGCTGCCAGATGCACATTATATGCCCCCAGCAGTGCTGCCAGATACACATTATATGCCCCCAGCCGTGCTGCCAGATACACATTATTATATGCCCCCCAGCAGTGCTGCCAGATGCACATTATTATATGCCCCCCGGCAGTGCTGCCAGATACACATTATTATATGCCCCCCGGCAGTGCTGCCAGATACACATTATTATATGCCCCCCAGCAGTGCTGCCAGATGCACATTATTATATGCCCCCCAGCAGTGCTGCCAGATGCACATTATTATATGCCCCCCAGCAGTGCTGCCAGATGCACATTATTATATGCCCCCCAGCAGTGCTGCCAGATGCACATTATTATATGCCCCCAGCAGTGCTGCCAGAGGCACATTATTATATGCCCCCCAGCAGTGCTGCCAGATGCACATTATTATATGCCCCCCAGTAGTGCTGCCAGATGCACATTATTATATGCCCTCCAGCAGTGCTGCCAGATGCACATTATTATATGGCCCCCAGCAGTGCTGCCAGATGCACATTATTATATGCCCCCCAGCAGTGCTGCCAGATGCACATTATTATATGCCCCCCAGCAGTGCTGCCAGATGCACATTATTATATGCCCCCCAGCAGTGCTGCCAGATGCACATTATTATATGCCCCCCAGCAGTGCTGCCAGATGCACATTGGAGAACTACTTACAAGTGAAAATGCTTTAGCCCAGAACACCTATGAGGGGGTGAAGCACTGAACTTATTGAGACCGCTGATCACCGCACACTGCTGCGGATATGCAGTAAAGATGGCCACCGTGATGATCCTCCCTGCTGTCTCCTTTTATAGATTCATACACACAGGAGGGTTGGGTTTGTCTCGGCGGGAGAGGCAACCCCAGCCCTCCTGTCTCACCAAATAATCAGACCATCCTATAGTCTGCACGCAGAGGAGGGGAAGTTAGCTGACAGCAACGGGCAGCGGTCTGCAAAGGCAGTGTACCTGATAGCTGAGGGCTGCAGAGGCTGCGGGCCTGTGGAAATGTGAGCAGGGGCTACAATTGGCCCCCGGGCCGGACTTTGGACATGCCTGTAGTGGACATGCCTGTTGTAAGATGTGGGCAGAGTTATATATGGCTTGTTTCATATTGATGCATGTATTTTATTTCTGTCATGATCCCCCTCAATGTACAGTACCGTTTAATAGGTTACCACTTTGAAATATTCACACCATACAACTACGTATTTGTTTTAAATGGTTATTATAAGGAAAGCACTAATACATGAATATAAAAAGTTATACTGGGTAACACTGCAAAATCACTAAATGCTGTTTGTAGACCAGCAATCCCCCCAAGGTCCGCATGTGTGACCTGCCAGCTTTCAAAAGAGATGCAAATTACCTTTAATTTAAAGACTGAAACGGCCCCCAAAACTGTCGTGGCTAAACCACATCGCCCATCCCAATATATCTCTAATTTCCTTCAGAATATGAGCACATCACTAAATTCCCTCAGTCCTTCCTATATGCCACACTTGCTCATCTACTAAAAATACCTTCATAGCCAGAGCCCAGTGATGAAGGAGGTTGTGCATGTGAAACAGAAACACTACATTCTCCTCTGCTGTGTGATATGATCTCCCTGATGCAATCCATTTTGTTTATATCCCTCTAACGCTGTTGTGCTGCAGGGCACTTCCAATGGTGCCACTGGTTGGTGACCTAGTACCAAATAAAATTATTTATAGTCAATATAACAAATACTTGTGGCTGCTAACATAAACTAAATGGACCAACAGGAGCACAACCCTGTCCCACCACCACATAACTGAACTAAAGGATGACAGGTAAGCACGATGAACTTATTTTTATTTATTTTTTCCCTAAATGTCAATAAAGATTGGGAACCACTGCTATATGTAATATTGTTTTTGTTGTGATCCTTTTCATAGAGGAATCAGAAGACCTGAAGCAGCTATTGCAGAACACTCATCTTAGACAAGTGCTGCTTGCTCTGGAGCGGGCAGAGAAGAAAGAGGAGGTACTGAAAGAATATATGCAAGAGCCGCTGTTTGCAGAATTTGCAGACAAATGTTTGTCTGTTGTGGATAATGAGGAAAAAGAAAATATTTTTCCAGACTGATGGTACTTTTGTTTTACAATGGTTCTAGGCATTTGTGATGTAACGGTCATTCTGTATTCCCTTTATCAAGACCAAGTTGATGTCTGACATCGAGAAACTAAGATTTTTGGACTATGATGGAAAAATCAATATACAAAGGTTACTGTAATGGTTAACCATGAAGAGACTTGATGGACCTCTTCTTGTGTCTGTTTGCAGTTAGAGGTCTGCTGGGCAATCTTAATACAGAGCTCTAGCAAAGCAAATGAGTGCTGCAGGCAAAATGAAATGAATGACTTGTCTCTTTACTTGAAACCTCTGCAAGCTCATTAGGGGGCCCATACCTTCCCAAGTTACAGTACATGTAAATAAATAAAAATAAATTGGGCTTAATATGTGATGTGCTTGACTTTGTAAGAATCTGTATATTTTGGTACTCCTGTTTCAGAAAATCTTTTTCAGTTTGAGAGTTACAGAATCTTAAAGCAAGGTATGTTGAGAGGTTGTGCTAGAAATGTCTGAACAATATTCCTTTGGAATGATTTCACCTGCTGTATGTCAGGCACAATGTCACAAAGGCACCTGTGACTTGGATATTACTGTAATGCAGGGGCAGACAACATGTGGCACTTCAGCTGCTGTTGAACGACGCATGCCATGATGCATTACCATAGTTTTGCTGGTAATGAATGCTCAAACTGTGACAGGGCATGCTGAGAAGTGTAGTTCCTCATTAGTTGCAGTGCCCCTGTTTTAAGGGGTCAAACAGTTTCATCCCTTATTATCCCCCAATTCCATATTCTTGAATAAATACAACTTATTCTCTACCACGACCAATAGGACCCTAAAACTATTACAGAAATGTACATTCAATGAGCCAGCAATAATTCTTAAAGGGCTTATAGTATCCGTTAGAGCAAGGGTCTGCAACCTGCGGCTCTCCAGCTGCTATGGAACTACACATCCCAGCATGCCCTGCTCAGTTTTAGCATGCCTTAAAAGCAAAACTATGGCATGCTGGGATGTGTAGTTCCACAGCAGCTGGAGAGCCGCAGGTTGCAGACCCATGCTTTAGAGTAACAAGACCAACTGGATTTAATTTCAGCTTTAATGTAAAATGCACAGTGCTTTGAATAAGAAAAATAAAAAAATGCATTTATATTGTATGTTATACCCATTATGTAGGAATGTATAACGTGAATGCTGTTGGCACAGATCTCAATGTGATTGATGCCCAGAAGGATGACGCTCCATATACTGTATATATACATGGGTTTTTAAACAAACTTTCTTTAGCTACTCTTCTGTCTGCTCAATTAGAGAAGGCTGTCTTTATGCCAAGTTGTGTTCTGCTAGGGAGTTCAGGCCAACAATAATATTTTGTTCTGGTTTGTTTCAACCTGTTTGTGAACTATTTTTGTATAAATAAATGCAATTTACAGCTGACCAGGACTCCATTAAAATGGTTACCTTCTTGCACAAATGCTAATTTTGTTTTCTTAATTGCTTTATAATTTATTTTTATTTTTTTAGACTTTCAAATGGAGCTTGCTTATTCACCTATTTATGACTAGTAGGTTATACAATATGTGTGTAAGAAGGCTCTAAATGGGATGCAGTCCGTTTACCTCCAATCAAAATCCCGACACCAATTGACCGATGGTCAAAATCCCGACATGGACAAAATACCGACATTTAAAATACTGACAAGGTCAAAATACCTACATGTAAAATGCCGACAGGTCAAAATACCGACATGAGTTTTTCATGATTTTTTTCATTGAAACCGGCTTGTTCAATCCCAATGGACCTGGAGGGGGAATATAATAGTGTGCCGAGCGCAGCCGCGAGTTATGCGAGGGGACGCGGTACACTTTATATGGTGTCTATGTTGACTTGTGTCAAAATACACAAAAAAACAACAAAAACCGCATGTCGGTATTTTGACCTGTCTGCATTTTACATGTCGGTAGTTTGTCCATGTCGGTATTTTGTCCATGTCGGGATTTTGACCTTGTCGGGATTTTGACCATCGGTCAATTAGTGTCGGGATTTTGAACGTCAACATTTTAATTGGAGGTATTTCATACCTCCTTTCATACCGATCCCCTCTAAATACAGTAATACTTATTTGCTTGGTTTGTTAACCATATCTGTATTATGGATAAGGCAAGAACAATTTCTCTTACGTCCTAGAGGATGCTAGGGTCCACATCAGTAACACGGGTTATAGACGGGTCCACTGGGATACACTAGCAATTTAAGAGTTTGAGAGTGTGGGCTGGCTTCTCCCTCTATGCCCCTCCTACCAGACTCAGTTTAGAAGATGTGCCCGGAGGAGCCAATCACAGCTAGGGGAGCTCCTAGAGCTTCTTTAGAAAAAAATAAAACTAAGAGTAGTTAGGCACAGGGAGGCAACAGCCTCACTGCTTCGTGGGACTAAGGGAGGGGAGTAGTGTCCGCCCTGCGGGGTTCAAAACACTATTTCCGCTGACAGGACACTGAGTTCCTGAGGGTGATGATCGTTAGCCGCCCCAGGCGACTGCTCACTCCCGCAGCATGCCGCCACCTCCTTACAGAACCAGAAGATTCTGGTGGCGAGTGAGTCACCGCCCTCCCTGGCAAGCGGGGAGCCGGTGTGAAAACGGGAGAGCTGTCCTTCCAAGCAACACCAGTTATCCCGTGTGGTACCAAGGGGTTGTAGAATGGGGGGGGGGGGGGGGGGGAGGTTGTGTAAATACTGTGTAGTCTATTAAGGTACACAGCAAGCGCTAGGTAGTGGTGTTATAGCTACCTAGGGAAGCACTGTGTGTGGGTTGGCTCCAATCTCTGTGTCTCTCTGTGGCATACCTGTGTGGGTGTTAGTCCCTAGACATGGCTATGTGAGACAACAATGTGTCTTATGCTGTGGATGACATTTCCTCTCAGGAGGAATCCATTGTATGCACAGGAATGTAATGTCTTGTCTCATCCCCATTAATGAGCCTGAGTGGTTAACCTCTCTTAAGGGTATGATCTCTCAGATCTCTACTAGGGTGACTCGTACTGAGACAGGAACTCAGGTTTTAAAGAAGTCTATGGCAGTTTGGTCAGGTTCTGTTCCTATTCCTTCAAAATCTCCTAGCATATACCCACAGAAACGTGCACTTGCCCAGATTACGCAAGATGACACGGATAACAACTCAGTGATGGGGATGTGCTGAGGGGGGCGGCATCCCTTGCAAAATGGGTGCAGCTAATGATTGAGGCCATTAGAGATGTTAAATATTACTGACACAACACCTGAGCAGGTTGAGGAGGCTTACTTCACAGACAATAATAAAGTCTCGCTAACCTTCCCTGTGTCTAAAGAATTAAACGCTTTATTTGAAAAGACCTGGGAAAACATGGAGAAAAAAATTCAGATTCCAAAAAGGATTCTGGTTGCCTTTCCCTTCCCTGAGGAAGATAGGAAAAAATGGGAAAACCCACCCATAGTTCACGCATCTGTCTCCAGACTGACTAAAAAGGTGGTTTCACATGTCCCTGGATCTACCGCGTTAAAAGAACTGGCTGATCGTAAGATTGAAACTATGCTCAAATCCATATACACTGCTTCAGGGGTGGCGCTGAGGCCTACTAATGCCTGCGCATGGATCTCTAAAGCTATAGTAAAGTGGTCAGGCACATTACTAGAGGATTTGGATTCAATGGATAGAAGTGACATTGAATAATTTTTACGTAACATGCGGGATTCATGGTGGAATCCATGAAGGACTTTGGTACGCTGACTGCAAGGATATCTTCCATGTCTGTCTCAGCTCGCAGGGGACTCTGGCTACGCCAATGGTCTGCAGATGCGTAATCCAGGAGAAGTGTGGATAACCTACCCTACACAGGTCAGGCTCTATTTGGGGAAGCGTTGAATGCGTGGATTTCCACAGCAACCGCGGGTAAGTCACCATTTCTTCCCTCAGCTACGCCTTCTAGGAAAAAAACTTTTTCTTCATCTGCATCGCAGTCCTTTCGGACCGCTAAGACAAAAAAGTCCAAGCCTCCTACCACCTTCTTTAGAGGTGGGCGGGCAAAATCCAAAAAGCCTGCACCCGCAGGCTCCCAGTACCAAAAGCATGCTTCTGGTATTGTACCTCAAAATCCTCAGCATGACGGTGGACCACACAGCCTAGAGGACGGGCTGGTGGGGGCGAGACTCAGACGTTTCAGCCACGTCTGGGTGTCGTCCGGCCTGGATCTCTCAGTACAGGATATTGTGTCCCAGTGGTACAGACTGGAGTTTCAAGAAACCCCACCTCACCGATTCTTTAAATCAGGCTTGCCGGCTTTACTGACAGACAGAACTATCCTACTGGAAGCTATCCAGAAATTGAAAAAGTCAGGTCATTGTCCCAGTTCCACCTCATATGTACAACGTGGGTTACTATTCAAACCTTTTTGTGGTACCGAAACCGGATGGTTCAGTTAGACCAATTTTCGTTAAACCCTTATCTCAGGAAATTCAAATTCAAAATGGAGTCTCTGAGAGCGGTGATCTCAGGTCTGGAGGAGGGGCAGTTCCTGGTATCCCTAGATATCAAGGATTCGTATCTCCACATTCTGATTTGGCCTCTGCACCAGGCTTATCTCAGATTTGCACTGTTACAGTCACTATCAGTTTCAGGCGCTGCCATTCGGTCTCTCTACGGCACCAAGGGTGTTCACCAAGTGATGTCAGAGATGATGGTTCTCCTCTGCAGACAGGGAGTGAACAGAATTCCATACCTGGACGATCTGCTTATAAAGGCGTTGTTCAGGGAGAAGCTGTTGCAGTCCATTGCTCTCACGACTCATCTGCTCAGGGTCCATGGTTGGATCCTGAACCTTCCAAAGTCTCATTTGGAGCCGACAAGGAGAGTGTCTTTCCTGGTGATGAACCTTGACACGGAAGTGCAGAGGATGTTTCTACCGGTGGAGAAGGTGCTGGTGATACAATCAATGGTCTGGGATGTCCTGAAGCCGGCCTGGGTATCGATTCATCAGTGCATTCGTCTTCTGGGGAAGATGGTTGCCTCTTACGAGGCTCTGCAGTTTGGAAGGTTTCATGCTCGATCCTTCCAATTTGATCTCCTAGACAAGTGGTCGGGTTCTCATCTACAGATGCACCTGAGGATACATCTGTTGCCGAAAGCAAGGATTTCACTTCTCTGGTGGCTACAAATGCCTTACCTTCTGGAGGGCCACAGGTTCAGGATTCAGGACTGGATCCTTCTAACCACGGATGCAAGTCTCCAGGGCTGGGGTGCAGTCACTCAAGGGGAAACCTTCCAAGGAAGGTGGGCAAGCCTGGAATCCAGTCTTCCAATAAACATTCTGGAACTAAGGGCCATGTACAACGGTCTTCTGCAAGTGGCACATCTTCTGAAAGATCTGACCATTCAAGTTCATTCGGACAATGTAACGACAGTGGCCTACATAAACCGACCAGGCGGAACAAAGAGCAGAGCTGCAATGTCAGAGGTAACCAAAATCATCCTCTGAGTGGAAAAGCACGCAGTGGCACTGTCAGAAATCATCATTCCGGGAGTGGACAACTGGGAAGCAGATTTCCTCAGCAGACATGATCTCCATCCAGGAGAGTGGGGCCTCCATCCAGAGGTGTTTACAGAGGTGACAAATCTTTGGGGGGTTCCTCAAATAGACATGATGGCCTCCCGCCTCAACAAAAAACTTCAGAGGTATTGCTCCAGGTCAAGAGACCCGCAGACAGTGGCGGTGGACGCCCTGGGTGTTCCAGTCGGTGTACGTGTTTCCTCCACTTCCCCTAATTCCAATAGTTCTAAAGCTCATAAGGAGAACAAGAGTTCCTGCAATCCTTTTGGATCTACTGCTAGAAGTGCCTCTTCCTCTTCGGGAGGACCTGCTGCAGCAGGGGCCGTTTGCATATCAAGACTTACCACGGCTACATTTGACGGCATGGAGGTTGAACGCGAGATCTTAGCTTGGAAGGGTATTCCGAACAGGGTTATTCCTACCATGATACAGGCTAGGAAAGGAGTAACGTCTAAACATTACCATCGCATTTGAAAAACGTATGTATCTTGGTGCGAGTCCAAGAAGTTTCTCACGGTGGAGTTTCAGCTGGAACGTTTTCTCCTCTTCCTGAAAGCAGGTGTAGATATGGGCCAGCGGTTGGGATCCGTAAAGGTCCAGATTTCGGCCCTATCCATTTTCTTCCAGAAACAGTTGGCTTCCCTCCCTGAGGTTCAGACTTTTTTGAATGGGGTTCTGCACATCCAGCCTCCCTTTGTGCCACCTACGGCGCCCTGGGATCTTAACGTGGTGTTACAGTTCCTCCAATCGGATTGGTTCAAACCTCTACCGGATGTTGCGGACAAGTTTCTCACATGGAAGGCTGTCACTCTGTTGGCCTTAGCTTCTGCTAGACGTGTGTCAGAGTTGGGGGCTTTGTCTTGTAAGAGCCCCTACTTGATCTTCCATTAAGATAGAGCTGAGCTCCGGACACATCAGCAGTTCCTTCCGAAGGTTGGACTGAAGTGCTAAGTGGTGTGCCGCAAGGCTCAGTATTAGGACCGCTATTGTTCAATATTTTCATTAACGATCTAACAGAAGGTCTAGAGTGCATGGTGTCAATTTTTGCAGATGATACCAAATTGTGTAAGGCTATAAATACAGAGGAGAATGCCGAGTCTCTTCAGAACGACTTAGTTAAATTAGAAGCATTGGCAGCCAAATGGAGAATGCGCTTCAACACAGACAAGTGTAAGGTAATGCACTGTGTTAACAAGAACAAAAATTACACCTACCTACTAAATGGGGTAAAATTAGGGGATTCTGTACTGGAAAAGGACTTAGGTGTCCTCATAGATAGCAAACTAAGCAGTAGGACTGCAGCAAAGAAGGCTAATAAGATATTAGCATTCATAAAACGGGGTATTGATGCTAGGGACGAGAGTATTATACTCCCGGTATATAAATCACTAGTGAGGCCACACCTTGAATACTGTGTACAATTCTGGGCACCGTACTACAAAAAGGATATCCTGGAGCTAGAAAAGTTCAGAGGAGGGCGACCAAACTAATTAAGGGCATGGAGACGATGGAATACAAGGAAAGGCTTGAAAGACTAGGCATGTTTATATTGGATAAGAGGGGATATGATCAACATCTACAAATATATAAAGGGACAATACACAGAGCTTGCGCGGGACCTGTTTTTGGTTAGATCAATACATAGGACTTGTGGACACTCACTCAGATTAGAGGAGAGGAGATTCCGCACAACACGGCGTAAAGGCTTTTTCACGGTAAGGACAATACGTGTTTGGAATACCCTGCCTGAGAGAGTTGTAATGGCGGAATCTGTCAACACCTTTAAGAATGGGTTAGATAAATTCCTAATGGATAAGGATATCCAGGGGTATGGTGCATAGCCATGCATTATAGTTACTATAAATAGGGATAAAATGCAACGGCTGACAGCAGCATCAGTCAGAAATTTTAGTCAAATCATCATGCATAGGAGACCACAAATAGGTTGAACTCGATGGACAATTGTCTTTTTTCAACCTCAGATACTATGTTACTATGTTGTGTCGCCATTTTATATCAACCAACCTATTGTGGTGCCGGTCACTACTGACTCCTCAATGTCATCAAAGTCCTTGGATGTTGTTGGGGCTCTGAAAATCTATGTGAAGAGGACTGTTCGCCCCAGAAAATCGGACTCTCTGTTTGTCCTGTATGATCCAAAGAAACTTGGGTGTCTTGCTTCTAAGCAGACGATGTCTCACTGGATCAGGTTCACTATCCAGCATGTGTATTTTACAGCAGAATTGCTGTGTCCTACATCTGTTAAGGCCCACTCTACGTGTAAGGTAAGTTCTCCCTGGGCGGTTGCCCGGGGTATCTCAGCTTTACAGCTTTGCAGAGCGGCTACTTGGTCAAGGTCGAACATGTTTGCTAAGTTTTACAAGTTCAATATTTTGACCAAATTTCAGGTCCTCAGAGGCCAATCAGTTCTGCAGGAGCCTCTGCGCTCTCTCTCCCGTTCCGGGAGCTTTGGTACATCCCCATTGTACTGATGTGGACCCCAGCATCCTCTAGGACGTAAGAGAAAAATAAGAATTTACTTACCGATAATTCTATTTCTCGTAGTCCGTAGTGGATGCTGGGAACTCCGTAAGGACCATGGGGAATAGCGGCTCCGCAGGAGACTGGGCACAAAAAGAAAAGCTTTAGGACTACCTGGTGTGCACTGGCTCCTCCCCCTATGACCCTCCTCCAAGCCTCAGTTAGGATACTGTGCCCGGACGAGCGTACACAATAAGGAAGGATTTTTGAATCCCGGGTAAGACTCATACCAGCCACACCAATCACACCGTACAACTTGTGATCTGAACCCAGTTAACAGCATGATAACAGAGGAGCCTCTGAATAGATGGCTCACAACAAGAAACCGATTAGTTAACAATAACTATGTACAAGTATTGCAGACAATCCGCACTTGGGATGGGCGCCCAGCATCCACTACGGACTACGAGAAATAGAATTATCGGTAAGTAAATTCTTATTTTCTCTGACGTCCTAGTGGATGCTGGGAACTCCGTAAGGACCATGGGGATTATACCAAAGCTCCCAAACGGGCGGGAGAGTGCGGATGACTCTGCAGCACCGAATGAGAAAACTCAAGGTCCTCCTCAGCCAGAGTGTCAAATTTGTAAAATTTTACAAAGGTATTTGACCCTGACCAAGTAGCAGCTCGGCAAAGTTGTAAAGCCGAGACCCCTCGGGCAGCCGCCCAGGATGAGCCCACCTTCTTTGTGGAGTGGGCTTTTACAGATTTTGGCTGTGGCAGGCCTGCCACAGAATGCGCAAGCTGAATTGTATTACAAATCCAGCGAGCAATAGTCTGCTTAGAAGCAGGAGCACCCAGCTTGTTGGGTGCGTACAGGATAAACAGCGAGTCAGATTTTCTGACTCCAGCCGTCCTGGAAATATATATTTTCAGGGCCCTGACAACGTCTAGCAACTTGGAGTTCTCCAAGTCCCTAGTAGCTGCAGGCACCACAATAGGCTGGTTCAGGTGAAACGCTGACACCACCTTAGGGAGAAACTGAGGACGAGTCCTCAATTCCGCCCTGTCCGAATGGAAAATCAGATAAGGGCTTTTACAGGATAAAGCCGCCCATTCCGACACGCGCCTGGCCGAAGCCAGGGCCAACAGCATGACCACTTTCCACGTGAGATATTTTAAATCCACAAATTTAAGCGGTTCAAACCAATGTGATTTTAGGAACCCCAAAACTACATTGAGATCCCAAGGTGCCACTGGAGGCACAAAAGGAGGCTGTATATGCAGCACCCCCTTGACAAACGTCTGAACTTCAGGAACTGAAGCCAGTTCTTTCTGGAAGAAAATCGACAGGGCCGAAATCTGAACCTTAATGGATCCCAATTTGAGGCCCATAGACACTCCTGTTTGCAGGAAATGCAGGAATCGACCCAGTTGAAATTCCTCCGTCGGGGCCTTCCTGGCCTCGCACCACGCAACATATTTTCGCCAAATGCGGTGATAATGCTTTGCGGTTACATCCTTTCTGGCTTTTATCAAAGTAGGGATGACTTCTTCTGGAATGCCTTTTTCCTTCAGGATCCGGCGTTCAACCGCCATGCCGTCAAACGCAGCCGCGGTAAGTCTTGGAACAGACAGGGTCCTTGCTGGAGCAGGTCCCTTCTTAGAGGTAGAGGCCACGGGTCCTCTGTGAGCATCTCTTGAAGTTCCGGGTACCAAGTCCTTCTTGGCCAATCCGGAGCCACGAGTATAGTTCTTACTCCTCTCAGTCTTATAATTCTCAGTACCTTGGGTATGAGCGGCAGAGGAGGGAACACATAAACCGACTGGTACACCCACGGCTTTACCAGGGCGTCCACAGCTATCGCCTGAGGGTCCCTTGACCTGGCGCAATAACTTTTTAGTTTTTTGTTGAGGCGGGACGCCATCATGTCCACCTTTGGTTTTTCCCAACGGCTTACAATCATGTGGAAAACCTCCGGGTGAAGTCCCCACTCTCCCGGGTGGAGGTCGTGTCTGCTGAGGAAGTCTGCTTCCCAGTTGTCCACTCCCGGAATAAACACTGCTGACAGTGCTATCACATGATTTTCCGCCCATCGGAGAATCCTTGCAGCTTCTGCCATTGCCCTCCTGCTTCTTGTGCCGCCCTGTCTGTTTACGTGGGCGACCGCCGTGATGTTGTCCGACTGGATCAACACCGGCTGGTCCTGAAGCAGAGGTCTCGCTTGGCTTAGGGCATTGTAAATGGCCCTTAGCTCCAGGATATTTATGTGAAGTGAGGTCTTCAGGTTTGACCACACTCCCTGGAAATTTCTTCCCTGTGTGACTGCTCCCCAGCCTCGAAGGCTGGCATCCGTGGTCACCAGGACCCAGTCCTGAATGCCGAATCTGTGGCCCTCTAAAAGATGGGCACTCTGCAACCACCACAGGAGAGACACCCTTGTCGTTGGTGACAGGGTTATCCTCTGATGCATCTGAAGATGCGATCCGGACCATTTGTCCAGCAGGTCCCACTGGAAAGTTCTTGCGTGGAATCTGCCGAATGGAATTGCTTCGTAAGAAGCCACCATTTTTCCCAGGACCCTTGTGCATTGATGCACCGATACTTGACCTGGTTTTAGGAGGTTTCTGACTAGATCGGATAACTCCCTGGCTTTCTCCTCCGGGAGAAATACCTTTTTCTGGACTGTGTCCAGAATCATCCCTAGGAACAGAAGACGTGTCGTCGGGATCAGCTGCGATTTTGGAATATTGAGAATCCAACCGTGCTGTCGTAACACTTCTAGAGATAGTGCTACCCCGACTACCAACTGTTCCCTGGATCTCGCCCTTATCAGGAGATCGTCCAAGTACGGGATAATTAAAACTCCCTTCCTTCGAAGGAGTATCATCATTTCGGCCATTACCTTGGTAAAGACCCGCGGTGCCGTGGACAATCCAAACGGCAGCGTTTGGAACTGATAGTGGCAGTTCTGTACCACAAACCTGAGGTACCCTTGGTGAGAAGGGTAAATTGGGACATGCAGGTAAGCATCCTTGATGTCCAGAGACACCATATAATCCCCTTCCTCCAGGCTCGAGATAACCGCTCTGAGTGACTCCATCTTGAATTTGAACTTCTTTATGTAAGTGTTCAATGACTTTAGATTTAAAATGGGTCTCACCGAGCCGTCCGGCTTCGGTACCACAAACATTGTGGAATAATACCCCTTTCCTTGTTGCAGGAGGGGTACCTTGATTATCACCTGCTGGGAATACAGCTTGTGGATAGCTTCTAATACCGCCTCCCTGTCGGAAGGAGTCGTCGGTAAGGCAGACTTTAGGAAACGGCGAGGGGGAGACGTCTCGAATTCCAATTTGTACCCCTGAGATACTACCTGAAGGATCCAGGGATCTACTTGTGAGCGAGCCCACTGTGCGCTGAAATTCTTGAGACGGGCCCCCACCGTACCTGAGTCCGCCTGTAGAGCCCCAGCGTCATGCTGAGGACTTGGCGGAAGCGGGGGAGGACTTCTGTTCCTGGGAACTGGCTGTTTGCTGCAGCCTTTTTGCTCTCCCTCTGCCACGGGGCAGAAAAGAGGAGCCTTTTGCCCGCTTGCCCTTATGGGGCCGAAAGGACTGCGCATGATAATACGATGTCTTCTTTTGTTGAGAGGCGACCTGGGGTAAAAACGTTGATTTCCCAGCAGTTGCCGTGGAAACCAGGTCTGACAGACCTACCCCAAATAACTCCTCCCCTTTATAAGGCAATACTTCCATATGCCTTTTAGAATCGGCATCACCTGACCACTGCCGAGTCCATAACCCCCTTCTGGCGGAAATGGACATCACTTACTCGTGATGCCAGTCGGCAAATATCCCTCTGTGCATCACGCATGTATAAAAATGCATCTTTTAAATGCTCTACAGTCAGTAATATACTGTCCCTATCCAGGGTATCAATATTGTCTGTCAGGGAGTCTGACCAAGCCACCCCAGCACTGCACATCCAGGCTGAGGCGATTACTGGTCGCAGTATAACACCAGCGTGTGTGTGTATATACACTTCAGGATAGTCTCCTGCTTTCTGTCAGCAGGATCCTTAAGGGCGGCCGTATCCGGAGACGGTAGTGCCACCTGTTTGGACAAGCGTGTGAGCGCTTTATCTACCCTAGGGGGAGTTTCCCAACGCGCCCTATCCTCTGGCGGGAAAGGGTACATTGCCAATAACTTCCTAGGAATTATTTGTTTTTTATCAGGAGAAACCCACGCTTCATCACACACTTCATTTAATTCCTCAGATGCAGGAAAAACTACCGGTAGTTTTTTCTCACCAAACATAATACCCTTTTTAGTGGTACCTGTGGTATTATCAGAAATGTGTAAAACATTTTTCATTGCCTCAATCATGTAACGTGTGGCCCTACTGGAAGTTACATTTGTCTCCTCGTCGTCGACACTGGAGTCAGTATCCGTGTCGACGTCTGTATCTGCCATCTGAGGTAGCGGGCGTTTTAGAGCCCCTGATGGCCTTTGAGACTCCTGGACAGGCACAAGCTGAGAAGCCGGCTGTCCCATGTCATCAAACTTCTTATGTAAAGAGTTGACACTTTCACGTAATTCCTTCCATAAGCCCATCCACTCAGGTGTCGACCCCCTAGGGGGTGACATCTCCACTACAGGCAATTGCTCCGCCTCCACATCATTTTCCTCTTCATACATGTCGACACAGCCGTACCGACACACAGCACACACACCGGGAATGCTCTGATAGAGGACAGGACCCCACTAGCCCTTTGGGGAGACAGAGGGAGAGTATGCCAGCACACACCAGAGCGCTATATATACACAGGGATATCACTATATAGAGTGTTTTCCCTTATAGCTGCTGTTATCTGTAATACTGCGCCTAATTAGTGCCCCCCTTCTCTTTGTTACCCTTTTCTGTAGTGCAGGACTGCAGGGGAGAGTCAGGGAGATGTCCTTCCAGCGGAGCTGTGAGGGAAAATGGCGCCAGTGTGCTGAGAGATAGCTCCGCCCCCTTTTTGGCTGACTTTTCTCATGCTTTTTTGTAAAATCTGGCAGGGGTTAATGTACATCCATATAGCCCTGGGGGCTATATGTGATGTATTTTTGCCAGCCAAGGTGTTAATATTGCTGCTCAGGGCGCCCCCCCCCCCCCCCCCCCAGCGCCCTGCACCCATCAGTGACCGCAGTGTGAGGTGTGCATGAGGAGCAATGGCGCACAGCTGCAGTGCTGTGCGCTACCTTGATGAAGACTGATGTCTTCTGCCGCCGTTTTTCCGGACCTCTTCTTGCTTCTGGCTCTGTAAGGGGGCCGGCGGCGCGGCTCTGGGACCGGACTCCGAGGCTGGGCCTGTGTTCGATCCCTCTGGAGCTAATGGTGTCCAGTAGCCTAAGAAGCCCAAGCTGGCTGCAAGCAGGCAGGTTCGCTTCTTCTCCCCTTAGTCCCTCGATGCAGTGAGCCTGTTGCCAGCAGGTCTCACTGAAAATAAAAAACCTAAAACTAACTTTTTTCTAAGAAGCTCAGGAGAGCCCCCTAGATTGCACCCTGCTCGGTCGGGCACAAAAATCTAACTGAGGCTTGGAGGAGGGTCATAGGGGGAGTAGCCAGTGCACACCAGGTAGTCCTAAAGCTTTTCTTTTTGTGCCCAGTCTCCTGCGGAGCCGCTATTCCCCATGGTCCTTACGGAGTTCCCAGCATCCACTAGGACGTCAGAGAAATAGGATTTTAATTACCTACCGGTAAATCCTTTTCTCATAGTCCGTAGAGTATGCTGGGCGCCCGCCCAGCGCTTCGTGATCCTGCAGTGGTTGCTTAGTTAAGTACTGCCTTGTTACTTGGTTAAGTGATCTTGTTCAGCCGTTGCTGAGTTTTCAAGCTGGTTAGCTTGGTTTGCCTTGTATGTGTGAGCTGGTGTGAATCTCGCCACTATCTGTGAAAAAACCTTCTCTCGAAGTTGTCTGTCTCTGCCGGCACAGTTCCTATACTGAGTCTGGTAGGAGGGGCATAGATGGAGAAGACAGGCCACACTCTCAAACTGCCAGTGGCTCCTAGTGGACCGGTCTATACCCCATGGTACTGATGTGGACCCCAGCATCCTCTACGGACTACGAGAAAAGGATTTACCGGTAGGTAATCAAAATCCTATTTTTTATTTTTTTTAATGCATGTCTTATTCTTACTGCACATTTACAGTACTACAGAATTTTACGATGCTTGTTCTTGTGCAACTAAATCCATGTTAAGGTGTGTACACACGGTGAGAAAAATCTGTAAGATGTTGACTATGTAGTTAAAATCTTAAGGAACGTTAGTGCAGATCTCATGGTGTTAAGAAGCTTGCGAAACCGATTTGATCCCGGTGCGCACTCCTGTGAGATCGGTATTGCAAGGTTAGATAGTCAAGATTGACTTGCCTGCACAATCTATCTATCTATCTAGTGTACGATCTATTACAAAGTATAGGCAAAATTGGCACTTAGTCAGAATCGTACATAGACAAAATCTCAAGTACAGATCGTCAAAATCTGTGCTTTCTCGGGCATGGTCCACAGGATAACAATGGGATATGATGGAGCATCAGCGGATTGGCACCAATCGATCAAAGTTTTCTGGCCTCCCAGGATGCAACGGGCCCGTCCATATATCCCCGCCCCCTGGCTCAGGCAAATCAGTTTTTTGTTTGGTGCGGCAGGAGCCGGACCATGGTCAGAGTGCTGCTGTTTTTTTTTTTTTTTTTTTTTAAGCCCTAAGCTTTCTTATTTTATTTTTATAGTCTTACTATTTTTTTTTTTTGAGTGATCTTTCTAAACAGCATCTTGTACGCATATTAGAAAGAGTCGCTCCAACAACTCTCCGCAGGGTCGCGACAACTCTTACAGTACAGTGCTGTTTCGGCGGGCGTCGGATATACTAGCAGGTCCAGCAGACGTTACCAGGCTGTGGCCGGAGAATGGGGATAAGGTAAGGCATCGGTTCCGCTAAGAAGTGGAATGTTGACACAGCCACACTGTTTTGGGAAGGAGACTACCAGACGGTAGCTGACGCGCCGCCAACACCGGTGCTCCAGCGCTAGGCCTTAGGGATCATAGGCTCCAGGAATAGCATGAGGCTGCGATCCCTAGGGTTGATGTCAGCAGGGGCAGTCAGACGCTCTCCTGTTTGCCCCTTCCCCCAATTCATGACCAGTTTCCGTCGAGGCTCCCGCTATGAACGGTTTCCTTTTTTCCGTCTCAGACTCTACCACGAGGTGGCACTATCGTATCATAGGTGGCTGTGTGACCGGTGCGTCTGTGTTCATTGTGTGCTACCACAAGGGGATCCAGTCGCAGCATAGGCGGCTGTGTGACCAGAGTTCAAGGAAATCGCATAGTCAACATCAAACATAATAAGGATCTTACCGTGTACACACACCATAAGGATTCTTGTTTATATTTAACCATCTTATTAAATATTTAGAATTATGGGATGTGGTCAGGAGACCGACTGTCACATAACCTCCCCCTACATCCCGCTCTGTCATAATCCCAACAGTTGGCATGCCGACCAATGGACTTTTCAACTCGTGGGTGTCCATGACACCCAAAGACCGAGCCTGCAGCGTAGTGAACCTGCAAGGGGCTTACTGCACTCGCCACCCCGGGCTAGGATTCCGCAGCTGGGATCCCAACGTCTATATGTTGACTGTTTGTCTCCTGACCGCCGGACGAGCGCACCACACTCAAAAATTACTTGTGTAATACAGAAAAAATATAGTACAGATTGACAAATTAATGTGTATTATTATAAGTTAGTGTTACTGCCATTAGGACTACTTTCAGAATACATACATACAGTAGGTCAGTGCAAAATCTCACAATATATATATATATATATATATATATATATATATATATATATATATATATATATATATAATGTGGCTAGCTAATACTCCTTAAGGTATGGGTACAACTAAATCATGGCGTTCTCTATTGTAGTAGACTTTACATAGACAACATAACCTGCTATTACAAGTCAACCTAGGATAAATATATTTTGTACAGATCCAGTTCTTGTATATAAAAATTAGAGGCTATATAAATATGCACTAGCGATAATAGCAGCACTGGAATATTTGGTGCATAATTGTTTCAGAAGTCCCTGAAGAAAGTTCATTTTCCTAGATGGTATTAAAATTATTTGTGCTTATACCAACAGTCTTCAATTGACTTTTTTTTCCAGCAATATTTCATTAAATCCCAATAGACCACAGTTGAACGCTGCCGGACATATGTTGGCAAAATGCAATGGAGACCTCTTGTAGTGAAACTTCACAGATCCCTGGGGAGAAAAAGATGTTACAGAGAAGATGCACATTACTCAAAATGAATATATTATATATGTAGTTATCAGAATAAAGATTACATGTTATACCTGCAAGAGAACAGTTTAGCATGCTCTGTATTGAACCTAGAAGCTAAGACAAATAGGAATATACAGTACTAACAATACACAGCATTCACATTTTCAAATCTTCACTATAGGGATATTTACTTAATACCACTGTAGATTATGAAGTGAATTTAAAGGAAATGTTAAACCAAACACTACACTTTAGCAGTAAAACTTCTTAACAAAACTTCCTAACAAAGTTAGGAGTATAGGAGATTATTTTTCTAAAATAACAGAAAGCGAGACAAGTCAAACGTATTTGCCATCTATTCATAGCCGAGTGGCTTCTATACTCTTAACATGCTGCACGTGAGTCAATGATATGGGTTTACAAAAACCTAAATATACTATATTTGTATACCTACGTTTGGAGCTTATTTACTAAATGGCATTGATTAAACACTATTTTGATTATAGACTTTAACAATCCCCGTATTAAGCAGACTGCTCAGTCAGGAGGTGCAGCCATTTTCTGGTTTAATTCAGATCCTATTCATCAAATACCAGTCCAGCAGGGGTGTAGTATGTTATGCCAGCGCCCAGCATACCAGCGCTGGGATCCCGAACGACTGCAAGCAGGCAGCGGGGTGAGCTTAAAAGAGCCCCTTGCTGGCTTTCTGCGGGCACTGTGGCGCGCTGCGCTATTTATTCTCCATGTGTAAACTGTAAAAACTTTTACAGGGGAATTCAATCCCTCAGCATCAACCTGATGTGCTGCGCCAGTATGGCACACATCATCTGCTGGCATCACACATTTTTCCTTGCATCCCATCACAGACATCACTAGGGGGTTGTGAACTGAACCCAGGTATCATCCTTGGAGGGGGAGACCACAAAACTGCTCCTCTTTAGTGACTGTAAGCCAAGTGCTGCACTGTTACATTACTGTGCAGCGCCCAGCATTATGGTGCAGGCAGAGTCTACAGGAATGCTACGCATGCCACCAGTGATGAAAATGGGGTCCATGCCCCTTTTTTGGATGTGCTCTATTTTGCGCACCAAGTGTCACCAGTCCCAGTGACCCCATAGAGGTGTGAGGGAAATTGTGCACTGTTGGCACTACTGTAAGATAACGATATGGTAAAAACGTGGCCATTACCAGCAGGACATTGTACAGATTTGAATTCCGTATGTTTTGCAGCTAACTTTCATAGCTCTGAACAAAAGAGGAAACTTAGGATTCTGAATGGCACATTTAGGTACAAGGTACTAATAGTTAAATAAGTATTTTGATCAGGCACACAACAGGGATATTGCGATTGCTTTCTGATAGCTAATTTCCAGAACTGGAAGGATATTACCCTGGTTTAAACAAATACATAAAAATCTCCTAGCAAAACTCTTGCTCGCTGAGAGAATGCAGTTTATGCAAGCAGGGTGCAACCAAGCATTCGCTGTAGACTCCATATTGTAGGGAAACCTCTACTGGAGGACCCAGTGGCTTAAATTCACCTGCAGATTGTCTTTCCCTTCCCCCCAGCCTTCTATGTTCTGAAGGCTCTCTTCCACTCTTAGTTCTGCAATGAAGACAGATGTGTGAAAAAATAGGATTTTAATTACCTACCGTTAAAGCCTTTTCTCATAGACCGAAGAGGATGCTGGGGTCCACATTAGTACCATGGAGTATAGACTGGTCCCTTGGGAGCCATGGACACTTTCAGAGTTTAATAGTGTGGGCTGGCTCCTCCCTCTATGCCCCGCCTACCAGATTCAGTCTCGAAACTGTGCCCGAGAGATGGACATACTTCGAGAGAAGGAAATACACAGATAGTGGTGAGATTCACACCAGCTCACACATAACAGAAAATCAAGCAACCAGCTTGAAACAACTCGGCAATGGCTGAACAACAGTACTTAACCAAGTAACAATGCAGTACTCAACCAAGTAACAACTGCAGGGAAACGAAGCGCTGGGCGAGAGCCCTGATCCTCTACGGACTACAAGAAAAGGATTTACCTGTAGGTAATTGAAATCCTATTTTCTCTTAAACGTCCTTGAGGATGCTGGGGGTCCACATTTGTACCATGGGGATGTACCAAAGCTCCCAGTACGGGAGGGAGAGCGCAGAGGCTCCTGCAGAACCGATTGACCAAACTTTAGGTCCTCAGAGGCCAAAGTATCGAACTTGTAGAACTTAGCAAACGTGTTTGACCTTCACCAAGTAGCTGCTCGGCTAAGCTGTAAAGCCGAGACACCCCGAGCAGCTGCCCAGGAAGAACCCACTTTACGAGTAAAGTAGGCCTTAACGGATTTTGGACACGGCAATCCTACTGTAGAATAGGCATGCTGGATAGTTAACCTGATCCAGCGAGAAATCGTCTGCTTAGAAGCAGGCCACCCAACCTTGTTGGGATCATAAACGGCAAACAGAGCGTCCGACTTTCTGTGACGAGAAGTTCTCTTCACACAAATCTTCAAAGCCTGTACAACGTCCAAGGACTTTGAGGTAATTGAGGAGTCAGTAGCCACTGGCACCACAATAGGTTAGTTGATATGAAAAGCCGACACAACCTTCGGAAGAAATTGCTGACACATCCTGAGCTCAGCTCTATCTTCATGGAAAATAAAGTAGGGGCTCTTGTAGGACAATGCCCCCAATTCTGACACACGTCTAGCAGATGCCAATGCCAACAGTGTGACAGTCTTCCAAGTACGAAACTTGAACTCAACCTTCTGTAAAGGCTCGAACCAATCCGACTGCAGGAACTGCAGTACCACGTTAAGATCCCAAGGTGCCTTAGGAGGCACAAAGGGAGGTTGGATGTGCAGAACCTCTTTCAAGAAAGTCTGAACAAACAAACAAAGAGGAAGCGGGGTGCAAATCCCCACCCCCAAATTCCCTTCCGCACACTGAAAATTACTTGTAACCATCCCTGAATCTATCTGGTAATAAAATTCAGAGAATTCGTCACAAATGTTTGCAAACACATGTTTAGCTGCTGGCCACTTCACGGCTTCTCTGATACAGCAGTCCTAACTACTTGATAGCAGTGCCCACATTGGGCCATGTAATTTGTCACAGTATGCCTCATAATAAAGGCCATTACTAAAACAGTTCCAGACTGAGAGCTAACTTACCAGGGAGCCACCCCCAGGATCTCCCATTGGCACAACAAGGAACAGCATGCCTTCCAAATGCTGCTCCCATTCAATGCCTCATGCACACAAGCAAACAATTTGGAAGCTGCTCAATCATACCTGGAGATAATTATATATCAGGTGCTGGAAGGGGGAGGGGTCACAGGCATGCTGTTCCTTGTTGTGCCAATGGGAGATCCTGGGGGTGGCTCCCTGGTAAGTTAGCTCTCAGTCTGGAACTGTTTTAGTAATGGCCTTTATTATGAGGCATACTGTGACAAATTACATGGCCCAATGTGGGCACTGCTATCAAGTAGTTAGGACTGCTGTATCAGAGAAGCTGTGAAGTGGCCAGCAGCTAAACATGTTTTTGCAAACATTTGTGACGAATTCTCTGAATTTTATTACCAGATAGATTCAGGGATGGTTACAGGTAATTTTCAGTGTGCGGAAGGGAATTTGGGGGTTGGGATTTGCACCCCCCTTCCTCTTTGTTTGTTTGTCTGTGACCCCTCCCCCTTCCAGCACCTGATATATAATTGTCTCCAGGTATGATTGAGCAGCTTCCAAATTGTTTGTCTGCAAGAAAGTCTGAACCTCAGGGAGGGCAGCCAATTGTTTCTGGAAGAAAATGGACAAGGCCAAAATCTGGACTTTTATTGAGCATCAGGCCCACATTCACCCCTGCTTGCAGGAAGAGGAGAAACCGTCCAAGTTGAAACTCCACCGTAGGAAACTTCTTGGATTCACACCAAGACACATACTTTTTCCAAATCCGAGCTAAGATTTGGCGTTCAACCTCCATGCCGTCAAACGTAGCCGTGGTAAGTCTTGATAAGCGAATGGCCCCTGTTGCAGAAGGTCCTCTCAAAGAGGAAGAGGCCTCGGACCTTCCAGCAGTAACTCCAGAAGATCCGCGTACCAAGCCCTTTTTGACCAGTCCGTAGCAATGAGGATTGCCTGAATTCTTGTTCTTTTGAGAATCCTTGGGATGAGTGGAAGTGGAGGGAACACATACACTGACTTGAACACCCACGGAGTTACCAGGGCGTCCACCGCCACTGCCTGTGGATCCCTCGACCTGGAACAATACTTCCGAAGCTTCTTGTTGAGGCGTGAGGCCATCATGTCTATATGAGGAATGCCCCAAAGACTTGTCATCTCTGCGAACACCTCTGGGAGGAGGCCCCACTCTCCCAGATGGAGATCGTGGGGTATATGCAATTGCGGTCGAATACCGGCTGGAATTCGACCGTTTTTGGATTCGACACAATTCGACAGTCGAATCCCGGCCGCCGGGACCCGAATTTGACATATTCAATAAAAAACGGATTTGACAGTCCCGCTGTCGAAAAACGGACCAATTGACGATAGTGTGCGTCCTGGATTCGACTTCATGGACGGCACAAAAGTGTTCAAAAAACCCTGAAAAAAATTGCGTGGGGTTACCCCTCCTAAAGCATAAGCAGCCTCGGGCTCTTTGAGCTGGTCCTGGTTGTAAAAATACGGGGGGGAAAATGACAGGTGATCCCCCGTATTTTAACAACCAGCACCGGGCTCTGCATCCGATCCTGGTGCCAAAAATACGGGAGACAAAACACGTAAGGGTCCCCCGTATTTTTAACACCAGCACCGGGCTCCACTAGCTAGAGAGATAATGCCACAGCCGGGGGTCACTTTTATACCGGTCCCCGCGGCCGTGGCATTAAATCCCCAACTAGTCACCCCTGGCCAGGGTACCCTGGAGGAGTAGGGACCACTTAAATCAAGGGGTCCCCGCCCCTCCAGCCACCCAAGGGCCATGGGTGAAGCCCGAGGCTGTCCCCCCCCCCCCCCCCATCCAAGGGCAGCGGATGGGAGGCTGATAGCCAAGTCTCAAAAAAAGAATGTTTTTTTTTTGTAGCACAACTACAAGTCACAGCAAGCCTCCCCGCAAGCTGGTACTTGGAGAACCACAAGTACCAGCATGCGGGGGGGGAAACGGGCCCGCTGGTACCTGTAGTTCTACTGCAAAAAAAATACCCAAATAAAAACAGTACACACACACCGTGACAGTATAACTTTATTACATACATGCACATCGACATACACACATACTTACCTATGTTGACACGAGGCTCGGTCCCCTTGTCCACGTAGAATCCACAGGGTACCTGTAATTAAAATTATACTCACGACAATCCTGTGTAGATCGGTCCTCTTCAGAGTTTGTAATCCACGTACTTGGCAAAATAAAAAAACGCAAAACACGATCCCCGACTGCCGGGACCCCCCGTGACTGCTGTCAAAGAGGGTCCCATTAGCCAATCAGGGAGCGCCACGTCGTGGCACTCTCCTGATTGGCTGTGCGTGTCTGAGCTGTCAGGCGGCGCACTCGAGATACAATGTAGCACATAGGCGCTCCATTGTATTCAATGGTGGGAACTTTGCGGTTCACGGTTGACCGCGAGGTTACTCGCGGTCAACTGGTGACCGCAAAGTTCCCACCATTAAATATAATGGAGCGCCTATGCGCCGCCTGACAGCTCAGACGCGCACAGCCTATCAGGAGAGTGCCACGACGTGGCGCTCCCTGATTAGCTGAAGGGACCCTCTTTGACAGCAGTCACGGGGGGTCCCGGCAGTCGGGGAAAGGGGTCCCATGTGTAAACATGGGACCCCTTTCAGTGCGTGGATTGTGTTTTGCGTTTTTTTATTTTGCCAAGTACGTGGATTACAAACTCTGAAGAGGACCGATCTACACAGGATTGTTGTGAGTATAATTTTATTTACAGGTACCCCGTGGATTCTACGTGGACAAGGGGATTGAGCCTCGTGTCAACATAGGTAAGTATGTGTGTATGTCGGTGTGCATGTATGTAATAAAGTTATACTGTCACGGTGTGTGTGTATTGTTTTTATTTGGGTATTTTTTTTGTAGTAGAACTACAGGTACCAGCGGGCCCGTTTTCCACCCACATGCTGGTACTTGTGGTTCTCCAAGTACCAGCTTGCGGGAGAGGCTTGCTGGGACTTGTAGTTCTACTAAGTGGTCCCCACTCCTCCAGGGTACCCCGGCCAGGGGTGACTAGTTGGGGACTTAATGCCACGGCCGCAGGGACCGGTATAAAAGTGTCCTCCGGCTGTGGCATTATCTCTCTAGCTAGTGGAACCCGGTGCTGGTGTTAAAAATACGGGGAACCCCTACGTGTTTTGTCCCCCGTATTTTTGGCACCAGGACCGGGCGCAGAGTCCTGTGCTGGTTGTTAAAATACGGGGGATCCCCTGTCATTCCCCCCCCCCCGTATTTTTACAACCAGGACCGGCTCAAAGAGCCCGAGGCTGGTTATGCTTAGGAGGGGGGACCCCACGCAATTTTTTCCAGGAATTTTAACTCATTCCCATCCCACTGAAAAACATGCACTAATCTCTCCATATTATTTTAGTAAGAAAAAAAAAATATATATATATTTTAAAAAATATATTAAATAATACTTGTGGCTCCTAAATAGACAAAACAAAGTAGATAATCCCTTCTAATATAAATAGACATGCTATTAGCAATCAAAAAAAAACAAAAAAAAGATGTTTTAAAAAAAAATTATTAGATCACGACAGCAAAATGAGGCAGAATGAAATTGACGGACTGACTGTCGAAAAGCACTGTTGTCGAATCGACATTCTTCAATTGAATATACTTTTGTCGAAAAGCCGCATTTTTACCATTGCAGACATGTCGAATTTGAGAAATGTCGAATTGCAAAAAGTCAAATTTGAAGCGGCAGGTTTTTTGTCGAAAAGTACTGTATTGCATTGTCAAATCCAATTCGACAGGTTTTTTTTGTCGAAAATGCCCCGTTTTTCGGCAATTCTACCGCAATTGCATATACCCCCGTGTCTGCTGAGGAAGTCCGCTTCCCAGTTGTCCACTCCTGGATTGAAGATTGCTGACAGCGCCACCACCTGCTTTTCCACCCAGAGGATGATTCTTGTTACTTCTGACATTGCAGCTCTGCTCTTCGTTCTGCCTTGTCGGTTTATGTAGGCCACTGTCGTTACATTGTCCAACTGAACCTGAATGGCCTGATCTTTCAAACGATGTGCCACTTGCAGAAGACCGTTGTACATGGCCCTTAGTTCCAGAATGTTTATCAGAAGGATGTATTCCAGACTTGACCAACTTCCTTGGAAGTTTTCCCCTTGGGTGACTGCTCCCCAACACCTGAGACTTGCATCCGTGGTTAGGAGGATCCTATTCTGAATCCCGAACCTGCGGCCCTCTAGCAGGTGAGAAGTTTGCAGCCACCAGAGGAGCGATATTCTGGCTTTCGGTGACAGATGTATCCTCTGGTGCATGTGAAGATGAGATCCCGACCATTTGTCCAGGAGATCCAGTTGGAAAGACCTTGCGTGAAATCTTCCGTACTGTAAAGCCTCATAGGAGGCAACCGTCTTTCCCAGAAGACCAATGCACTGATGAACCGAGCCCCGGGCTGGCTTCAGGACACCCCGGAACATTGCCTGTATCACCAAGGCTTTCTCCTCCGGCAGAAACACCCTCTGTACTTCCGTGTCGAGTATCATCCCCAGGAAAGACACTTTCCTTGTCGGCTCCAAATGCGACTTTGGAAGATTTAGGATCCACCCGTGATCCTGGAGTAGTTGAGTTGAAAGAGCAATGCTCTGAATCAGCTTCTCCCTGGAAGATGCTTTTATCAGCAGATCGTCCAGATAAGGAATTATGTTCACCCCCTGCTTCCGGAGAAGTAGCATCATCTCCGCCATGACCTCGGTGCCAACGGCAAATCTTAGATAAGCCTGGTGAGGCGACCAGATCAGAATGTGAAGGTACGCAACCTTGATGTCCAGGGATACTAGACATTCCCCCTCCTCCAGACCTGAGATGACTGCTCTCAGAGACTCCATCTTTTGAATTCCCTCAAATAAGCGTTCAATGGCTTTAGATTCAATATTGGCCTGACCGAACCGTCCGGTTTCGGTACCACAAACAGGTTTGAGCAATAACCCTTGTTTGTTAAGTGAGGTGGAACTGGAACAATAACATTTGACCTTAGCAATTTTTGAATGGCTTCCTGTAGGATAGCACTGGTAAGCCTGAGTTGAAGAATCTGTGAGTTGGGAGTTCTTGAAACTCCAGTCTGTACCCCTGGGCAACAATGTCTAGTACCCAGGGGTCTAGGCCTGAGGACGCCCAGACATGACTGAAATTTTTTAATCTTGCTCCCACCTGCCCGATCTCCAGGCTGAGAGGTCCACACCATGCTGAGGATTTTGAGGAAGCAGAACCGGGTTTCTGTTCCTGTGAACCTGTTGGTGCAGGTTTTCTGGATTTCCCCCAACCTCCTCTAAAGAAAGTGGAAAGGGGTTTGGACTTCTTAGCTTTCGCAGTCTGAAAGGACTGCATGGTAGATGTAGGATAAGATTTCCTAGCAGGTGGTGTAGCTGAGGGAAGGAATGTTGACTTACCCGCAGTTGCCGTGGAAATCCACGCATCTAATGCTTCCCCAAACAGAGCCTGACCTGTGAAGGGTAGGTTCTCCACACTCTTCTTGGATGCCGCATCCGCAGACCATTGGCGCAGTCAGAGTCCCCTGCGTGCCGAGACAGCCATGAAGAGGCCCTTGCATTGAGATGCCCAAGGTCCTTCATGGCCTCCACCATGAAACCTGCAGAGTCCTGTATGTGACGTAAGAACAATTCAATGTCACTTCTATCCATAGTCTAATTCCTCTAGTAAAGTGCCTGACCACTTTACTATGGCTATAGAAATCCACACACAAGCAATAGTAGACCTTAAAGCCATGCCAGTAGCTGTGTATAAAGATTTGAGTATAGTCTCAATCTTACGGTCAGCCGGCTCTTTTAAAGGGGTGGACCCTTGGATAGGTAGAAACACTTTTTTAGACAACCTAGACACAGAAGCATCTACTACAGGCGGGATTTCCCATTTTTTCCTGTCCTCCTCAGCGAAAGGAAGAAAAGAAATGAGAATCTTTTTTGGGATCTGGAATTTTTTCTCCGGGTTTTCCCATGATTTTTTAAATAATGCGTTTAATTCCTTAGACGCAGGGAATGTAACAGAGGATTTCTTAGTATCAGTAAAGTAAGTCTCCTCTGCAGGCTCAGGTACCTTATCAGTAATGTGTAAAACGTCCCTAATCGCCTCAATCATAAGTTGCACCCACTTAGCAAGGGATGCATCTCACCCCCGCATAGCCCTATCACCGTCCCTTGTATCAGAGTCGGTATCTGTGTCAACTTGCATTATCTGGGCAAGAGCACGCTTCTTAGGGTAATTAATTAGGGTCTGTGAAGAGGCAGTGGGAGCTGAATATGACAAAACCTAAACAGACTTTTTCAAAACCTGTGTTTCCGTCTCATTATGAGCTATCCGAGATGAAATCTGGGATATCATACCCCTAAGAGAATCCACCCATGGGGGTTCGGATTCAGGAGGCTGAGACAGTATACTACAGTCCTGAGTACAAGGAATAGACTCTTCTGGAGAAGATACACACTCTGCAGGACAGGATACAGAGTTCTGAGACATGTTTATGTGAGCTATACAAACACACACACACACACAGGAAAATGTCAGACACCGTTTCCCCCAGAGTACCTTCAGAGAGACACAGAGTATAAGGAGCCAGCCACACAGCGCCCCAGTAGGCAGTTTATATAGAAAACAGACGGCGCTGACTAAATAACCTTAATAGATTAAAAATATCTCACTCCTCCCCCCGTCTATAACACCCTGGTACCGCAGAGGTATGCTGGAGTTATGTGGAGGGCAGCGCTCCCTGTCAGCATCTCTTCAGTGTGATATGCAGGGAGAAAATGGCGCTGGTGAGTGCTGGATCCGCTCTGAGGAAGAAGCTCCGCCCCCTGTAATGGCGCGTCTTCTCGCACTTAGAGATTATACTGGCCTGAGGTAAATCTGCAGCAAACAGTGGGTTAGACCTTGTCAGCTATATGTGACCAGTGTAGGGTATTGCGCTAGCCCAGGGCGCCCCGCACAGCGCCGCACCACAGTACTACTGAGCCCTCCAGATCGCAGCCTGTCAGAGCTGCGCTCCTACCCTTGTGCCGCCATTTCCCGCCGGTGACCCACTTACCGTGGCACTGGTGTCATACTCACCACTCCATCTTCTGGCTCTGTTAGGGCGTAGCGGGTGTGCTGCGGGAGTGAGCGGTCGCCTCGTGGGCTTGCGATCATCACCCTCAGGAGTTCAGTGTCCTGTCAGCGGAGATAGGAGCCATTAACCTCCCCCCCCCCCCCCCCCAAGTCCCACGAAGCAGGGAAGTTGTTGCCTGCAACCTCCCTGTACCTAACTCTTCAAAAAAAAAAGATAAAACTAGAGAAACTCCTAGGAGCTCCCCTAGCTGTGACCGGCTCCACTGTGCACTTTTTCTAAACTGAGTCTGGTGGCGAAGGGGGGGGGGGGGGGGGGGCATAGAGGGAGGAGCCAACCCGCACTATTAAACTCTTAAAGTGCCCATGGCTCCCAAGGGACCTGTCTATACCCCACGGTACTAATGTGCACCCCAGCATCCTCTAAGACAGGCATGTCCAAACTGCGGCCCTCCAGCTGTTGTGAAACTACATATCCCAGCATGCCCTGACACAGTTTTGCTGTCAGAGAATGTTAAAGCTGTGTCAGGGCATGCTGGGATGTGTAGTTTCTCAACAGCTGGAGGGCCGCAGTTTGGACAAGCCTGCTCTAGGACATAAGAGAAAATGCCATTGTCAAATCTGACCATTTTGGGAACTCGCAAAACTGCTGACCACAGCCCAAAAATGCCATCTTATTTCATATGGTCTAATAATGCAAGTCAGCCAGGAAAAAACCTCAGTGTAGGATAGAAATAATTTGTGTTCTTGTACGCACTACAACTCACCTGCTCCTATTTCTTGTAGGACAGATATATACTGAGGAAAATGGGGATTTTAACAAATTTCTTTTCTTGTAGCGGGTAGGGGTAATCTCACATGGTGATATCCTGGCCATGTAATGAACATTTACAAACGTCTCATGCAGTATTTGTATGTTAAAATGTAAAAAATAAGAATTTACTTACCGATAATTCTATTTCTCATAGTCCGTAGTGGATGCTGGGGACTCCGAAAGGACCATGGGGAATAGCGGCTCCGCAGGAGACTGGGCACAAAGTAAAAGCTTTAGGACTAGCTGGTGTGCACTGGCTCCTCCCCCTATGACCCTCCTCCAAGCCTCAGTTAGGATACTGTGCCCGGACGAGCGTACACAATAAGGAAGGATTTTGAATCCCGGGTAAGACTCATTACCAGCCACACCAATCACACCGTACAACTTGTGATCTGAACCCAGTTAACAGCATGATAACAGAAGGAGCCTCTGAAAAGATGGCTCACAACAACAATAACCCGATTTTTGTAACAATAACTATGTACAAGTAATGCAGACAATCCGCACTTGGGATGGGCGCCCAGCATCCACTACGGACTATGAGAAATAGAATTATCGGTAAGTAAATTCTTATTTTCTCTAACGTCCTAGTGGATGCTGGGGACTCCGAAAGGACCATGGGGATTATACCAAAGCTCCCAAACGGGCGGGAGAGTGCGGATGACTCTGCAGCACCGAATGAGAGAACTCCAGGTCCTCCTCAGCCAGGGTATCAAATTTGTAGAATTTAGCAAACGTGTTTGCCCCTGACCAAGTAGCTGCTCGGCAAAGTTGTAAAGCCGAGACCCCTCGGGCAGCCGCCCAAGATGAGCCCACTTTCCGTGTGGAATGGGCTTTTACAGATTTTGGCTGTGGCAGGCCTGCCACAGAATGTGCAAGCTGAATTGTACTGCAAATCCAACGAGCAATCGTCTGCTTAGAAGCAGGAGCACCCAGCTTGTTGGGTGCATACAGGATAAACAGCGAGTCAGATTTTCTGACTCCAGCCGTCCTGGAAACATATATTTTCAGGGCCCTGACTACGTCCAGCAACTTGGAATCCTCCAAGTCCCTAGTAGCCGCAGGCACCACAATAGGTTGGTTTAAGTGAAATGCTGAAAACACCTTAGGGAGAAATTGAGGACGAGTCCTCAATTCCGCCCTGTCCGAATGGAAAATCAGATAAGGGCTTTTACAGGATAAAGCCGCCAATTCTGACACGCGCCTGGCCCAGGCCAGGGCCAACAGCATGACCACTTTCCATGTGAGATATTTTAACTCCACAGATTTAAGTGGTTCAAACCAATGTGACTTTTGGAATCCAAAAAAAAAACTACATTGAGATCCCAAGTGCCACTGGAGGCACAAAAGGTGGCTGTATATGCAGTACCCCTTTTACAAACGTCTGAACTTCAGGGACTGAAGCTAGTTCTTTTTGGAAGAAAATTGACAGGGCCGAAATTTGAACCTTAATGGACCCCAATTTCAGGCCCATAGACACTCCTGTTTGCAGGAAATGTAGGAATCGACCCAGTCGAATTTCCACCGTCGGGCCTTACTGGCCTCGCACCACGCAACATATTTTCGCCAATTGCGGTGATAATGTTTTTGCGGTTACATCCTTCCTGGCTTTGATCAGGATAGGGATGACTTCATCCGGAATGCCCTTTTTCCTTCAGGATCCGGCGTTCAACCGACATGCCGTCAAACGCAGCCGCGGTAAGTCTTGGAACAGACAGGGTCCTTGCTGGAGCAGGTCCCTTCTTAGAGGTAGAGGCCACGGATCCTCCGTGAGCATCTCTTGAAGTTCCGGTTACCAAGTCCTTCTTGGCCAATCCGGAGCCACGAATATAGTGCTTACTCCTCACCATCTTATCAATCTCAGTACCTTGGGTATGAGAGGCAGAGGAGGAAACACATACCCTGACTGGTACACCCACGGTGTTACCAGAGCGTCTACAGCTATTGCCTGAGGGTCCCTGGACCTGGCGCAATACCTGTCGAGTTTTTCCCAACGGTTTATAATCCTGTGGAAGACTTCTGGGTGAAGTCCCCACTCTCCCCGGGTGGAGGTCGTGCTGAGGAAGTCTGCTTCCCAGTTGTCCACTCCCGGAATGAATACTGCTGACAGTGCTATCCCATGATTTTCCGCCCAGCGAAGAATCCTTGCAGCTTCTGTCATTGCCCTTCTGCTTCTTGTGCCACCCTGTCTGTTTACGTGGGTGACTGCCGTGATGTTGTCCGACTGGATCAACACCGGCTGTCCTTGAAGCAAAGGTCTTGCTAAGCTTAGAGCATTGTAAATGTCCCTTAGCTTCAGGATATTTATGTGAAGTGATGTCTCCAGGCTTGACCATAAGTCCTGGATATTCCTTCCCTGTGTGACTGCTCCCCAGCCTCGCAGGCTGGCATCCGTGGTTACCAGGACCCAGTCCTGAATGCCGAATCTGCGGCCCTCTAGAAGATGAGCACTCTGCAACCACCACAGGAGGGACACCCTTGTCCTTGGTGACAGGGTTATCCGCTGATGCATCTGAAGATGCGACCCGGACCATTTGTCCAGCAGGTCCCACTGGAAAGTTCTTGCGTGGAATCTGCCAAATGGGATTGCTTCGTAGGAAGCCCCCATTTTACCCAGAACCCTTGTGCATTGATGCACTGAGACTTGGCTCGGTTTGAGGAGGTTCCTGACTAGCTCGGATAACTCCCTGGCTTTCTCCTCCGGGAGAAACACCTTTTTCTGGACTGTGTCCAGGATCATCCCTAGGAACAGAAGACACGTCGACGGAACCAGCTGCGATTTTGGAATATTGAGAATCCAATCGTGCTGCCGCAACACTATCTGAGATAGTGCTACACCGACCTCCAACTGTTCCCTGGATCTTACCCTTATCAGGGAATCGTCCAAGTAAGGGATAACTAAAATTCCCTTCCTTCGAAGGAACATCATCATTTCGGCCATTACCTTGGTAAAGACCCGGGGTGCCGTGGACCATCCCTACGGCAGCGTCTGAACTGATAGTGACAGTTCTGTACCATAAACCTGAGGTACCCTTGGTGAGAAGGGTAAATTTTGACATGAAGGTAAGCATCCTTGATGTCCCGAGACATCATGTAGTCCCCTTCTTCCAGGTTCGCAATCACTGCTCTGAGTGACTCAATCTTGAATTTGAACCTCTGTATGTAAGTGTTCAAAGATTTTAGATTTTAGAATCGGTCTCACCGAGCCGTCTGGCTTCGGTACCACAATAGTGTGGAATAATACCCCGTTCCCTGTTGCAGGAGGGGTACCTTGATTATCACCTGCTGGGAATACAGCTTGTGAATGGCTTCCAAAACTGCCTCCCTGTCCGAGGGAGACGTCGGTAAAGTCGACTTTTGGAAACGGCGGGGGGGGGGAGACGTCTCGAATTCCAATATGTACCCCTGAGATATTACCTGAAGGATCCAGGGGTCTACTTGCGAGTGAGCCCACTGCGCACTGAAATTCATTGAGAACGGGCCCCCACCGTGCCTGAGCTTGTAAAGCCCTAGCGTCATACTGAGGGCTTGGCAGAGGCTGGAAAGGGTTTCTGTTCCTGGGAACTGGCTGATCTCTGCAGCCTTTTTCCTCTCCCTCTGTCACGAGCAGAAAAGAGGAACCTTTTGTCCGCTTGCCAACAAAGGACTGCGCCTGATAATACGGCGTCTTATTTTGAGAGGCGACCTGGGGTACAAACGTGGATTTCCCAGCTGTTGCCGTGGCCACCAGGTCTAAAAGACCGACCCCAAATGTCCCCTTTCAAAGGCAATACTTCCAAATGACGTTTGGAATCCGCATCACCTGACCATTTTACTGGTAGAATTGGACAACGCACTTATACTTGATGCCAGTCGGCAATTATTCCGCTGTGCATCATGCATATATAGAAATGCATCTTTTAAATGCTCTATAGGCAATAATATACTATCCTTATCTAGGATATCAATATTTCCAGTCAGGGAATCCGACCATGCCAACCCAGCACTGCACCTCCAGGCTGAGGCGATAGCTGGTCGCAGTATAACACCAGTATGTGTGTAAATACCTTTTTTTGGATACCCTCCTGCTTTCTATCAGCAGGATCCTTAAGGGCGGCCATCTCATGAGAGGGTAGAGCCCTTGTTCTTACAAGCGTGTGAGCGCCTTATCCCCCCTAGGGGGTGTTTCCCAATGCATCCTAACCTCTGGCGGGAAAGGGTATGCAGCCAATACTTTTTAAGAAATTATTAATTTTTATCGGGGGGAAACCCACGCATCATCACACATTTTATTTCTCAGATTCAGGAAAACTACAGGTAGTTTTTCCCTCACCGAACATAATACCCCTTTTTTGGTGGTACTCGTATTATCAGAAATGTATAAAACATTTTCCATTGTCTCAATCATGTAACGTGTGGCCCTACTGGAAATCACGGTTGTCTCTTCACCGTCGACACAGGAGTCAGTATCCGTGTCGGCGTCTGTATCTGCCATCTGCCTGACGGCCTATGAGACGTCTGGACAGGCACAAGCTGAGTAGCCGGCTGTCTCATGTCAACCACTGTTTTTTTATATAGAGCTGACACTGTCACGTAATTTTCAACAGTACATCCACTCAGGTGTCGACCCCCTAGGGGGTGACATCACTGTTACAGACACTCTGCTCCGCCTCCACATCATTTTCCTCCTCATACATGTCGACACACACGTACCGACACCCAGCACACACACAGGGAATGCTCTGATAGAGGACAGGACCCACTTAGCCCTTTGGGGAGACAGAGGGAGAGTTTGCCAGCACACACCAGAGCGCTATATATGTATAGGGACAACCTTACAATAAGTGTCTATCCCTTATAGCTGCTTATATCTGTTATTTTGCCAAATAAGTGCCCCCCCCCTCTTTTTTACCCTGTTTCTGTAGTTGCAGGATGCAGGGGAGATTCTGGGAGCCTTCCTACCAGCGGAGCTGTGTGGGAAAAATGGCGCTGTGTGCTGAGGAGATAGGCCCCGCCCTCTTCACGGCGGGCTCTTCTCCCGCTTTTTACTGGAAAACTGGCAGGGGTTAAATACATCCATATAGCCCAGGAGCTATATGTGATGTATTTTTCGCCAACTAAGGTAAATTCATTGCTTCCCAGGACGCCCCCCCCCAGCGTCCTGCACCCTCAGTGACCGGAGTGTGAAGTGTGCTGAGAGCAATGGCGCACAGCTGCAGTGCTGTGCGCTACCTTATGAAGACAGGAAAGTCTTCTGCCGCCGATTTATGGACCTCTTCTTGCTTCAGCATCTGTAAGGGGGCCGGCGGCGCGGCTCCGGGACCCATCCATGGCTGGGCCTGTGATCGTCCCTCTGGAGCTAATGTCCAGTAGCCTAAGAAACCCAATCCACTCTGCACGCAGGTGAGTTCGTTTCTCTCCCCTAAGTCCCTCGATGCAGTGAGCCTGTTGCCAGCAGGTCTCACTGAATATAAAAAACCTATTTAAACTTTTACTCTAAGCAGCTCAGGAGAGCCACCTAGATTGCACCCTTCTCGTTCGGGCACAAAATCTAACTGAGGCTTGGAGGAGGGTCATAGGGGGAGGAGCCAGTGCACACCAGCTAGTCCTAAAGCTTTTACTTTGTGCCCAGTCTCCTGCGGAGCCGCTATTCCCCATGGTCCTTTCGGAGTCCTCAGCATCCACTAGGACGTTAGAGAAAATAAGAATTTACTTACCGATAATTCTATTTCTCGGAGTCCGTAGTGGATGCTGGGGTTCCTGAAAGGACCATGGGGAATAGCGGCTCCGCAGGAGACAGGGCACAAAAAGTAAAGCTTTAGGATCAGGTGGTGTGCACTGGCTCCTCCCCCTATGACCCTCCTCCAAGCCAGTTAGATACTGTGCCCGGACGAGCGTACATAATAAGGAAGGATTTTGAATCCCGGGTAAGACTCATACCAGCCACACCAATCACACTGTACAACCTGTGATCTGAACCCAGTTAACAGTATGATAACAGCGGAGCCTCTGAAAAGATGGCTCACAACAATAATAACCCGATTTTTGTAACTATGTACAAGTATTGCAGATAATCCGCACTTGGGATGGGCGCCCAGCATCCACTACGGACTCCGAGAAATAGAATTATCGGTAAGTAAATTCTTATTTTCTCTATCGTCCTAGTGGATGCTGGGGTTCCTGAAAGGACCATGGGGATAATACCAAAGCTCCCAAACGGGCGGGAGAGTGCGGATGACTCTGCAGCACCGAATGAGAGAACTCCAGGTCCTCCTTAGCCAGGGTATCAAATTTGTAGGATTTTACAAACGTGTTTGCCCCTGACTAAATAACCGCTCGGCAAAGTTGTAAAAGCCGAGACCCCTCGGGCAGCCGCCCAAGATGAGCCCACCTTCCTTGTGGAATGGGCATTTACATATTTTGGCTGTGGCAGGCCTGCCACAGAATGTGCAAGCTGAATTGTATTACACATCCAACTAGCAATAGTCTGCTTAGAAGCAAAAGCACCCAGTTTGTTGGGTGCATAAAGGATAACAGCAAGTCAGTTTTCCTGACTCCAGCCGTCCTGGAACATATTTTCAGGGCCCTGACAACATCTAGCAACTTGGAGTTCTCCAAGTCCCTAGTAGGTGCAAGGCACCACAATAAGCTGGTTCAGGTGAAACACTGACACCACCTTAGGGAGAGAACTGGGGACGAGTCCGCAGCTCTGCCCTGTCCGAATGGACAAACAGATATGGGCTTTTTTGAGAAAAAACCACCAATTTGACACTCGCCTGGTCCAGGCCAGGGCCAAGATCATGGTCACTTTTCATGTGAGATGCTTCAAATCCACAGATTTGACTGGTTTTAAACCAATGTGATTTGAGGAATCCCAGAACTACGTTGAGATCCCACAGTGCCACTGGAGGCACAAAAGGGGGTTGTATATGCAATACTCCCTTGACAAAATTCTGGACTTCAGGAACTGAAGCCAATTCTTTCTGGAAGAAAATCGACAGGGCCGAAATTTGAACCTTAATGGACCCCAATTTGAGGCCCATAGACACTCCTGTTTTCAGGAAATGCAGGAAACGACCGAGTTGAAATTTCTTTGTGGGGCCTTCCTGGCCTCACACCACGCAACATATTTTCGCCACATGTGGTGATAATGTTGTGCGGTCACCTCCTTTCTGGCTTTGACCAGGGTAGGAATGACCTCTTCCGGAATGCCTTTTTCCCTTAGGATCCGGCGTTCCACCGCCATGCCGACAAACGCAGCTGCGGTAAGTCTTGGAACAGACATGGTACTTGCTGAAGCAAGTCCCTTCTTAGCGGCAGAGGCCATAAAACCTCTGTAAGCATCTCTTGAAGTTCCGGGTACCAAGTCCTTCTTGGCCAATCCGGAGCCATGAGTATAGTTCTTACTCCTCTACGTCTTATAATTCTCAGCACCTTAGGTATGAGAAGCAGAGGAGGGAACACATACACCGACTGGTACACCCACGGTGTTACCAGAACGTCCACAGCTATTGCCTGAGGGTCTCTTGACCTGGCGCAATACCTGTCCCGTTTTTTGTTCAGACGGGACGCCATCATGTCCACCTTTGGTATTTCCCAACGGTTTACAATCATGTGGAAAAAACTTCCCGATGAAGTTTCCACTCTCCCGGGTGGAGGTCGTGCCTGCTGAGGAAGTCTGCTTCCCAGTTTCCATTCCCGGGATGAAACACTGCTGACAGTGCTATCACATGATTTTCCGCCCAGCGAAAAGTCCTTGCAGTTTTTGCCATTGCCCTCCTGCTTCTTGTGTCGCCCTGTCTGTTTACGTGGGCGACTGCCGTGATGTTTTTCCCACTGGATCAATACCGGCTGACCTTGAAGCAGAGGTCTTGCTAAGCTTAGAGTATTATAAATTTACCCTTAGCTCCAGTATATTTATGTGGAGAAAAGTCTCCAGACTTGATCACACTCCCTGGAAATTTTTTCCTTGTGTGACTGCTCCCCAGCCTCTCGGGCTGGGCTCCGTGGTCACCAGCATCCAATCCTGAATGCCAAATCTGCGGCCCTCTAGAAGATGGGCACTCTATAACCACCACAGGAGAGACACCCTTGTCCTTGGATATAGGGTTATCCGCTGATGCATCTGAAGATGCGATCCGGATTATTTGTCCAGCAGATCCCACTGAAAAGTTCTTGCGTGAAATCTGCCGAATGGAATTGCTTCGTAGGAAGCCACCATTTTTACCAGGACCCTTGTGCAATGATGCACTGTTTTTAGGAGGTTCCTGACTAGCTCGGATAACTCCCTGGCTTTCTCTTCCGGGAGAAACACCTTTTTCTGGACTGTGTCCAGAATCATCCCTAGGCACAGCAGACGTGTCGTCGGGATCAGCTGCGATTTTGGAATATTTAGAATCCACCCGTGCTGTTGTAGCAGTATCCGAGATAGTGCTACTCCGACCTCCAACTGTTCCCTGGACTATGCCCTTATCAGGAGATCGTCCAAGTAAGGGATAATTAAGACGCCTTTTCTTCGAAGAAGAATCATCATTTCGGCCATTACCTTGGTAAAGACCCGGGGTGCCGTGGACAATCCAAACGGCAGCGTCTAAAACTGATAGTGACAGTTCTGCACCACGAACCTGAGGTACCCTTAGTGAGAAGGGCAAATTTGGGACATAGAGGTAAGCATCCCTGATGTCCCCGGACACTATATAGTCCCCTTCTTCCTGGTTCGTTATCACTGCTCTGAGTGACTCCATCTTGATTTGAACCTTTGTAAGTGTTCAAAAAAATTTTTTAGAATAAGTCTCACCTAGCCTTCTGGCTTCAGTACCACAATATAGTGTGGAATAATACCCCTTTTCCTTGTAGTAGGAGGGGTAATTTAATTATCACCTGCTGGGAATACAGCTTGTGAATTTTTTCCCATACTGCCTCCTTGTCGGAGGGAGACCTTGGTAAAGCAGACTTCAGGAGCCTGCGAAGAGGAAACGTCTCTACATTCCAATCTGTACCCCTGGGATACTACTTGTAGGATCCAGGGGTCCTGTACGGTCTCAGCGCCATGCTGAGAACTTGTCAGAAGCGGTGGAGCGCTTCTGTTCCTGGGAATGGGCTGCCTGCTGCAGTCTTCTTCCCTTTCCTCTATCCCTGGGCAGATATGATCTTATAGGGACGAAAAGACTGAGGTTGAAAAGACGGTGTCTTTTTCTGCAGAGATGTGACTTAGGGTAAAAACGGTGGATTTTCCAGCAGTTGCCGTGGCCACCAGGTCCGATGGACCGACCCCAAAAAACTCCTCTTCCTTTATACGGCAATACACCTTTTTGCCGTTTGGAATCTGCATCACCTGACCACTGTCGTGTCCATAACATCTTCTGGCAGATATGGACATCGCATTTACTCTTGATGCCAGAGTGCAAATATCCCTCTGTGCATCTCGCATATATAGAAATGCATCCTTTAAATGCTCTATAGTCAATAAAATACTGTCCCTGTCAAGGGTATCAATATTTTTAGTCAGGGAATCCGACCAAGCCACCCCAGCTCTGCACATCCAGGCTGAGGCGATCGCTGGTCGCAGTATAACACCAGTATGTGTGTATATACTTTTTATGATATTTTCCAGCCTCCTGTCAGCTGGTCCTTGAGGACGGCCCTATCTATAGACGGTACCGCCACTTGTTTTGATAAGCGTGTGAGCGCCTTATCCACCCTAAGGGGTGTTTCCCAACGCGCCCTAACTTCTGGCGGGAAAGGGTATACCGCCCATAATTTTCTATCGGGGGGAACCCACGCATCATCACACACTTTATTTAATTTATCTGATTCAGGAAAAACTACTGTAGTTTTTTCACATCCCACATAATACCCTCTTTTGTGGTACTTGTAGTATCAGAAATATGTAACACCTCCTTCATTGCCTTTAACGTGTGGCCCTAATAAGGAATACGTTTGTTTATTCACCGTCGACACTGGATTCAGTGTCCCTGTCTGTGTCTGTGTCGACCGACTAAAGTAAACGGGCGTTTTAAAACCCCTGACGGTGTTTTTGAGACGTCTGGACCGGTACTAATTGTTTGTCGGCCGTCTCATGTCGTCAACCGACCTTGCAGCGTGTTGACATTATCACGTAATTCCCTAAATAAGCCATCCATTCCGGTGTCGACTCCCTAGAGAGTGACATCACCATTACAGGCAATTGCTCCGCCTCCTCACCAACATCGTCCTCATACATGTCGACACACACGTACCGACACACAGCACACACACAGGGAATGCTCTGATAGAGGACAGGACCCACTAGCCCTTTGGAGAGACAGAGGGAGAGTTTGCCAGCACACACCAAAAACGCTATAATTATATAGGGACAACCTTATATAAGTGTTTTCCCTTATAGCATCTGTTTTATATATTTCTAACGCCAAATTAGTGCCCCCCCTCTCTGTTTTAACCCTGTTTCTGTAGTGCAGTGCAGGGGAGAGCCTGGGAGCCTTCCCTCCAGCCTTTCTGTGAGGGAAAATGGCGCTGTGTGCTGAGGAGATAGGCCCCGCCCCTTTTTCGGCGGCCTCGTCTCCCGCTTTTAACGGATTCTGGCAGGGGTTAAATATCTCCATATAGCCTCCGGAGGCTATATGTGAGGTATTTTTAGCCAAAATAGGTTTTCATTTGCCTCCCAGGGCGCCCCCCTCCCAGCGCCCTGCACCCTCAGTGACTGCCGTGTGAAGTGTGCTGAGAGGAAAATGGCGCACAGCTGCAGTGCTGTGCGCTACCTTTAGAAGACTGAGGAGTCTTCTGCCGCCGATTCTGGACCTCTTCTTACTTCAGCATCTGCAAGGGGGCCGGCGGCAAGGCTCCGGTGACCATCCAGGCTGTACCTGTGATCGTCCCTCTGGAGCTGATGTCCAGTAGCCAAGAAGCCAATCCATCCTGCACGCAGGTGAGTTCACTTCTTCTCCCCTAAGTCCCTCGTTGCAGTGATCCTGTTGCCAGCAGGACTCACTGTAAAATAAAAAACCTAAGCTAAACTTTTCTAAGCAGCTCTTTAGGAGAGCCACCTAGATTGCACCCTTCTCGGCCGGGCACAAAAATCTAACTGGCTTGGAGGAGGGTCATAGGGGGAGGAGCCAGTGCACACCACCTGATCCTAAAGCTTTACTTTTTGTGCCCTGTCTCCTGCGGAGCCGCTATTCCCCATGGTCCTTTCAGGAACCCCAGCATCCACTAGGACGATAGGGAAACACTATATTAACAATTTCCCCAAAATAGTTTAATTTCTGAATCACGATGTGGAAAATATTGTAGGCAGTTTCTTTTCCACTCCATCATGAAAATGACACACACAGCAAACCATGCTCAGTTCAGATATTGTTAAACTGCTGTGAACATTCCTAATTGGAAAGCTGTATAGCATGTTGCTTGTATTTGCACTCAGAATGATTAATTCCTATGTGTGTGTGATGTCAATATTCATAATGAAAATTATCTAAAAACAAATCTTTAAGATGTTATGAGATGCCTTAAGGTGCATACACATTTTGCGTTTTTGCCCAGCGTGTATGCACAGCGATGATCGCTGACATCGCTGGGCTGAAAATCGCTCAGTGCGTACACACTGAGCGCTTTTCCCCCCTGTCCAGCGATGTCAGCGGGGGTGAGCGGCTTCCCATAGCAGGATGCTATGGAAAGCCGGTCACCCCGCCGTTCATCTGCTGGAAATTCTAGTAGATGAACAGCGGCCGGGGGCGATGAAGTGGGAGCACGCATCAGCGCTCATTGCCGAAGCATACGCACTGGGCGGCTTTGAGCTGAAAGCAGCTCAAAACCCCAAAAGTGACCTGCTTTCAGCTCAAAATCACCCAGTGTGTATGGGCCTTTAGTGTAGCCTGGAAAACCATAGAGAAGGCAAGCTGTGTATCCATAGTGCTATAATGCTCTACACAAGTATGGGGAGGGGCTTACATGCTAAATACTGTACATCATGAAGATATTCTTCAACAGTGTAGATTACATTGTAATCTAAAGGTGTCTTGGAATCTCACTGAATGTAATTTTAAATAAGTAACTGAAATTTCTTTTAATAAATTTACCTGGGGAGTTGCTCTGATGGATGTGATGCCATTTTCTGATCGATTTGTTTGTAACGTATAACAATTATTTCTCGTCAGTGCATTTAGACATGCTAACACATGGATGTGCCTGTTAAAGCCTCCAGCCAGCACGGTCTTCCTCATGGGTGGTGCTCTGGACAACACAAAGCCAAGAATCCAAGACTGGAATATTGCAATGGTGGTCAGCTGTTTGATTTGCACTGAATTTGTTGTTGGGAAGTTAACAACATTATCTGGCATAAGTAGTGTAGTGTTTTCCATCACTTCTGTACTGTCATCTAGCTCCCACGCAGCTAACGCTTCCATCTGTTCCTAAAAACAAAAGTGAATTACAATGTTGGCAGCATGAATAACTGCATCACAAATAAGTTGTACAATTCCAAAAAGTGTAGCTCTAATCACAAATGTATAGTACTCAAAAGGGCAAGTTCACTTTTGGCCAAGTTCTGCTGACATAAGCAAGTTTAGCACTCTCACTCTGGCATGACCTTTGACCCTGAAATATGCCACCATACTCAATAGCCAAATCAATAGTGACATGTTTGTAAATGCAGTAATACTGTATGACCGGTATCCGGACTCCAGGTCGACAGCAAAAAGGTCGACACACCTTAGGTCGACGCCAATTGGTCGACACACCTTAGGTCGACATGGACAAAAGGTCGACAGGAACAAGGTCGACATGGAAAAAAGGTCGACATGACTTTTTCACGATTTTTTTTTCTTTTTTGGAACCTTTTCATACTTAACGATCCATGTGGACTACGATTGGAACGGTAAAGTGTGCCGAGCGAAGCGGTAGCGGAGCGAAGGCACCATGCCCGAAGCATGGCGAGCGAAGCGAGCCATGCACTAATTGGGGTTCCCGGTCACTCTACGAAGAAAACACCAAAAAAAACATAAAAAACCCATGTCGACCTTTTTCCTGCCGACCTTTTGACCATGTAGACCTAAGGTGTGTCGACCTTTTTGCTGTCGACCCTCAGTCCCAGACCCGTATGACCAGCCTGCAGTCATCTTCCACCTATACCAAAAGGCTCTTGAGATACTGTCTTAAATGCATATAACATTATGATGTTATCAAGGTTGCCATTTGTTAATTTGGGTTATACAGGCTACAGCGAAGCAATTTTCAGAAACACCTATTAAGTCTCAGTGTTTGTTTTATTAAGACAATAAATATAAACACAGATTACATTTAAAAAGGAGTTAAACAATTGGATAAAGCAGTTTCCTCCTGATAAATTTATCACACAGATTCAAAGTATCAATGTAGTTTACGCAGCAATAATGTTTGCATTTTACTTCCTTGCACACGAGAGCAGCTAGGGGCCATTTTAAAAGAAGTGCTGTAACCAAAGTCTTGGTCACTTCACTCTTAACACCTTCTCACAGGATACTGCATAATCCAGATCACCTGGAGTGCACGGACCAATATCAAAAGGACTTGTCATTCACCAGACCGCCTGCTAGTAAATGACAATTAACATCTAATTTCCTGCACTCACAGAAGATGGCCATTACTTATACAGACGTATACAGTTAATGCATTTAAGCACATCATAAATACTCATTTAAATACATTAGACTATTAAATACACTCTGTCTTATACAGAATGCACTGCAGATCAGCTGCAGGGCTCTACAGCAATATATATTTTAATACAGTTCAATTTTTTTTTTAATAAATAAATAATGTATGTGCATTGCTATTGGCCATAGTCCCAGCACTGGAACTTGTCTATGCCATGTCCCAGCATCATGCAGAGGGCAGCCTTATTCTACAGCCTGGGTTTAAGCGTTCCTTGCTGCAGTCCTGCTCTTTGCCAATGGCTATCACTTGTGCAACTGGCACCTCAGCGCTGTTTGGTCCATTCAAAAATGATGCAGAAGCACAAGGATTAACCCCCTCAGTGCCGCAGCCACCATCTTGACTATGTGGGACTAGTCTCTGGCAACACTGATACTGTTTGCTTGACCATACAATAGGTACAAGATCATTGAGAACTGTTGAAACTTCCCCCTATGACGCACTACTATATAGTCTTACAAGCTACAGGAAATCGACCTAGCCTTTCCTCTGTACTTGTTACTCCCTATCTGTGGTTTTGTTCTCGTACAATGGTTTACTGTTGTGTATTGCATTTTAGGTCTATCCCTTATACAGTGTTGTGCACATTTTGTAGTGCCTAATAAATAAAGATAATAAAAGGGCATCCAGTGAAGTCAGGGAGACCAACAAGGAATTAGTTTGGATCAAGGGAATGGTGAAAAGTGAATTGTTGAAGTGACAGAACTTTAAGGCTACAGGATGTGGTAGTTTAGTGGCACTGGCCAGATCAATTTTGTTCAATATTTGAGAAAAATAAAATCTAGCATGGATTAAGAAATCAAGGTTGGTTGCAAATTTAGGACAGACCATAACCCACAATAACGTTTCAAATATTTGGGAAACCAGGCTATCTTTTCCAAGAGAACATTATTTTCAATACATTTATTGAGATAATAATTATCCTACTTACACATTCAAATCTTATCGACTGTCCCCACACACGCCGGCAGCTATTCAAATGTTGCTGCCAACTGGCCCGAGAACTTAATTTCAGCTCGCTACCCACAGGAGTGGCGAATTAAAATGCGCAAAAAGTGATTTTGTCGGGTATTGCCGTTTTACAGTAAAACTCGACTGAAATGGGCGCAATCAGTGCGATAATGGGGATAAATTGATCACCCTGCGATCTGTCACTTTAGACGGGAGATCGGTGGGAAGAAAACAATTGAATTCACCCCTTTGTGGTGTGTAAAGTTTTAGGGGTATATTCAATTAAAGTAGGATCCGTTCTGACATGCATGCATTTGTCGCATCATCCTATACTGCTGTAGCCGCTGGAGTCCCCCGTCTCTCCTCCTCTCAAACCAAATTTTTTTTAAAGTCGACTTGGGATGGTCGGAAAGGGGGACAAAACCTGTTGGATTTGGCCCAGTTTCCGAGAGAAGCACGTGGATCTGCGGCTATTCCGTTGTCTTGTCGAATAATTCTGGGGTGTACTGAATAGGTCGGAACCACTTCCGACCTAAAAAAGTCAAAAACTGCCGTCTTGCCAACAGACGGCAGCTTTCGACTGCAACTGAATATACCCCTTATTGCAGGCATGTCCAAACTGCGGCCCTCCAGCTGTTTAGAAACTACACATCCCAGCATGCCCTGACACAGCTTTAGCATTCACTGACATCAGGGCATGCTGGGATATGTAGTTTCACAACAGCTGGAGGGCCACAGTTTGGACATGCCAGCCTTAGTGAGAGATCTCCTTAAGTGTGACCTGGGCACGTAATGACCCTACTTTTCTATACTAAGGAATGAAGGGGAAAATAAGAACACTAACCTTCCAATTTTTCCATGTCCTCTTGATAAGATCTGCGGCCTTGTGCATTCTCTCAATGTGCTTCCTTGCAAGCCAACCCCTTACAGCTAGATTATAAAAGGAATATATCATTGTTATCAATACATCAGATGCTTTTATAAACTACTTTGCATATTCATACAGTGTAAGCAAGGAACTATATGAAAATAAGCCCTGTAACATTTAGCTGAATTAAAAATACAGGCTTAAATCCAGTGTTACTGTACCTGCTTGGAGAGTCATGGCTGCCCTCCTTTGTCTGGCCAGCTTCCTATGTCTGTGTTGCCTCCAACAGCTCTGAATGCAAAATGCTTTTCTGGAAAGAGCCAAGTCTCTTTGCTTTTCAAGTACATTAATCTAATATTTAAGCAAAATACAAAACAAATTATCCTCTGTTAAAGATAGTATTTTCTACTATTCATCATCCTCAATTATTTATGAAGTACCACATAGCTCTGCATCACTGTGTAAGGGGAATGAGCATATACAGATACAGATGTGGTGTCCTTGTACATCATTGCTGCAGTCAAGCCAAACAGCCCCTCTTGGCGCGCAAATTCCTGTGAGACAAAAAATGCAACTTGGACAGGAGACTGCTAATTAATTTTATATGTGACACTTGTAATATCTGTGTGCATCAGAGTCTCTGAATCTGCATATGAAATGCTACAATGTTTTTATTATGTTATTATTTTAACAGGCAAAGAATCTGTCCAATTAGACTGGTACGTATTAAAATCTGGTAATTTATGAAAGCAATTGACAATCGATCATTTACTCCCAAACGCAGGAAAACAGACAAAAACGGTTGTTCAGACTAATTATTACCTCTCTATTAGAAATTACATTAAAATAGTAAACATGCCATTTGGCCATTATGAGTATACACTGAGTATATTACAGGTTGAGTATCCCTTATCCAAAATCTGTATTCATCTATACAAAAAAGTAATACAATTGTGATGGTGTATTATTCTCAACTTTGCTCTTTCTTAGAAGTTGAAAGAGTAGCCTTGGTATGCAACCTTTGTTGAATCTGTACCTTAGTCTGATCTATAAAAATAAAGGAATGTTACAGCCGATGAATTCTATGATCAAAATAAGTGGATCATCCATAATCCTTCAATTACATATATCTCAAGGCTGTGTTTAGTCAACTATGTATATTGCAAAGATCATAACTCAACAAACTATTAGATTGGTAGTTACAGGTAGAAGTATACATATGTAACATGTTGTGTGAAATGGCCTGGGTGATCAAAACATAAGATCCACAGGTTTTCACAGTGGCTGTAGCACCGACACACATATAGTGAGTCTGTGTATTGTAATTTTAGAGTCACAGCTCAGGTACTAGGGTTGTGGAAATACAGCTCATATGACCTCTCCTTAGCTTCTACTGCCTCCCTGTGTGTCTATTAACAACACTGAACAGGGGGCGAGGGTGCACGGGGGTAGGTCAGGGATGAGGAATAGTTTTTTTTTTTCCTTTTCTGTGGTATTGATTTGCTTGACAGGTCTCATACATGAATAGTGTTCAACTATGCAATATTCTGGAAAGCTCTGAAAGAAAAGTACATTTAGCACTGTTGCTTAGTGTGGTCTGGTGGGATATAAATGATTATATTGTTTCAGATATAATATGTTCCTGTCTTGATAATCCCCTATTTGCCCTTTCCTTCTTAATGCTTATATTTTTTTATTATTAACGTTCATCTGCTCTACTCTAATTTTGGGGAGATGAATGAACATGTGACTACAAAAGCTCCTTTTTCTTGTTAACACAATCATCTTGGAAAAATATTACATAAGCAGAAAAAAAAACAGAGGAAGGCAGCGCCGTGGACTGAGTGATATGTATGAAAATCGAAGTTCTTTGTGGTATAATAGTACAATGTATTAATATAAAAACAATAAGAAAAAATAAGATTTTACTCACCGGTAAATCTATTTCTCGTAGTCCGTAGTGGATGCTGGGGACTCCGTAAGGACCATGGGGAATAGACGAGCACCGCAGGAGACTGGGCACTCTAAATTAAGATTTAGTACTATCTGGTGTGCACTGGCTCCTCCCTCTATGCCCCTCCTCCAGACCTCAGTTAAGGAAACTGTGCCCGGAAGAGCTGACATGACAAGGAAAGGATTTTGGAATCCAGGGTAAGACTCATACCAGCCACACCAATCACACCGTACAACTCGTGATAAACTTACCCAGTTAACAGTATGAATAACAACTGAGCATCAACCAATGGATGCCAACATAACATAACCATTTATTAAGCAATAACTATATACACGTATTGCAGAAAGTCCGCACTTGGGACGGGCGCCCAGCATCCACTACGGACTACGAGAAATAGATTTACCGGTGAGTAAATTCTTATTTTCTCTAACGTCCTAGTGGATGCTGGGGACTCCGTAAGGAGCATGGGGATTATACCAAAGCTCACAAACGGGCGGGAGAGTGCGGATGACTCTGCAGCACCGAATGGGCAAACACAAGGTCCTCCTCAGCCAGGGTATCAAACTTGTAGAATTTTGCAAATGTATTTGAACCCGACCAAGTAGCAGCTCAGCAAAGCTGTAATGCCGAGACCCCTCGGGCAGCCGCCCAAGAAGAGCCCACCTTCCTTGTGGAGTGGGCTGTCACTGATTTTGGACGCGGCAATCCTGCCGCAGAATGAGCCTGCTGAATCGTGTTACAGATCCAGTGCGCAATAGTTTGCTTTGAAGCAGGAGCACCCAGCTTGTTGGATGCATACAGGATAAACAGCGAGTCAGTCTTCCTGACTCCAGCCGTTCTGATAACATAAATCTTCAAAGCCCGGACCACGTCCAGCAACTTGGAATCCTCCAAGTCACGAGTAGCCGCAGGCACCACAATAGGTTGGTTCAAATGAAACGAAGATACAACCTTTGGTAGAAATTGCGGACAAGTCCGCAATTCTGCCCTGTCCATATGGTAAACCAGATAGGGGCTTTTACATGACAAAGCCGCCAATTCTGACACTCGCCTAGCCGAAGCTAAGGCCAACAGCATGACCACTTTCCACGTGAGATGCTTTAGCTCCACGGTCTTAAGTGGCTCAAACCAGTGGGATTTCAGGAATCCCAACACCACGTTGAGATCCCAAGGTGCCACTCCCTTAACAAAAGTCTGAACCTCAGGCAGTGAAGCCAGTTTTTTTTTAAAGATTAAATTCAAGATGGGCCTGACCGAACCGTCCGGTTTCGGTAACACAAACATAGTGGAATAGTAACCGCTTCCCTGTTGAATGAGGGGAACCTTTACCACCACTTGCTGGAGATATAGTTTGTGAATGGCCGCCAATACTACCTCCCTTTCCATGGGGGAAACTGGCAATGCCGATTTTAGGAAACGGTGAGGGGGCGTTACCTCGAATTCCAGCTTGTATCCCTGAGACACAATTTGTATAGCCCAAGGATCCACCCGTGAGAGAACCCACTGGTGGCTGAAATTTCGGAGACGCGCCCCCACTGCACCTGGCTCCGCCTGTGGAGCCCCAGCGTCATGCGGTGGATTTAGTGGAAGCCGGGGAGGACTTTGGTTCCTGGGAACTAGCTGTATGGTGTAGCTTTTTCCCTCTACCCCTGCCTCTGGCAAGAAAAGATGCACCTCTGACTCTCTTGCTTTTTTGTGAACGAAAGGACTGCATTTGGTAATACGGTGCTTTCTTCGGTTGGGAAGGAATATATAGCAAGAAATTTGACTTCCCAGCTGTAGCTGTGGAAACTAGGTCCGAGAGACCGTCCCCAAATAATTCCTCGCCCTTATAAGGCAAAACCTCCATGTGTTTTTTAGAGTCGGCATCCCCTGTCCATTGCCGAGTCCATAAGACCCTTCTGGCCGAAATGGACATTGCGTTTATTCTAGAGCCCAGCAGGCAAATGTCCCTCTGGGCATCCCGCATATATAGGACAGCGTCTTTGATATGTCCCAGGATCAGTAGAACAGTTTCCCTGTCCAGGCCACCCCAGGTCAGCACACAGGTGAGAATTAACTAAGATCTCCGTATTATCTGACTATTATGTAGTAATATTTTTCACTCGGTGTGCATTAGGGAACACAGTTTTTTTTCTACACAGAATTACCCCTCCCTTTTAGCACCTGAGTGACATTACAATCTGATTGAGCAGCTTTCCATTTTGTGTATTGTATTTAGAGAGGCATAGACGGGTCAGCATTAGGAGGGATTGCTGACTCCAGAGTGCCATAGGGGAAGCCAGGGGTATCCCCAGGTAAGCTGTCTCTCAGATGCTGTAGGAGCCATTACCATGTGGCCTTACACTGGGAATTTAACCCAGACATATTTGTAATTATTTATGGGGTGGGTGTGGGGTGCGGTGGCCCCTTGTGTCGGTATGGCTGGGCTGCTTCAGGTCGGCACACCCTAACACTTTATTAACACTTATGATTTTCCCTATCACTTTGTATATATTATTTTAATCACACCACTTACATAGTAATTCTGTGCTTCTTATTAACCCCTATTAATTCTCACCTGTGTGCTGACCTGGGGTGGCCGACCTGTGCCGACATCGTGGGGTCCTGCACCCCGGACCCATACCTAGTATTAGGGACCCCCAGTGACAGAGAAGCCTTGTCGATCGGCCTGGGGGCTTAACCCTATATCTGCAGATATACGCAACTAAGATCTCCGTATTATCTGACTATTATGTAGTAATATTTTTCACTCGGTGTGCATTAGGGAACACAGTTTTTTCCTACACAGAATTACCCCTCCCTTTTAGCACCTGAGTGACATTACAATCTGATTGAGCAGCTTTCCATTTTGTGTATTGTATCTATCTCCTCCGAGAGATTATCAGTCCATGCTGCTACCGCACTACACATCCAGGCCGAAGCAATTGCTGGCCTCAGTAGAGTACCAGAATGTGTATATACAGACTTCAGGATAGCTTCCTGCTTTCTATCCGTAGGATCCTTCAGGGCGGCCGTATCCTGAGACGGCAGAGCCACCCTCTTAGATAAGCGTGTCAACGCCTTGTCTACCCTAGGGGAGGATTCCCAGCATAACCTATCCGTTGGCGGGAAAGGATACGCCATCAGTAATCTCTTGGAAATTACTACTTTCCTATCAGGGGAATCCCACGCTTTTTCACATAATTCATTTAATTCATGTGAAGGGGGAAAAGTCACTTCTTGCTTTTTCTCCCCATACATATAAACCCTCTTGTCAGGGACAGGGTTTTCCTCTGATATGTGCAATACATCCTTCATTGCTATAATCATGTAGCGGATGGCTTAAGTCATTTTAGGCTGCAACTTTGCATCATCGTCATCGACACTGGAGTCAGACTCCGTGTCGGCATCTGTGTCAACCATCTGGGATAGTGGGCGCTTATGAGACCCTGACGGCCTCTGAGCTGTGGGATCCGACACGGGTTGAGACCCTGACTGTCCCAATACTTCAGCTTTATCCAACCTTTTATGCAAGGAGCTTACATTATCATTTAACACCTTCCACATAGCCATCCAATCAGGTGTCGGCACCGTCGGCGGCGACACCACATTCATCTGCACTTGTTCTGCCTCCACGTATCCTTCCTCATCAAACATGTCGACACTGACGTACCGACACACCGCACACACACAGGGAATACTCTGACTGAGGACAGGACCCCACAAAGGCTTTGGGGAGACAGAGAGAGAGTATGCCAGCACACACCCCAGCACTATATAACCCAGGGATTACACAGTACCTTAGTGTTTACCCAGTAGCTGCTGTTTTATATAAAATGCGCCTAAATTTATGTGCCCCCCCTCTCTTTTTCACCCTTTTTCTACCTTGATACTGCAGGGGAGAGCCTGGGGAGCTTCTTTCCAGCGGAGCTGTGGAGAGAAAATGGCACTGGTGTGCTGAGGAAGAAGTCCCCGCCCCCTCAGCGGCGGGCTTATGTCCCGCTTCTATGTGTAAAAAATGGCGGGGGCTTGCACATATATACAGTGCCTGGCTGTATATATGTGTTATTTTGCCAAAGGTACTCTAATTGCTGCCCAGGGCGCCCCCCTCCCCCCCTGCACCCTACAGTGACCGTAGTGTGCGGGTGTGCTGTGGGAGCAATGGCGCACAGCTGCAGTGCTGTGCGCTACCTTAAGTGAAGACAGGAGTCTTCTGCCGCCGATTTCGATGTCTTCTTGCTTCTGCCTGCTTCTGTACTTCTGGCTCTGCGAGGGGGACGGCGGTGCGGCTCCGGGAACAGACTATCAAGGTTAGGTACCTGTGTTCGATCCCTCTGGAGCTAATGGTGTCCAGTAGCCTAAGAAGCGCAACCTAGCCGCAGTTAGTAGGTTTGCTTCTCTCCCCTCAGTCCCTCGTAGCAGAGAGTCTGTTGCCAGCAGAAGCTCTCTGAAAATAAAAAACCTAACTAAAATACTTTCTTATTAGCAAGCTCAGGAGAGCCCACTAAAAGCACCCAGCTCTGGCCGGGCACAGATTCTAACTGAGGTCTGGAGGAGGGGCATAGAGGGAGGAGCCAGTGCACACCAGTAGTACTAAATCTTTCTTTAGAGTGCCCAGTCTCCTGCGGAGCCCGTCTATTCCCCATGGTCCTTACGGAGTCCCCAGCATCCACTAGGACGTTAGAGAAAATAATAACCAACTGGAAAAATAACTGCGCAATAAGTTGTAGAACAATTGAATCTACAATATACAGCTGTCAATCAAAGACGTTCTTGTAATTCATAACTTTCAATCCAGATCACAGTAGTGTGATTTTCAGGGGTCAACTTAATTAGCGGTGAGAGGGACATGTTGCCCTATTACCTGCATGGAAACACTGCCAACAGCACCTCAACTCACCCCCCGGACATGATAGAAACTTTCAAAGACAGTATATGAAGGGTTTTTAACAAGTTACAAGAGGGAACATTTTTCAAAGTACATGCAGTGAAACTGGAGGGAGGTAGGTTCAAAGGTAACTGAAACCTTCACAGAAAGGGAAGTGGATAGGTGGAATAGGCTCTCATCAGAGGTGGTAGAGGCTAAGATGGTAGAGCAATTTAAACATACTTGGGATAGGCATAAGGATATCCTTACAAAGAACTAAGGATACAGTATGGTTGAAGTTACCAAAACTTTAAAAAAAGGGCGGACTAGATGGGCCAAGTGATTCTTATCTGCTACCAAATTCTATATCTACATGTAAGGACAAGAGGGCAAGGAGTTTAAATTGGATTCTATAACGTGGTGACAAGATGCAGGTTCCGGGTCCTTAAAATAGAATTTCTGATTGCTATACACACCTTCAAGTCCAAAATGTGTTTAACATTTATCGTATCATACATTGATAACCTTATATGTATTTAGCAAGTACACCAAAATGGTGCCGAGATATTGTATTACAAAATGTGTGTTGTACATTGAAATAAATAAGATACAGCTAAAAGAAAAAGTTATGTACAGGCCAATGAACCCAGCTGCTAGAAAGAGGAATATATAGTATCCTCCAGAAAAAGCAATAAACCACTTACAGAGACATGTGAAGCAGGATTAACCTAGGACAGAAAGCCAGCATCATAAGTTTATTGGATCACGGATATCTGAAAAGGTAAGTGCACATGTTGTAGTGGAAAACCAAAGGCTTAGTGATTACCCCGCAACTAATTGGCAGCAAAAATCCCTGCGGCACAGGGAAAGACTATTTAATCAGATAGTTTGTTTCCGCTCCGAAAAATAGGGACTCAAACGCGGAAACCCACTGATTACGTGTAATCTGCCAAACCAATAGGTTTCTTCCCGTGCATGACCTGATTTTGTGGGTTTTTCCACAGACTTTACCTCTTCAGTCCGACAGCGGGAACTTGTGCGCGGGATATTCACTGCTAATTGAATACCACTGGAGCGGCAATTAGTGCTAATTGAATTCCCCCTATAGACTGCACAGTTATTTTGTGTAGTGGACTACGGTGTCCCCACATGCCCTGATCTGTGCTGACTGCCGGTAGTAAGGTAACTGGCTTTAGTCAGGTTTAAGAAAGGGAGTAATGTGATGAGATATATGGTGTCAGGATCTTGAAAATAGGGATTTAGCCCACTGGACCACCCTTCTCTTGCAAACAGTGTTTAATATTGTTTGCATTGTGTGTACTGGCAAACAGAGCTACACATTACTGCAGTACCATCACAACAGGGAGATAGTACGGTAACTGGCAGACAGGGAATGCAGATGCAGAGTGGAGCTAGATAAAACTAATTTTAACAGTATTGTTGTTAATATATTGGACTGGGGATAGGGAGAGAGATAGAAAAAAAGAGACAGGAGTAGGCTGCAGTAAATGCGTCACAAAAGAGAGTGGTTACAGTTGTGTTGGAATCAACTATGATGTTGAAAACATACAAGTGGCAGGAGGGTGTGGTATAGACGATCTACAGGAATTAGATAGACAGTCATTAGATCAACCCTATATGCTCAACATGCATTAGGTCCACAGGGTCAAAATGGAAAAGGTAGACAGTAGAAAAGGTAGACCTTTTTTGTGTCATTCTCTGTTTTATGATATGTGACCCCAATTATAGCCAACATACACATGTGTGTGCTCATTGAGCTCACCATGCTTTGGGCAAGGTACCTCGCTCTGCTACCATTGCGCTCGGCACAGAGATCTATTCCCACTCATAGTCCAAGTGGATGGTGTGACAACATGGGGTAATTAGCTTTGTAGAGGGGTGAATCTGTGCAGTGTCTAGGTGCTCAAACTGGATCCAACACAGCTTTTTAGGTAAAATTAATGAAATTGTGTTTTACTTTCAGCATAAATGGAACAATTCAAGTGAACACAAAATAACAAACGCTTAACCCCCATTCAGAGCACTGACTCACCTTAGGCAGTTAATCTGCAAACATAGGGCGAGAAGCATCATTGCTTGGAGAGTGATTAAATGGAGAGAAAGTACCAACAAACAAGCTCCTGTCATTTTTCAAACACAACCTGTAACATCGCAGTTAGGAGCTGATTGACTGGTACTTTTTTTTCTCTCCATTTTATCACTTGCCAAGCAAAGAAACATACAGCCTGAAGTTTCTTAAATGAAATCTTAGTCCTGTGTCTCACAGGTGGCGTGCACAGTCTCAGTCCTGCTTCCTATAAGCATAACACAGGCTCTGGCCTACTCAAACTCAAGGTTAGCCACCTGGCTTCTTCCAAAAAAAGTGTACTGTAGCTCAGTCCCAGAGTTTCATGGTCTACTCTATCCCTACAGTTTTAGGCTCAGGCCTCCTGGCCCTCAATGTCTCAATAGTACAATGAACTCTATCGGGCTTTGTGTCAACAGGGCTGCTTACACAGGTCACAACCTATCCTGACTGCAGTCTACCAGTCTGACTCTCCACTGCAGCAATTAGATGTTCTCACACCTGCTTTTTCTGCTGCGTGGGTGGATCCCTACTGCTCTACACAGAATACATGTCATGTCATATTGTAATTTAACCTCATACTGACACAATGGTAAATCAAGCAAAAGTTGAAAAACGTGAAAACCCCCAGCTTGGGTAGACCATATGTGTGTCATCCATTTCATGTTAACCTTTTGAATTTGTCGACCTTAAGCACTGTCTACCTTTTAACAATGTCAGCATACTGTCTATCAAGAATCTTTCATCAGTGTGCCGTGGCAAGATTGTGAGAAGGGTGCAGTTGAGGACGACATCAGACTTAGGGAGAGCATAGTATTGCCAACAGTACAGACGTGTAAGCACTCTGGAGGGAAGACAATAGAAGTTCAGTTTTGGCCATTTTGACTAAAGATATCAGAGATGGGCGAGAGGCAGATTGTTATGCAAGAAAGGAGAGAAGATGACAGGTTTCTTGTTGCGGTCAGGTCAAAGAGGTAAGATAGGCCAAAGAAACTTTACAACAAACAGGGTGGAAGTTTGCAATGGAAAAAGCCAAAAACAGACCCATGTGTAGAGGGGATGGGAGGATTCAGAAGTAGAAACAGAGGGAATGGGGAAAGTATAACAGAAGCAATCAAGAAAATCAGAATCCGATAAAGAGTGGTTTGAATAGTAGGAGGTGAACCAGAAGAAGATGGTGTCAGAAAGGGCAATCAAATTTAATGAAAGCTGCTGAGAGGATCCGGAGAATGAGTAAGAAGATAAGACCCTTGGACTTGACATTCTTTTTTTGTCACTTTTAAAGGCACCACAAAGGTTCAACAGCTCTGTATATAGTAACATTACACAACAGAAGGGTCTTCAGACAGAGTAGTTACATATAAGAACATACTGTAACTGTAAAGGTATATATAATGAAAGTCTGCAGATTACTTAGTTACTTAGAAGGAGATAGGGCCTTGCTTGGAAGGACATACTCTCTAGAGATCATTAGTCATTAGTGACTTTAGCTGAAACAGACTGTGAAATAGAGGGAGTGGGTCACAGGAGTAATGAGAGGAGAGGAAGCTACAGAGGCTGATATAGAGAAGCTGCCCAGGTTCTTTGGAGGCAAAAAATTTAGTGGTGGTTAAAAGAGAGCCGCAAGAGACAATTGTTAATGGCTATTAGTGTGGCAGCTCGTAAGGCTAAACTCCAGACTTGAAATCACCCTTCTGCACCTGCTCTATCATTATTCAAGGCCAAACTTTTTATCTTTTTAGAATGAATTGGATATAGCTAAAGTAACTTTGACATGTGGGAGAGTTACAATGAAACCATATCACCCAAACTATGGATCAACTACATAAAAGTCTACTTTTTACTTCTTGGTTTTTAATGCAATAATGAGATAGCAGAGGATCCTCCTATTTTATTTTGAGTTGTAGATGTAGCTTTAAATACCAGCCTTTAGAAAGGTCATTAGAAGGATTTTGGGAGGACGAGAGATGAAACTCCCTTTTACAATTATAGGTATTTCTCTAGCATCCTTAAGGGATATTGGGGAAATCTAGTATGATGGGGTATAGACTGGGTGTGTTGGCTCCTCCCCTCTATGCCCCCTCCCACAGGCAGTTTAGAAAAAAGTGCCCTCAGGAGAAAATGCACATCCCTGAGCTCCAGAGAGTTTCTTCAATTTCTTTGTTTTCTGCTTGTTATTTTCGGTATGCTGTCTGGGCAATGGCATACCTGCACCGTGAGAGGTGGGGAAGGAGGTTGCGGTCACCGGCCTTATGAAGTGCAGAGTCCTGAGGGGTTGTTATTCAGCGGGGCGCTGCCGCAGCACGCTGCCTGAAGGTGAGATCGGTGGTGAGTACAAACCGGGTGCCCTGCTAGGGAGGTCCCCCGGTTCAAAGTGCGGCTGACCACGGGCGCGGCATACGGGACCCTCCCGGGGGAGTTCGGCTAAGATCCCCCATGTGGAAACTAGCACAAACGCTTGACTAAGCACTTGTTGTGAGGTTTTGAGCAAAAACTGAGACTTTGCCAGTATAATACTATTAGGTACTGTATTTCTGGCGCCATTTGCGGGGGCGGAGCTACCTCAGAGCAGGACCTGCAGCGTTTTGGAGCCTTCCTCTGCTTACTGCAGCACAGACCGCACACACAGCGCTTCCTGATCCTCAGACACGCTGGATATCTGGTACAGAGTGTAGCAAAGTGGGAGAGCTGCTTGTGTACACTATATAAATCCTATTTAGGATAGAAATTGTTAGTGTTTATAGTGTTATAGTGAGCTGACATCCCCACTGGGGCTGTGCAGCTCAGGGTGTGCTGGTGTCCTCTCTCTCTCTCTCTCTCTGTGTGTCTCCTCTCACATACAGTAGGGCAGGCTTGCAATAAAATGGTCTGTTTATATGTTGTTGTGCTTACTGTGAAACATGGGTAAACACAAGCTGTGCAGTGTATGCCACACCAGATTCTTTCCATTATGTACTGATTCTGTTTCATGTGAACATTGCAGTCAATCTTCACAAATTAGTGAAGGGGCTGGGGGAGAGGTTCTCCAGAGCCCCGCTGGTTAGGGTCTCTTAAAACTATGATGTCAGATATGTCATCCCAGCTCACTGCTAATGGGCAGAAGACTCAGCTACTACAACAAGCTGTTGCAGATTTGGCTACTAGGGTAGATGTACAGCCCCCCCTCTCTCATGCAGGTCCACAGAAGCGTGGTTTACCTGCTCTACTCTCTGATACAGATGATGATATACAGGAGGATGGGGATGACCTGGATCCCGTTAGTGGGGTTCCCGATTCTGCTCAGGGTATTGAACCCCAAATTCTGGCTATATGGGACGTGTTAAAGCTCCCTCTAGAGGACGCTCCATCACAGCAGTCGTTTTTCTTTATACAAAAATGAGATTTATGGTAAGAACTTACTGTTGTTAAATCTCTTTCTGTGAGTTACACTGAGCTCCACAGGGAATGACATTGGGGTGTAGTATAGGATCTTGATCCGAGGCACCAACCGGCTAAAAGCTTTGACTGTTCCCAGAATGCATATCGCCGTCTTCTCTATAACCCCGCCTCCGTGCACAGGAGCTCAGTTTTTGTTAACCAGTCCAATGCAGTAGCAGGCAAAAGAGACGACAACCGTTAGTAGCCACATACATCACATTTTCACGACAGGAGAAGGTGTCAGCGGCTAATGCCTTACCAACCCAAAGAAGCTAAGTGCATCAGGGTGGGCGCCCTGTGGAGCCCAGTGTACCTCGCAGAAAGAGATGCAACAACGGTAAGTTCTTACCATAAATCTCGTTTTCTGCTGCGGGGTACACTGGGCTCCACAGGGAATGACATTGGGGATGTCCTAAAGCAGTTCCTCATGGTAGGGGACGCACTGTAGTGGGCACAAGAACCCGGCGTCCAAAGGAAGCATCCTGGGAGGCGGAAGTGTCAAAGGCAGAGAACCTTATGAACGTGTTCACTGGGGACCAGGTAGCCGCCTTGTACAATTGTTCAAGGGTCACACCACGGCAGGCCGCCCAAGAAGGTCCAACAGACCGAGTAGAATGGGCCTTAATGGTAGCAGGAGCTGGAAGGCCAGCCTGTACATAAGCATGTGCAATCACCATTCTAATCCATTTAGCTAGGGTCTGCTTGTGAGCAGGCCAGCCACGTTTGTGAAAACCAAACAGTACAAAGAGAATCCGACTTCCAAAGGGAAGCAGTTCTCTTCACATACTGTAGATATGGAGAGCCCATACCACATCCAAAGACCACTCTTTGGAAGACAATTCAGGAGAGGCAAAAGCCGGAACCACAATCTCCTGATTAAGGTGGAAAGAAGACACCACCTTAGGTAAATTCCCGGGACGTGCTCTAAGAACCGCCCGATCACGGTGAAAAATCAGATATGGTGACCTACAAGACAAGGCACCCAAATCCGACACCCGTCTAGCAGAGGCAATAGCCAGCAGAAACACTACCTTAAGAGAAAGCCACTTAAGGTCTGCAGATTCAAAAGGCTCAAACGGAGACCCTTGCAACGCCTCCAGAACCATCGACAAGTCCCAAGGAGCCACAGGCGGGACATTAGGAGGTTGAATCCGCAACACACCCTGAGTGAACGTATGCACATCAGGTAAGGTCGCAATTTTTCTCTGAAACCAAACCAACAAGGCAGATATATGAACCTTGATGGAGGCCAGACGAAGGCCCAAGTCCAGGCCCTGTTGTAGAAAGGCCAAAAGTTTGGCCGTACAAAACTTGTGAGCATCATAATTGTTAGAAGCGCACCAAGCAAAGTAAGAATTCCAGACCCTATAGTAAATCCGAGCAGAAGCCGGTTTCCGGGCCTTCAACATGGTTTGAATAACCGCCTCAGAAAATCCTTTGGCCCTCAAGACGGAAGCTTCAAGAGCCACGCCGTCAAAGCCAACCAGGCTAAATCCTAATATACACAAGGGCCCTGAACGAGGAGATCTGGGTGCTGTGGAAGTAGAAGGGGACGCGCTATCAAGAGACCCTGAAGGTCTGAGAACCAATGCCGTCTGAGCCACGCGGAAGCAATCAGAAGTAGGATTCCTCCTTTTTGCTTGAACTTCCTTATTACTCTGGGCAGTAGTGACACCGGAGGGAACACATATGGCAGCTGAAAGTTCCATGGAATTGCCAGTGCTTCCACGAACGCTGCTTGAGGATCCCTTGTCCTTGATCCGAAGACCGGAACCTTGTGATTGTGTCGAGACGCCATCAGGTCCACATCTGGAAGGCCCCACCTATCCACGAGGAGTTGAAACACTTCTGGAAGGAGGCTCCACTCGCTGGCGTGTACGTCCTGACGACTGAGAAAGTCCACTTCCCAGTTTAGGACCCCCGGAATGAATACTGCTGATATGGCTGGCAGATGGCGTTTCGCACACTGAAGGATCTGTGATGCTTCCCTCATTGCCATGCGGCTTAGAGTGTCGCCTTGATGATTAATGTATGTCACCGTGGTGGCATTGTCCGACTGTACTTGAACAGGTCTGTGTTGTATTAAATGCTGGGCCAAGTTCAATTAGTTGAACACTGCCCGCAACTCCAGAAAGTTTATCGGGAGGAGAGACTCCTCCTTGGTCCACCGACCCTGAAGGGAGTGTTGGTCCAACACCAACACCGCGCCCCAACCTCTCAGACTGGCATCCGTCATCAGAAGGACCCAGTTGGAGACCCAGATGAGACGACTCCTGCTCAATCGTTGGTCCTGAAGCCACTAACTCAGTGACAGACGGACTTCCGGAGACAAAGAGATCATTTGAGACCCGATCTGGTGAGGCAGGCCATCCCACTTGGCAAGAATCAGCTTCTGTAGAGGGCGGGAATGGAATTGAGCGTACTCCACCATGTCGAAAAGCCGACACCATGAGACCTAGCATTTGCATCGCCAAATGTATCGACACTTGCGGACGAGATAGGAAGCATAGAATGCTGTCCTGAAGCTTCAGGACTTTCTCCTGAGACAAGAACAACTGCTGGTTGTGAGTGTCCTACAATGCCCCCAAATGCACCATGCTCTGAGCAGGGACCAGGGAAGATTTCTTCCAGTTGATGAGCCACCCGTGGGCTTGCAGAAACTGGATAGTCAGATCCAGATGGCGTAGGAGAATTTCTGGGGAATTTGCCAGGATCAACAAGTCATCCAGGTACGGTAGGATCCTGACCCCTTGACGGCGGAGTACAGCCGTCATTACCACCATGACCTTGGTGGAGACTCGCAGAGCCGTGGTCAAACCAAAAGGTAATGCCCGAAACTGGTAATAGAGGTTGCCAACTGCAAACCTCAGGTATTGCTGATGCGACATTGCAATAGGAATATGCAGGTAAGCATCCTGTATGTCCAGGGAGACCATATAATCCCCAGGTTCCAAGGCTAGAACAATAGAGCGAAGAGTTTCCATACGAAACTTGGAGACCCTCACAAATTTGTTCAAGGACTTGAGGTTGAGAATAGGCCGGGAGGACCCATTCGGTTTCGGGACTAGGAACAGCGGTGAATAGTACCCCTTGCCTCTCTGAGCCAGAGCCACCTGTACTACCACTCCTGTGTCCAGGAAGGACTGTACCACCGACTGAAGAGTTTTTGCCTTCACCTGATCCGAAGGGACGTTTGTCAGGCAAAATCGATGAAGGGGACGATTCTTGAAGGATATGGCGTAACCTCGAGTGACGACTTCCCATACCCAGGCATCGGAAGTGGTCTTCAACCATTCCTGAGTATACCCTAGAAGTCGGCCCCCCACCCTGGGATCCCCCAGAGGGAGGCCCGCCCCGTCATGCAGCAGGCTTGTCAGTCTTGGAAGCAGGCTGACAGGAAGCCCAGGCCCGTTTGGGTTTGGGCTTAGTAGGTTTGGAAGTGCAAGCCTGTTTGGGTACGCCTGACCCTGAAGGACGAAAGGAGCAAAAGGAAGTACTCTTAGCCTTCGGTACCGAAGGAGCAGTACTAGGCAGACAAGTTGTTTTAGCACAAGCTAAGTCAGCCACCATCTAGTTGAGGTCTTTTCCGAAAAGAATGTCTCCCTTAAAAGGGAGCACCTCCAGGGTTTTCTTCGAGTCCAGATCCATGGACCAGGATCGCAGCCAGAGAACCCGGCGAGCCAGTATGGACGTAGTAGAAACCTTGGCCGTCAGAATACCAGCATCAGAAGTCGCCTCCTTAACGTAATGAGAAGCTGTGACAATATACAATAGACATTGTCTAGCATGATCAGAAGCGTTGGAAGACATCTCAGCTTCCAACTCCTGAGCCCACGCTTCAATAGCCTCTGCAGCCCAAATCGCTGCAATGGTGGGCCGATGCACAGCATCCGTTAGAGTGTAAATCGCCTTTAAACAATCCTCCACACGTTTATCCATTGGTTCTTTCAGAGACGTGATGGTATTACAGGCAGAGCAGAGGATACCACCAGCCGCGCCACCTGCGAATCCACTGGCGGGGGTGTCTCCAAATTTTTACTTAGCCCCGCCGCGAGGGGATAGCGAGCCAGCATCTTCCTGTGAGGTGTGAATTTCTTTCCTGGATTTTCCCAGGATTCCTGACGTATTTCAACCAAATGGTCAGAATGAGGTAAAACTTGTTTAACCACTTTCTGACGTTTAAACCTGTCCGGTTTCTTAGGGGCAGCATCCGGCTCTGGGTCATCAGTAATTTGAAGAATTAGCCTGATAGCCTCCAACAAGTCAGGAACATCCACCTGTGAAACAGATTCCCCATCAGAAGCATCAGGATCAGAATCTGTGGGGTCAGTATATACGCCATCCTCATCAGACGAGGTGTCTGGGACGTTGGTGGATTGTGAGGAAGTAATAGCCCGCTTTGAGGACCCCGTGGTCTTAGGCGGGTGAGGGTTAGATTTCTATTTAGTCAGAGATTGATTCAATTGCTGTAACCGAGAGGACAGTTGATCTACCCATGGCGGATTAACCGCAGGGACCATAAGCGGTTGTACCGGCACAGGAGGTCCCATAGGGGGCGCAAGTCTAGTTACTAGCGTACTCAATAACGTGGAAAAAGTAGCCCAAGGCGGGTCATTTTGAATCCTCGTTGCTATGGTCCCACTGGGGGGCAAGGAACCCCCAGAACCAGAACCTTCAGCTGCTAAAGTCTCCTCAAACATGTCTGCAGCGTCACCACCACACAATGTGGGATCAGCCCCAGCTCCATCGCCCCTTGTAGCTGACATGTCTGAAAGCTCAATGCGAGGCAACCCAGTACAATAACAGCAGAACAATACCTGACACGAACCCCCTCTGTAGTGTATGTGCACAAACAGAGAATTCCAGAGGTATATGGCGACTAAAATTCACAGAGAAAAATACACAGTAAGTATATCTTGTGAAACACCTGTATTAGATAATAACCCTGACGCACGTAGCCCCCTCAGGTTATAGAATATAGGGATAGCAATCTGAGTGAGATACACGAAATGGAGGTCACACAGCAGCTATATGCACACACATAGAGTCACAATAAACAGTGCAGAAATTCTGACATGCAATAAAACTGCACTGGACTATCAATACAGAGTAATACTAAGTATGGCTATACAGACAATAGATGTAACAATGCACAGTAAATACTGGATGTATATCACAGGAAACCTGTACTAAATAATCCTGACTAAATGCACTCTTTCTTAACTAACACTGTCAACAGACATGTAGAATACTTAAGTGTCCTGTAAAATGCACAGCGCTGACATGCAGGCGGCTTTACAGAGGAGGATTTGCCCAAACAGTCCCAGAATCAGCTCAGCTTGTCCTAATGGCACCCAAACGCTGACAAGGAGTGAGAGATATGCAGCTCCAGGGTGGGAACATTTACTCTAAATGGTGCCCTGGGGCTGGGGGAGTGGCTACAGGTCAAAGCCTTATCCCCCCCTGCTGGACTTCACCGGGTACCGGGGGCTGTATAATAAATGGATTTTAATAAAACCGACCTGTGCCCTTGCACTGGTGGTGTAGTGGGGTCCCTGTACTGCCACAGTGTCCACACCAGTGTGCGCGGCCCGCCTCCCACTGCCCGCACCGGATTGCAATTTACCGCGGGTCCAGGGCGTGGGAGTGTACAGCGCCGCTGGGGGAGGTGATGGAGTTGCAGCAGGAGATGTTTGACTGACATCTAACACTGTCTCTACTGCAGCCCTTAAAGTCTTAATTTTTCACTTTGAAAAGCTCTTCTCAGGGCTGCTGGAGCAGCCCCCCTGTTGTATGCCTGCACTGCATCGCACCAACTACAAAACTGAGCTCCTGTGCACGGAGGCGGGGTTATAGAGTAGGCGGCGCTATGCATTGTGGGAACAGTCAAAGCTTTTAGCCTGTTGGTGCCTAGGATCAAGATCCTACTCTACACCCCAATGTCATTCCCTGTGGAGCCCAGTGTACCCCGCAGCAGAAAAAAGCCTAATGTCACTTTCACGGACTCTACAGAGTTAGATGACCTATTCAAACAAACCTGGAAAAATCCAGACAAAAAATTGCAAGTGTCCAAAAAGTTTTTGCGCACTTTCCCATTTGCTCCTGTAGTATGAACCCCCTGGGGTGGATGTATCTGTCTCTCGCCTGTCTAAGATGGCGGCTCTTTTACCATGAAGGAAAAACTACCCTAAAGTCTATATACACGGCAGCTGGTATATCACAAAGACCGGTCATTGCGGGTTGCTGGATGACCCATGCCATTCATTCCTGAGCCATTCAGATTCAGGGGGGCCTCTCGGGAGATATGCCTTTAGTTACTATGGTGACTCTCCTAAAACACATTCAGGACACTACACGTGTCCTCTGTGATTCACTCAAGGAGATGGGAAACATTAATGCTCGGACTTTTGCCATGTGAGTGTCGGCGCACAGGGCCTTGTGGTTGCGTCAGTGGATTGTGGACGCAGAATCCAAACGTAGTGTGGAATCCCTCCCTTTTTCCGGGGAATGGCTTTTTGGGTCAAATTTGATACCTGGATTTCCAAATTTACGGCTGGGAAATCCATGTTTCTCTCCCCTCTGGGGCCCTGCCGGCGCAACACTTCTATCCAGGGCCGTCTGTCCAGTCCTTTCGGTCTCAAAGATTTCGATCTAAGGCCAGAGGTGCCTCCAATGCGACAACAGGCACCAGAGGTAAGTCCGCAAAACCTGCAAGCACCATTTCTTAGGAACAGTCCACCGGTTCTGCTCCCACTAAGGTTTCAGCATGACTGTACCCACCCACCCCGAGGGGATCTCGAGGTGGGAGCTCGACTGCGTCACTTCAGTCGCGTCTGGGAGACTTCCTGCCAGGATACCTGGGTCAGAGATCTTGTTTCTCAGGACTACAAGCTGGAGTTCGACAGTACTTCCACCGCCCCCCCCCCCCTTCCTCCCCCAACGATTTTTCAAATCAAGCTTACCAGCTTTGGAGGATATGCAAGTTATGTACAACAGACAATCCGAAAGTTGGTCCAGTCCTGCATCATTGTTCCAGTTCCACTACCGCAACGCGGCAAGTGGTTTTACTCAAATCTGTTTGTGGTGCTGAAATCGGACAGTTCGGTCAGATCCATTGATCCCTTACATGATCAATGAGCAGTGATTGTGAGCTTTGAAGAACAGGGATTTATGGACTCCTCGGATATCAAGGAAGCCTATCTCCATATTCCGATTTGGCCGACTCATCAGGCGTACCTGCGGTTTGCCCTACTGGACAATCACTTCCAATTCCAGGCACTAGCCTTCGGTCTGTACACAGCCCCGAGGGGTGTAGTATGGGTGACCGGCGGTCTCCTGACTGCCGGTCACCTTACCGACGCCGGGATCCCGGCGAGGAGGGGCGAGTGCAGCAAGCCCCTTGCGGGCTCGGTGGCGACCAGCGGTCGCCACGGGTTCTATTCCCACTCTATGGGTGTCGTGGACACCCACGAGTGGAAATAGTCCCTGTTGGTCGGCATGCCGACCATCGGGATAGTGAGCCGTCGGGCTCACGGAGGAGGTCATGTGACTGTCGGTCAGCCGACCGGCGGTCACATGACTACCACCCGCCCCGAGGGTATTCACAAAGGTGATGGCGGAGATGATGTTCCAACTCCAGGTCCAGGGGGTCAATGTGGTCCCTTATCTGGACGAACTTCTGATAAAGGCACAATCCAGGGAGCTTTTGCTGCTCCATATCGACCGCACCATCCATCTTCTGTGAGACCATGGGTGGTTCCTCAACTTTAAGAAGTACCACCTGGAGCCAACTCAGAGACTCCTGTTCCTGGATACTGTGGCACAGAAGGTGTTTCTACCAGAAGTTTGAAATTAGGAAAAAGGGAATGGGGAAGCTACTGCACTAGTGTTGAAATTTGGATAAATCGTAAATGGAATACCCCTTCTTATATTATACCGCCTTATAACTGGTCAAGCTTAGGGGGTGTTGTCACACCATATATTGTTGCCAATATATGAAACACGTTTTGAAGGAAATTGGACTTGGGGTGGCGCACTTAAAGCTAAATATTCACAAAATTAAAATATAACTTTTATTTCCATCTTAATAAAAGAGCCAAAAACTGTGGAAAAAAAAAAAAGACAAGTGTGGGACACAGTGCAACATATAATGTTAAAAAACACACTCTTTTAATCCACTATGCTGTGCAATGTCTTATATGGGTAGTAAGATTATCTCAGGTTCTATGACCTTAATAAAAATTAGTTGGTGCTGTCAGAATTTCAATCTCAGTATTTAGTCTGGGCTTATTAAATGCAAACTTGCCTGGAATACACATAAATATGATGTTAATTATTAAGTTGATATTAAATGGATTCCCTGTGACTGGTCGGCTGGTGTTTTCAATTTCTACTGTCAATACCACTAGATTGACATGTGCATATGGTATGCATGTCAAAGTCAGAAAAATATCACGCTACACACTGCCATATTTGCACCTCATGCGAGTGCCTGTTGCACGTTCATGAGCCCTGCCGTGCGTGCGCATACTCGCTGTTGCGTGCACCCGCGGGCGCACAGTGTGCGCATTTACGGTAAAGTTTGTGCGCGTCTGGCGGGCGACTCGTTCGTAACATATTTTAACTATATAATGTATTTTGTAGATTATGGTCCCTTTGATAGATTCTGAAAGTTTAGTTAATATAGCATGTTCATGGACATAGAGATCCCTCTTTGTTTGATACGAAGGGTCAGACATGAGTCATACAGTGGTGTTTAGTATCCATCGGAAGAGTATTTAATTAGCAATATTCCGGTGTTGGTTTGGAGCAGATTAATCGCTCGTGCGAATAGTTATGGACATAAGAAGTTTATGTACTTTTACTATTATTTGCACTTACTTATCCATGCGGCGGGAAACCTAGTTTCCCACCCACCTGAGCAGTTGGAAATAGTCACAGCCCACCTGTATGAACCAACCTATGACCTTTTGTTATAATGCGAAGACGAATTCCTGTGTCCAATGAACAATGAGATTGTAGGGACCATTGAATTGCATTGTGTGTGGGGCATAAATAGACAAGCCGATCCTATCCAGCTCTCACTCTTCAACGGTTCTCATTGCTGATAATCGGGAGCTGGATATCCAGAGGCGCATGCGATCGCTCCCCTTGTGCGTAAGTTTTCTCCGCAATCATATTGTCTTTATTGGTATTGTGGGCCATATCTCTCTCTCTCTCTCTTCTCCTCTTTCTCTCATTTTCCCTTAAACGTACTTGTATTGTATTGTATTTCCTGTGTAGTTACCTGGTTAGTTAGTCTATGTTATATTGGTAGTGTATGACTTGTATTGTATTATTCTTTTGCGAGTATAACATTCATATAAGGCGTTAGACCCTAAGCCCGGCATTTGTGTATTTCTTATAGTGTTAAGTATTCTCAGAGCGTCGGAGACGCTCGAACAGCTTTAAGTTAATAAGGTTACATTGTGTTGCATCTACACCCCACCATTACACTAAGGTTTTTCTGTATAATACATTGTTCATGGTTTACATGTAAAGGTTTAACATTGTGAGCGTCTGCGCCGCTGGTGATCTCCTCGTGGTCCCGAGCGTCCGCTACGCTATAGCGAACCATAACGTTAGTCGGCAGCCAATAGCGGGCCTGCCTGTGATCTCTTGGCCGTGAGCGAACGTAACGCGTGAGCGTCTCGACTACGGCTAAGCGATTGATACGCAACGTGCGTACCCTTACGGTACTCCGGACGTCAATAGCGTACAGTGTTCTTAGGCCTCTTAAAGGGTTTTAAGTAAGATAAATATTTAGCTTTAACAATTGGCGGCTCGTCCGTCCTTCACATATCTATACTAGGTAATTTCAGCAGACATTATCCATCAGCAAAGGGCGGGAGATCATATTCCTCGTAGTGCTGTCTGGATAAGCGTCTGCTTCGCTTAGTAAAGGGTGCTGAAGGAATCCGGAACCGGAGGTAAGAACAACAACAGTCTTTTAAAACTGTTTATTTCTGTCTTGCGTACGCACGCACGCATATATCTGCATTTCTTTTCATTTGTGTATTTTCATATCACTCTCCTGTTTGCCATTTCACAATTGATAAACGTGCTAAGAGAGATTTGTCGCTATTTCATAGTTAAAGTATAAAAGTAAAACATTAAGGGATAAATTGCAAAGCACGCACGCAGCTCTACCTAAAGATACAAAGAGAGATTGGTGTGGTGTTCGGTAGATGATCGAGGATCATCTACATTGATAAACGTGTAAAATTGTGTTACGGTGGATATTTGCTTTGTGTACACGTGTCTCTAACAAAGGGTGAGACTCGCGTACGCAACTCAAAGGCCGACGCACGCAGCGTATATTACGCAACGGAGCATCCGGGTACGCCCACGTAACTCAAATCACACGCTAGTGTTATTGTAACAGGCGAAAAGGTGGCAACGCGATAAATAGCGCAAATCTATTTTAGTGTCCGAAATTTAGACTAACAGATCCTTCTCCAAATTTACAACACATCTGGTCTAAAGGAAAGAAAATTTCTGCGCAGAAATAGAAATAGAAACAAAAGTGTACATGTGGTGAGTGAGTGTTTGCATATATAAGTTTCTACAATTTTTTGAGGTTGAACCACAAGAAGTCGAGTTCTCGCAGGGTACATACATGTAAGTGACGTGCATGGTGGCAAGGGAGGCATCCCCTGTTAAACATAAAAATCTGAGCATTAGAGTATAGCAGACCAGGAGGTCTATTGTAGCACAGACCAGGAGGTCCGGAATTGACCAGGAGGTCCAGGTACAGCAGACAAGGAAGTCCGCTATAAATAGAGAAAAGAGCACAACCCAGGGGGTTGGTGCAGAACCCATATAGGCCATTAAAGCTCATGCTGAAGGAATTCGCAGCCGCAATTTTCGATTCCACTGGTCGCTCTGCACATAAGATTAGTTGCTTATGTGCAGACTGATTGTACCGCACGTAATTGTGTGCATTAGTTAATCTGACCAGTACAATTTGTGTACGAAACGGGTCATAAACACTATTTGTACATTCTGACGTGATTTGTGTAATTTTTTATTTTCTAAAGGGAAGTTCGCTGGTCACTCAGGAATTATCCAACAACCAACAGTTACTGGAAAGGGTTAATGCTCTGCGGATCACACTCACATGTTCCAGTAAACAAAGGTTCATAGGGGCCCTGGGTCGAGTACGCCAGCACTAGGGCAGTGTGTAGGTCGTATTGGTCGGCGTGGGCGAGTGAGTGGGGTACTCGGTAAACCGCCACCGTCAGCCTATCGTGAACATTTTGGTTTTTGTAAGGGTTCGCTGAAGACCCTGATTGAAGGTCAGAGGTGGTGAAAGCAACACCTACAGGTATGGGGGCCAATTGTTCAGGTAGGGGGCGATCAACCTCGGTTCGGGTTGATTCAGTAAACCGACCAATCGGGTCGGCAAGGTACGTAATGTGTGAAAAATACGGTTCACACACACAGGTTTTATGTGATGAATGGGAGAGAATGACGGTACATGACGGGGAGAAGTTCCCAAGAGTAGGCAGCTTTAGCCCAGAAGTGTTACAAAATCTAAGGAGGAGGATATGTCTCATTAAATCAACAAAGAGACGAATCAAACATTATGATTATTTGCAGTTATGGCAACAGGAGGGTGAAATACAGAGAGGATTGGCTCAGGCGGCGGGATCTAATCCTATCAGGAAACTGATAGCCACGGCCCCGCCGCCACCATACATATCAGGAGAGAAATTGGTTGCGGAGAATGACGCATTAGGGTGTAACAAACAAACACTTAGCAACTGTGTAAATGTTAATAAGTTAACCAATGCAAGTATTAACCCGTGCAAGTTGTACCCTGTTTTGAACTTTCCCCAGGAGTGTGATCAAGAGGACGAATCGGCAACAATATCGGCGCTCTCTCTAGCAGCCACCATATCAGAAACAACAGTAGGCACGGCCCAACCCATAAGATTAGTAACAAAGGCCCCTAGCGGAGGGACAGGTGAGGTCGTATCTACGGGTAAGTACGGCACCATACACTATGCTGAAACCATTTCACCACAGGCTGTAGAATCTACACAGAATGATGTTGCTATGCTAAATCCTGTTAGGGTAATAGCAGTGCCAAATGGGAAAACTGACACGACAGGAGTCACTCCTGTTAGGAACATTGCCATGTACAGCCCATTTTCCCGAATGGAATTAAGAACCATAGTGTCTGAATTCCCTGACCCTAGGAAAGACTTAGTTGCTAGCCAGAAATACATCAGAGACCTAGGGAACACTTTAGAGCCCAATAACAAAGACTGGCAGGTATTGCTGAGGGCTTGTTTACCCTCCAATGTCGACTCGGCTCAATTTTTAGCTGACTGTGGATTGGATCAGGATGTACCTCTTACAGATGTGTACAACAAAGACAATGTAAAAAGGATAAGTTTACAGTTAAAGGAGTATTTTCCAGCTGTAGTTAAATGGAACAAGATTTTCTCCATTAAACAAAAAGAGTCAGAAACTGCTGCAGAATATTTTCACAGGGCATTACTAGATATGGCAAAATACACAGGCATAGAGGACATTAAAACAAACATAAACCATCGAGAAGTAGCAGTATCTGTACTAATGGATGGTTTAAAAGAGGCATTAAAGACAAGGGTACAGACCACGCAACCATGTTGGCGAGGTCTGTCGGTGGCTACTTTGAGAGAGGCAGCTGTGGATCACGATCGGAATATCACCAGACACAGGGAATTACAAGGTGATAAGTTAATGGCCGTAAGTATACAGGCCCTGACCACAAGGCAGCCTTTGTATAGATCACCAAACCCTGTGGGTAAGTCAAATGTGGTAACCTGTTATTTCTGTCATAGAGAGGGACACTTTGCACGAGACTGTAAATCGAGAAACATACAAAAGTCTTATCAACCCCCTAGACAACGACACGACACACGACATTGGGAGCAGGGTCCGCAGAAACGGAGTTATGAGCCACATGCAGGGGAAACAAAAAGATACCCCCCGAACAGAGACTGGCAAGCCTCTGGTAGTTCCCATTTAACCCCTTCACAAGTAGTTGCTGCCAGCGGGATTCAGGGAGGTCACCATACCCAATAGGGGTGTGGCCATACCTGTAATCTGCAGCCAGTAAAATTGATTGCAAGTCTTGGAAGTGAACCCGAAATTGCAATTAATGTAGCTGGTAAAACATTAAACTTTCTTGTAGATACGGGGGCGGCCAAATCAGTGATAAATTCGACAGTGGGCATGAGAACCACTGGTAAGACAATTCCAGCCATGGGAGTAACGGGAGTAGTCCAGCATTACCCTGTTAGCAAACCAGCCGAGATTACAATAGGGCCTTTACATACCAAGCATTCCTTTTTGCTGGCTGCATCGGCACCGACAAATCTCCTGGGAAGAGACTTATTGTGTAAAATGGGGTGCGTCATTTATTGTACTCCTGAAGGTGTATTCTTGGACATACCTGAGAATCACGCTCAGGAAGTGCGAGACATGTTAGACTCCCCATCAAAATTAATGTCACATACCATTATGACAAATAGGACTCCATCCCAAGTAGAAGAAATGACATCCCAGATACCAGAGTCACTGTGGACTAAAGACGGACAAGACACTGGATTGATGGCAAACGTAGCTCCAGTAGTTGTGCAAGTAAAAGATGGTAGGATAGCTCCAAAAATCCCACAATACCCTCTGAAGCCAGAGGTGGAGTTAGGAGTTTACCCAGTAATAGAGCGCTTGCTACAACAGGGCATTTTGGTAAGAACATCCAGCACAGCCAATAGTCCCATCTTCCCTGTTAAAAAGAGTGGGGGGAGGGGTTACAGGCTAGTGCAGGATCTAAGGGGGATTAACAAAATAGTTGAGTCAGTTCCCCGTAGTGCCAAATCCAGCTGTCATCCTTATGCAAATCCCTCCCACTGCGAAATTTTTCACTGTTATTGACCTCTGCTCCGCTTTCTTTTCGGTACCCCTGCACCCTAACAGCCAATATTTGTTTGCATTTACATACAGAGGAGTCCAATACACATGGACTCGATTACCACAAGGTTTCATAGACAGTCCAAGTATATTTTCCCAGGCTTTGCATGATTGTTTAGAGTCTTTCCAACCAGAGAGTGGATCAGTATTGATACAGTATGTGGATGATTTACTACTGTGTTCAGATTCATTGGAAGCGCCCCTGAAGGATACGAAACAGCTCCTGTTTCATCTTTCAGACACAGGACACAAGGTTTCCAAAGACAAGTTGCAATTAGTGATGAGCGGATTCGGTTTTACTCGGTTTTACTCGGTTTTACTCGGTTCTCAAAACGGCATCTTATTGGCTCACGGATGTCACGTGTTTTGGATAGCCAATAAGATGCCGTTTTGAGAACCGAGTAAAACCGAGTAAAACCGAGTAAAACCGAACCTCGCTCATCACTAGCAATTATGCCAAACTAAAGTAAAATATTTGGGACACTGTCTAACACAAGGACTGAGACACCTGACCGCTGATAGAATTCAAGCAATTAGAGACATGACTCTGCCACAAACCCAGCAACAGATCAGAACGTTTTTAGGAATGTGTGGGTATTGCCGTAACTGGATCCCAGGATTTTCCATTCTAGCATTACCTTTGCAGGAGATGGTTTCCTCAAACAAGCCTGATCGGATTTCGCACACAGACGAGTCCGAGATGGCATTTGAGAGACTTAAACAGTGCCTAACGCAGGCACCAGCATTAGGTATGCCAGACTATGGGAAACCCTTTGAGCTGTACGGAACAGAAAGTGCTGGTTGCGCGGCAGGTGTCCTAACCCAAAAGCACGGTGATGCCAGCAGGCCGGTAGCATACTACAGCGCTCAGCTAGATACGGTAGCGCGATCCCTCCCCACATGCTTGCGAAGCGTTGCTGCGATAGCATTGCTAGTAACGAAAAGCGAAGATGTAGTGCTAGGTCACAACCTCACAATTCATACACCACATGCAGTGTCAGCCTTGCTAAATTCTGCCCAAACCAGACACGTCTCATCAGCGCGGTTTACAAGATGGGAATTGGCACTAATGGCCCCCGTAAACATCACCATAAGGAGATGCAGTGCATTAAATCCTGCAACATATCTCCCAGGTGTGCCTGGACAGGCACAAAGGGTGGAAGATGAGAGTGGTGGGGAAGGAGAATTTAATACAAAGGAGGACACACATGATTGTATGGAATATTTGACCCAAAATTTTACCGCAAGGCCTGACATCAGTGACAACCCACTGGAAGATGTAGACCTTACCTTCTACACGGATGGTAGTTGTCACAGACAGTCAGACTCGGGAGACTTGTGTACTGGATACGCAGTCGTAGATGACCAAGGCACCATAGAAGCAGAACCGCTAGGCCCGCCTCACTCAGCCCAGGTTGCTGAACTGGTCGCCCTAACCAGAGCATGTGAATTGGCTAAGGGCAAATCAGCCAATATCTACACCGACTCCAGATACGCATTCGGGGTAGTCCATGATTTCGGAGCCCTATGGCGCCTCAGAAATTTCATGACGGCAGCTGGTACACCGATAGCGCATGCAGCTCACATAAAAAGGCTTCTAACAGCGATACAGGAACCCGACAGAGTGGCTGTTATCAAGTGTAAAGCACACACATATAGCCAGGACCCAGTATCACTTGGTAACAGCCGAGCAGACGAAGCTGCTAAGTTAGCAGCCGGTACCCCCAGACAGACAGACACCACACAATTGATGGTATTTAATACCATCAACACACAGAAGCTGTGTGAAATGCAAAATTTGTGTTCCACACAGGAAAAGGCAGTCTGGAAGGCAAAGGGATATGGCCAGGAGTCCTCAGGACTCTGGACAGATGGACAGGGTAAACCAGTGGCCCCCAGAGCATATCTTCCATGTTTAGCTGAGGCAGCACACGGGCTGACTCATCTGGGCAAGGAAGGAATGTGTAAGTTGGTAAGAGCATATTGGTGCGCCCCAGGATTTTCATCTCATGCAGGTAAGAGAGCAATGTCATGCCTTACCTGCTTGAGAAAGAATATCGGAAAGGCAATACCAACAGAACCATCGCATATCCCACCTACAGGCGGCCCTTTTCAGGTAATACAGATTGACTTTATTCAATTACCCCCTTGTCGAAATTTGAAATATGTACTTGTTTGTATAGATGTATTCTCAAATTGGGTCGAAGCATTTCCTGCGGCCACAAATACCGCTATGTTCACTGCTAAGAAAATTGTGCAGGAATTTGTATGTAGATATGGTATCCCTAGAATTATCGAAAGTGATAGGGGTACCCATTTTACAGGTGATGTCTTCAAGGAATGTGTAAGTTGATGGGAATTGATAGCAAGCTGCACACTCCATACCGTCCACAGGCGAGTGCGAAGGTGGAAAGAGTGAACAGCACTATTAAAAATAAACTGAGCAAAGTTATGGCAGAGACAGGATTGACATGGCCAGAAGCTTTACCCATTGTACTATACAGCATCAGAACCACTCCCAGGTCCCCTCTTAATCTGTCTCCCTTTGAAATCTTGTTTGGTCGACAACCGCATGTTATGATTAACCCTCAGGATGATTTGAAGTGTAACAATGAAGTGACTGTAAAGTACCTGATTAACATGAGTAAACAGCTAAGGAATCAAAATGATAATTTGAAGTTAGTGATTCCTGATTTACCAGATAGTAATTGTCATGACATTGAACCTGGGGATTATGTAATGATACGGAATTTTCTACGCTCAGGTTGCCTTATTGACAGATGGGAAGGACCATACCAAGTCTTATTGACTAGCACTACAGCATTGAAGGTTGCCGAGAGAGAGACTTGGGTTCATTCGTCCCATTGTAAGAAGGTTGCTGATCCAGAGAGGTCCCGTGATAAGGAACAGACGGTAGAGGAAGTTGTATCACTGGAGTGTCTGTTCCAGGAGGACTGAGGCGGCACCTCAGCGTTGAAAAATCACAAGATCAAAAGCAGTTGTCGATTCCCTGTTCCCTTTTATTGTTTTTCTCCACTTCCCATCCCCTCTCCCTCAAATTATTTTTCCCCCCTTCTCATTCTTCTTCGTTTCCTCCTATAAGATGGACTTGCCCCAAGAGACTGTGATCCGGATTTTCCTGTTGACCATGATGTTGACCAGAGCAGTCTGTTCCGGCAAGAGTACCATGGAGGTCGAGAGAGGTTCTGGAATGGGTTCTGATGACAAAGATGGAGGCGTAGATTTCCAAGAACAACTTAACCAACAAGTAAAGGCGAGTATCAGAAAACGATCCGATAGCATTGACAATAGAAGGAATTGTGAAGGATTGTTAGCTGAAGAAAACTGTATCTGTAGGCTCTGTGACAATGTAGTTGAGGATGGGTGCATCAAGAAATGCCAATCCAGTTTTAATATCCACATGGACCGGCACCCCTTGAGTGACTATCACTCCTTAGTGGGTAGTGTGTTAAATCAAACAGATTGTTGGGTATGCTCTCAAGTACCTCAAGGTCATAGCAAATCAGGACTAGTACCATTTCCTTTAACGGTAGGGGAGGTACTTGAGCTAAAGGGTGGGAGACCGGTGGACAGGAGGTTTAATATCTCCAGTCCTCCTAGTTTGAAGCTCCACCAATATCATGTGGATAGATCCCTAATATGTTTTAACATTTCCAATCCCCGAAAGCCGGGAAATTGGGAAGTGTCATGGAGTAACCAAACCATGACCTTTTCATATAGAGCAGATAGAATGCCGACAGATACAGAGCTTATACGCCACATAGCCAGTAGAGAAAAATCTTTCCGATATAGGTATACCCTAGGAAGTAGGATTATGAGAGTTGGAGAGGTATCACCAGGATACTGTGCACATATCGTACAAACTGATACGTGTACCAGACAGATGGGAGAATTAGGGTTAGGAGATTTCACATGGAAGATGTGTAATATGGTTATGTACTACTCCGTCCCATATGTTCTCCCCGATGATGCATATTTCATATGCGGGAGGAAGGCGTATAAGTGGCTTGCCCCAAACTCTGAAGGATTGTGTTATATTGGAAAAGTACTGCCTGAAGTAATGACTGTATCACATGCCAAAATGAAAGATATTCACCGTGGTGCCCAAGCTCCTTATACTCACACTCATTACGAGCACGTAGTTAAGCGGCACCTGATAGAAAGAACAGAGCACCCGGCCTCTGACATGATCCATGAATCCACCGGGATTCAGGTTCTACTCGCGTTAGACATCACTCGCACCGCCAGAGGAGTGTTGAATTATAAATACATATCCGCGCTCGCAAATTTGTTAGACAATATCACAGAAATGTATGATGACACGTTTAGGTATACTGGAAGAGAACTTCAAGCTTATAAAACAGAACTGGTTCAGCATAGAATGGTTCTCAATTATCTCACGGCAGTGACAGGTGGATATTGTGTCACACTGGCAACGCAGTACGGCGTGAAATGCTGCACATATATAACGAATAGTACCGAGGATCCGGTCGAGGTCATAGACCAAAAGATGGACGATATTCTCCAATTAAAGTGGGAATTTCGCAGGAGACACAATCTCACCCTTGCTGCTGTGGGTAATGAGCTGACTGGTTGGGTGTCATGGTTGAACCCGCGAAATTGGTTCTCTGGTTTAGGAGAATGGGCTCAAGGAGTCATAATGGATGTAGGGAAGTTTCTCCTATGTATCTTAGGTGTTGTCATAACTATTGGCTTGATATTTAGATGCGGTCAGGCTTTAATGAAGTGCAAACGTAGTACCAGGGTAATGAGTCTAAGGAGTGAGGAAATTGTAATTCCAATGGATTTGGTTTATGACCCAACTGTAGAAACAATGATGTGATGAAAATGCGATTATACGGTTCGTTTCTTTCACCTGTTTTTTCGGTTTTTCCAAGGTAAAAAGACCCACTTTTGACGAGGAATTTGATGACCCTGTATACAGACAACTGATGGATTAAAGAAGAAGTTTTGACAACCTTATACACAGATATTTGATGAACTATGCCATAGACCCCCAGTTTCCCTAGAAATTTTAAATTTACGCTAGCCCAACACTTTTGTAAGTCTATGGACATTGACAAAGCTTTTGCCCACACCTTTTGGCAAAAGCCCAAAGAAGACTGCATTCAACAGACACCAGACAAGACTTCAACCGACAAATGTTCATTAACCTGACATAGAATACCACTGCATTTACCATAATTGTGTCTTATCTTCATCTCTACAACCTTAAGGTAAAGCACACACATAGGCGATAGGGAATACCGGCACAGATATCAGCATTCACATATTCCCCCATTCATGTATCATCAACTAAAATGTGCTCCCCCATTTTGTTGCAACCAAAAGCCGAAGAGAGCTCGGTAAAGTTTGACAGCCCATCCACAGACCCGTACCACGGGATAAGAAGGAATTCGAATGTATACTTCGCAATACCTCGAAGCTTGATTTAAAACACGTACGGCACGATGATACATGACCCCCCAAACATGGATTCATACACACATGCTTCTGCTATCTCACTAGGTCATACCCTTTTCCTACCTTCTCCTCTCCTCCCCTACCCAACCATAGAAATATTTACACATGACATATATTTTTCTCTTTTTGAAATGTTTTAGGAAGTGGCAGTTATTGTTGACTGCCAAAGGGTGGCCTGTCAAAGTCAGAAAAAATATCACGCTACACACTGCCATATTTGCACCTCATGCGAGTGCCTGTTGCACGTTCATGAGCCCTGCCGTGCGTGCGCATACTCGCTGTTGCGTGCACCCGCGGGCGCACAGTGTGCGCATTTACGGTAAAGTTTATGTGCGTCTGGCGGGCGACTCGTTCGTAACATATTTTAACTATATAATGTATTTTGTAGATTATGGTCCCTTTGATAGATTCTGAAAGTTTAGTTAATATAGCATGTTCATGGACATAGAGATCCCTCTTTGTTTGATACGAAGGGTCAGACATGAGTCATACAGTGGTGTTTAGTATCCATCGGAAGAGTATTTAATTAGCAATATTCCGGTGTTGGTTTGGAGCAGATTAATCGCTTGTGCGAATAGTTATGGACATAAGAAGTTTATGTACTTTTACTATTATTTGCACTTACTTATCCATGCGGCGGGAAACCTAGTTTCCCACCCACCTGAGCAGTTGGAAATAGTCACAGCCCACCTGTATGAACCAACCTATGACCTTTTGTTATAATGCGAAGACGAATTCCTGTGTCCAATGAACAATGAGATTGTAGGGACCATTGAATTGCATTGTGTGTGGGGCATAAATAGACAAGCCGATCCTATCCAGCTCTCACTCTTCAACGGTTCTCATTGCTGATAATCGGGAGCTGGATATCCAGAGGCGCATGCGATCGTTCCCCTTGTGCGTAAGTTTTCTCCGCAATCATATTGTCTTTATTGGTATTGTGGGCCATATCTCTCTCTCTCTCTCTCTCTTCTCCTCTTTCTCTCATTTTCCCTTAAACGTACTTGTATTGTATTGTATTTCCTGTGTAGTTACCTGGTTAGTTAGTCTATGTTATATTGGTAGTGTATGACTTGTATTGTATTATTCTTTTGCGAGTATAACATTCATATAAGGCGTTAGACCCTAAGCCCGGCATTTGTGTATTTCTTATAGTGTTAAGTATTCTCAGAGCGTCGGAGACGCTCGAACAGCTTTAAGTTAATAAGGTTACATTGTGTTGCATCTACACCCCACCATTACACTAAGGTTTTTCTGTATAATACATTGTTCATGGTTTACATGTAAAGGTTTAACATTGTGAGCGTCTGCGCCGCTGGTGATCTCCTCGTGGTCCCGAGCGTCCGCTACGCTATAGCGAACCATAACGTTAGTCGGCAGCCAATAGCGGGCCTGCCTGTGATCTCTTGGCCGTGAGCGAACGTAACACGTGAGCGTCTCGACTACGGCTAAGCGATTGATACGCAACGTGCGTACCCTTACTATATTTAGCTTTAACATGCATCACTGGAGAATAGATACTTTATGCCAATATGTATTCCAGGGCATATTATTTAAAGCATCTATACCTTAATTCATATAAATTGTTGGTTCACGTTCTCAGTCTCTGCTGTCAACGCACTCCTAATCTGCCCCTATAAGAGATAACTTGTGTATGTCAATGGCTGACTAACCTTCTCAATGTCTACAGTCAGCGTCTTTGACTAATCATTTGCATGGTACCAATATTCATATGCTTCTATGGTCATAGGATATACAATTCTATACTAAATAAAATGCATAGGTTTGCATATAATATCAATCAGCGCTCTCAGTCTCTGCAGTCAGCGCTTAGAAGCGTTCTACTATTGGAAAATTTCTAAGGACAGCTTTCAAATATGAAATAGGGCAAAACTTCTCATTTATAGTGGCTTCTTTTTACCAGTATGATATTCACACCAATACACAGAAACCTCCTAGTGTATACATCAAGTGTCTCTGATAATCAGCGCTCTTAGTCTCTGCTGTCAGCGCTTGAAATTATTCCATAAGTAAACACATTTTTGTATAACGGAGACAACTTTTAGATATGAAATATAACAAGTTTTTATTTTATGATGGCTTGTCTGTACCAAATTGATACTTTCTGGCCATGTTAACATATATCCAGACAGTTGCACCTATAATCTCTTATCATAGCGTTGTTACCACAGATATTATGTGTAACATTGGTTAGTGCCTTCTCCCTATATGGGCCATGTCAAACATAAGTACTCATTGTATGGCCCACAAATGCATACAATTGTTAACACTGTAGAATGCGAATACTGTTCCTATCATGAACAGCTACAAATCTCTATCACAGCGCTCTCAGTCTCTGCTGTCAGCGCTTGAGGCTGTTCTATAACCAAAGGATACATTTGTTAACACTGTGGAGTGTGGATACTGTTACAATCATGAACAGCTACAAATCTCTATCACAGCGCTCTCAGTCTCTGCTGTCAACGCTTGAGGCTGTTCTATAACCAAAGGATACAATTGTTAACACTGTGGAGTGTAGATACTGTTACAATCATGAACAGCTACAAATCTCTATCACAGCGCTCTCAGTCTCTGCTGTCAGCACTTGAGGCTGTTCTATAAAGGATTTGTGTGGCAGAGATAGTTTTAAATATAGCATGTAACAAGCTCTTTATTAGCAATTGTTTGTCTATGTCAGTCTATAGTTCACAGTAATCCACAGAAATCTTCCAGTGTATATGTAAAGTACAAGCGTTAATGCATTTGGATGGTATTGATTTGTATCCGTGCTATTGCACTTATAGTTTGCTATTCATGTGTTTTTATTGCAAACACTGTGTTTAACATTTATTAAAACCAGCACGCTGTGTGGGCCATATTAAGCCTAAATAAACCATGTATGGCCTGCAAATGGATACAAGTGCTTAACACTGTGACACATAACCAATGTTACTTTTTGAACGGCTACATTAAAGTTCTCTGTCTATGCAGGATAATTTCGGCTGCACTTCAATTACATTTATACATTCGGTGAGATTACTCTATATGCTATCCTCTATGCAAACCAAGCGATAGTTCAGTGTTAGGCTATATCTGTATGAATGAATATTAGGCTGTAGGAGTAATTAGGGAGCCTGCACTGCACATAGAGTTCGGTAAATCTGACATGCACATTTTGTTGAACACATGGAAAGAGTGTGAATCGCCGATGCGCGTTTCACAGTTTAGTTTCGTCAGGGCTAACCAGAATGTCTCCCCTGATCAGATTATCATCGTTTAGCCGCCCCAATCACGGAGCGGTATCCCGGTCACGTGACAATTACGGCCTATCACAAAGCGGCTCTCGTCATTCGGGATCTAGCAATGCAGCCGGTCTGGTCATGTGACTCAGGCGGACCAATTGTGACCCTGTTACTACATTCACTAGAGAGAAAGTAAGATGCTGATTTCATGTCTGCTAGGCTGGACTCCATTCTACTGTCATTAAGTCTGAGCATCCTGGTTATCCCTATCATATATTACTATATCCTCGGGAGTTCTGTTTAATAGGCTGAATTCTTCCGTACGGGTACCTCATAGTCATATGTATGTACTATGAGACCACACAAATAATTAGACATGAGACATAATTCCGTGTAAGGAAATAAAACCATGAAAAAAAGAAAAAATTAAAATATGAAGTGACAAACCAATACCAACAAAACTAGTGTGCTTACACTTAATGATGAGTGAGTAGACACTTCTATGTGAAAGTTATAATGAGATAGTTTAAATGTCTCGTGTATATTATTAAAGTGAGAAAATGTTGGATAAGGGTGAAAATAAATAATGAAATAAAAAGAATTTTCAATGATAGTGAAAAAATATTAAAACGTGCAAAAAAGTATCTATATTCTAATTAAACTAAATATAATGTAACGATTATTGATTTAAAAAATAAACATGGTAATATGATACCACGATTATAGTGAAGAAGGTGCCCTTTTGAAGTGAAAATTAAATTATCTGTGCCATGTAGTGACCAATTGTGTTATAACAATCATTGTGTTTTTATTATATATGTGTAACTCTTATTATGTTCCTATATAGAATTGTGATTATTCATAATTATCTTCCATTATCGTGTATATTGCTCATGAAGTGATATAGGGTAGATTTGTAATATCCTGAAGCTGGAATCCATTATATATCCCATTCAAACATATTTTGAGACAGATTGAATTCATATATGAAAGGATATATTTAGTCCCTAGCTAATCAGACTATATATTCTACCTCTATCCTGACGGAGTCGTTATAAATAATCCCTATCGGTACTATATATATATATATATATATATATATATATATATATCTCATATAAAGATTACACGTATAGAAAATGTACGTATCATAATGTAAATCTCTTAGGGATCCACAGATCTTCAATTATAGCTCTATTAATTACTGCATGGGATATAGCCCTATCAGTACTAGTATGATGACTCACCAATCTGATATATTTATATCCCTAGCATTCCAGGTCATTTATGGAGACATTCATATCATGCATCTTAATTACTACATTATAGATTTTTTGTTTTATTTTATTGTTTATTATTTATTTCTCTCTATTGTTTCTATGCAGGTTCATCCAATCTGATCACTATGGTAAGTATATGACAATTGAACGGATTACTTGATCTGGATTTTGTCTTTAGAAATTCAAAAGTTAGCTGTCCGCTCAATTGGAAAATGTCCTGGATTCCATGTACTGTATTCTCTTTTCATTAAAACGTTGTTTTGTTTAGTCTACAGACAGGTCCTCTTAAAAAAGGGAAGAGAAAAATTGTGTATATATTTCTAGATGTATTATACACACTTTTAAAATACAGAGACAAATTGTTTTTTTCTCTACAAGGGGGGAATTATTCTTACAGGAATGGGAGATAACTGTTATACTCATTCAACCCCACTGGGTAGAAGTGTCTACTCACTCATCATTAAGTGTAAGCACACTAGTTTTGTTGGTATTGGTTTATCACTTTTCATATTTTAATTTTTTTCACAGTTTTATTTCCTTACACGGAATTATGTCTCATGTTAATTATTTGTGTGGTCTCATAGTACATAAATATGACTATGAGGTACCCGTACGGAAGAATTCAGCCTATTAAACATAGAACTCCCGGGGATATAGTAATATATGATAGGGATAACCAGAATGCTCAGACTTAATGACAGTAGAATGGAGTCCAGCCTAGCAAACATGAAATCAGCATCTATCTTTCTCTCTAGTGAATGTAGTATCAGGGTCACAATTGGTCCGCCTGAGTCACATGACCAGACCGGCTGCATTGCTAGATCCCGAATGACGAGAGCCGCATTGTGATAGGCCGTAATTGTCACGTGAACGGTATACCGCTCCGTGATTGGGGCGGCTAAACGATGATAATCTGATCAGGGTAAACATTCTGGTTAGCCCTGACGAAACTAAACTGAAACGCGCGTCGGCGATTCACACTCTTTCCATGTGTTCAACAAAATGTGCATGTCAGATTTAGGTGTGCTAGTTAGAAAATGTATTTAGATCAGTGAATACTAGGCAGGATACCTACAGAATTCTAAGTGCAGTGCAGGCTCCCTAATTACTCCTACAGCCTAATATTCATTCATACAGATATAGCCTAACACTGAAGTATCGCTTGGTCTGCATAGAGGATAGCATATAGAGTAATCTCACCGAATTTATAAATGTCATTTAAGTGCAGCCGAAATTATCCTGCATAGACAGAGAACTTTAATGTAGCGGTTCAAAAAGTAACATTGGTTATGTGTCACAGTGTTAAGCACTTGTATCCATTTGCAGGCCATACATGGTTTATTTAGGCTTAATATGGCCCACACAGCGTGCAGATTTTAATAAATGTTAAACACAGTGTTTGCAATAAAAATACATGAATAGCAAACTATTATAGCATTTGTAGGCCATACAATGAGTACTTATGTTTGACATGGCCCATATAGGGAGAAGGCACTAACCAATGTTACACATAATATCTGTGGTAACAACGCTATGATAAGAGATTATAGGTGCAACTGTCTGGATATATGTTAACATGGCCAGAAAGTATTAATTTGGTACAGACAAGCCATCATAAAATAAAAACTTGCTATATTTCATATCTAAAAGTTGTCTCTGTTATAAAAAAATGTGTTTACTTATGGAATAATTTCAAGCGCTGACAGCAGAGACTAAGAGCGCTGATTATCAGAGACACTTGATGTATACACTAGGAGGTTTCTGTGTATTGGTGTGAATATCATACTGGTAAAAAGAAGCCACTATAAATGAGAAGTTTTGCCCTATTTCATATTTGAAAGCTGTCCTTAGAAATTTTCCAATAGTAGAACGCTTCTAAGCGCTGACTGCAGAGACTGAGAGCGCTGATTGATATTATATGCAAACCTATGCATTTTATTTAGTATAGAATTGTATATCCTATGACCATAGAAGCATATGAATATTGGTACCATGCAAATGATAAGTCAAAGACGCTGACTGTAGACATTGAGAAGGTTAGTCAGCCATTGACATACACAAGTTATCTCTTATAGGGGCAGATTAGGAGTGCGTTGACAGCAGAGACTGAGAACGTGAACCAACAATTTATATGAATTAAGGTATAGATGCTTTAAATAATATGCCCTGGAATACATATTGGCATAAAGTATCTATTCTCCAGTGATGCATACCATATGCACATGTCAATCTAGTGGTATTGACAGTAGAAATTGAAAACACCAGCCGACCAGTCACAGGGAATCCATTTAATATCAACTTAATAATTAACATCATATTTATGTGTATTCCCGGCAAGTTTGCATTTAATAAGCCCAGACTAAATACTGAGATTGAAATTCTGACGGCACCAACTAATTCTTATTAAGGTCATAGAACCTGAGATAATCTTACTACCCATATAAGACATTGCACAACACAGTGGATTAAAAGAGTGTGTTTTTTAATATTATATGTTGCACTGTGTCCCACACTTGTCTTTTTTTTTATTTTCAAATTTTCAGTTTTTGGCTCTTTTATTAAGATGGAAATAAAAGTTATATTTTAATTTTGTGAATATTTAGCTTTAAGTGCGTCACCCCAAGTCCAATTTCCATCCTTTTCCTTCAAAACGTGTTTCTACCAGAGGACAAGGCAAAAACACTTCAGAAGATGGTCCACATGGTGCTCCGACCTACTCGAGTGTCCGTCCACCATTGTATAAGATTGTTGGGAAAGATGGTTGCCTCATACGAGGCGATCCAGTATGGGAGATTCCATGCCAGAACATTTCAGTTGGATCTCCTGAGCAAGTGGTCCGGATCACATCTAAAGATGCACTGGATGATTCGGCTGTCACCTCAGGCCAGGATTTCCCTCCTGTGGTGGCTACAGTCCTCAATCTACTGGAAGGCCAGAGTTTCGGGATTCAAGATTGGACTCTCCTCACGACGGATGCGAGTTTACGGGGATGAGGAACTGTCACCCAAGGGGCGCAGTTCCAGGGCAGGTGGTCAGACCACAAAGCCCTCCTTCCAATCAACATTCTGGAACTTCGGGCGATCGACAATGCTCTGATTCAGGCCTCTCCTCTGCTCAAAGATCACGCGATCCAGATACAGTCGGACAATGCCACGGCTGTGGCATATATCAATCGTTAAGGGGGGGGGCAAAGAGCAGGGCCTGAATGCAAGAGGTGTCAAAAATACTCCTCTGGGTGGAAACAAATGCAAAAACAATGTCAGCAATCTTCATTCCTGGTGTGGACAACTGGGAAGCGGACTTCCTGAGTCATCACCATCTCCAACCGGGGGAGTGGGGACTCCACTATCTGGTGTTTCACCAGATCATCGACCGGTGAGGTTGTCCACAATTACACATGATGGCTTCTCGTCTCAACAAGAAACTTCCCTGGTATTGCTCAAGGACCAGGGACCCTTGGGTGAGGGCAGTGAATGCACTGGCGTCGCCTTGGCCTTACCGGCTGGTCTACCTCTTTCCTCTGATTCCATTGCTCCCAAGGGTGCTCAAGCGAATCAGGAATCAAAGAGTCCAGGCAATTCTGATTGCCCTGGATTGGCCGCGGATCTTCTAGACAAGTCCCTTGGCCTCTACCACTAAGAAGTGATCTTCATTTGACGGCATGGAGGTTGAACGGAACATCCTAGCTCACAAGGGCCTTTCCAAGAAGGTTGCTACCATGGTTCAGACCAGGAAACCTGTGACGTCAAAACACTATCATCATATCTGGAGAAGATATGTCTTTTGGTGCGAGGAACGCATGTATCCGCCTGTGGTATTGGCTTTCCTGCAGTCCTCCTGGTTTGAACCTCTGATGATGGTAGAAGACAGGTACCTCACGTGGAAGGCGGTGATGTTACTGGCCCTGGCTTCTGCTTGCCGTGTCTCAGAATTGGGGACCTTGTCGTGTAAAGGTCCATACTTGGGGGTATATTTACTAAGGTCCCGATTTTGACCGAGATGCCGTTTTTTCATCAAAGTGTCATCTCGGTAATTTACTAAGCAATAATCACGGCAGTGATGAGGGCATTCGTAATTTTTTGGAAGTCCAAGAAAAAAATACGAATGAATACACCATCGGTCAAAACTCGTAAAGAAGTGCTAAAAAAAAACAGACCAGCTTTTTTAATCCGTGATTGTATAGTATGCAGAGATCCATGAGATCCGTGCATGTATATCAGTGGGAAGGGGTGGGAAAGTGTTTCTTTTCTGAAAAAAATTTGCGTGGGGTCCCCCCTCCTAAGCATAACCAGCCTCGGGCTCTTTGAGCCGATCCTGGTTGCAGAAATATGGGGAAAAAAATGACAGGGGTTCCCCCATATTTAAGCAACCAGCATCGGGCTCTGCGCCAGGTCCTGGTTCCAAAAATACGGGGGACAAAAAGAGTAGGGGTCCCCCGTATTTCTAAAACCAGCACCGGGCTCCACTAGCTGGACAGATAATGCCACAGCCGGGGGTCACTTTTATATAGTGCCCTGCGGCCGTGGCATCAAAAATCCAAATAGTCACCCCTGGCCGGGGTACCCTGGGGGAGTGGGGACCCCTTCAATCAAGGGGTCCCCCCCCCCCAGCCACCCAAGGGCCAGGGGTGAAGCCCGAGGCTGTCCCCCCCATCCAATTGGCTGCGGATGGGGGGCTGATAGCCTTTTGTGAAAATGAAAAGATATTGTTTTTAGTAGCAGTACTACAAGGCCCAGCAAGCCACCCCCGCATGCTGGTACTTGGAGAACCACAAGTACCAGCATGCGGCAGAAAAACGGGCCCGCTGGTACCTGTAGTACTACTACTAAAAAAATACCCCAAAAAAGACAAGACACACACACCTTGAAAGTAAAGTTTTATTACATGCATCCACACAAACATACATACATACATACTTACCTTATGTTCACACGAGGGTCGGTCCTCTTCTCCAGTAGAATCCATGGGGTACCTGTTGAATAAATTCTACTCACCAGATCCAGGGTACCAGGCTCCTCGGATAATCCTTTTGTAATCCACGTACTTGATTAAAAAAATAAAACGGATACCCGAGCCACGCACTGAAAGGGGACCCATGTTTTCACACGGGTCCCCTTTCCCCGAATGCCAGAAACCCACTCTGACTGATGTCTAAGTGGGTTTCTTCAGCCAATCAGGGAGCGCCACGTTGTAGCACCCTCCTGATCGGCTGTGTGCTCCTGTACTGACTGACAGGCAGCACGCGGCAGTGTTACAATGTAGCGCCTATGCTCTCCATTGTAACCAATGGTGGGAACTTTGTGGTGAGCGGTGAGGTCACTTTTGGTCAACCGCTGACTACAAAGTTATTATGCTTAGGAGGGGGGACCCCACGCATTTTTTTTCACCGTTTTACAGTGTTTATTTAAAAAAAAATAAAAAAATTAACCCCAGCACGGATCACACAGATCCGGCCGAGATTCATTGTGATAAAGTCGGCAGTGTTTTGCTAATCACTGCCGTAAAAAACGGGAAAAAAACACGAATGACATCGACATCGGAACAAATGAAAAATCCGAATACGACAGCTTAGTAAATTAGGCGTAATAAATTCAAAAAGTTGCAGTTTTACACTTTCGATGTCATTCGTGATTGAACTTTGACCTTTTTCCGAAAATTACGAATGTTAGTAAATATACCCCTTGGTCTTTTACGAGGACAGAGCAGAGCTCCGGACAAGACAGCAGTTCCTGCCAAAGGCTGTCTCTGCGTTTCACTTGAATCAGCCTATTGTGATTCCATCCAGTTCTGATGCTTCTGCTCCTCCGGAGGCATTAGATGCTGTGCGAACCTTGAAAATCTATGTCAAGAGAACGCTCGGATCAGAAAGACGGATTCTTTGTTCATGCTCTATGATGCGCAGAAAAAAGTGTTGTCCTACTTCAAAGCTTTGGGACATCCCCATCGTACAATATTTCCCCAATATTCCTTATGGATACTAGAGAAAATAGGATTTTAATACCTACCGGTAAATCCTTTTCTCTTAGTCCGTAGAGGATGCTGGGGATGCTTCAAGAACCATGGGGTATAGACGGGATCCGCAGGAGACATGGGCACTTTAAGACTTTAAAAGGGGTGTGAACTGGCTCCTCCCTCTATGCCCCTCCTCCAGACTCCAGTTATAGGAACTGTGCCCAGGGAGACGGACATTTCGAGGAAAAGGATTTATTTATTTTTTAAAACTAAGGTGAGATACATACCAGCTCACACCTCAAACACGCCGTACAACATGGCATTCAACAACAACGCATGCAACAGCATGACCAACATCAGCCACAGACTGACTGTACTTAACTCAACATGAGTGTTACCATAACCAAACTGCAGATACAGTACACACTGGGACGTGCGCCCAGCATCCTCTACGGACTAAGAGAAAAGGATTTACCTGTAGGTATTAAAATCCTATTTTCTCATACGTCCTAGAGGATGCCGGGGATGCTTCAAGAACCATGGGGTTTATACCAAAGCTCTAGAACGGGCGGGAGAGTGCGGATGACTCTGCAGCACCGATTGACCAAACAAGAGGTCCTCCTCAGCCAGGGTATCAAACTTGTAAAACTTCGCAAAGGTGTTTGAACCTGACCAAGTAGCAGCTCGGCAAAGCTGTAATGCCGAGACCCCTCGGGCAGCCGCCGAGGATGAGCCCACCTTTCTGGTAGAATGGGCTTTCACTGATTTCGGTAACGGCAATCCTGCCATAGAATGAGCCTGCTGAATCGTATTATAGATCCAGCGCGCAATAGACTGCTTGGAAGCAGGAGCCCCTATCTTGTTGGGAGCCCACAAGACAAACAGAGCCTCTGTTTTCCTAATCTGCGCCGATCGGGCGACATAGATTTTCAAAACTCTGACCACATCGAGAGACTTCGATTCCGCCAAGGCGTCAGTAGCCACTGGCACCACAATAGGCTGGTTTACGTGAAATGATGAAACCACTTTTGGCAGAAATTGCTGAAGAGTTCTCAATTCCGCTCTATCAGCATGGAAGATTAAATAGGGGCTTTTGTGAGACAAAGCCGCCAACTCAGATACCCGTCTTGCGGATGCCAAGGCCAACAACATGACTACTTTCCAAGTAAGGAATTTTAACTCAACCTTATGTAAAGGTTAAAACCAATGAGATTGCAGGAACTGCAATGCCACATTAAGATCCCATGTTGCCACAGGGGGCACAAATGGAGGTTGGATGTGCAGCACGCCTTTCACGAAGGTCTGAACTTCTGGAAGGGAGGCCAATTCTTTCTGAAAGAAGATTGATAAGGCCGAAGTTTGTACCTTAAAAGAGCCTAACTTTAGACCCGCATCCACACCTGCTTGCAAAAAATGGAGCAAACACCCCAGCTGAAATTCTTCCGTAGGAGCCTTCTTGGATTCACACCAAGATATATATTTCCTCCAAATATGGTGGTAATGCTTTGCCGTTACTTCTTTTCTAGCCTGAAGAAGTGTGGGAATGACTTCACTGGGCATACCCTTCTGGGCTAGGATTTGCCAGCCGCGGTAAGTCCTGATCCCGTAGAGGAAGAGGCCAGGGATCTTCTATGAGCAACTCCTGAAGATCTGGATACCAGGCCCTCTTTGGCCAATCTGGAACAATGAGGATCGCCTGAACCCTTGTTCTTCTTATAATCTTTATCACCTTTGGAATGAGTGGAAGTGGAGGGAACACATAGACCGACGGAAACACCCAACAGTGTCACTAGGGCGGCCACCACTATTGCTTGAGGGTCGCTCGACCTGGAACAATATCTCTGAAGTTTCTTGTTGAGGCGGGATGCCATCATGTCTATTTGAGGAGTTCCCCAACGACTTGTCACTTCTGCGAAGACCTCTTGATGAAGACCCCACTCTCCTGGATGGAGATCGTGTCTGCTGAGGAAGTCTGCTTCCCAGTTGTTCACTCCTGGAATGAAGACTGCTGACAGAGCGCTTGCATGTCTCTCCGCCCAGCGAAGAACTTTCGTGGCCTCGGCCATTGCCGCTCTGCTCTTTGTTCCACCCTGGCGGTTTATGTACGCCACTGCTGTTATGTTGTCTGACTGAATCAAGACGGGCAGACCGCGAAGAAGATGATCCGCTTGCAGAATGCCATTGTAAATGGCCCTTAATTCCAGAATGTTTATGTGCAGACAAGCTTTCTGGCTTGACCATTTTCCCTGAAAATGTTTCCCCTGTGTGACTGCTCCCCAGCCTCGAAGACTTGCATCTGTGGTCACCAGGATCCAATCCTGAATCCCAAACCTGCGTCCCTACAGAAGGTGAGAACTGTGCAGCCACCACAGGAGGGAGATCCTGGTCCTGGAAGATAGGACTATTTTCTGGTGCATGTCCAGGTGAGACCCGGACCACTTGTCCAACAGGTCCCACTGAAACACCCTGGCATGGAACCCGCCATACTGAATGGCCTCGTAGGCCGCCACCATCTTCCCCAGCAACCGAGTGCATTGAAGAATCGACACTCTTGCTGGTTTCAGAATCTGTTTTACCATGTTCTGTATTTCCAGAGCCTTTTCCACTGGAAGAAAAACTCTCTGTAATTCTGTATCCAGAATCATACCCAGGAACGACAGCCGTGTCGTCGGAACCAACTGTGATTTTGGCAAGTTTAAGAGCCAACCATGTTGTTGCAGAATCGTCAGGGAGAGCGCTTTTTCAGCAATTGCTCCTTGGATCTCGCCTTTATGAGGAGATCGTCCAAATATGGAATAATTGTGATTCCCTGCTTGCGCAGGAAAACCATAATTTCCGCCATAACCTTGGTGAAAATCCTCGGAGCTGTGGACAGACCAAACGACAACGTCTGAAATTGGTAATGACAATATTGAACCGCAAACCTCAGGTAAGCCTGATGTGGAGGATATATGGAGACGTGTAAGTAGGCATCCTTTATGTCGACCGACACCATAAAATCCCCCTCCTCCAGACTGGAGATCACTGCTCTGAGAGATTCTATCTTGAATTAGAATTTTTTTAAGAAAGAAATTGAGGGATTTTAGGTTCAGAATCGGTCTGACTGAGCCATCCGGCTTCGGTACCACGAACAGACTCGAATAAAAGCCCTCCCCCTGTTGTGACGGGGGTACTGTGACAATGACTTGATTTTGACACAGCTTTAGTATCACAGCGCATACTACCTCCCTTTCTGGAAGAGAAGCTGGCAAGGCCGATTTGAAAAATTGGTGAGGGGTCACGTCTTGAAACTCTAATTTGTACCCTTGGGTTACTATTTCTAATATCCAAGGATCCAGGCCCAAGTGAACCCAGATCTGACTGAAGAGTTTGAGATGTACCCCCACTGGTGCGGACTCCCGCAGAGGAGCCCCAGCGTCATGCGGTGCATTTGTTAGAAGCCAGAGAGGACTTCTGTTCTTGGGAACTTGCCACAGCCTGTGACCTTTTCCTCTTCCTCTCGCAGCAAGGAAGGAGAATCCTCGTCCTTTTTTTAATTTATTGGGCCGAAAGGACTGCATCTGATAGTGGGGCGTTTTCTTTTGTTGTGCAGGAACATAAGGTAAAAATGATGACTTACCCGCGGTAGCCGTAGATACCAGGTCAGTGAGGCCGTCACCAAACAAGACACTACCGTTAAACGGTAGAGACTCCATAGTCTTCTTAGAGTCAGCATCAGCATTCAATTGATGAATCCACAATGCCCTCCTAGCCGAGACTGCCATGGCATTGGCCCTTGATCCCAAAAGACCAATATCCCTCGCAGCTTCTTTTAAATATGCTGCAGCATCCCTGATATGACCCAGAGTCAAAAGCAAGCTATCCCTGTCTAGGGTATCTATCTCAGATGACAAGTTATCTGCCCACTTTTCAATAGCGCTACTCACCCATCCCTAAGCAACGGCAGGCCTGAGCAGCGTACCTGTAGTGACATAAATGGATTTTAGTGTATTTTCCTGCTTACGATCCGCAGGATACTTTAGGTCTGCCGTGTCAGGAGATGGAAGCGCTACCTTTTTGGACAGCCGCGATAGAGCTTTGTCTACAGTGGGGGTTGACTCCCACTTTTCCCTGTCCCCAGGGGGGAACGGATATGCCACTGGAATTCTTTTGGGAACCTATACCCTCTTGTCAGGATTTTCTCAAGCTTTTTCAAAAAGAGCGTTCAGTTCATGAGAGGGAGGAAACGTTACCTCAGGTTTCTTTCCTTTAAACATACAGACCCTTGTATCAGGATCAGCAGGGTCCTCCGTGATATGTAATACGTCTTTTATCGCCACAATCATGTACTGAATGCTCTTAGCCAGTTTAGGATTTAATCTGGCATCACTATAGTCGACACTGGAATCAGAGTCTGTGTCGGTATCAGCTATCTGGGTAAATGCACGTTTCTGTGACCCCGAAGGGGTCTGAGCCTGCGACAATGCATCCTCCATGGATTTCCTCCATGTCTGGTTCTTAGACTCAGATTTATCTAATCTCTTAGTCAACCGAGCCACATTTGCATTCAAAACACTCAACATATTTACCCAATCAGCCATCGGCGGTGCCGACACGGTCACTCCCACAGCCTTTTCTGTCCCCACTCCAGCCTCCTCCTGGGTAGAGCACTCAGCCTCAGACATGCCGACACGCGTTTACCGACACCCACAATCACACTGGGGCTATAGGAGACAGACCCAAAGCAAAGCCTGTTAGAGAAACACAGAGGGAGTTCTGCCAGCTCACAACCCAGCGTATATCCCGGTTCTGAAGCGAGTAATATACTGCCCAGACCTGTTAGCACTTTTACATTCAATAAAATAGCACCAAATCACTTGTGCCCCCCCCCCCTCCGTTTTGCACCCTGTTACTTGTACAGTAGTGTGGGAGGCCAGGCTCAGCATCTCTGCAGAGAAAATGGCGCTGGTCAGAGCTGTGAGGGCTAAGCCACGCCCCGTTAATGGCACGCTTCAGTCCCGCTTATTTTTACATCTTTATACTGGCGGGGGTCTGTATTTAGTGCCCAGGCACTGTATACACTTGTGCCAGTTGCTATTTGAGGTTTTATGCTGCCCAGGGCGCCCCCCCTGCGCCCTGCAGTGCCATTTTGTATGTGAGAGCATGGCGCGCAACGCGCCCGCTGCGCAGTACCTCAAAAGCCGTCACTGAAATCTTCTGCCGTCACTGAAGTCTTCTGATCTTCTTCTACTCACCTGGCTTCAGACTTCTGGCTCTGCAAGGGGGTTGATGGCGTGGCTCCGGGAACAAGCATCTAGGCGTACCTAGCGATCAGACCCTCTGGAGATAATGGTGTCCAGTAGCCTAAGAAGCAGAGCCTTGAAACTCACAGAAGTAGGTCTGCTTCTCTCCCCTCAGTCCCACGATGCAGGGAGCCTGTTGCCAGCAGGTCTCCCTGAAAATAATAAACCTAACATAAAATCTTGTTCTGAGAAACTCTGGAGAGCTCCCCAGTGTGCATCCAGTCTCACTGGGCACAGAATCTAACTGGAGTCTGGAGGAGGGGCATAGAGGGAGGAGCCAGTTCACACCCCTTTTAAAGTCTTAAAGTGCCCATGTCTCCTGCGGATCCCGTCTATACCCCATGGTTCTTGAAGCATCCCCAGCATCCTCTAGGACATATGAGAAAATAGGATTTTAATACCTACTGGTAAATACTTTTCTCGTAGTCCATAAGTGATATTGGGCGCCCGCCTCAATGCGTTGACTTTTCTGCAGGTTCTTGTTATGTAGTTACCTGTTCAGCTGTTGTTATTAGTGGTGTGCTGGTTTGTAAATCTCACCACTCTTTATCATATTTCCTTCTCTCATATATGTTCTTTCTCCTTCAGGCACCTTTTTTTACCTATAACTGCCTGTGGGAGGGGGCATAGATGGGAGGATCCAGAACACCCAGTTGAAGAATTTTATAGTGCACTTGCTCCTTTGGACCCCGTCTATACCCCATCGTACTAGATTTCCCCAATATCCATTATGGACTATGAGAAAAAGATTTACTGGTAGGTATTAAAATCCTATTTTCTATGATCTGAATGCATTATTATTATTATCTTCTCCGGAGACACTTTTCTTTGTTTATATTTTATTTTGTTATTGTACTTGACTATTTACTGCTATGATACTGTGTTCTGTTTGTGAATGTCTTTGTCATTGTCCTCTGTGATATGCTTTGACATTATCTACTGTTATTGTCTTGCTGTACTGTTTGATTTATGGCACAAATGAAGCTCTAATAATAAGAAAAATCTTTATTAAAAAAAAAAAGACGATACAAGGTCAAGATTTTTTTTTGTTGTTTTCTTTTTTATGCAATACCCATCAGGCATTTTATATATATATATATATATATATATATATATATATATACACACACACAATATTTTAAATAAATGTAAACACTAACAGAATACACCGTAATATTTACTTCAGAATCGTATAAAAAGATAACAGAATTTCTTACCATCAAGTGAGTCAAGAACACCTTTGTGGTGCCGCAGTGTACTAGTGTGTTGTTTGATGTAGTGTCTAGTTGTAGTTGTGGCAAAACAACATGTAGAATGTTTTGTGACATAAGCTTTAAGTCATCACTCCCCTCCACTGGTACAGGACCTGCAAGCAGTACAGGTATTTATTAAAGAAGCGTTAATACAAAATACAAAACAGTACTTACCGTGGCACAAACAGCTCTATCGACTGTCATACGCGCACGCAGGGGGGGTTTCTGAGTATCTAGAAAAAAAACCCTGGCCGCCGAACCATCTGCGCTGCTAACCGATGTTTCTTGTGTGTGTGTACAGTAAGGAGGAGCACAGGCAGACTGAGGGCACCCACGGCGGCTGCAGCAGCTCCCTCCATACACTACTGTACCAGTGAGAGAAGCTTGCTGCTGGGTGCCTGTAGGGGGAGCTGCTACGACAGCGCGCAGCTCCTCTCAGGCAGCATGTGGGGTATTGAAAGAGACAGAGAGCCTGGTGAGGACACTGGGCAGGGTTGAGGCTAGATCCAAGTGGCCTAAGGGACCTTTTCCGTAAGGGGGAGGAGCCACGACACAAGGGGGAGGAGCTAGGCCAGTGGGACAGTTGCTCTACTATCCCCGCCACCAACTATTACCTTTAGTAATTAGGTGGCGAGCGAAGCGAGCCACCGAGCCCGAAGCGTGGCGAGCGAAGCGAGCCCGCGAGGGTACTTTTCGGGTACCCTGTTTGGCCGTAGCTCCTCCCCCTGGTGACGTGTCTCCTCCCCTAGGTACGTCACAAGGTCCCTTCTCCCACTCCGATATAGAACCAACCCACTGGGCAGTAGCTGTATGATGCTGTCACTGACTCCATGTGCTTTTCTCATATCTCGGGGGTGAAGGAGAGGCCTGTGGTCTTTAATAAAATATGCTGGCTAGAAGAGGTACATGCTGTTCCTGTAACTGCTGCAGTGTTAGTAGCATGTGGATGGTGTGTGTGTGTGTGTGTGTGTGTGGTATGTATGCATGTATACTGTTTGTGTATGTATGCAGTGTGCATGTATACTGTGTGTATGTCTGTGCTGTGTGCATGTATACTGTGTGTATGTCTGTGCTGTGTGCATGTATACTGTGTGTATGTATGTGTGCTGTGTGCATGTATACTGTGTGTATGTCTGTGCTGTGTGCATGTATACTGTGTGTATGTCTGTGTGCATGTATACTGTGTGTATGTCTGTGCTGTGTGCATGTATACTGTGTGTATGTCTGTGCTGTGTGCATGTATACTGTGTGTATGTATGTGCTGTGTGCATGTATACTGTGTGTATGTATGTGCTGTGTGCATGTATACTGTGTGTATGTATGTGCTGTGTGCATGTATACTGTGTGTATGTATGTGCTGTGTGCATGTATACTGTGTGTATGTATGTGCTGTGTGCATGTATACTGTGTGTATGTATGTGCTGTGTGCATGTATACTGTGTGTATGTCTGTGCTGTGTGCATGTATACTGTGTGTATGTCTGTGTGCATGTATACTGTGTGTATGTCTGTGCTGTGTGCATGTATACTGTGTGTATGTCTGTGCTGTGTGCATGTATACTGTGTGTATGTATGTGCTGTGTGCATGTATACTGTGTGTATGTATGTGCTGTGTGCATGTATACTGTGTGTATGTCTGTGCTGTGTGCATGTATACTGTGTGTATGTCTGTGCTGTGTGCATGTATACTGTGTGTATGTATGTGCTGTGTGCATGTATACTGTGTGTATGTCTGTGTGCATGTATACTGTGTGTATGTCTGTGCTGTGTGCATGTATACTGTGTGTATGTCTGTGCTGTGTGCATGTATACTGTGTGTATGTATGTGCTGTGTGCATGTATACTGTGTGTATGTATGTGCTGTGTGCATGTATACTGTGTGTATGTATGTGCTGTGTGCATGTATACTGTGTGTATGTATGTGCTGTGTGCATGTATACTGTGTGTATGTCTGTGTGCATGTATACTGTGTGTATGTCTGTGCTGTGTGCATGTATACTGTGTGTATGTCTGTGCTGTGTGCATGTATACTGTGTGTATGTCTGTGCTGTGTGCATGTATACTGTGTGTATGTCTGTGCTGTGTGCATGTATACTGTGTGTATGTATGTGCTGTGTGCATGTATACTTTGTGTATGTATGTGTGCGCATGTATACTGTGTGCGCTGTGTGCATGTATAGTGTGTGTATGTATGTGCTGTGTGTATGTATGTATGTGCTGTGTGCATGTATACTGTGTGTATGTCTGTGTGCATGTATACTGTGTGTATGTCTGTGTGCATGTATACTGTGTGTATGTATGTGCTGTGTGCATGTATACTGTGTGTATCTCTGTGTGCATGTATACTTTGTGTATGTATGTGGGCTGTGTGCATGTATACTGTGTATGTGTGTATGTATACTGTGTGTAGTGTGCATATATAGTGTGTGTATGTATGTGCTGTGTGCATGTATACTTTGTGTATGTCTGTGCATGTATACTGTGTGTATGTATGTGCTGTGTGCATGTATACTGTGTGTATGTATGTGCTGTGTGCATATATACTGTGTGTATGTCTGCTGTGTGCATGTATACTGTGTGTATGTCTGTGTGCATGTATACTGTGTGTATGTATGTGCTGTGTGCATGTATACTGTGTGTATGTCTGTGCTGTGTGCATGTATACTGTGTGTATGTCTGTGCTGTGTGCATGTATACTGTGTGTATGTCTGTGCTGTGTGCATGTATACTGTGTGTATGTCTGTGCTGTGTGCATGTATACTGTGTGTATGTCTGTGCTGTGTGCATGTATACTGTGTGTATGTATGTGCTGTGTGCATGTATACTTTGTGTATGTATGTGTGCGCATGTATACTGTGTGCGCTGTGTGCATGTATAGTGTGTGTATGTATGTGCTGTGTGTATGTATGTGCTGTGTGCATGTATACTGTGTGTATGTCTGTGTGCATGTATACTGTGTGTATGTCTGTGTGCATGTATACTGTGTGTATGTCTGTGCTGTGTGCATGTATACTGTGTGTATGTCTGTGCTGTGTGCATGTATACTGTGTGTATGTATGTGCTGTGTGCATGTATACTTTGTGTATGTATGTGTGCGCATGTATACTGTGTGCATGTATAGTGTGTGTATGTATGTGCTGTGTGTATGTATGTGCTGTGTGCATGTATACTGTGTGTATGTCTGTGTGCATGTATACTGTGTGTATGTCTGTGTGCATGTATACTGTGTGTATGTATGTGCTGTGTGCATGTATACTGTGTGTATCTCTGTGTGCATGTATACTTTGTGTATGTATGTGGGCTGTGTGCATGTATACTGTGTATGTGTGTATGTATACTGTGTGTAGTGTGCATATATAGTGTGTGTGTATGTATGTGCTGTGTGCATGTATACTTTGTGTATGTCTGTGCATGTATACTGTGTGTATGTATGTGCTGTGTGCATGTATACTGTGTGTATGTATGTGCTGTGTGCATATATACTGTGTGTATGTCTGCTGTGTGCATGTATACTGTGTGTATGTCTGTGTGCATGTATACTGTGTGTATGTATGTGCTGTGTGCATGTATACTGTGTGTATGTATGTGCTGTGTGCATGTATACTGTGTGTATGTCTGTGCTGTGTGCATGTATACTGTGTGTATGTATGTGCTGTGTGCATGTATACTGTGTGTATGTATGTGCTGTGTGCATGTATACTGTGTGTATGTCTGTGTGCATGTATACTGTGTGTATGTCTGTGCTGTGTGCATGTATACTGTGTGTATGTCTGTGCTGTGTGCATGTATACTGTGTGTATGTATGTGCTGTGTGCATGTATACTGTGTGTATGTATGTGCTGTGTGCATGTATACTGTGTGTATGTATGTGCTGTGTGCATGTATACTGTGTGTATGTATGTGCTGTGTGCATGTATACTGTGTGTATGTATGTGCTGTGTGCATGTATACTGTGTGTATGTCTGTGTGCATGTATACTGTGTGTATGTCTGTGCTGTGTGCATGTATACTGTGTGTATGTCTGTGCTGTGTGCATGTATACTGTGTGTATGTATGTGCTGTGTGCATGTATACTGTGTGTATGTATGTGCTGTGTGCATGTATACTGTGTGTATGTCTGTGTGCATGTATACTGTGTGTATGTCTGTGCTGTGTGCATGTATACTGTGTGTATGTCTGTGCTGTGTGCATGTATACTGTGTGTATGTCTGTGCTGTGTGCATGTATACTGTGTGTATGTCTGTGCTGTGTGCATGTATACTGTGTGTATGTATGTGCTGTGTGCATGTATACTTTGTGTATGTATGTGTGCGCATGTATACTGTGTGCGCTGTGTGCATGTATAGTGTGTGTATGTATGTGCTGTGTGTATGTATGTGCTGTGTGCATGTATACTGTGTGTATGTCTGTGTGCATGTATACTGTGTGTATGTCTGTGTGCATGTATACTGTGTGTATGTATGTGCTGTGTGCATGTATACTGTGTGTATCTCTGTGTGCATGTATACTTTGTGTATGTATGTTGGCTGTGTGCATGTATACTGTGTATGTGTGTATGTATACTGTGTGTAGTGTGCATATATAGTGTGTGTGTATGTATGTGCTGTGTGCATGTATACTTTGTGTATGTCTGTGCATGTATACTGTGTGTATGTATGTGCTGTGTGCATGTATACTGTGTGTATGTATGTGCTGTGTGCATATATACTGTGTGTATGTCTGCTGTGTGCATGTATACTGTGTGTATGTCTGTGTGCATGTATACTGTGTGTATGTATGTGCTGTGTGCATGTATACTGTGTGTATGTATGTGCTGTGTGCATGTATACTGTGTGTATGTCTGTGCTGTGTGCATGTATACTGTGTGTATGTCTGTGCTGTGTGCATGTATACTGTGTGTATGTCTGTGCTGTGTGCATGTATACTGTGTGTATGTCTGTGCTGTGTGCATGTATACTGTGTGTATGTCTGTGCTGTGTGCATGTATACTGTGTGTATGTATGTGCTGTGTGCATGTATACTTTGTGTATGTATGTGTGCGCATGTATACTGTGTGCGCTGTGTGCATGTATAGTGTGTGTATGTATGTGCTGTGTGTATGTATGTGCTGTGTGCATGTATACTGTGTGTATGTCTGTGTGCATGTATACTGTGTGTATGTCTGTGTGCATGTATACTGTGTGTATGTCTGTGCTGTGTGCATGTATACTGTGTGTATGTCTGTGCTGTGTGCATGTATACTGTGTGTATGTATGTGCTGTGTGCATGTATACTTTGTGTATGTATGTGTGCGCATGTATACTGTGTGCGCTGTGTGCATGTATAGTGTGTGTATGTATGTGCTGTGTGTATGTATGTGCTGTGTGCATGTATACTGTGTGTATGTCTGTGTGCATGTATACTGTGTGTATGTCTGTGTGCATGTATACTGTGTGTATGTATGTGCTGTGTGCATGTATACTGTGTGTATCTCTGTGTGCATGTATACTTTGTGTATGTATGTGGGCTGTGTGCATGTATACTGTGTATGTGTGTATGTATACTGTGTGTAGTGTGCATATATAGTGTGTGTGTATGTATGTGCTGTGTGCATGTATACTTTGTGTATGTCTGTGCATGTATACTGTGTGTATGTATGTGCTGTGTGCATGTATACTGTGTGTATGTATGTGCTGTGTGCATATATACTGTGTGTATGTCTGCTGTGTGCATGTATACTGTGTGTATGTCTGTGTGCATGTATACTGTGTGTATGTATGTGCTGTGTGCATGTATACTGTGTGTATGTATGTGCTGTGTGCATGTATACTGTGTGTATGTCTGTGCTGTGTGCATGTATACTGTGTGTATGTATGTGCTGTGTGCATATATACTGTGTGTATGTCTGTGCTGTGTGTATGTGCTGTGTGCATGTATACTGTGTGTATGTCTGTGCTGTGTGCATGTATACTTTGTGTATGTCTGTGTGCATGTATACTGTGTGTATGTATGTGCTGTGTGCATGTATACTGTGTGTATTTATGTGCTGTGTGCATGTATTCTGTGTGTATGTCTGTGTGCATGTATACTGTGTGTATGTATGTGCTGTGTGCATGTATACTGTGTGTATGTCTGTGCTGTATGCATGTATACTGTGTGCATGTCTGTGTGCATGTATACTTTGTGTATGTATGTGTGCTGTGTGCATGTATACGGTGTGTATGTCTGTGTGCATGTATACTTTGCGTATGTATGTGTGCATGAATAGTGTGTGTGTGTGTGTGTGTGTCTTTGTGCATGTATAGTGTGTGTATGTATGTGCTGTGTGTATGTATGTATGTATGTATGTATGTATGTATGTATGTATGCTGTGTGCATGTATACTGTGTAAGTGTGCATGTATACTGTGTGTGCTGTGTGCATGTAGAGTGTGTGTGTGTGTGTGTGTGTGTGTATCTATACTGTGTGTGTATGTATGTATGTATGTATGTATGTATGTATGTATGTATGCTGTGTTTGTAAGTATGCTACTGTATGTGTATGTATGGCAGTCCAGCACTCCTGACATGCAAAATGATACTCAAGTGCCCTCTGTAATTAATTGTAATACCGGTAAAAAAGCCAGGGGCAATCAGAGATTTTGTCAAGAAATTGTAATGATGCAAAGTCACAGCATATCAACGTTTCGGGGCCCGTAGCCACGACACGTTGGTATCCTGTAATTTTGCACCATTAGAGTTTTTTGATAAAATATGTGTACCCCTGCCTTTTTTACCAGAGATATATACACACACACGTTTGGAAACCCCCCCCCCCCATGGAAATCCTGCGTTTGCCACTGACTGTTGGCTTTAATAAACCAAGTTTGGAAGCACCATACACTTTCCCCTGTGAACCTTCCATTTATATTAAATGACTTGAGAGTAGCATGTGGGACTGTTAAAGCCGTCAGGGAGCACTGAGTATCAAAGGAATGGTGCATGCTTGGTAAATACAGTTATCTACATTAACTCATTGAATATCACCCCATAAAACATTTAAATATATCCTTTAAGAAATGAATACAGAATAAGGCACTAAACAAGGAAAGGTGATCCCAAAAAATATGGGTCTACAAAAGAAGTAACAGTGATTGAGGTAGAACATGTATCACGGACGTATAGAGGAGGGGATTGATTTAAAACCTTATGCTTTAAGGACTCTGCAATGATCTTTAAGCAGCACACACTTCATCTAGAACAGGCTGGGCCAACCTGTGGCTCTCAAGCTGTTGTGAAACTACAAATCCCTACATGATATACCAGCTGACTGGTGGGAGGGTATGCTGGAACTTGCAGTTTCACAATAACTGGAAAGCAACAGGTTGGCCAGGTCTGAACTAGGTTTTTAGATTTAATACTTTATATTAGAATTTTTCACATCATTAACACACATTACAAAACAAATAAAATCACATAAAAACAAAACATTCATATAAAAAAGAGAGCTAAAAAAGTAAATTGTAATACAAATATCTCCCATTTCTCTTATGTCCCATAGGATACTGGGAATCCATTTAGTGCCATGGGGTATAGATGGGTCCACTAGGAGTCTTGGGCACTTTAAAAATTTGATAGTGTGCGCTGGCTCCTTCCTCTATGCCCCGCCTACCAGATTCAGTTTAGAAAATGTGCCCGGAGGAGCCGGTCACGTCGCATGGAAGCTCCATTTATTTTATCTGTTTGTTATTTTCAGGCAGGACTGGATGGCACCAGCCTGCCTGCTTTGTGGGACATGGGGGAGGTAGGGGGGGGGGGTAAGGAGGACCCAGCCTCTTGAAGGGTTAATGGTCCCGTTCCCCACTGACGGGACACTAACTCCTGAGGGAACTATTTGCATGCCCCACCACGACAAGCGTACATTCCCGCAGCATGTTGCCACCCTTAACAGAGCCAGAAGAATAGTGGTGCGTATTAAGCAGGCGTCCTGGTTAGCAGGTCGCCAGCCATTATGGCGGTATGAGGGTACAGAGACACAAGACTTCTACGGGGGCGGCGGAGTCTTGGGGCTCAGTACACACTGCGGATGCACTGCTTCTGAGGGAACTAACTGAGTCTAAGTACACTACGAGTGTACACAGTACCCAGACATGGATTACAAACTTAAAAGGCAACTGACTCCATTTTAAGCATTAAAAATTACCTCAGCCAGTATAAAAAAAGCGGGAAGACCGCGCGCCATTGAAGGGGCGGGGCTTCACTATGAGCGGATCCAGCAGTTCACCAGCGCCGTTTTCCCTCAGTAGTGGACACAGACGCTGACTGACGGGGACGCGCAGCTCCTCCGGAGAGACTCCAGATTACCTCAGTGGTACCAGGGGGTCATAGCAGGGGGGAGCGCTGACTAGTGTATTAAGTCCCCAATCTGGATACTTAGTCTGCAACCCGGCTAAGCTTGGCATTAGCAGCAAGGGCGCTGTGTGCTGGCTCCAGGCTATCTCTGTGTCTCTCTTGAAGGGCTCTTTGTGGGTTAATTGTGCTTTTAACCTGTTCCTGTGTGTGTGTGTGCTGTCACTGTCACAGTATGTCAGACAAAGAGTGTGTTTCTTGTAAGGCACAGTGTTCCTCTTTTCCAGGGGGTTGACTACAGTGTACTCAATGCAGTGCACCCTCCCAGGCTAGCGGGGCAGAACCAGCTTGGCTGGATTCCATTAGGGGAATGATCTCCAATATTTACACAAAATTGTCCCGCGATGAGAAAGAGACTCAATACTAAAGACAATCGATGACTGAGTTTATGAACAGAGACTCAGTACCCAAACCAGCGTCTCAGTCCCCTGCCATTTGTCCGCAAAAACGTCCTTTGGCCCATATCCTGCAGTCTGACTCTGATGATGAGGGGTCAGACATGGAGGAGGGGGAGGTGGATGCAGAGGTGGGGGAGGCTACTCTGTCACAGGGAATAGAGGCTCTCATAGAAGCTATTAGAGAGCTTCTGCATACCCTGATAAGGTAACAGAAGAGACTGAGGAATCTCATTTTAATGTAAAAAAGAAATCCTCAGTCACTTTTCCGGTGTCAAAGAAGAACCGTGGGTTAATCCTGATAGGAAATGTCAAATCCCTAGAAGGCTGATATCATCTTTTCCCTTTTCTCCTGAGGATAGAAAAAAAATGGCAAAATCCACCGACAGTGGATGCATCAGTAGCCAGGCTGTCACGAAAAATTGTATTGCCTGTCCCTGGTGCAGCCTCCCTAAAAGACACGGCTGATCGTAGAATTGAGAATACACTCAAATCTTTGTATACAGCTGCTGAGGGTAGAACAGAGACCCACTATAGCATGTGGGTGGATTACGAAGGCCATCACAAAATGGTCGGGTAACCTAATTGAGGGGTTAGGTACCTTGCCTAACGGGGAGATTATTCTACTCCTGCAACATATACAGGACAAAATGTATGGTGGAAGCCATAAAAGAAATAGGATTGCTTAATGCATGCACCACTGCTATGGCAGTGTCAGCACGCAGAGGCTTATGGTTACGCCAGTGGACTGCCGACGCGGATTCCAGGAAAGGCGTGAAAGGCCTACCCTTCACAGGAGGCGCCTTATTTGGAGATGAACTATACAAATGGATCTCCAAAGCTACTGCGGGTAAGTCCACGTATCTTCCTTCCGCAGCTCCCCCAGCCAGGAAGGCTTACTCAGGACCTAAACTACAGACCTTTTCGACTGCCAAGTTCAAGGGCAAAACCAGATGTTCTATAGCCACCAGAGGCGCTAGAGGTAAACCATGAAAACCAGCAAATGCAGGTTCACAGCAACAGAGCTCAAGTTCTGTTTCCTCAAAGCCTTCAGCATGACGGTGGACCGCGATGCCTGGAAGACCGGCAGGTGGCAGCCCGACTAAAAATTTTCAGTCACATCTGGACAACATCATGCCGGGATCCCTGGGCCATAGATCTTATTTCCCAGGGCTACAGACTGAAGTTTCAGGAGCTCCCACCTCACAGATTCTTAAAATCAGGCTTACCAGTTTCACAGGAAGCAAGTATAACCTTACAGGATGCCATTCAAAAACTGGTAGACTCGGGTCATTGTTCCAGTTCCACCTCACCTGCAAAACAGGGGATATTATTCCACCCTGTTTGTAGTACCGAAACCGGACGGTTCGGTAAGGCCGATTTTGAACCTCAAGTCGTTGAACCCGTACTTACGAGTGTTCAAATTTAAGATGGAGTCTCTGAGAGCGGTGATCTCAGGTCTCTGGATGTCTCTGCATATCAAAGAAGCATACCTACACATTCCGATCTGGCCGCCTCATCAGGCTTATCTACGGTTTGCACTGCACTACTGCCACTACCAGTTTCAAGCCCTGCCATTTGGTCTCTCCACGGCACCAAGAGTGTTCACCAAGGTGATGGCAGAGATGATGTTTCTACTCCGCAAACGGAGTGAACATACAGTGGGGCAAAAAATTATTTGGACAGCCACCAATTGTGCAAGTTGACCCACTTAAAAAGATTAGAGAGCTCTGTAATTTCCATCATAGGTACACTCAACTGTGAGAGAGAGAATCTGAAGGAAAAAAAAAAACCTAGGAAATCACATTGTATGATTTTTAACAATTTATTTGTATATTCTTGTGGAAAATAAATATTTGAACAATCAAAAAGTTTAACTCAATTCTTTGTAATATAACCTCGGTTGGCAATTACAGAGGTCAAACATTTCCTGTAGTTCTTGACCAGGTTTGCACACACTGTAGCAGGTATTTTGGCCCACTCTTCCATGCAGATCTTCCCTAGATCTGTCATGTTTTGGGGCTGTCACCGGGCAACACAGACTTTCGACTCCCTCCACAGATTTTCTATTGGGTTGAGGTCTGGAGACTGGCTAGGCCACTACAGGACCTTGAAATGCTTCTTACGGAGCCACTCCTTAGTTGCCCGTGCAGCGTGTTTGGGGTCAATGTCATGCTGGAAGACCCAGCCACTTTCCATCTTCAATGCTCTTACTCAGGGAGGAGATTTTTGCCCAAAATCACATGATACATGGCCCCATTCATCCTCTCCTTAATATGGATCAGTCGTCCTGTCCCCTTTGCAGAAAAGCAGCCCCAAAGCATGATGTTTCCACCACCATGCTTCACAGTGGGTATGGTGTTCTTGGGATGCCATTCATCATTCTTCTCCCTCCAAACACGGCGTGTGGAGTTTATACCAAAAAGTTCGATTTTGCTCTCATCTGACCACATTAGATTCTCCCAATCCTCCTCTGGATCATCCAGATGGTTACTGGCAAACTTTAGACGGGCCTGGACATGTGCTGGCTTAAGCAGGGGGACCTTTCTGGCACTGTAGGATTTCAATCCATGACGACGTAGTGTGTTACTTATGGGTAACCTTTGTGACTGTGGTCCCAGCTCTCTTGAGGTCATTGACCAGGTCCCCCCGTGTAGTTCTGGATTGATTCCTTACCGTTCTCAAGATCATTGATACCCCACGAGGTGAGATCTTGCACGGAGCCCCAGGTCGAGGTAGATTGTCATTGATCTTGTATTTCTTCCATTTTTTTTATAATTGTGCCAACAGTTGATCTCTTCTCACCAAGCTGCTTGCCTATTGTCGAGTAGCTCATCCCAGCCTTGTGCAGCTCTACAATTTTGTCCCTGGTGTCCTTAGACAGCTCTCTGGTCTTGGCCATGGTGAAGAGGTAGCAGTCTGACTGTTTGAGGGTGTGGACAGGTCTCTTTTATACAGATAACCAGTTCAAACAGGTGCCATTAATACAGGTAATGAGTCGAGGATAGAAGAGCTTCTTAAAGAAGAAGTGTCACGATCCGTGTTTATTTGCCTTTTAGATGTCTCCTGAGGCTGGCTCAGCGTTCCAGGGCTGGATCTCATCTGTGTTACTGATGTCTACACTCTGCATGTCCCTCCTGTCGCTCTGAGACGCTGTCGCAGCGGCGCCATGTTTGAATCCTGTATGGCGTCTCCCGTCCTCCGCTCCTGTGTTCCAGTATGCAGGTTGTCAGAGTGGTGTCTCATGCCTGCCGCGGCCTCCGCTGTCATCCATGTGTCTCAGTGTGCAGTTGTCAGTCTGGCGTTTCCTGTCCTCCGCGGCCGGCGCCGCCATTGCTGCTGTTTCCACATGGTTTTCTAAACCAACTTTCCCTCCAAGTACTAACATGGGCGCAGCCATGTTGGTTCCAGTCACATGTTCTATCTCCACCAATCCGCTGCACTGTGGAATCTGCATGATTGGTCAGCCAATGCCTGCATTGCAGCAGGTATAAGTATCCTGTGCCTGAACCAGGAAATGGTCAGTGCTTTGGTTGTCAAACCTAGTTCCAGTCTCTCTCTCCTGTGGTTGTTTCTCCAGGTTCCATCTCCTGTCTCCAGTATCCACTAAGAGACCCGCACCTGCCTTCCATCCTGCGGTGCAGCCTGACTCTGCAGTCCTCCGTGGCTATTCCAGCTTCCAGCTATTAACCCATCTGCTTCCAGCGGTCAGCTTCCAGCAGTATCCAGCTTCCTTAAAGTGCCGGTGTTGTTCCAGCGGATCCTTACTTACCAGCAGTATCCACAACCACCGGTAACCTCTTTTCAACTCTTCTGTTTCCACGCTCCCTAGCATCTTACAGTATTCACTCCGTGTCTTCATCACCTGGCTGGTTCCGTCCAGCATCCACTCCGTGTCTTCATCACCTGGCTGGTTCCATCCAGCATCCACTCCGTGTCTTCATCACCTGGCTGATTCCATTCAGCGTTCACTCCGTGTCTCTACCACCTGGCTGGTTCCATCCAGTATCTACAACAGTCTATTCAAGTTACCAGCTTCATCTAATACACCTACTGGCGTGTTCCTCGGCTACCTTCACTACTACAGCCAGGCCTCGTAAGGTTATTCCATCAAAGGACTTTAACATCTATTCCTTAACCTACCAGTGCTCTGTGATACCTTTTATGGTTATAGTGATCCAGGAACTGTATTATTTGTCACTGCTCATTATCAACTGTGAATACTGTTGTTTCTACACGGAATCTGTTAATAAAGATTTTATTGACTTTTAACCTGGTTGTCATGGTCACACCTTCGGGTAATCCTTCTACACTTACATGTCCAGGGGTCTGATTAAACCTCCCAAGTTTAATTTCATTTCAGCCCCTACAACTGAGGCTTCCTCTTGTCAGCCTAAACCCTCAGTTGTGACAAGAAGTAACAGGTCTGTGAGTGCCAGAAATCTTGCTGCTTGGTAGGTGTCCAAATATTTGTTTTCCACAAGAATATACAAGTAAATTGTTTAAAATTCATACAATGTGATTTCATGTTTATTTTTTTCAGATTCTGTCTCTATCAGTTGAAGTGTACTGTTGATGGAAATTACAGACCTCTCATCTTTTTAAGTGGGTCAACTTGCACAATCGGTGGCTGTCCAAATACTTTTTTGCCCAACTGTAATTCCATACCTGGACGATCTTCTGATAAAGGCACCGTCCAGGGAGTGGTTGATGGATAGTATTCGCCTCTCAACCATGTTACTCCTGGATCACGGGTGGATTCTGAATTTACCAAAATCTCACCTGGAACCGACACAGAGACTTTCATTTCTGGGAATGATACTGGACACGGAATCTCAGAGAGTGTTCCTTCCTGTGGAGAAGGCTATGGAAATCCAGTCGATGGTTCGGACTGTCCTGAAGCCAACCCAGATTTCCGTGCATCTGTGCATTCGCCTTCTGTGTAAAATGGTGGCCTCTTCGTACAGAAGTTTTCATGCGAGGCCCTTCCAGCAAAAATGGTCCAGATCACATCTTCACATACAACAGAGGATCAGTCTGTCGCCAAGTGCCAGGATCTCCCTTCTGTAGTGGCTACAGACTTCTCACCTCGTCGAGGGTCGGAAGTTCGGGATTGAGAATTGGATTCTGCTAACCACTGATGCAAGTCTCAGAGGTTGGGGAGCAGTCAGTTTCAAGGAAAATGGTCAAGTCAGGAAGTCGTCCTTCCAATAAACATCCTGGAATTCAGGGCTATCTACAACGTCCTTCTGCAGGCCTCATCCCTACTTTGGAATCAGGCCATTCAAGTCCAGTCAGACAATGTAACGGCGGTAACGTACATAAACCGACAAGGCGGAACGAAAAGCAGAGCAGCAATGTCAGAGGTGTCAAAAATTCTCCTCTGGGTGGAAAAACACGCCGTGGCGTTGTCGGCGGTCTTCATTCCCGGAGTAGACAACTGGGAAGCAGACTTCCTCAGCAGACACGACCTGCACCCGGGGGAGTGGAGCCTTCACCTGGAAGTGTTCAGGTGCTTGACAAGTCGGTGGGGATATTCACAAATCGACATGATGGCCTCTCGTCTCAACCAGAAGCTCAAGCGGTATTGTTCCAGGTCAAGAAACCCACAAGAAGTGGCAGATGCGCTGCCAACTCCGTGGGTCTACCAGATGGTGTTCGTGTTTCCTCCACTTCCTCTGATCCCAAGAATTCTAAACAGAATAAGAAGGGAAAAGGTTCAAGCAATACTCATTGCTCCGGACTGACCAAGAAGGGCCTGGTACGCGGACCTTCTGGAGATGCTCCTTGAAGATCCGCGGCCTCTGACTCTGAGGATCTTCTACAACAGGGCCCGTTCGTCTATCAAGATTTACCGCAACTACGTTTAACGGCATGAAGGCTGAACGGCTGGAGAGGGGTTCCTGACAAGGTCATTCCGACTATGGGGGTCATTCCGAGTTGATCGCTCGCTAGCTACTTTTTGCAGCCGTGCAAACGCATAGTCGCTGCCCACTGGGGAGTGTATTTTAGCTTTGCAAGTGTGTGAACGTCTGTGCAGCCGAGCAGTACAAACACAGTTTGTGCAGTTTCTGAGTAGGTCTGAACTTACTCAGCCGATGCGATCACTTCAGCCTGTCCGGTACCCAAATTGACGTCAGACACCCGCCCTAAAAATGCTTGGGCACGCCTGCGTTTTTCCAACCACTCCCATGTCAGTTGACACCTATAAACGCCTTCTTCCTGTCAATCTTCTTGCGATTGGCTGTGCGAATGGATTCTTCATTAAATCCCAGCCCAGCAACGAATGCTGACACCATCAGGCCAAGTACTTGCTTTGCCGAGTGTATAGACACTCTGAGGCGACAAAGGAAGCATCTTATCCTGTCCTGAAGTTTCAGGACTTTCTCCAGAGACAGGAACAGATGTTGACTGTGTGTGTGTCCAGGAGTGCCCCCAGGTGCACCATGCTCTGAGCTGGGACCAGAGAGGATTTCTTCCAGTTGATGAGCCACCTGTGGGCTTGTAGGAAGCTTACAGTCAGTTGTAGATGACTGAGGAGGACATCGTGGGAGTTTGCCAGGATCAGCAAGTCATCCAGATATGGCAGGATCCAGACGATGGAGATGTGCAGTCATTACGGCCATAACCTTGGTGAAGATCAGAGGAGCTGTAACCAGTCCAAATGGCAGAGCCTGGAAACTGACAGTGTAGGTTGCCAATAGCAAACCGCAGATACTGCTGATGTGGCAATAGGTATATGCAGGTATGCATCCTGAATATCCAGGGATACCATGTAGTCTCCGGGTTCCATCGCCAGTACAACTGAGCGTAGCATCTCCATATGGAACTTGGACACTCTCAAAAATTTGTTTAAAGATTTGAGGTTGAGTATTGGCCGAAAAGACCTGTTGGGTTTCGGGACTAGAAACAGGGTCGAGTAGTAACCACTGCCCCTTTGGGACAGAGGTACCGGCACTACCACTCCTATATCCAGGAGAGAACTCACAACCTTATGCAGAGTTTGCGACTTTAGTGGATCCGAAGGGATGACCTTGGTGCAAAACTGACAAGGGGGACGTCTCTAGAAAGAGACTGTGTACCCGTGAGAGACAACTTCTTGCACCCATGCGTCTGAAGTGGTCTTCAACAAGGCCTGGGTGAACCGCAGAAGCCTGCCTCCCACCCTGGGGTCCCCTAGGAGGAGGCCCGCCCCGTCATGCGGCAGGCTTGTCTTGTTTAGAAGCAGGCTGACGGGCCGCCCAGGACTGCTTTGTCCTGGGCTTAGTGGTTTTGGAAGCACGAGACTGTCTTGGGTATGCCTGACCTTTTGCTTTCCCTTGAGGTTGAAAGGAACGAAAAGTGGTACTTTTTGCCTTCTGTGTAGAAGGATTAGTATTTGGGAGAAAGGCAGTCTTAGCAGCCGCCAGTTCAGACCCAACTTTATTTATGTCTTCCCCAAACAAGAGGTCTCCCTTAAAAGGGAGTACCTCAAAGTGCTTTTTTGGAAGGAAGGAGCACACACAAGGACAGATCCCTCCTATTGAAAAGCTTTTGATTCCCTGAAATACTGCCATATGGATTGAGATTCACTAACTCAATATTAAGAGTTGTATCAGTGTATGGGAAGAAGGTTTTGATATTCCATAGTAGCGGGAGTATATAACAACAGATTTCAACCTAGGAAGTTGGAACTACTATCTCTTGGTGGTTTATCCACCTGTCTCAATATTTGGAGTTTTAAAGGGTCAATCCCTGAATCACGTACGTTTGATCACCGTTTTGGATATTGATATCGGAAGTCTACACCCCTGATGAAGTCCGTTGAGGACGAAACGCGTTGGGTTACATGAAGGTCACCATCCAAAATTTATTGAACTGTATGATGGTTGATGTGGAATTGTTTTTAGTGAATTCTGTGTTATGACAATTTTATTAAAAAATCAGTTCTTGAGATGTGCCTTCTGTTGGTCAAAAATCTTGGTAAATATTCACAATTGAGCGCCCTCATAATATTGGTTTTCCTATATATATATACATTATACATTAGAGCGGAAGTAACTCTGCTATCTTAGATTCTTTATGGGCATGTAATGATGGAAAGCTTGAAAAAGGTCCATGTGGACAGAAATGTCGCTGTTTTCACTGCCATGCATCTAAAAAAGCCTTGTATTTCTGTGTTGTGAGTATTGGATTAAAAATACCTTAAAGCTTACTGAACTTTGGAGAGTGCCTATGTTTGGACTATATCTATCGGAAATCCTCCTTGCTTAAGTGGGTTGTGTAGTGCACCCCGCTGCTGATTATCAAGATGAGAGTGCTGGACTTCTACTATATATATATATATATATATATATATATATGTGTGTGTATGTATATATATATATATATTAATAAATAACAGCGCGGTTCTGGAACGGAGGTATATATCAGAATACACGTACAATATATTCTGTATTCGGTACACTTTTTCTTAACTAACACTGTCTGTATAAAGTACTCAAGTGTTTGTAAAGTCACAGCGCTGTATACAGGCAGCATTACAAGGGAGATCTTGCCCTGCAGTCCCAGAGACCAGACGCAGCTATACTTTTCTCTGACGTCCTAGTGGATGCTGGGGACTCCGTAAGGACCATGGGGAATAGCGGCTCCGCAGGAGACTGGGCACAGCTAAGAAAGATTTAGGACTACCTGGTGTGCACTGGCTCCTCCCACTATGACCCTCCTCCAGACCTCAGTTAGAATCCTGTGCCCGGCTGAGCTGGATGCACACTAGGGGCTCTCCTGAGCTCCTAGAGAGAAAGTATATTTTAGGTTTTTTATTTTACAGTGAGATCTGCTGGCAACAGACTCACTGCAGCGAGGGACTAAGGGGAGAAGAAGCGAACCTACCTAACTGGTGGTAGCTTGGGCTTCTTAGGCTACTAGACACCATTAGCTCCAGAGGGATCGACCGCATGGAACCGGCCATTGATGTTCGGTCCCAGAGCCGCGCCGCCGGCCCCCTTACAGAGCCAGAAGCAAGAAGAGTCCGGAAAATCGGCGGCAGAAGACATCGGTCTTCACCAAGGTAGCGCGCACAGTACTGCAGCTGTGCGCCATTGCTCCACATACACACTTCACTCTCCGGTCACTGAGGGTGCAGGGCGCTGGGGGGGGGGCGCCCTGAGCAGCAATAAAAACACCTTGGCTGGTAAATATATCACAATATATAGCCCCAGAGGCTATATATGTGATAAATACCCCTGCCAGAATCCATAAAAAAGCGGGAGAAAAGTCAGCGAAAAAGGGGCGGAGCTATCTCCCTCAGCACACTGGCGCCATTTTCTCTTCACAGTGCAGCTGGAAGACAGCTCCCCGGGCTCTCCCCTGTAGTTTTCAGGCTCAAAGGGTTAAAAAGAGAGGGGGGGCACTAAATTTAGGCGCAATATTGTTTATACAAGCAGCTATTGGGGGAAAAATCACTCAGTTATAGTGTTAATCCCTGCATTATATAGCGCTCTGGTGTGTGCTGGCATACTCTCTCTCTGTCTCCCCAAAGGACTTTGTGGGGTCCTGTCCTCAGTCAGAGCATTCCCTGTGTGTGTGCTGTGTGTCGGTACGGCTGTGTCGACATGTGGGATGAGGAAGGTTACGTGGAGGTGGAGCAGAGGCCGATAAATGAGATGTCGTCCCCTGTGGGGCCGACACCAGAGTGGATGGATAGGTGGAAGGTATTAACCGACAATGTCAACTCCTTACAAGGCTGGATGACGTAAAACAGCTGTGGGACAGCCGGCTTCTCAGCCCGCGCCTGCCCAGGCGTCTCAAAGGCCATCAGGGGCTCAAAAAAGCGCCCGTTACCTCAGATGGCAGACACAGATGTCGACACGGAGTCTGACTTCAGTGTCGACGAGGTTGAGACATATACACAATCCACTAGGAACATCCATTACATGATCTCGGCAATGAAAAATGTGTTACGCATTTCTGACATGAACCCAAGTACCACATAAAAGGGGTTTTATTTTTGGGGAGAAAAAGCAGCCAGTGTTTTGTTCCCCCATCAGATGAATGAATGAAGTGTGTAAAGTAGCGTGGGTTCCCCCAATAAGAAACTGGTAATTTCTAAAAAGTTACTGATGGCGTACCCTTTCCCGCCAGAGGATAGGTCACGTTGGGAGATATCCCTTAGGGTGGATAAGGCGCTCACATGTTTGTCAAAAAAGGTGGCACTGCCGTCTTAGGATACGGCCACCTTGAAGGAGCCTGCTGATAAAAAACAGGAGGCTATCCTGAAGTCTGTATATACACACTCAGGTTATATACTGAGACCTGCAATTGCCTCAGCATAAATAGTGCTGCTGCAGCGTGGTCTGATACCCTGTCAGATAATATTAATACTCTAAGACAGGGATAATAGTTTGCTAACATAGAGCATATTAAAGACGTCGTCTTATATATAAAGGATGCACAGAGGGATATTTGCCGGCTGGCATCCAGAATAAATGCAATGTCCATTCTGCCAGGAGGGTATTAGAAACCCGGCAGTGGACAGGTGATGCTGCCTATAAAAGGCACATGGAGATTCTGCCTTATAAGGGTGAGGAATTGTTTGGGGATGGTCTCTGGGACCTCGTATCCACAGCAACAGCTGGGGAGAAAATTTTTTTACCTCAGGTTTCCTCACAGCCTAAGAAAGCACCGTATTTTCAGGTAGAGTCCTTTCGTCTTCAGAAAAGCAAGCGGGTCAAAGGCGCTTCCTTTCTGCACAGAGACAAGGGAAGAAGGAAAAAGCTGCACCAGCAGCCAGTTCCCAGGATCAAAAATCTTCCCCAGCTTCCTCTGAGTCCACCGCTTGACGTTGGGGCTCCACAGGTGGAGACAGGTGCGGTAGGGGCGCGTCTCGGGAACTTCAGGGACCAGTGGGTTTGCCCACAGGTGGATCCCTAGGTTCTGCAAATAGTATCACAGGGATACAGGCTGGAGTTCGAGGCGACTCCCCCTCGCCGTTACCTCACCTCAGCCTTGCCTGCTGCCCTCGGAGAAAGGTAGTACTGGCGGCAATTCACAAGCTGCACTTCCAGCAGGTGAAATCAAGGTACCCCTCCTTCAAGGCCGGGGTTACTATTCCAAAATGTTGTGGTACCGAAATCAGACGGTTTGGTGAGACCCATTCTAAAATTGAAAGCCTTGAACACTTATATACGAAGGTTCAAGTTCGAAATGGAATCGCTCAGGGCGATTATTGCAAGCCTGGAGAATTTCATGGTATCACTGGACATCAAGGATGCTTACCTGCATGTCCCTATTTACCCTCTTCACCAGGAGTACCTCAAAATTGTGGTACAGGATTGTCATTACCAATTCCAGACGTTGCCGTTGGTCTGTCCACGGCACCGAGGTATTTACCAAGGTAATGGCCGAAATAATTATCCCGTAATTGGACGATCTCCTTATAAAGGCGAGGTCCAGGGAGCAGTTGTTCGGCAGAGTAGCACTATCTCGGGAAGTGCTACAACAGCACGGCTGGATTCTGAATATCCAAAGTCGCAGCTGGTTCCTACGACGCGTCTACTGTTCCTGAGTATGGTTCTGGACACAGAACAGGATAAAAAGGGTTTCTCCCGGAGGAGAAGTCCAAGGAGTTGTCGTCTCTAGACAGAGACCTCCTAATACGTATACAGGTGTCGGTGCATCAATGCACGCGAGCCCTGGGAAGGATGGTAGCTTCTTACGAAGAAATTCCATTCGCCAGGTCCCATACAAGGATTTTCCAGTGGGATCTGTTGGACATGTGGTCCGGGTCGCATCTTCAGATGCATCGGCGGATAACCCTGTCTCCAAGGGCCAGGGTGTCGCTGTGGTGGTGGCTGCAGAGTGCTCATCTTCTAGGGGGCCGCAGATTCGGCATACAGGACTGGGTCCTGGTGACCACGGATGCCAGCCTTCGAGGCTGGGGGGCAGTCACACAGGGAAGAAACTTCCAAGGCTATGGAAAAGTCAGGAGACTTCCCTACACATAAATATTCTGGAACTAAGGGCCATTTACAATGCCCTAAGTCAGGCTAGACCCCTGCTTCAACACCGGCCGGTGCTGATCCAGTCAGACAACATCACGGCGGTCGCTCATGTAAACGACAGGGCGGCACAAGAAGCAGGATGGTGATGGCAGAAGCCACAAGGATTCTCCGATGGGCGGAAAATCATGTGTTAGCACTGTCAGCAGTGTTCATTCCCGGAGTGGACAACTGAGAAGCAGACTTTCTCAGAAGACACGACCTCCACCCGGGAGAGTGGGGACTTCATCCAGAAGTCTTCCAAATGATTGTACACCGTTGGGAAAGGCCACAGGTGGACATGATGGCATCCCGCCTCAACTAAAAGTTACAAAGATATTGCGCCAGGTCAAGGACCCTCAGGCGATAGCTGTGGACGCTCTGGTAACACCGTGGGTGTACCAGTCGGTGTATGTGTTCCCTTCTCTGCCTCTCTTACCCAGGGTAATGAGAATAATAAGGAGAGGAGTAAGAACTATACTCATTGTTCCGGGTGGGCCAAGAAGAGCTTGGTAACCAGAACTCCAAGAAATGATCTCAGAGGACCCATGGCCTCTGCCGCTCAGACAGGACCTGCTGCAGCAGGGGGCCTGTCTGTTCCAAGACGTACCGCGGCTGCGTTGGACGGCATGGCGGTTGAACGTCGGATCCTGAAGGAAAAGGGAATTCCGGAGGAAGTTATCCCTAAGCTATTTAAAGCTAGGAAAGAAGTGAACGCTAACCATTATCACCGCATATGGCGGAAATAATAAGAATTTACTCACCGGTAATTCTATTTCTCGTAGTCCGTAGTGGATGCTGGGAACTCCGTAAGGACCATGGGGAATAGCGGGCTCCGAAGGAGGCTGGGCACTCTAGAAAGATTTATGACTACCTGGTGTGCACTGGCTCCTCCCACTATGACCCTCCTCCAAGCCTCAGTTAGGACACTGTGCCCGGACGAGCTGACATAATAAGGAAGGATTTTGAATCCCGGGTAAGACTCATACCAGCCACACCAATCACACTGTACAACTCGTGATACTATATCCAGTTTGACAGTATGAAAAAACAACTGAGCCTCTCAACAGATGGCTCAACAATAACCCTTTAGTTAACAGTAACTATTTACAAGTATTGCAGACAATCCGCACTTGGGATGGGCGCCCAGCATCCACTACGGACTACGAGAAATAGAATTACCGGTGAGTAAATTCTTATTTTCTCTGACGTCCTAGTGGATGCTGGGAACTCCGTAAGGACCATGGGGATTATACCAAAGCTCCCAAACGGGCGGGAGAGTGCGGATGACTCTGCAGCACCGAATGAGAGAACTCCAGGTCCTCCTCAGCCAGGGTATCAAATTTGTAGAATTTTGCAAACGTGTTTGCCCCTGACCAAGTAGCTGCTCGGCAAAGTTGTAAAGCCGAGACCCCTCGGGCAGCCGCCCAAGATGAGCCCACTTTCCTTGTGGATTGGGCATTTACAGATTTTGGCTGTGGCAGGCCTGCCACAGAATGTGCAAGCTGAATTGTACTACAAATCCAGCGAGCAATAGTCTGCTTAGAAGCAGGAGCACCCAGCTTGTTGGGTGCATACAGGATAAACAGCGAGTCAGATTTTCTGACTCCAGCCGTCCTGGAAACATATATTTTTAGGGCCCTGACAACGTCTAGCAACTTGGAGTCCTCCAAATCCTTAGTAGCCGCAGGCACCACAATAGGCTGGTTCAGGTGAAACGCTGACACCACCTTAGGTAGAAACTGGGGACGAGTCCTCAATTCTGCCCTATCCATATGGAAAATCTGATAAGGGCTTTTACATGATAAAGCCGCCAATTCTGACACTCGCCTGGCTGAAGCCAAGGCCAATAACATGACCACTTTCCACGTGAGATATTTTAGATCCACGGTTTTTAGTGGTTCAAACCAATGTGATTTTAAGAAACTCAACATTACGTTGAGATCCCAAGGTGCCACAGGGGGCACAAACGGGGGCTGAATATGCAGCACTCCTTTCACAAATGTCTGAACTTCAGGTACTGAAGCTAGTTCTTTTTGAAAGAAAATCGACAGAGCCGAGATCTGTACTTTAATGGAGCCTAGTTTTAGGCCCATATTCACTCCTGCTTGCAGGAAATGCAGAAATCGACCCAGCTGAAATTCCTCTGTTGGGGCCTTTTTTGCCTCGCACCATGCAACATATTTCCGCCATATGCAGTGATAATGCTTTGCCGTAACATCCTTCCTGGCCTTAATAAGCGTAGGAATGACTTCTTCCGGAATACCCTTTTCCTTCAGGATCCGGTGTTCAACCGCCATGCCGTCAAACGCAGCCGCGGTAAGTATTGGAACAGACAGGGCCCCTGCTGTAGCAGGTCCTGTCTGAGCGGTAGAGGCCACGGGTCCTCTGAGAGCATCTCTTGAAGTTCCGGGTACCACGCTCGTCTTGGCCAATCCGGAACCACGAGAATTGTGTTTACTCCTCGCTTTCTTATTATTCTCAATACCTTTGGTATGAGAGGCAGAGGAGGGAACACATAAACCGACTGGTACACCCACGGTGTCACTAGAGCGTCCACAGCTATCGCCTGAGGGTCCCTTGACCTGGCGCAATATCTTTTTAACTTTTTGTTGAGGCGGGACGCCATCATGTCCACCTGTGGTTTTTCCCAACGGTTTACCAGCATCTGGAAGACTTCTGGATGAAGTCCCCACTCTCCCGGGTGGAGGTCGTGTCTGCTGAGGAAGTCTGCTTCCCAGTTGTCCACTCCCGGAATGAACACTGCTGACAGTGCTAGTACATGATTCTCCGCCCATCGGAGAATTCTTGTGGCTTCTGCCATCGCCATCCTGCTTCTTGTGCCGCCCTGTCGATTTACATGGGCGACTGCCGTGATGTTGTCTGACTGGATCAGCACCGGCTGGTGTAGGAGCAGGGATTTTGCTTGACTTAGGGCATTGTAGATGGCCCTTAGTTCCAGAATATTTATGTGAAGGGAAGTCTCCTGACTCGACCATAGTCCTTGGAAGTTTCTTCCCTGTGTGACTGCCCCCAAGCCTCGAAGGCTGGCATCCGTGGTCACCAGGACCCAGTCCTGTATGCCGAACCGCGGCCCTCTAGAAGATGGGCACTCTGCAGCCACCACAGTAGAGACACCCTGGTTCTTGGAGACAGGGTTATTAAGCGATGCATCTGAAGATGCGATCCGGACCACTGGTCCAACAGGTCCCACTGAAAGATTCTGGCATGGAACCTGCCGAAGGGAATTGCTTCGTAAGAAGCCACCATCTTTCCCAGGACCCGCGTGCAGCGATGCACTGATACCTGTTTTGGTTTCAGGAGGTCTCTGACTAGAGATGACAACTCCCTGGCTTTCTCCTCCGGGAGAAACACTTTTTTCTGGACTGTATCCAGAATCATACCCAGGAACAGTAGCCGTGTCGTCGGAACCAGCTGTGACTTTGGGATATTCAGAATCCAGCCGTGCTGGTGCAGCACCTCCTGAGATAGTGCTACTCCCACCAACAACTGTTCCTTGGACCTCGCTTTTATTAGGAGATCGTCCAAGTACGGGATAATTAAAACTTCCTTTTTTCGAAGGAGTATGATCATTTCCGCCATAACCTTGGTAAATACCCTGGGTGCCGTGGACAGTCCAAACGGCAGCGTCTGGAATTGGTAATGGCAATCCTGTACCACAAATCTGAGGTACTCCTGGTGAGGATGGTAAATGGGGACATGCAAGTAAGCATCCTTGATGTCCAGGGATACCATGTAATCCCCCTCGTCCAGGCTTGCAATAACCGCCCTGAGCGATTCCATCTTGAACTTGAATTTTTTTATGTATGTGTTCAAGGATTTCAAATTTAAAATGGGTCTCACCGAACCGTCCGGTTTCGGTACCACAAATAGTGTGGAATAGTAACCCCGGCCTTGTTGAAGTAGGGGTACCTTGATTATCACCTGCTGGGAATACAGCTTCTGAATTGCCGCTAGCACCGCCTCCCTGTCTGAGGGAGCAATCGGCAAGGCAGATTTTAGGAACCGGTGGGGTGGAGACGCCTCGAATTCCAGTTTGTACCCCTGAGATACTATTTGAAGGATCCAGGGATCCACCTGTGAGCGAGCCCACTGATCGCTGAAATTCTTGAGGCGGCCCCCCACCGTACCTGGCTCCGCCTGTGGAGCCCCACCGTCATGCGATGGACTTGGAAGAAGAAGCGGGGGGAGGACTTTTGCTCCTGGGAACCTGCTGTTTGTTGCAGCCTTTTTCCCCTACCTCTGCCTCTGGACAGAAAAGACCCGCCTTTTCCACGCCTGTTTTTCTGGGTCCGAAAGGACTGAACCTGATAAAACGGCGCCTTCTTAGGCTGTGAGGGGACATGGGGTAAAAATGCTGACTTCCCAGACGTTGCTGTGGAAACTAGGTCCGAGAGACCATCCCCAAATAATTCCTCACCCTTATATGGCAACACTTCCATATGCCTTTTAGAATCTGCATCTCCTGTCCACTGGCGAGTCCATAAGCCTCTCCTAGCAGAAATGGACAATGCACTTACTTTAGATGCCAGTCGGCAGATTTCCCTCTGTGCATCTCTCATATATAAGACTGAGTCTTTGATATGGTCTATGGTTAACAGGATCGTGTCTCTGTCTAATGTGTCAATATTTTCTGACAGTTTATCTGACCACGCAGCGGCAGCACTGCACATCCAAGCTGACGCAATAGCTGGCCTAAGTATAATGCCTGAGTGTGTATATACAGACTTCAGGATCGCCTCCTGCTTTATATCAGCAGGTTCCTTGAGGGCGGCCGTATCCGGAGACGGTAGTGCCACCTTTTTAGACAAATGTGTGAGCGCTTTATCCACCTTAGGAGGTGTTTCCCAACGTGACCTATCCTCTGGCGGGAAAGGGAACGCCATTAGTACCTTCTTAGGAATTACCAATTTTTTATCAGGGAAAGCCCACGCTTCTTCACACACTTCATTTAATTCATCTGATGGGGGAAAAACTACGGGTAGTTTTTTCTCCCCAAACATAATACCCTTTTTAGTGGTACCTGTATTTATATCAGAAATGTGTAACACCTCTTTCATTGCCTCAATCATGTAGTGAATGGCCTTAGTGGGCATCAGGTTAGACTCATCGCCGTCGACACTGGTGTCAGTATCAGTGTCGATATCTGGGTCTGCGGTCTGAGGTAGCGGGCGTTTTAGAGCCCCTGATGACCTGTGCGACGCCTGGACAGGCACGAGCTGAGAAGTCGGCTGTCCCACATTAGGCATGTCGTCAAATTTCTTATGTAAGGAGTCTATACGTGCACTCATTTCTTTCCATAAGTTCAACCACTCAGGTGTCTGCCCCGCAGGGGGTGACATCCCTTCTAAAGGCATCTGCTCCGTCTCCACATCATTATGCTCATCAAACATGTCGACACAGCCGTACCGACACACCGCATACACACTGGGAATGCTCCAACAGAGGACAGGACCCACAAAAGCCCTTTGGGGGGACAGAGTGAGAGTATGCCAGCACACACCAGAGCGCTATATAATGCAGGGACTAACTGAGTTATGTCCCCTATAGCTGCTTTTCTATATAATTGTATACTGCGCCTAAATTTAGTGCCCCCCCCTCTCTTTTTTACCCTTTGCTGTAGTGTAGACTGCAGGGGAGAGCCAGGGAGCTTCCTTCCAGCGGATCTGTGAAGGAGAAATGGCGCCAGTGTGCTGAGGGAGATAGCTCCGCCCCTTTTCCGCAGAATATTCTCCCGCTTTTTCCTATATTCTGGCAGGGGTATTTTTCACATATATAGCCTCTGGGGCTATATATTGTGGTATTTTTGCCAGCCAAGGTGTTATTATTGCTTCTCAGGGCGCCCCCCCCCCCCCCCCCAGCGCCCTGCACCCTCAGTGACCGGAGTGTGAAGTGTGTGTGAGGAGCAATGGCGCACAGCTGCAGTGCTGTGCGCTACCTTGGTGAAGACTGATGTCTTCTGCCGCCGATTTTCCAGACCTCTTCTTGCTTCTGGCTCTGTAAGGGGGACGGCGGCGCGGCTCCGGGACCGAACACCAAGGACTGGGCCTGCGCTCGATCCCTCTGGAGCTAATGGTGTCCAGTAGCCTAAGAAGCCCAAGCTGGCTGCAAGCAGGCAGGTTCGCTTCTTCTCCCCTTAGTCCCTCGCTGCAGTGAGCCTGTTGCCAGCAGGTCTCACTGAAAATAAAAAACCTAATTTCTATCTTTCTTTCTAAAGGCTCAGGAGAGCCCCTAGTGTGCATCCAACCTTGGCCGGGCACAAAATCTAACTGAGGCTTGGAGGAGGGTCATAGTGGGAGGAGCCAGTGCACACCAGGTAGTCATAAATCTTTCTAGAGTGCCCAGCCTCCTTCGGAGCCCGCTATTCCCCATGGTCCTTACGGAGTTCCCAGCATCCACTAGGACGTCAGAGAAATGTTGCGTACTGTGAGGCCAGGAAGGCCCCAAAGGAGAAATTTCAGCTAGGTCGATTTCTGCACTTCCTACAGTCAGAGGTGACTATGGGCCTACAATTGGGTTCCATTAAGGTCCAGATTTCGGCTCTATCGATTTTCTTCCAAAATGGAACTGGCTTCACTGCCTGAAGTTCAGACTTTTGTTAAGGGAGGGCTGCATAGTCAGCCCCCGTTTGTGCCTCCAGTGGCACCGTGGGATCTCAACGTGGTGTTGGATTTCCTGAAGTCGCATTGGGTTGAGCCACTTAAATCTGTGGAGCTATAATACCTCACGTGGAAAGTGGTCATTCTGTGGGCCTTGGCGTCGGCCAGGCGTGTATCAGAATTGACAAAAGCCCTTATCTGTATTTTATATGGGAAAGGCGAAATTGAGGACTCGTTCCCAATTCCTTCCTAAGGTGGTATCAGTTTTTCATGTGAACCAACCTATTGTGGTGCCTGCGGCTACTTGGGACTTGGAGGATTCCAAGTTACTGGATGTAGTCAGGTCCCTGAAAAGTATATGTTTCCAGGACAGCTGGAGTCAGGAAGACTGACTCGCTATTTATCCTGTATGCACCCAACAAGCTGGGTGCTCCTGCTTCTAAGCAGACGATTGCTCGCTGGATCTATAGCACGATTCAACTTGCACATTCTGCGGCTGGACTGCCACACCCTAAATCTGTAAAAGCCCATTCCACGAGGAAAGTGGGCTCTTCTTGGGCGGCTGCCCGAGGGGTCTCGGCTTTACAACTTTGCCGAGCTGCTACTTGGTCAGGGGCAAACACGTTTGCAAAATTCTACAAATTTGATACCCTGGCTGAGGAGGACCTTGAGTTCTCTCATTCGGTGCTGCAGAGTCATCCGCACTCTCCCGCCCGTTTGGGAGCTTTGGTATAATCCCCATGGTCCTTACGGAGTCCCCAGCATCCACTAGGACGTCAGAGAAAATAAGATTTTACTCACCGGTAAATCTATTTCTCGTAGTCCGTAGTGGATGCTGGGCGCCCGTCCCAAGTGCGGACTGTCTGCAATACTTGTATATAGTTATCATTAACTAAAAGGGTTATTGTTGAGCCATCTGTTGAGAGGCTCTGTTATGTTCATACTGTTAACTGGGTATCATATCACGAGTTATACGGTGTGATTGGTGTGGCTGGTATGAGTCTTACCCGGGATTCAAAATCCTTCCTTATTGTGTCAGCTCTTCCGGGCACAGTATCCTAACTGAGGTCTGGAGGAGGGTCATAGTGGGAGGAGCCAGTGCACACCAGGTAGTCCTAAATCTTTCTTAGCTGTGCCCAGTCTCCTGCGGAGCCGCTATTCCCCATGGTCCTTACGGAGTCCCCAGCATCCACTACGGACTACGAGAAATAGATTTACCGGTGAGTAAAATCTTATTATAAGACGGCGTCCAGCATCTAAGGGAGTGTGGGAAAGTGTTAGGCAGCTCCAGGGCGGGAAAATCTGCAGTAGATGTCGCCCTGGGCCAGGGAGTAAGTACCCAGGAACAGGCTGCGGGAGTATACGACGCCGCTTGGGAGGTGACGGGGATGCAGCTTGAATGTCACCCTAACATGTAACAGTGCTGCATCCCTTGAAGTCTTCTTATTAATCTTTTTCAGGGCTGCCCAGCACAGCCCCTGTTAGGTTACCTGCTACTACAGGTACCAACTCGAAACTGAGCTCACAGTGCCTGGAGGTGGGGTTACAGAGGAGGCCCCAATGCATCCAGAGACAGCTTTAAGCTTTAGCCTGTTGGTGCCTCTAGATCAAGATCCATTCTACACCTTAATGTTTTCCTGTGGAACACAGTGTACCCTGCTGCAGAAATGTGTTCTAGGTCTTGTAATTATATAAAATTTTACTCGCGCCCATATAAAAGCTGAAACAAGGCTATCAATTTGTCTAAATAGCACCGTGGGAAGAAAAGCAGTGGTATTATGAAAAACATAAAAAAATTTAGGGAGTACAGTATAACCATCTTTAATAAGTTGTCTCAGCCCGTCAATGTAGCAGGTAGATATGATGACCTATCGGCCGACATCATGCTGCTGAATGTGGCTCAGTGTGTACGGATGACGGACATCTCGTGCCGTCGGCCATGATCCCTGCATTGTCTAGTTTGTACCCAGCTTTACAGTGTCAGATTTTTTACACGAGTCTATATTGTAAACTACATTTAGTGAAGAACAGCCATTGTTTTCATAAGCTTGCTCTATTTGAATATACAGGGTGGTCCATAAGGGTACCCTTATAAAAGGCAAACGAGTAAGGAAATATTAATCCAGTGTCTACACATATAATGTGGGAGAAAACTTTTTAGGGTATGTCACCAGTATGGCAGCCCTCTTGAAGTTAGCCATCCTGGATAGGACTATATTTTTAATTTGGAAGGTAGTCTTGACATGTCAAACAGATGCAGAATTTCATAAGAAAAACAATGGTGTTCTTTGTTTTGACATATCTTGATTAATTCTCAAGTTTTAACGGAGTTTTCTTTTGCAGGTAGTGACATTAATGACAATAGCACTAACACAAACAATCCCCATATGTGGACTGGCCGTAGAGGTCCAGTCCATCTTTCTGTGGAGTTACCTGAAGGAACATGTTTATGCTCTTAAAATACATACAACAAACGGCTGATGCTTGTTCTCAGATTCAGCCAGACATGTTGGTCAAGGTTAATCAGGAATGGGAAAAGAGAATAGTCTTAACACTGCAACATGGTGGGCAGCACTTCGAACATATCCTATAAACGTTATGTTAAAACTCGAATAAGGATACATTAAAATGAAGAGCACCATTGGTTATTTTTGTGCAATTCTGCATCTGTTTGATATGTCACATGACTATCTTCCCAATTTAAAAAATAGAGTTGCATCCAAGATGGCTGACTTCAAGATGGTCGCCATACTGGTGACATACCCTAAAACCTTTTCCACCACTCCCATAATATATGTGCAGACACTGGATTAATATTTCCTTACCAACTTCCTCTTTATTAGGGTGTTTCCACACTTATGGACCAATAGATTCTTTAGAGTGTGGTGTTATTATGCATATGCTTTTTAGATTTATATTTATTTTTTTATTCAGTGCAACGTTTATTTTATATACATGGTATCTACTAATGTTATGTACATCTTACTCTTTTCCTGACACAGTTTACTAAATATACATGCTACAAAATGAAGAGTACAACTGAACAGCACAGTCTTCCCTCCCATCTCTATCAAACACGTCTGAATTTATTTGCAAAGACCTCTTGACAGCAGCAGCTCACGTTTGGTGTCAGCGCCAGTTATCCTTTTTCCCCCAGAAAGGAATAAAACAATCTTAAGAAATCCTTGTATAACTTTGAAAAAAGATAGGTTTTAGTTGTTCTCTGCAGTTAACTTGGAAAGAAAAAAAGTAAATTCCCCAGGTGCTGAAAGAGAAATCCTTTCAATTACCAACACTAAGCAGCTGTGTGGGATAGCCAGTCCAAAACAAAAATAAAGAAAATACACAGCACTCTAGTATGGTATTAAATAGGCCGTCGTGATAACAGTTACCATGTATTCATTAAAACATGTGAATCAATACATTGATAAATATATAGATACAAAGATAGGAGGAGGGGGCGCTCATAGTGCAGATCAATTTTTTATTTTAGTTTAAAACATGTAAAAACAAAACAATCAATGTTACTGAAACTCATACCATGAAGCTCACTGTGTGGGCCGGTTACCACATGATATGACCAACTCCAAAGTGCACAGATCGCATACCGCTGTCCTGTGTTCGGGACCTCACACCGTGCCGCCCGGCTGCAGATAACAGCCATGACTTGTCGGACCGGGGCTCAATTGGAGACAGCACGTCTGGCAGGCCATGCCCCAACATATCATGGATGTGACTAGTAGATGATCAGACTGTGTGTATGTAACCCTCTCCCCACTTGTGGGTAAAATCTATTGGTAGCTTAGCCATCCTTGACTTCGATCTACACACTACTCTGCAGAGCTAATGCTAGTTATGTGCCTCTGCCCAAGCTATATGTTATTTCACTGCTTGCCTGGGTAAGCCAACGGTGCGAATTACTGTTAATGCACCTCACGTTAACCTTTGGGGTACTATATATATATATATATATATATATATATTTATGGGTGCTTGTTACATATACGGGCGTCACTTTATAACTTTGCACTAAGATACCTACATACCATGATGTACCTGTTCTTCTCGTTTCCATTTCAGGTTGGAGTGTCCCTCGGTCGAATATTATACCAGGTGAGTATCCTTTTTTTATTTATTACAATGTACTTATACACCTTTAAGTATGAACCAAAATAGCATGAATGCGGATAACACTGACTTAATATAAACCCCACTAAACCCTCCGTCTCAGTGGTCCATGCAATACAAAAAAAACCATTGGTACCTTTTCAATAGCCAAGTAGACTATAGACCCGGGATTTAAAAAGAAAAGGAGATTTATGGTAAGAACTTACCTTTGTTAAATCTCTTTCTGCGAGGTACACTGGGTTCCACAGTGAATAACATTGGGGTGTAGAGTAGGATCTTGATCCAAGGCACAAACAGGCTAAAAGCTTTGACTGTTCCCAAGATGCTCAGTGCCGCCTCCTCTATAACCCCGCCTCCGTGCACAGCTCAGTTTTATTAACCAGTCCAATGCAGCAGCAGGTAAAAGAGACGACAACCGTTAGTAGCCACATACACCACATTCTCACGACAGGAGAAGGTATCAGCGGCTAATGCCATACAAACCCAAAGAAGCTAAGTGCGTCAGGGTGGGTGCCCTGTGGAACCCAGTGTACCTTGCAGAAAGAGATTTAACAAAGGTAAGATCTAACCATGAATCTCCTTTTCTGCAGTGGGGTACACTGGGATTCCACAGGGAATAACATCGGGGATGCCCTAAAGCAGTTCCTTATGGGAGGGGACGAACTGTAGCGGGCACAAGAACCTGGCGTCCAAAGGAAGCATCCTGGTAGGCGGAAGTATCAAAGGCATAGAACCTTATGAAAGTGTTCACTGAGGACCACGTAGCCGCCTTGCACAATTGTTCAAGGGTCGCACCACGGTGGGCCGCCCAAGAAGATCCAACAGACCGAGCAGAATGGGCTTTGATGGTAGCAGGAGCTGGAAGGCCAGCCTGTACATAAGCATGTGCAATCACCATTCTAATCCATCTGGCCAAGGTCTGCTTGTTAGCAGGCCAGCCACGTTTGTGAAAACCAAACAGCACAAAGAGAGAATCAGACTTCCTAATGAAGGCTGTCCTCTTCACATAGATACGGAGAGCCCGTACCACATCCAAAGACCTCTCTTTGGAAGACAATTCGGGAGAGACAAAGGCCGGAACCACAATCTCCTAGTTAAGGTGGAAAGAAGACACCACCTTAGGTAGATAACCAGGGCGCGGTCGAAGAACCGCTCGATCACTGTGAAAAATCAGATTGGGGGACCTACAAGACAAGGCACCCAAATCTGATACCCGTCTAGCAGAGGCAATAGCCAGCAGAAACAATACCTTAAGAGAAAGCCACTTAAGGGGGGTAATTCCAAGTTGATCGCAGAAGGATTTTTGTTAGCAATTGGGCAAAACCATGTGCACTGCAGGGGAGGCAGATACAAAAATCCTGCTGCGATCAACTTGGAATTACCCCCACGGTCCGCAGATTCAAGAGGTTAAAACGGAGACTCTTGCAAGGCCTCCAGAACCACTGACAAATACTAAGGAGCCACAGGTGGGACATAGGGAGGTTAAATCCGTAAAACACCCTGAGTGAATGTATGAACATCAGGCAGAGTCGCAGTTTTTCTCTGAAACCATACCGAGAAGGCAGAAATATGAACCTTGAGGGAGGCCAGCCGAAGGCCCAAGTCCAGGCCCTGTTGTAGGAAGGCCAAAAATTAGGCCGTACTAAACCTGTAAACTACATGATTGTTAGATGCGCACCAAGCAAAGTAAGAATTCCAGACCCTATGGTAAATCCGTGCAGAAGCCGGCTTACGAGCCTTCAACATAGTTTGAAAGACCGCCTCAGAAAATCATTTGGCCCTCAGTACGGGAGCTTCAAGGGCCATGCCGTCAAACCCAGCCGGGCCAGAACCTGGAAGACACAAGGGCCCTGAACGAGGAGGTCTGGTCGTTGTGGAAGCAGAAGAGGACGCTCCAGTGGGAGACCCTGTAGGTCTGAGAACCTATGCCATCTGGGCCAAGCCTGAGCTATCAGAAGTAGGATTCCTCCTTCTTGCTTGAACTTCCTCACTGAAATTGAGCGTACTCTACCATGTCGAAACCCGACACCATGAGGCCTAGTACTTGCATTGCAGAGTGTATCGACACTCGCGGGCGAGAGAGGAAGCATCGCATCCTGACCTGAAGTTTCAAGATTTTCTCCTGAGACAAGAACAACCGCTGGTTGTGTCTGTTCAACAACGCCCCCAGGTTCACCATGCTCTGAGCAGGGACCAGGGATGATTGTTTCCAGTTGATGAGCCTCCCGTGGGCTTGCAGAAACTGGACCGTCAGATCCAAATGACGGAGAACGTCTGGGGAATTCGCCAGGATCAGCAAGACATCCAGATACAGTAGGATCCTGATACCCTGACGGCGGAGCAGGTCCGTCATCACCGCCATTACCTTGGTGAAGATTCGCTGAGCCGTAGTCAGTCCAAAGAGTAAGGCTCGGAATTGATAATGGAGGTTGCCGATAGCAAACCGCAGGTATTGCTAATGCGACATGGAAATAGGTATATGTAGTTAAGCATCCTGTATGTCCAAGGATACCATATAGTCCCCTGGTCCCAAAGCCAGGACAATAGAGCGAAGGGTTTCCTTACAAAACTTGGAGACCCTCACAAACTTGTTCAAAGACTTGAGGTTGAGAATGGGCCGAGAGGAATCATTCGGTTTCGGGACTAGGAACAGCGTTGAATAGTACCTCCTGCCTCTGAGCCAAAGGCACCGGCACTACCACTCCTGTGTCCAAGAGGGACTGAACCACTGAACACAGAGTCTTTGCCTTTACCTGATCCGAAGAGATGTCTGTCAGGCAAAAGTGATGAGGGGGGCGTTTCTTGAAGGATATGGTGTTTCCGTGAGTGACAACTTCCTGTACCCAGGCGTCTGAAGTTGTCTTCAACTCTATTTTGGAAGCAGGCTGATGGGCAGCCCAGGCACGTTTAGGTTTGGGCTTAGTGGATTTGGAAGTGCGAGCCTGTATCGGGTATGCTTGACCCTTTGCCTAACCTGCAGGTCGAAAGGAACGAAAGGAAGTACTCTTAGCCTTTGGAGCCGAAGGACTAGTACTAGGCAGACATGCAGTCTTAGCAGATGCTAAATCAGCAATGATCTTGTTGAGATCTTCCCCAAAAAGTATGTTTCCCTCAAAAGGGATCACCTCCAAGGCCTTTCTAGAGTCCAGATCTACAGACCAGGACCGCAACCAGAGAATCCGGCGAGCCAGAATAGACGTAGTAGATGCTCTGGCCACCAGGATACCTGCATCAGATGCCACAACAATATATGAAAGACACTGCCTAGCATTATCAAGAAAATTAGACGGTAGTTCCGCCTCTATAGCTTTAGCAGCCCAAGAGGATGCAATAGTAAGCCTATGCATAGCTCAGGCAAGAGTGTAAATAGACTTCGAGCAACCCTCCACACACTTATTCGTCGGTCCCCTTAGGGAGGCGACGGTAGTGACAGGCAGAGCAGATGAGAACACCAGACGTGCAACTTGTGAATCCACCAGCAGCGGTGTTTCCTAATTGTTACTTAACTCTGCAGCGAGGGGATAACGAGCTAGCATCTTCGTAGACAAGGAAAACTTCTTACCCGGTTTTCCTAGGATTCCTGACTAATATCAACCAAGTGGTCAGAATGAGGTAAAACCAACTTAGTAACCTTCTGACGTTTAAAGTTATCTGGTTTCGCAGAGGTAGCTGGAAGCCCTTCATCATCATTGATTTGAAGTATCAGCCTGATAGCCTCCAAGCGGTCAGGAACATCCACCTGTGTCAGAAATTCCCCATCAGAAGCATCTGCATCAGAGTCTGAAGGGTCAGTGAAAGCGCCATCAACATCGGATGAGGTATCCGAAACATGTGTGGATTGTGAGGAAGTAATGGCCTGTTTAGATGACCCCTTGGTCTTAGGCGGACGAGAGTCAGGATTTTGCTTAGCCAGTGACTGATGTAATTGCAGTAACCGAGAGAACAGAGTATCTGCCCACGGCGTATTAACTGCAGGGACAATATGTGACTGTAATCGCACAGGAGGTCCCACAGGGGACGCAAGTCTAATTACCAGTTGTCAGTAAATTAGAGAAAACAACCTAAGGTGAGTAATGATTTGCCCCCTTTGCTGCAGACTGACCATGGGGTATTAGAACCCCCCAGTACCTGAACCCTCAGCTGCTACGTTTTCCTCCGACAAATCCGTGGCATCAACACTGCATGGTGCAGGATCAGCCATGGATTTACCACCCTGTGTAGCAGACATGATATGTAAGCGTAACCCCAGGGTGTAACAGTACAAGATAAGCAGACAAACTACTACCTGACAAAAATCCCCTGTATGGTGTGCCTGCAAGGCAGAACACTAACAGAGGATTTCTGAGGTAAAATGTGAGGCAAAATGTGAGATAAACTGTGAATGAAAAACAGATTAAAATACGTATATCCTGTGAAATACCTATATTATCTAATAACCCTTGTATATTGCAGGGTTAATCTTTGGCTAACTCTTATTAACTGTGGCTGCAAGCTTTTTCATGCACCCCTATGTAAACTCAATCGTTCTAAACCTGTGTCAGCTGCTCCTTAGTAATTTATCAGCCAGGTAACTAGTGTACCTTTAAAAGCCATAAGGTATATGGCAGGTACACATTAAACCTAGTGGGCATATTTGCAGTTATATTATGTGTGATACAGTTGCCAGGTTTAAATTTTTAAGACTCAGAGATATAGTGTAGGACCTGCATGAAGGTGGGGTACCTTGGCGAGCGGTATGCAGGCTTCCTTGCATTGGCCAATTCACTAACTAAACCCCCATCATTTATTTATTGATGTTGTGAGGACAAGTGAGCTTGCTATGGTGAGTGCTGAATTTTCTGTTTTTATATATTTAAGTAGATGGCCATGGGCTACATGCACTCCACCCTATGAGTGGTGAGTGCAGGCATTGCACCCAGCTTCTGGGGTGGCGAGTGCTGTGGTTTTTTATTTGTCTATATATATATTTTTTTATATATATATATATATATATATAGAGAGAGAGAGAGAGAGAGAGAGATAACAATGCACAGTAAAGACTGGATGTGCATCACAGGGTACTTGTACTAAATAACCTTGAATGTATGCACTTGTTCTTAACTAATACTGTCTAGATGACATATAGAATACTTAAGTGTCCTGTAAATGCACAGCACTGATGAAGCAGGCGGCATTACAGAGGAGGCACTGCTGACCAGTCCCAGAGTCAGCGTAGCATGTGTGTAATGGCGCCCAAACGCTGACAGGGAGTGAGGAAGACAGAGAGATGCAGCTGAAGGGCGGGAACATTTACTCTAAATGCCGCCCAGGGGCTGGGGGAGGGGCTACAGGTCAGGGACTTATCCCCTTGCTGGACTTCACCACCGGGTACTGTGGGCCATAATAAAATGGTTTTATATATATATATATATATATATATATATATATATATAACCGACCTGTGCCCCTGCCCTGGTGGTCTAGTGGGGTCCCTGTACCAACACAGTGTCCACGCCAGCACCAGATCGCAGTTTTCGGCGGGTCCCGCCTGGGGAACCCTCTTACCTCCTCCCTTGATGCGGCCACGCAATCCTGGAGAGCTGCGGCAAGTGTGCGCGCCCTAGGTGAAGGACAGGAGCCTCCGCTGTAAGTAACCGGCAACCAGGGATGTGGGAGTATACAGCGCCGCCGCGGGAAGTGATGGAGCTGCAGCAGGAGATGTCAGAATGACATCTAGCACTAAGAATGCCTCTGCAGCCCTTGAAGACTTCTATCTTCTTTTAAAAAAGCTCTTTTAAGGGCTGCTGGAGCAGCCCTTCCTGTTAGTGTCCTGCCTGCAGGGCACCAACTTATAAACTGAGCTCCTGTGCACGGAGGCGGGGTTATAGAGGAGGCGGCGCTGAGCATCTTGGAACAGTCAAAGCTTTTAGCCTGTTAGTGCCTCGGATCACGATCCTACACTACACCCCGATGTTATTCCCTGTGGAACCCCAGTGTACCTCGCTGCAGAAACAAAGATACCTGCGCAGTGAGGGAGTCAATAAAAGGTAGTTCTCACTATTACTATTGTTCCGTAGCAGTCAGTGAGTTCCCCTTCTAATACACCGTCTATTGGCGGGAGATATACAGTGGGGCAAAAAAGTATTTGGACAGCCACCGATTGTGCAAGTTGACCCACTTAAAAAGATGAGAGGTCTGTAATTTCCATCATAGGTACACTTCAACTGTGAGAGACAGAATCTGGAGGGAAAAAAAACAGGAAATCACATTGTATGATTTTTAAACAATTACTTGTATATTCTTGTGGAAAATAAATATCTGGACACCTACCAAGCAGCAAGATTTTATCTCTCACAAACCTGTTACTTCTTCTTTAAGAAGCTCTTCTATCCTCCACTCGTTACCTGTATTAATGGTACCTGTTTGAACTGGTTATCTGTATAAAAGACACCTGTCCACACCCTCAAACAGTCAGACTGCTACCTCTCCACCATGGCCAAGACCAGAGAGCTGTCTAAGGACACCAGGGACAAAATTGTAGAGCTGCACAAGGCTGGGATGAGCTACTCGACAATAGGCAAGCAGCTTGGTGAGAAGAGATCAACTGTTTGTGCAATTATTAAAAAATGGAAGAAATACAAGATCACTGACAATCTACCTCGACCTGGGGCTCCATGCAAGATCTCACCTCGTGGGGTATCAATGATCTTGAGAATGGTGAGGAATCAGCCCAGAACTACATGGGGGTACCTGGTAAATGACCCCAAGAGAGCTGGGACCACAGTCACAAAGGTTACCATTAGTACCACACTACGTCATCATGGATTGAAATCCTGCTACGGCCGAAAGATCCCCCTGCTTAAGCCGGCACATGCCCAGGCCCATTTAAAGTTTGCCAGTGACCATCTGGATGATCCAGAGGAGGATTGGGAGAATGTAATGTGGTCAGATGAGAGCAAAATCAAACTTTTTGGTATAAAATACACTCGCCGGGTTTAGAGGGAGAAGAATAATGAATGGCATCCCAAGAACACCATACCCACTGTGAAGTATGGGGTGGAAACATCATGCTTTTGGGCTGCTTTTCTTCAAAGGGTACAGGACGACTGATCCATATTAAGGAGAGGATGAATGGGGCCATGTATCGTGAGATTATGGGCAAAAAACTCCTTCCCTCAGTAAGAACATTGAAGATGGAACGTGGCTGGGTCTTCCAGCATGACAATAACCCCAAACACACTGCCCGGGTAACTAAGGAGTGGCTCCGTAAGAAGCATTTCAAGGTCCTGTAGTGGCCTAGCCAGTCTCCAGACCTCAACCCAATAGAAAATCTGTGGAGGGAGTTGAAAGTCCGTGTTGCCCAGCGACAGCCCCAAAACATGACAGATCTAGAGAAGATCTGCATGGAAGAGTGGGCCAAAATACCTGCTACAGTATGTACAAACCTGGTCAAGAACTACAGCAAACGTTTGACCTCTGTAATTGCCAACCGAGGTCATATTACAAAGTATTGAGTTAAACTTTTTGATTGTCCAAATATTTATTTTCCGCAAGAATATACAAATAAATTGTTTAAAAATCATACAATGTGATTTCCTAGTTTTTTTTTCAGATTCTGTCTCTCACAATTGAAGTGTACCTATGATGGAAATTACAGACCCCTCTCATCTTTTTAAGTGGGTCAACCTGCACAGTCGGTGGCTGTCCAAATACTTTTTTGCCCCACTGTATATTCACTGCGGGTATCTGTGGGAATTGACAGGAGCAACTAAGGTGGCATCTGAGAGGAATAAGGTACAATCTCTTGAGCAATTCCTCTCCTCCTGGATGGTAGGACGGAATGGGCAAAGGGATTTAAATGATGCACTGGTGACGGTATCCGGAGAATCAGTATTAGGGGATGGGGTCTAAACTCTGCACTAGGGTCCAGGGCAGAGTTTAACGCATAGGCCTTTAGCGGGAGCAACAAATGGCCATGTAGCAGATTGTAGACATATCCAGGTGTAACGGTACTCTAAATATATGTATATAACCTTATATGTCCTTGGGCTCTTCGTTCCTGGAGAAAGTTCCTGGTCTCGCTCTGCTTCCACGCCACAATACAGGGTGAATAAAGTCTCAGGAACGCGTTGTAATCTATACACTGTGATGTAGCTCCCTGGTCACCAGATACTCTAGGTATACTATTGTCCACGCGGTGAGAGGTAATGCCTTACATGCACCAGTTCACCAAAATGATAGTCTCTCACTGGATGTAACTCGGGGATACTGGGTAGAGGTTATCACAGTAGTACCTTCCTGGTATGCATAACAAAAGTTCTCTCACACTGTCTCCGCTGCTTGTGAGCTATTGTCTGATATTATGTGTCAGATGCTTGATCTGTGGCCGGGGAGCTAAACTCCAGCTAGGATGTAACAGGCATCAATCCTCTCTATTGGCTCACTCCCCCTGCTCTCCACAGTTGCTGTGCTGCGATCTTCCTGTACTCCGCTATAATCACTCCCCCGACTCTGTGGTGGGTGGTGGCCTCTGATGAATAATCACTCCCAAACGCAGCTAACGAGTCCAGCAGTTGACAGGGTAGATTAATGCATTGCCTCTGGGACCTCCAGGCCTAGTCTACCTCTGCAGATGCACTGCTGCAGCCGGTAACCGCGGTGAGGAGAGACCTCAACCGGATCTGAGCATTGGGGCGGTACTGCGGGAACCTCTTCTCCCTCCTCCTAGCAATAGCCACTGACTCTCTCCGCTCCCCTCCTCCGGCTCTCTACCTCGCATCTAGCAGCGGCTGGCGGTCCGACGAGGCGCATCAGCTGAGGTCCCCGATCTGGTAGGTGAGAGGATACCCTAGCAATAGGCAGCCAAGCAAGGCTCCCTCCTCCCGGTTCTCGCCGTTCTCCTCCATTTCTCCCCCGTGCTACCAACCACTCGTCCCTTACTCTCCTGCGTGCAGCCTCAAGAAACTTCCTGGCAGTTACAGCGCACCCCAGTGCTCCCCCCGGGTGTGGTATGGAAGGTAGATAGTAACTAGGTCGACAGGGTCTCTAGGTCGACAGGGTCTCTAGGTCGACAGGGTCTACGTCGACAGGTCAAAAAGTCGACATGAGTTTTTTATGTTTTTTGGTGTGGTTTGCTTCGTAGAGTGACCGGGAACCCAAATTAGTGCACCGTGTCCCCTTGCATGGCTCGCTTCGCTTGCCATGCTTCGGGCAAGGTGCCTCGTTTCGCTCGGCACAGATTAGCGTTCCAACTTTAGTCCACGTGGATCGTTAAGTATGAAAAGGTTGAAAAAAAGGAAAAAAAAACTCATGTCGACCTTTTGACCTGTCGACCTAGAACATGTCGAAAAAGAGACCCTGTCGACCTAGTTACTGTCGACCAATAGTGGTCGATCTAGAGACCGGATCCCCTTTCCCCCATGACATTTATGCTAACCGGCTACCCCAATGCAGCTACACTATGGGGATACACGGTGCCTGACATAACATGTACAGCAGCCACACATACAATTATTACTTATTAAATAAATACATCAGTCCTTACAATATTAGCATTACTAGCCCAGTTATACCCAACGGGCTACATGTAGTTTAATGTGATGCAAATGACGGTGACATTAATATTATTGTATAAAATATATGTTTTAAGTATTTACTGTAAATTGCTGTGTGCAACAGAGAGTGTACTAGTATCTGTGTATGATGAATCTTCAGGTATCACCAGTGACAAATATTCTATATATATTCCCTATTCCCGTAATGGTCCTATCATGCTGTTTCCGATATGCAAATGAATCTATTTTATATGAATTTTTTATGACCATTTGTTCACGTTGTTTAAGGAATGTATGTAAATACTATTATTATGTTACAAAGTATTGGAGTTTAGATGATGTGTATTTTAATTACAAACAGCTCGACTTTGATGTGGAGCAGCTGTCCTGGCTTCAAGGTACAAGTCTCACTAACATTGATTGTTTTGTTTTTACATGTTTTAAACTAAAATTAAAAATTGATCTCCACTATGAGCGCCCCCTCCTCCTATATTTGTATCTAGAATCTAAACTACTCCAGGAATCCAGAGTTGACCTTTGGGAGAGGTGCAGCAGATTTTAAAAACGAGATTTATGGTAAGAACTTACCTTTGTTAAATCTCTTTCTGCGAGGTACACTGGGCTCCACAAGGATTAGACAATGGGGTGTAGAGTAGGATCTTGATCCGAGGCACCAACAGGCTCAAAGCTTTGACTGTTCCAAAGATGCACAGCGCCGCCTCCTCTATAACCCCGCCTCCCTGCACAGGAGCTTAGTTTTTAGTTAACCAGCCCAATGCAGTAGCAGGAAAAGAGACGACAACGGTTAGTAGCCACATACACCACACTCTCACGACAAGAGAAGTGTCAGCGGCTAATGCCATACCAACCCAAAGAAGCTAAGTGCGTCAGGGTGGGCGCCTTATGGAGCCCAGTGTACCTCGCAGAAGGAGATTTAACAAAGGTAAGTTCTTACCATAAATCATGTTTTCTGCTGCGGGGTACACTGGGCTCCACAAGTATTGGACAATGGGGATGTTCTAAAGCAGTTCCTTATGGAAGGGTCGCACTGTAGCGGGCACAAGAACCCGGCGTCCAAAGGAAGCATCCTGGGAAGCGGCAGTATCGAAGGCATAGAACCTTATTAACGTGTTCACTGAGGACCACGTAGCCGCCTTGCACAATTGTTTCAAGGGTCGCATCACGGCAGGCCGCCCAAGAAGGTCCAACAGACCGAGTAGAATGGGCCGTAATGTGAGCAGGAGCTGACAGACCAGCCTTCACATAAGCATGTGCAATCACCATTCTAATCCATCTGGCCAGGGTCTGCTTGTGAGCAGTCCAGCCACGTTTGTGAAATCCAAACAAAACAAAGAGAGAATCAGATTTTCGAACAGAAGCAGTTCTCTTCACGTAGATACGGAGAGCCCGTACCACATCCAAAGACCGCTCTTTGGGAGACAAATCAGGAGAGACAAAGGCCGGAACCACAATCTCCTGATTAAGGTGGAACGAAGAAACCACCTTAGGTAAATATCCGGGACGAGTCCTAAGAAATGCCCGGTCACTGTGAAAAATTAGATATGGGGAACTACAAGACAAGGCACCCAGATCCGACACTCTTCTAGCAGAGGCAATAGCCAGCAAGAACACCACCTTAAGGGAAAGCCACTTAAGGTCAGCTGAACCCAGGGGTTCAAACGGAGGCTCCTGCAACGCCTCCAAAACCACCGACAAGTCCCAAGGAGCCACAGGCAGGACATAGGGAGGTTGGATACGCAACACACCCTGAGTGAAAGTATGAACATCAGGTAAAGTCGCAATTTTTTCTCTGAAACCACACCGACAAGGCAGAAATATGAACCGTGAGGGAGGCCAGATGCAGGCCTAAATCTAGGCCCTGCTGCAGAAAAGCCAAAAGTTTGGCTTTACTAAACTTGGAAGCGTCATAATTATTAGATGCGCACCAAACAAAGTAGGAATGCCAGCCCCTATAGTAAATCCGAGCAGAAGTCGGTTTCCGGGCCCGCAACATAGTTTTAATGACCTCTTCAGAAAAACCCTTAGCCCTTAAGACGGAAGTTTCAAGAGCCATGCCGTCAAAGACAGTCGGGCTAGGTCCTGGTAGACACAGGGGCCCTGAACGAGGAGGTCTGGGCGTTGTGGAAGCAGAAGTGGACGCTCTGACGATAAGCCTTGCAGGTCTGAGAACCAGGGCCGTCTGGGCCACGCCGGAGCTATGAGAAGCAGATTTCCTTTTTCTTGCTTGAACTTCCGAATTACCCTGGGCAGGAGTAACACCGGAGGGAGCACGTACGGCAGCCGAAACCTCCACGGCACCGCCAGCGCATCCACGAATGCTGCTTGAGGATCCCTTGTCCTTGCTCCGAAGGCCGGAACCTTGTGATTGTGTCGAGACGCCATCAGATCCACGTCTGGAAGACCCCACTTTTCCATGAGGAGTTGAAACACAACTGGATGGAGGCCCCACTCGCCGGCATGCACGTCCTGACGACTGAGAAAGTCTGCTTCCCAATTCAGGACTGCCGGAATGAATATTGCCGATATGGCCGGTAGATGGCGTTCCGCCCAACATAGAATCCGTGAGACTTCCTTCATTGCGAAACGGCTTTGAGTGCCGCTTTGATGATATATGTAAGCCACTGTGGTGGCGTTGTCCGACTGTACTTGAACAGGACGATTCTGAATTAAATGCTGGGCCAGGTTCAAAACATTGAAGATGTCACGATCCGGGTATCTGGACGCCATTATTTACCTTTCAGGTGTCTCCTAAGGCTGTCCCAGCGTCCTAGGCCCGGTTCCCAGCTGTGTGGCTAGCATTCATACATCATGTCTCATCTCTACTGATCCGTGAATGTTGTCCTTCTAATGCCCGGGCGACTGGCATAGCGTCACCTGCCAGTGGGGCCTCAGGCATCATCTCCGTATTCTCAACTCATTACAGGGTATGTGGCACTCCTCACCTACTGTGGCCGCGGCCGTCCGTGCTGAAGGTTTGAGACGCAAGTCGGCGTTCTCTGTGTTCACCGCCGCCATTACAGAGGAATCTCCATGTGGTGTTACAAACAAGGTTTCCCTCCACTGGCCGGTATGGGCGCAGCCATCTTGGTTCCAGTCACATGATCCTGACCTCCAATCCATAGCTCCGCTGAAGTCTGCCTAATTGGTCATCCAATCCCTGCATACCTAAGGGTATAAAGGGACTGAGCCTGCACTAGGAAATCGTCAGTGCTTTGGTTGTCAAACCTTGTTTCCAGTCTCTATCTCCTGTGGTTGTTTTGTTCCAGGTTTCCAGCTCCTGTCTCCAGTTACCACTAAGAGACCCGCACCAGCTTATCACCTTGCGGTGCAGCCTGACTCTGCAGTCTTCTATGACTACTCCAGCTTCCAGCTACAGATCCATCTGCTTCCAGCGGTCAGCTTCCAGCAGTGATCAACTACCTTAAAGTGCCGGTGCTTTTCCAGCGGATACCTACATACCATCGGTACCCACGAACCATCGGTACTTGCATATTATCATTTCCTATATCTTCGCTCCCTAGCTTCATTCTACCACCTGGCTGGTTCCATCCAGCATCCACTCCATGTTTTCAACACCTGGCTGGTTCCATCCAGCATTCACAGCAGTTACCTCAACTACAGTGCTACCAGCTTCCAGTGATACATCTGCTGGTGTGTTCTTCGGCTACTCTCACTACTACGGACGGGTCTGGTAAGGACATTCCATCTCCGGGACATTAAGAACTGTACCCTTTGCTACCAGGACCCTGTGGTTTCTGCAAAGCCTATAGTGATCCAGGAACTGTTTTATGTTTACTACTGTATATCTTCATTCATTTACCACTGCTGTGAATACATGGAGTTCTGTTAATAAACTTTTATTGACTTTTAATCCTGGTTGTCATGGTCACGTCTTCGGGCAACCTTCCTACACCGTACTCATATGTCTAGGGGTCTGATTAAACCTCCCAAGTTTAGTTTCACCTCAGCCCCTAAAACTGAGGCTTCCTCCCGTCAGCTCAGGCCCTCAGTTGTCACAGAAGACTGCCCGCAATTCCAGAATGTTTATCGAGAGGAGAGATTCCTCCTTGGTCCACCGACCCTGAAGGGAGTGTTGCTCCAGCACCGTGCCCCAACCTCTTAGACTGGCATCTGTCATCAACAGGACCCAGTTGGATATCCAGAAGGGACGGCCCCTGCACAACTGTTGGTCCCAAAGCCACCAAAGTAGCGACAGACGGACCTCCGGAATCAATGAGATCATGTGAGACCTGATCCGGTGAGGCAGGTCGTCCCACTTGGCTAGAATCAGCCCCTGGAGGGGGCGAGAATAGAATTGAGCATACTCCACCATGTCGAATGCTGAGACCATGAGGTCCAGCACCTGCATCGCCGAATGTATCGACACTTGCAGACGAGAAAGGAAGCAACGAATCCTGTCCTGAAGCTTCAGGACTTTCTCCTGAGACAAGAACAACCGCTGGTTGTGAGGGTCCAATAGCGCTCCCAGGTGCACCATGCTCTGAGCAGGGACCAGGGAGGATTTCTTCCAGTTGATGAGCCACCCGTGGGCTTGTTGAAACCGGACCGTCATATCCAGATGACACAGGAAAAGTTCTGGGGAATTTGCCAGTATCCTGACCCCTTGACGGCGGAGTACCACCGTCATCACCGCCATTACTTTGGTGAAAACTCACGGAGCCGTTGTTAAACCAAAAGGTAACGCCCGAAACTGGTAATGAAGGTTGCCAATAGCGAACCTCAGGTATTGCTGATGTGACGCTGCTATAGAAATATGCAGGTAAGCATCCTGTATATCCAGGTAGACAATGTAGTCCCCAGCTTCCAAGGCCAGAACTATAGAGCGAAGGGTTTCCATACGGAACTTGGAAACCTTCACAAATTGAGGTTGAGAATGGGCCGGGAGGACCCATTCGGTTTCGGGACTAGAAACAGCGGAGAATAGTACCCCCGGCCCTCTGAGCAAGAGGCACCTGTACTACAACTCCTGTATCCAGGAGGGTCTGTACCACCGAATGCAGAGTGTTTGCCTTTGTCTGGTCCGACGGGACGTCTGTCTGGCAAAATCGATGAGGGGGTCGGTTTTTGAAGGCTATGGCGTAACCTCGAGTGACGACTTCCCGTACCCAGGCATCTGAAGTGGTCTTCAACCATTCCTGGGTATACTCTAGAAGCCGCCCCCCACCCTGGGATCCCCCAGGGGGAGGCCCGCTCCGTCATGCAGCAGGCTTATCGGTCTTGGTAGCTGGCTGACGGGCAGCCCAGGCTCTTTCGGGCTTCGGCTTACCAAGTTTGGAGGTGCGGGCCTGCTTGTGGTACACCTGGCCTTTTGCTTAACCTGAAGGACGAAAGGACGTACCTTTAGCCTTCGACACAGAAGAAGCGGTATGTGGTAGACAGGCAGTTTTGGCAGTAGCCAAGTCAGCCACTATCTTATTTAAGTCCTCCCCAAACAGAATATCTCCTTTGAAAGGGAGTACCTCCAGGGTTTTTCTAGAGTCCAGATCCACACAATATCCGGCGAGCCAGGACTGACGTAGTAGAGGCCTTGGCTGCTAGGATACCGGCATCCGAAGCCGCCTCTTTAATATAGCGAGAAGCTGTGACAATATATGACAAGCATTGTCTAGCATGGTCAGAGGAGATTTCAGTATCTAACTCCAAGGCCCATGCTTCAATAGTCTCCGCAGCCAATGTAGCTGCAATAGTGGGCCTTTGCTCAGCACCCGTGAGGGTGTAAAACGCTTTCAGACAACCCTCCACACGCTTATCCGTAGGCTCTTTTAGAGACGTGATGGTAGTGACAGGCAGAGCTGAGGAAACCACCACCCTGGCCACATGTGAGTCCACTGGAGGACTTTTTCGGGAAAAATCATTATTCACACCTGATGTTAATTCCCCTCTAATTGGACCCCCCCCCCCCCCCTCGATGTTTAATCTCATTAACCATGGCATGCTCTAAGAAGGAAAACAGAATATATATGACCGCTATTGAAAATTTTACCTGCTATTTGTGTATATATTGCAAATGTACGCAAGTATAGAGAGTTTTGGGATACTGCTTGCTGATGGAGCTTTACTATGGTAAAATATCTGTTGTTTTTAATTATGTGCACAGAAAACAGGATGACTGATACTGTTAAAATGTAAAAATCTGGATTAGTTAGAATTATGTTTGCAATTATAGCTGTCATTCAAATGATGCAACAAGGATTAAGGACAGCAACAACAATCAAAACACCCCAATTCACAACATATTGGCACACTAAATATTTACAATTTTACATACTTTTATAGTTTCTTGATCCAATCATGAGATAACGAGTGGCACAGAGGAAGGTGAGATCCATGCAGAAAGTAAGTAGTACTGTAAGCAAGAGTCAAGACTGACAAAGAAAACATGAAAGAAGAAGAGTAAAAATAGCAGAAAGACTGGAAATGCGTAGGTTAGGCAATATCTGCTAAGAATCATTGCTCTCCTCCATGTTAGCTTTTATGCATCAAATTACAGCTGGCATTTAAATACATTTATATATATATATATATATATATATATATATATATATATATATATATATATATATGTAACCCCCAAAGAAATCTAGAGTAAGAGGGGTATTTATCAAAGCTCAGAGAGAGATAAAAGTGTGAGAGACAAAGTGCCAGCCAATAGGCTACTGCACTATTTGAAAAAGGACAGTTATGAGCTGATTGGTTGGTACTTTATTTCTCACAATTTCATCTCTCTTCAAGCTTTGATATATACCCCCCTAAAAGACAAAGAACCCAAACAGGAGCTTAAGAAGGAAGATATGTAAAGAATGCACAACTGGATCTGTTTTTTCATACAATCATTTAAGCTAACAATTTCATGTACTTGTATTTGTGAAAGACACTCAGTAAGCAATGTGCCTGTAATTAAGCTTTGTGCACCAATTTACCACACTGATCACTTAAGGACTTAAGTAGTGTGAATACGGTCTCTGTTGTCATGGCATATTTTGCATATTTTTGCACTGCCGATGCTGGGAAAGTTAAGCAATATGGTTCACATAATGTACGTGAACCTTACGACTAGAGAGGTGGGATAGAGGGGTCTGGGCAATATTCAGTAAGAGCAAGTTAATGCAATTGCTTCTTATTCATACCAGTAATTATGCGCACATATGCCAGTATCTTTTGCACTAGCAATATACAGTGTTGTGAAAATACATGCGCATACGAGGGATGTGCAATACGTTTCTGGATGTGCAGTGCATAGGTAGAGTAGACACAATATGTCTGATTGTGAACTTTAATCTCTGACTAAAGTTCTTGTGAAATGTCAAGACAAAGAACCGTATAAAAGAAGCACTGCACACTGTGAAGGAAGTGAACTTGTTGACTTCTTCAAACTCGATATGGAGCTCAACAGAGGCAACTGAAGAATCATGATCTTCTACGACTTCAAGAATACAAGAGAGTTTTGACCGAGTACAAACTGCTTTTGTGGAGGAAGCACCTTCCCAAACCACTGTGTTCAGTGGTTTGCGGAATTTCAGCGTGGGAGACGGTCCCTGGAAGACTAGGAGCGCTGCGGCCGACCTGTGTCCACCATCACCAAAGACAATGTTGCTACTGTGCAGGCCATAGTTGAGGTTGGCACCAGGGTGACCGTGGCCAAGTTAGAGAAGGAGATTCTAGCCAGGTTTGATGGAGGTCACTCAATCTCTGTTTGGGAGATCATCAGTGGCGATGAATCCTGGATCTGCATTTTGACCCAAAGACCAAACAACAGTTGGAGGTGCGCTGCCACAGATGTGTGTGAGCGCTTGGCCAAGCAGATGGTGGCTGTTTTTTATGGCCGAGATTTGTCATGTAGTTATGGGATGCAGTTAAAAATAGGATTTTAATTACCTACCGGTAAATCCGTTTCTCGTAGTCCATAAGGGATATTGGGAAATTAGTACGATGGGGTATAGACAGAGTCCAAATGAGCCGATGCACTTTCAATTTCTTCAACTGGGTGTGCTGGCTCCTCCCCTCTATGCCCCCTCCCACAGGCAGTTATAGGTAAAATAGTGCCTGAAGGAGAATGGACATACTTGAGAGAAGGAACATAACAACAATGAGTGGTGAGATTCACACACCAGCACACCAAGAACATAAAACTACCAGCAATGGCTGGTAAGAAAACAGCAACATCTGAACAGGTAACCATAGAAGAGAAAACCTGCAGAAAAGTCAACACACTGAGGCGGACGCCTAATATCCCTTATGGACTACGAGAAAAGGATTTACCGGTAGGTAATTAAAATCCTATTTTTTCTAGCATCCATAAGGGTTATCGGGGAATTAGTACAATGGGGACGTCCCAAAGCTTCAAGAACGGGCAGGAATGTGCGGAGATGTCTGCAGCGCCTCCTGCCCAAACTGGGTATCCTCTTTGGCCAGGGTATCAAACCTGTAGAACTTCACAAAGGTGTTCTTCCCCGACCAGGTAGCAGCTTGGCATAGTTGCAAGGCCGAGACTCCACGGGCAGCCGCCCAGGAAGACCCCACTGATCTTGCAGAGTGGGCCTTCAGAGACTGTGGAAAAGGTAAGGCTGCCGACACATAGAAAAACAACAAAAAAAATAGCTGCGCCTGTGTATAGTAATTACTCAGCAAACAAATCTAATAACCCAAACCAGGGATTAGAGAATGTTAAATGCACGTACGCCTCTATAAGGAGTTGTGTGATACTCCTATATGTATTAGTTGAGCAAAAAGAGAAAAATAATAGAAGCGCTCATATCATTATAACATTATAATACCCTGAATCATTTTTACAACCAGAGTCAATGAAAATTAAAAATATATATTTATTTGTCAGAAGAAAATAAATAAAAAACAGTTTCTTTAGAAAAATATAGTATATAAAACACAGTGTGCTGTCCCTATTTTCACTGAAAGACCACAATATATGGATATAAAAAATTCACATGAATAAAGTTTATATTATTCCAATAGCCAGTTGGAGCCGTATAGTTAACTAAATAACTGGTTGCAGTCCAAATGTAACACGCTGTTTATAATACTTGTGGAACACTGTAGCAAACACTGTTGTAGAATAATGTTTCCTGTTAACTTGAACACAGTTACTTTGTATGTGATAGTTGCTGATTGCAAGTATAGGGCTCTTAGATATATGTTTAGCCGTAATAAGAAAGCCTCCGAGTTCAAGCAGCTGATATAAACACAGCAATTAGAGTGATTTGTTACCTCTCCAATGGGGCTGGTGAACCCGAGCGTCCAACGTTTGCCCAAACTGATGTAAAGCAGGAGGGTACGTAGCTTGTGTGTCTGTGCGGGCCACAGGGATCCCACTGCCGATGGTCTCCTCAATTACCCTAGGCGTGCACCGCCTGATGCAGAATCACCGGAAGAAAGTGAATGTGTACCTAGCCAGCTGAAGGCAGCTGTGAGGGTCCTACTGCGCATGGGTCTCCTCCTGTAATCCCTGGACGTGCGTCGTCCGTTGATGGTCAAAGGGAGAGAGGCTGATATGGATGACTTAAGGCAGCCGCACGGATCCCATAGACCGTCCGTATCCTATCTTGGGACGTGTATCGCCCACTGCTGTATCCGATGGAGAGGGGCAGTTGTGAGTGCGTCCCAAGATGTGTGGTCAGTTTAGTGAATGAAGGGGAGGAGTCCTGACGCGTTTCGTCACGCAACTCGTGACTTTTTCACATAGGCCTGTTCAATAGTAAGCCTAAGCTAACGAGCAATGGACTCCTTAGAAGCAGGGCACCCGTTTTTCTGCCCATCATTTAGCACAAACAAGGAATAAGTCTTTCTGATCAGAGTCGTCCTCTTGATATAGATCTTCAAGGCTCACACAGCATCCAATGCCTCTGGAGGAGCAGAAGTGCCAGAACTTGATGGAACCTCAATAGGTTGATTCAAGTGGAACGCACAGACAACCTACAGCAGGAACTGCTGTCTAGTCCTGAGCTCCGCTCTGCCCTCGAAAAAGTAGGGACTTTTACACGATAGTGCCCCCAATTCTGAAACACGCCTAGCAGAAGCAAGGGCCAATAACATCACCGTCTTCCAAGTGAAGTACTTGTGTTCTACCGTCATCAGAGGTTCAAAGGACTGTAGAAATTCCAACACTGCATTCAAAACCAAGGGTGCCGTGGGTGGCACAAAAGGAGGTTGTATGTGAAGTACCCCTTGCAAGAAGGTCTGAATTCTGGCAACACTGCCAATTACCTCTGGAAGAAATTGAGAGCTGAAATCTGGACTTTAATGGAACCCAGACACAAGCTCTTATCCACACCAGTTTGCAGGAAATGTCCCAAGTGGAACTCCGCAGGTGGATACGTGCGGTCCTCGCACCAAGAGACAAATCTTCTCCAGAAATGATGATAGTGTTTTGACGTCACAGGTTTCCTGGCCTGAACCATGGTAGCAATAAGCTTTTTGGAAAGGCCTTTGTGAGCTAGGATATGCTGCTCAACCTCCATGCCGTCAAACGAAGTCGCCGTAAGTTTGGGTAGACGAACGGTCCTTGTTGAAGAAGATCTCTTCTTATTGGCAAAGGCCAAGGGTCTTCTACAGACATGTCCAGAAGATCCGCGTACCACGCCCTCCGAGGCCAATCCGGGCAATCAGAATTGCCTGGACTCTTTGATTCCTGATTTGCTTTAGCACCCTTGGGAGCAATGGAATTGGAGGAAACAGGTAGACTAGCTGGTAAGGCCAAGGTGACGTCAGTGCAGCTACTGCCCTCGCCTGAGGGTCCCTGGTTCGTGAGCAATACCAGTGAAGCTTCTTGTTGAGTCAAGAAGCCACCTTGTCTATGATCTGCTGAAACACCTGATGGTGGAGACCCCACTCTCCCGGGTGGAGATCGTGACGACTCAGGACATCCGCTTCCCAATTGTCTACTCCCGGAATGAAGATTGCGGAGATTGCTTGCATTTCTTTCTGCCCAGTGGAGTAGTATCTTTGACACCTCTCGCATGCAGGCTCTGCTTTTTGTTGCTCCTTGCCGATTTTTGTAAGCCACTGCCATGGCGTTGTCCGACTGAACTTGGATAGCGTGATCCCTGAGTAGAGGAGATGCTTGAAGTAGAGCACTGAAGATTTCCCGAAGTTCCAACATGTTGATCAGAAGTAGGGATTCATGGGTTGACCACCTGCCCTGGAACTGAGCCCCCTGGGCAGGTGGTCAGACTCGCACCTGTGGTGAGCAGGATCCAATCCTGAATCCCGAAACTTCGACCTTCAAGTGGATTTGAGGACTGCAGCCACCACAGGAGGGAAATCCTGGCCTGAGGTGACAGCCGAATTATCCACTGCATCTGAAGATGTGATCCGGACCACTTGCTCAGGAGATCCAATTGAAATGTTCTGGCACGGAACCTTCCATACTGGATTGCCTCTTATGAGGCTAACATTTCCCCAACAATCTTACACAAAGATGGATGGATATTCGAGTAGGCAGTAGAACCATGCGGACCATCTCCTGGACTGTTCTCGCTTTGTACTCTGGGAGGAACACTTTCTGGGCCACAGTATGCAGCAACATTCCCATGAACAGGAGCCGCTGAGTTGGCTCCAGGTGGGACTTCTGTAAATTGAGGATCCACCCCATGCTGTGACAGAAGTTGGATAGTTTGGTCTATATGGAGCAATAAAAGCTCCCTGGATCTCGCCTTTATCAAGAGATCATCCAGATAAGAGACAATATTGACCCCTTGGACCCGCAGTTGTAACATCATCTCCGCCAACACCTTCGTGAACACCATCGGAGCCGTGGACAGGCCGAAGGGTAGTGCCTGGAACTGGTAGTGATTGTTCAGCAGGGCAAACCTCAGGTAAGCCTGGTGAGGTGGCTAAATCGGGATATGGAGATAGGCGTCCTCTATATCCAGGGAGACCATGAATTCCCGTTCTTCCAATCACTGCTCGCAAGGACTCCATCTTGAACTTGAAAACCTTTAGGTAAGGGTTCAAGAATTTTAGATTCAAAATGGGCCTTACCGAACAGTCCGGTTTCAGTACCACGAACAGGTTGGAGTAGTAATCCTTTCCCTGTTGTTGCAGTGGCACTGGAACAATGACTTGGGACTGGACCAATTTTAGGACGGCATGTTGCAGCATAATTTTAAGAAAGCCACGTATCCAATTCCACCCCGAAAGCCAATCTACTGAAAAAGGAAGAGACTCTACACTGCGCTTAGACTCTGCATCCGCTATCCACGGATGCAACCACAAAGCCCTGCGCGCCGACACTGCCATAGCAATGGTCCTAACATTAATATTGCCTATCTCCTTGAGAGAGTCACACAGGACGCGTGTAGTGTCCTGAATGTGTTTTAGGAGAGTCACCGTAGTGACCAGGGACATATTCCCTGAGAGGCCCTCCTGAAATTGAGTAGCCCACGTATGAATGGCATGAGTCATCCAGCAACCAGGGTCCTTTACGGTAAAGGAGCCCAGAGCTGGCAGTACTGCCTTTTTAGAGAGGCACGCGACTGATACGTCAAAAGCCGGGGGTTCTTCCCAGATTTTCCTGCCTTCAAGAGCAAATGGGAAAGTGTGCAAAAACCGTCTTGACGCTTGGTATTTTTTACCTGAATTTTTTCATATTAACTTAAACAGGTCATCTAACTGCAGAACCAGGGAAAGGGACACTGAGTTTGCTCTGTGTTAAGAAAAACGACTGCTGTGCCACAGCGTCCTCTAGAGGGAGTTTTAACACATCCCGTATAGCTAGAATGAGGGGTTTAACACCCTGTGTAGAAGGGGTATCCCCTGTAACAGGATCCAATTCCTCCACCTCCTCCTGTATTTCCTCATCAGAGTCTGAGAGTAAAGCAGGAAACCCACGCTTCTGTGGTCCTGATCTAGAGAGGGGGGCTGTTGCAGCTAGGTCTGCAAAAGCCTGCTGAGTTTTCTGAGTATTAGCATTGACCTGAGAGGACATATCTGACATCATGGATTTTATGGCAGCTAGGCGGGAAGGCTCTTGACCCCCCCTCCCCCAGCCCCCTCACTGAGTTGTGAGGACTGGCTGCATTGTTCACATGAAATGGAACCAGATGTAGACAGGGCTGTCTTAACAGCAGTGTAGGCCCCTGGGCACAGCAATGCACTGGGGCCCCTACCCATCCTCCAGTGGTAGGTGTGGGGGGTGCTATCAGCGGCAGCTTTGATGTCCAGCGGGCGGTAGGAGGTGTTCTATCTTCCACTCAGCATGTAGGACCTGGAGAAGTAATTTCTGCTAATTACTCATTTACTGCACAGATGGGGTGGGAGGGAGAATACTAAACTGTAGACGTGGGCATTGGGCTGAATGAAGTGGCCCTGGTACTTGACTTCCAGTGTGGTAGGGGGTGTTTAATATGTAGGGAAGGGGTGATTAGGGGAGTGGGCTTATTTTTCATCATTTTCAGGTGGGAGGGAAGCATGCTTGACTGCAGATATCTCAAGTTCATGAAAATACATTTCTTAGCTTTGAATGGGATAAAAAACTAGAGAGTCCCACCTTTCAGGAGGTATTGGGAACTTGGGGATCAGAGTTCAGGAGCCAGAACAATCTACCATCAAAAATATAAAACTGCATATTAGGCATGTAGAGCTGGAGCAGGGACCTGCTGCTTGAAGGCGGATATCTGTGCTTCTGGGCATAGTAGAGACAAGCTGCCAGTGTACAACAAAAGGCTAGCTTTTGGAGTATACCCTCAGAAAAACTCTAAGTCAGACAGAACCCGAGATATCTGGCTGGGAAGAGCAATTAACAGGCTTGGATGGGGACCACTGCTTTGAAGTCAGATATCACCGGCTCCCCAGGGCCGATTTTCAAAAATCTGATACCCCTGGAAAGAGAGAACCCTCAGCTATCAGTCCAAGTCCCTTATAATCCTGGGGCCCTTGGGCAGGTGCCCACTGAGCCCATATGAAAAGACGGCTCTAGATGTAGAGGGAGAGAATCTGGTATGACATACACTGCATAATTGGTGTTTTACCATGTTCACAGTAAACAACACTTATATACACATCCACACAGACAAGTAATACAATAGCAAGCTGGCCCTTACTGTATGTGAGAGGGAGACAGAGAGAAGGGAACAGCACACCCAAACTAAACAGCCCCAGTGAGGCTGCAAACTGTTATATCACGGTGTAACACTGGAGTATTAGTCCTTTTTAGGACACAGATTGTGTACATTAGCGGCTCTCCCCCTTTGCTACACCCCTGTACCAGTTTTCCTGTGTATCCTGAGTGTCTGGAGGAGCTGTGTGTGCCTACTGCTGCAGCTGTAAGAAGAGGAAGGTGCCAAAACGCTGCTTGTCCCGCTCTGAGGAAGCTCCGCCCCCTGTAATGGCGCCAGAGCTTCAGTGATATTTATACTGGCAAAGTCTCCCTATAAGTGTAAAACATTACAGCAAGTGTTAGTTTTTACTAACGCCGCCAGTGCACACAAGGAGGCTATAGCGGGTCCCTTCCCCCCAGGAGGATCCCGTATGCTGACCCCACTTTTTTGCTGCACCAAGAACCGGGGCTCCCGGTTTGTACTCACCACTGTCGTCACCTTCAGGCAATGTTAGGGGTTTGCGGCATGCTGGGATTGTGACTGCTAAGGCGCAGTGCCCCGCTGAACAACAACCTCCCAGGACGGTGATCCTGCAGCGGGGAAGCGGCTCAGACACCTTACAGAGGCCGAAGACCGAAAACTCTCTGGAGCTGCAGAGATGTGCATCCTCTCCTGAGGGCACTTTTTTCTAAACTGCCTGTGGGAGGGGGCATAGAGGGGAGGAGCCAGCACACCCAGTTGAAGAAATTTAAAGTGCACTGGCTCCTTTGGACCCCATCTGTACCCCATCGTACTAATTCCCCAATATCCCTTATGGATGCTAGAGAAATACCGTCTGTCAGGATCCCAGCGATCAGGAGACCGATGTGGAATACTGACAGCCGGTGAAACACAGACAAACAGAATCCCGACTACCGCAGGTTAATTCCACTCCCGAGTGGAAATATAGGGGGTCATTCCGAGTCGTTCGCTCAGTAAATTTCTTCGCATCGCAGCGATTTTCCGCTTAGTGCGCATGCGCAATGTTCGCACTGCGACTGCACCAAGTAAATTTGCTATGCAGTTAGGAATTTTACTCACGGTTTTTTCCTCGTTCTGGTGATCGTAATGTGATTGACAGGAAGTGGGTGTTTCTGGGCGGAAACTGGCCGTTTTATAGGAGTGTGTGAAAAAACGCTACCGTTTCTGGGAAAAACGCGGGAGTGGCTGGAGAAACGGAGGAGTGTCTGGGCGAACGCTGGGTGTGTTTGTGACGTCAAACCAGGAACGACAAGCACTGAACTGATCGCAGATGCCGAGTAAGTCTGGAGCTACTCAGAAACTGCACAGAGATGTCTTATCGCAATATTGCGAATCTTTCGTTTGCAATTTTAAGAAGCTAAGATTCACTCCCAGTAGGCGGCGGCTTAGCGTGTGCAAAGCTGCTAAAAGCAGCTTGCGAGCGAACAACTCGGAATGACCCCCATAACCTGTGGCGAGCCAAGCAAGCCACTGGGCCCGAAGTGTGGTTATTGCAGCGAAACCACGAAGAGGCTCGCTGCCGGCATTCCACTGTTGGTATACTGACACACAGCATCCCGTCTGCTTGTTAAACATATATTCCATAGCTACTGTACCACTTGTAAAGCAGTGTACCATCATTGGGGACTGGTAGGCCAACCAATGCCTGCCGCAAGTGCTGGAAGCCATTTCCAGGCGCCATCCAAGAACTCACGCTCGTGGTGCCCTTCTCTATCATGACAATGCACCTGCCCACAAGTCCAGGAAATTGGTGGATTTTCTGGCTCATGAATGCATCATGGAGCTTGGTACAGTCCAGGCCTGGCCCCCTGCAACTTCTTTGTGTTCCCACAAATCAAGCTCAAGATGTGTGGGATTCGTCTTGAGTCATCGGAAGCTGCAGTGGAGACCTTCATCCAGCATGTAGAAGACATAATGTACCTGCTATGGACTGGCCCAGCTGCTTCACCAAGTGGTGAATACTTTGAAAATATTGATTTCACTTTGTTTGTAAATATAATACTTTTTGTGCATTCAGAAACTAAATGCTCACCCACCGCATAATGTAGTAAACCAGGTGTGTATAATGCTTGTGCAGATCAGGGCCGTAACAAGGGGTGTGTAAGCATTGCCGTCACTGCCACGTAGCGCCTGTTTGTAACTTGCAGGGTGCCTGAACTGGCAGTAGCACTACTTTCTAGAGTAATTTGTGCCCTTGTTGCTACCAATTTGTCACGATCCGGGTTACTGGACGCCATTATCTACCTTTCAGGTGTCTCCTGAGGCTGGCTCAGCGTTCCAGGGCTAGGTCTCAGTCGCGCTGCTGACATCCTCACTCCGCCCTGTCATTCCACAGGCGCTGTCACAGTAGCTCCTAAAGTTAAGAATGGCGTCTCCAGCCCTCTGCGGCCTCCGCCGCCATTCCTGCGCCTCCAGTATTCAAATTAGTCTGCATGGCGTCTCCTGCCCGCTGCGGCCTCTGCCACCATCTCTGTGGTTCAAATGTGCATAAAAGTCTGCATGGCGTCTCCTGCCCGCTGCAGCCTCCGCCGCCATCTCTGTGGATCAAGAGTGCAAGTTGGCGTTTCCTGCCCTCTGCCGCCATTACTGTTTCTCCTCACGTTTCCACAAACTAACTTTCCCTCCAAATGTTAGTATGGGCGCAGCCATGTTGATTTCAGTCACATGACATTACCTTCACCAATCCGTTGTACAACTGAACCCTGCCTAATTGATCAGCCAATGCCTGCCCTGCTGCAGGTATAAATATTCTGTTCCTAAACCAGGAAGTTGTCAATGCTTTGGTTGTCAAACCCAGTGTTACCAGTCTCCCTGCGTTGTAGTTGTTTGCTATTACAGGTATTCCAGCTCCTGTCTCCAACTCCACTAGAGACCAGCACCAGTTAACATCTAGCGGTGCAGCCTGACTCAGCAGTGTTCCAGCATTGCCCCCTGCAACTGGCAGTGTTTAACATCGGCTTCCAGCGGTGTTCAGTTACCAGATACCATCGGTGCTCCGCCATCAAATACCAGATACCATCGGTGCTCCGCCATCGAATACCAGATACCATCGGTGCTCCGCCATCGACTTCCTCATTTCAGCGATCCCTAGCATCACCAGTGAGTGCTACAAGCTATCCTCCAGCTACATTGGTGCATCAAGCACTCCATTCAGCCCGGTTCCGTTCGGCCTACCCAGCAGCCAACTTATCTTCCAGCCAATACATCCAGTTTCAAGTGGTCCACCTGCTGGTCAGTTCCTGTACTCATACTACCACTCAGTACTTGGGTGCCGGTTAAGGACATTCCATCTCCTAGTCTGCCAAGACTGATACCTAACATTACCGCACCCAGAGGCACCTGCATCTCTACTGCATCTACAGGAACTGTGTATTGCATATTCTTTTACCTTGTCTGACGTTGCTGCTGATGTATCACCAGAACTGTGCTTGAATAAAACTTTTAACCTTATCCCTGTTGTCGTGGTCACGCCTTCGGGCTTGGGTACTGTATGTCAAAGAGTCTCATACTACCGCCTAGGTTCAACTATACCTCAGCCCCTACAACTGAGGCTTCCTCTCGTCAACCCCAGCCCTCAGTTGTGACACAACTCTGCATCAGCTCCACAGTTAAGTTCACTAATTAAAGCGGCATTCTCCCAATAAAACAAACACATGTAGACAAGACCAGCTAGATTGACATATTCTACAAAATGACACATTCACAAGGAAATAAATTTAGCAAACAACATAAGATGGACTTGGACTAACAGGAAGAAAAATAATAACAATTTTAATCAATATGTTAAGTATACTTTAGAATCTTCATGTGATGTTTAAGGTACAAGAAATGGCGTAATTCTGTTTTAAAATGAAGGTATATCTGCAAACTACCATTTGTAAAAGGAGTTAAATACACTTGGCACACAAATATAACCTATTGTGTAACTTAAAATGACCTTCTATTGGGATATAGCCACGATCCCAGCGGACGGGATTCCGGACGCCAGAATGCCGGCAGGGGGCAGAGGGCTATTGCCACTCATGGGTGTCCATGACACCCATAGAGTGGGAATAGAACCTGTGGCAAGTGCAGCGAGCCACTGAGCCCACAGCATGGCAAGCTAAGTGAGCCCGCAAGGGGCTTCTTTGCGCATGCCCCCTTGCCGGCATTCTGGCGGCTGGGATCCCGACCTCAACTTTTTCTATACACCAATGGAACAGTATTGTACAGAAGATCCTAATAACAATGCATATTTTCCTGTACCATACCATTTTAACTCCAGACTAATCTACCATCTACAGTATGTTCACAAATTAGCCTGCAAATTTGACCAGGACTCTCTTTGAGGGCTGACACTTGGCACATCATACATTGGCGTGAAAACGTTTTCCTTTTCCCGATTTCTTTCCTAGTATTTTCTACTCAGGTTGCCTTTGAAACCATAAAGTGTGCAAAAATAAAATAAGCCAAGAAGGGGGTAACACATTAAAATCCCCAATCAGTGTTGCGATTAAGAACTCTTTTAAAAGCTTCAGGAAGTGGTGCCTGGTCCCACAGAGTCTCCACCAAATGTATCCGGTTACCTGTGGCCTGTGTTGGAAAGAGTGCTTCCAGGTGGGCACATTCTTTCATATCTAGTGGACCTGTACAAAGCGTGTCTCTTAATAACCAGGATCAAAGGATATCCAATGTCTCTTAATTCTTTACACCACCTACTTTGTGTCCCAATTAGACAAGTTGCTAAGACTACAAACAAACTACTCTCCCATATGGGCAGTACAGAAGATGTAATGGTTAGCACTAGTGCCTCAGAGCACTGAGGTCATGGGGTCGATTCCGACCATGACCCTAACTGTGTGGAGCTTGAATATTCTCCCAGTACTTGCATGGGTTTCCTCCCACAATCCAAAAATATACTGGTAGCTTAATTGGATCGCAACAAAATGAACCCTATCGTGAATGTGTGTGCATGTACATGTGGTAGGGAACATAGATTGTAAGCTCCACTGGGGCATGGACTGATGTGATGACCAAATATTCTCTAAAGTGCTGCGGAATATTAGTGTGCTACTGTATATAAATAACTGGTAATAAATAAATATGGCCTGCACACAGGGGAAGATATCAACTAGTATGCAAGTGGCAGAATACAAATTTCCCCTTTACTCTTAAAACCTTGAAAAGGTAATGATTGTGGATTACAGTATATCACTTGCCTTCAAAACAAAACTGGAGTGATTCCAAACTGTTTGGCTCACAGTGGCTCATCTTTACCTGCCACCAAGTGAATCTTCACTCTCCAATAGTTTTCTGGTTTTCTGCCTCGTTCAGCTCCCTCCACTCCCCCCTCCCCCATCCCTCCTCCTAATCTCCTCCTTCCTTCCACTTCTTTTTTCCCTTTTCCCTCAATTCCACTTCTTGTTTTCTATTTCCTCTCTATCCCCGTCATTAACCCTCTTCTCTCTTTTCATTACATTTGTATTGGCCATAGACAGAACCATGTCCCTCTGGTTACTTCTGGCGTGTATGCAAATACATTTGCTTTGTTATTTTAGTTCGTACTCCATTAGACAAATCTAATCTTCACTGTTTACAGCAAGTTGTTCTCAGTATGAGCTGAATTTATGTTAAAACTGTAATGTTTAATCATCTGATGTAATTTAGTATTTCTGCCAAAGTGACCTAAAAATATGAATAAAAAAATTACAAAAATAAAACTACCTTGTATTCTTTCTGCAGTAGGACAATTCATCTCTTTCTGCATTTTCCTCCTCAAATGTATAGGTGCAATGAATCCATAGCGTTTCACAAAGCTTTCAAAAGAAATCCTGTAATAAAGGTTATGAATATGTATAGTAATAACTTTAGAAGCCTTCTACACACTGATGTCAGAACTATAAGTAATCATAGTATATGGCATTCATTAGCAATTAGCTGTAACATGTAATCATGTGAATGTTATACATTTCCAATAGATATGGTTTGCATTTGTTAGTATGAATAAATAGGTATATTTAAATTTTCTAATTTACCAAAATTAAGACTACTAAAGAGAAAGAAAATTGCATTTCAAATTATTTTCAAATATGTCAGTATAGTCACACAGATCTCCTCTTTGTATAGATACCAATTATATGCAAATCTGGGGAGCATGTACTAGAAATAGAAATGTGTACCCCTCTAAAGCCATAAACAGCCACAAGATTATTTTATCTAGTAACACCACATAGGTTAAACATGTGCAAAGCCAGCAATAACACTGATAAAATGAGCCCCTGCCGCACCAAACACTACTCAGACCCCATCAGGGGCAGTTTAAGAGAGAAGGGGGCCCATGTGCAGACTCCTTGTGGGTCCCTACTCTCTGTGGTTCCGTAGACTTGGGCAATGTGCCAAACAGACAGAAATACTGGGGTAAATATCAGCCGCAGCTACTTATCTGCAAAACAGATCATCTTCCAGGTCAGTGGAGAAAACTCTATATTAACAATAGGAGAAATAGGGTATTAAGCACATCAGCCCACTGGGTGTAAAGCAAGAAAGAGCAGCAAACTATAAAATAGGGTAGTGGAAAAGATTCTTGTTAGATACAGTGAGAATTCCACAGGCACAGAGGGCTTGATGTTGATGCTACCACCCATGGTCTCTCCTTACTGCCGTATCATGGACGCCACATAAACAGTTTGTTTTCTTTTCTCTGTAATTTTTCACTTCTGTGAATTGCTTAGCCTGCCCAATGTAACCTATGAAGTGCTCCCTAGATGGCTGCTCTCCTGGTACTTTTAAGGGCAGAATGAGCAGGTGGTCTTCAGTTTGCTGGCTGTCGGGATCCCGGCGCCGGAATACCAACACCCGGTATACCGACATATTTTCTCCCTCTTGGGGGTCCACAACCCCCCTGGAAGGAGAATAAATAGCGCGGCGTGCGTAGCCCACCACCGTGCCCGAAAGGGGCTCATTTGTACTCGCCCGGCCACCGGCATACCATACTACACCCGAACAAGCAATCCACTGAATTTAGGCAGTGGTTATCCTGTCAATTCATTTTATTCTTGTATCTCTTCTCTCCTTGTAGTGTTTACTTTGCACATTGTAACCAATGTAGCGTGCCCAACGTAAATATTGATTGATACAAAGACTATCCCTCGACAGGCATCACTGGCTATGGGTCTAATGGACACAGGGATCTATATATAAAGCCCATTTTTCTTAAAATTAAGAATAAACTGTTTCTAAAGAATTGTATGTATTCCTACTATATACTAACAGCCTAATTCAATCTCCTGCACAAAGCTAAGTAGTGCTACAGACCGTATTCTGCAATATTATCAATGGGAACTACTGTCTGACCCCTATGTATCAAGCCCCGAACAGCGAAGATTTTGGAGTTTGGGTACGTTTGTTTAATTCTATGGAGGCAATCTGGCAGGATAACAATTTTACGATGATAATAATAGCAGCCTCCATTTGGCTCCAGAAACTGAAACCGTGCACATGGGCAGCTAATGTATCACATGACCTTTTGTATGGTGCTCATATGCATTATGCATTGTATTGTCAATGTGTCAGTATTATCAAAACCAGCAACCAACTGCAGTGGCATTCTACTGTATATGTATAATTTGTGTTGATCAATCGGACTGTATTTCAGGTCTTATATTAAAATAGGATTTTAATTACCTGAACGGTAAAACCTTTTCTCGTAGTCCGTAGAGGATGCTGGGATCCATATTAGTACCATGGGGTATAGACGGGTCCACCAGGAGCCACTGGCACTTTAAGAGTTTAATATTGTGGGCTGGCTCCTCCCTCTATGCCCCTCCTACCAGACTCAGTCTAGAAACTGTGCCCGAGGAGACAACATACTTCGAGAGAAGGAATTACAGATAGTGGCGAGATTCATACCAGCTCACACAACAGGCAAATCCGGCCAACATGACAGAACAACTAAGCAACAGCTGAAACAGTACTGAAACAGTAAATAACGCAGAACTTACCTAGGAACCAGGCAGTACTGAACTACAAAAACCAAAGCAGGTAAACGAAGCGCTGGGCGGGCGCCCAGCATCCTCTACGGACTACGAGAAAAGGATTTACCGTTCAGGTAATTAAAATCCTATTTTCTCTTACGTCCTAGAGGATGCTGGGGTCTATATTAGTACCATGGGGATGTACCAAAGCTCCCAGTACGGGAGGGAGAGAGCGGAGGCTCCTGCAACACTGCTTGACCAAACTTGAGGTCATCAGAGGCCAAAGTATCGAACTTGTAAACCTTGGCAAACGTGTTCGACCCAGACCAAATAGCAGCTCGGCAAAGTTGTACAGCCGCCCAGGAAGAGCCCACTTTACGAGTAGAATGGGCCTTAACAGATTTTGGACACGGCAATCCTGCCGTAGAATATGCATGCTGGATGGTGAACCTGATCCAGCGTGAAATCGACTGCTTAGAAGCAGGACACCCAATTTTCTTGGGATCATAGAGGACAAACAAGGAGTCAGTCTTTCGATGACGAGCTGTCCGTTCACATAAATCTTCAAAGCCCTCACAATATCCAAGGCCTCTGAAGCAATTGAGGAGTCAGTAGCCACTGGCACCACAATAGGCTGGTTGATATGGAAAGCCGATACAACCTTAGGCAGGAACTGTGGACGAGTCCTAAGTTCCGCCCTATCTTCATGGAAGATCAGATAGGGACTCTTCCAGGATAAAGCCGCCAATTCCGACACGCGTGAGCAGAAGCTAAGGCCAACAAAGTGAACGCCTTCCACGTGAGAAACTTGATGTCAGCCTCCAGCAGAGGCTCAAACCAAGCAGATTGCAGGAACTACAGCACCACGTCCAGATCCCAGGGAGCCGTCGGCGCCACAAAGGGAGGCTGGATGTGCAGAACCCCTTTCAAAAAGGTCTGAACCTCAGGGAGGACAGCCAATTGTTTTTGGAAGAAGATGGACAAAGCAGAGATTTGGACCTTGATGGAGCCCAATCTCAGACCCATATCCACACCTGCTTGCAGGAAAAGGAACAAACGACCAAGTTCAAACTCCACCGCAGGAAATTTCTTGGATTCACACCAAGAAACATTTTTTCCAAATACGATGGTAATGTTTAGACGTTACCCCCTTTCTAGCCTGTATCAGGGTAAGAATAACCTCACTCGGGATACCTTTCCGAGCTAAGATCTGGCATTCAACCGCCATGCCGTCAAACGTAGCCGTGGTAAGTCTTGATAAGCGAACGGCCCCTGCAGTAGCAGATCCTCCCGAAGAGGTAAGGGCCTTGAATCCTCTAACAGAGGGCCTTTAATCCTCTAACAGAAGATCCAGCAGATCCGCATACCAAGCTCTCCTTGGCCAGTCCGGACCAATGATGATTGCCAGAACCTTTGTTCTTCTCACCAGCTGAAGAACCTTTGGTATCAGAGGAAGTGGAGGAAACACATACACTGATTTGAACACCCACGGTGTCACCAGTGCGTCCACCGCCACTGCCTGTGGGTCTCTTGACCTGGAACAGTACCTCCCCAGCTTCTTGTTGAGGCGGGAGGCCATCATGTCTATGTGAGGAACCCCCCACCAACCGGTTACCTCCTCGAACACCTCCGGGTGGAGGCCCCACTCTCCCGGATGGAGATCGTGGCGGCTGAGGAAGTCTGCTTCCCAGTTGTCTACTCCCGGAATGAAGATTGCCGACATCGCCACCGCGTGTCTTTCTGCCCAGAGGAGGATTCTTGACACCTCTGACATGGCAGCCCTGCTCTTCGTTCCCGCCTTGTCGGTTTATGTAGGCCACCGTGGTCACGTTGTCCGACTGCACCTGAACAGCCCGATCCTGTAGAAGGTGTGCTGCTTGCAGAAGGGCGTTGTACACGGCCCTTAGCTCCAGGATGTTTATTGGGAGAAGGGATTCTTGATTCGACCACCTTCCCTGAAAGGTTTCCCCCAAAGCGACTGCTCCCCAACCTCTTAGACTTGCATCTGTGGGAATCCTGGCCTTCGGAGACAGGTGTATCCTCTTGTGCATGTGTGAGAGCCCGACCACTGGTCCAATAGGTCCAGCTGAAAAGGTCGAGCATGAAACTTGCCGTACTGCAGAGCCTCGTAGGTGGCAACCATCTTCCCCAGAAGACGGATGCATTGATGAACCGATACCCGGGTAGGTTTTAAGACATCCCGGACCATTGCTTCCGTGTCGAGGATTATTCCCAGGAAAGACAGCCTCCTTGTCGGCTCCAGATGAGACTTTGGAAGGTTCAGGATCCTACCGTGCTTCCTGAGCAGCTGTGTCATGAGCGCTATGGATCGCAACAACCTCTCCCTGGACGCCTTGATCAGGAGATCGTCCAGATATGGAATTATGTTCACCCCTTGCTTGCGGAGGAGAACCATCATCTCCGCCATCACCTTGGTGAAGATCCTTGGTGCTGTGGAGAGGCCAAACGGCAGCGCCTGGAACTGATAGTGATCGTCCAACAGTGCAAACTGGAGATATGCCTGATGCGGCGACTAAATGGGAATGTGGAGGTAAGCATCCTTGATGTCCAGCGACACCAGGAACTCCCCCTCCGTGAGTCCTGAGATGACAGCTCTCACAGATTCCATCTTCAATTTGAACTCCCTGAGATAAGGGTTCAAAGACTTTAAGTTTAGAATAGGCCGTACCGAACCATCTGGTTTTGGTACCACAAAAAGGTTCGAATAATAACCCTTGTTCCACTGCTGAGGTGGAACTGGAACAATGACCTCTGACACCATCAATTTTCTGATGGCCTCCAGAAGAATTGTTCTGTCCGCCAGCAGAGCTGACAAGCCGGACTTGAAGAAACGGTGTGGTGGGGGATCTTGAAACTCTAGTCTGTACCCCCTGGACACTATATCCAGGACCTAGGGGTCCAGGCCCGACAACACCCAGACATGGCTGAACTGCCGGAGTCTTGCCCCCACCTGACCTTCTTCCAGGCCTAGCTGTCCACCGTCATGCGGAGGACCTAGGGGTATCAGAAGCGGGCTCCTGGGCTTGGGAGCCTGCGGGAACAGGTTTCTTTTCCTTGGCACGACCACCTCTGAAGAAGGTGTTCGAAGGCTTGTTCTTTCTAGACCTCGCGGCCCAAAAGGACTGTGACGTGACTGGTGTAAAAAGCTTCTTCGTAGCCGGTGCAGCTGAGGGGAGAAAAGAAGACTTACCCTCAGTAGCCATGGCAATCCACGCATCCAGCGCCTCTCCATAGAGAGCCTGACCATTGTATGGTAGGCCCTCCACACACTTCCTGGATTCCGCGTCCGCAGACCAGTTGCGCAGCCAGAGACCTCTGTGAGCCGAGACAAACATGGAGGAGATCCCCGCAGCCATGGAACCCAGGTGCTTCATGGAATCCACCAGGAACCCTGCAGAATCCTGAATATTACGTAAAAATAAATCAACGTCACCTTTGTCCAGCGTAGTAGATTCCTCCTGCAGAGTGATTGACCACCTGGCAATAACTAAAGCAATCGAAGCACAGGCTATAGAAGGCCGCAATAAAGCCTCTGAAGCCGTGTAAATGGATTTTAGCGTAGCATCCACCTTGCGATCTGCCGGGTCCTTTAACGCGGTAGATCCCGGGACCGGTAATACCACCTGCTTGAACAGCCTGCATACAGAGGCGTCGACTATCTTTATCCGTAAAGAAGGCCTCCTCCACCTGTTCCGGAGCTGTGTCCGAAATGTTTAAAACATCCCTAACAGCCTCAATCATCAACTGCACCCCCTTGGCAAGTGATTCCGTCCCCCTCAACACATCCCCATCACCGTCTGCAGCATCAGAGTCGGTGTCCGTGTCATCAGGCAAAATTGCAAGCGCACGTTTATGAGAATGTACTGCAGGAGACCCCGAGGAGGCAGAATCAGACCATACCACCATAGAGGACTGGAGGACCTGAGTGGCATGCTCAGTCCTAGCAACTCTATCAGATATCTGAGAAATAGTCCCCCCTCAGAGAGACTAACCATTCTGGCTCTCTAGCAGGGATCTGGGCTAACAGTGCAATCCTGATTACATGGAATGGAGTCTTCCTGGGAAGACAAAACCTCTGCAGCATATGAAACAGTGTCCCTAGACATGTTGTCCCACACACTCAAACACCCCACAAACACACAGGGTATTATGTAGACAGAGTTTCCCCCCAAGAATGGCAGAGAGACACAGAGATTGGAGCCAACCCACACACAGCGCTTTTCAGGTAAAGGGAGTCCCTTCCCAGCGCTGACTGTGTCCCTTAATAGGTGACACAGCCCTTAAGCAGCCTCCCCTCCCTTCTACAGCCCCCTGGTACCGTACAGACTGCTGGAGAAAGCTCTGGAGGGACCTGGATCCAGTGAACCGTGACTGCAGGCAGGAAAAATGGGGCTGAGCGCTGCTGGGTCCGCTCTGAGGAGAAGCTCCGCCCCCTTCAATGGCGCTGTCTTCCCGCCTACATGAAGACAGCGCCATTGAAGGGGGCCCGGAGGATTGTGCTGACCTGGATCCGAAGCCCCCGACATGCCTGAAACGACCAGTATAGGGTCCGGAGCTGGCCGAGGCGCTCCCTCCTAGTGCCGCACCAACGTCCCGCTGAGCCTTCCAGGAGCACGGGTAAGACTGCGCTCCTGAACCTGTAGCCGCCCTCTTCACAATGTCCCCCCGCTTGCAAGGGAGGACAGTGACTCACTCGCCACTCTTCAGCTCTTGAGGCGGTGGCGGCTAGCTGCCGCGGTGAGCGTTCCCCTGCAGCGGGGCGCGATCAGACCCCTCTGGAGCCAACGTCCAGTTAGCGGGAGCAGTGGCTCAAGACCCCGCGGGGCGGACACTGCTCCTTCCCCCCACAGTCCCACGCTGCAGGGAGGCTGTCGCCAACAGCCTCCCTGTAATATAAAAAAACCTGAAAAGGAAGAAAAATACTCTTTACCAAGAGAACTCTGTAGAGCTCCCCTGAGTCTGGTAGGAGGGGCACAGAGGGAGGAGCCAACCCACACTATTAAACTCTTAAAGTGCCAATGGCTCCTGGTGGACCAGTCTATACCCCATGGTACTAATATGGACTCCAGCATCCTCTAGGACATAAGAGAAAGTAAGATACATAACAAGAAAAAATCAATGGGCTTACAAAATGACAGTATTGCACATCTGTATGCACCGCCTTACCTGGGCTAGTGATGTTGCTAAATGGACCCTGGAGGACTAGCAACATGTGACGTGGTCCAATGAGACATGGTTATTTTTTCAGGCAGATAGTAGGGTTCAGGTGTGGCGCAGAACCCATGAGGTCATGGACCCTAGTTGTCAACAAGAAATCATGAAGGCTGGTGGTGAGTCCGTAAGTCCATAATGGTGAGTTCCCATGGCATAGGTTGGATCAGCTGGACCATCTGAACATGTCATTGACCAGTAACAGCTACATTGCAGTGCTTGGTGACCATTTGCAGCCCTTCATGGACTTCATGTTCTCCCACAATAATGGAATATTCCAGCAAAATAATGCACAGTGTCATCGATCCCAATTTGGGGATGCAGTTAATTTGCCGGCGGGGGATGCCGTTGTCAGAATACTGACGGACGGCATCCCGACTGGGAGTATATCATACTGATCCCCCAATTTGCTCCAGAGTAGCATTCTGGAGAGTTCCAATGAATGCTGTGGCCACCACGTTTGTCCAACATGGGGGGTAATTCAGAGTTGATCATAGATGTGCTAAATTTAGCATATTTACGATCATTTACTTTGACATGCGGGGGGATACCCAGCACGGGGCTAGTCCGCCCTACATGTCAGGCCCAAGCCCCCGCGCACAAGTACAAAGGCATCGCACAGCGGCAATGCTTTTGTATTTGACAAGTAGCTCCCATCCTGTGCAGCTCCTGCGTGCTGGCAGGGAACTACTTGTCACATCCCAGGTCGCAGCGGCTGCGTGTGACGTCATGCAGCCGCCGCGGCCCGCCTCCCACACTGTCCGGGCACGCATGCGTTGCCCAGACAACGCCCCCAAAACGCCTCTGTCTGTCAATCAGGCAGAGGAGATCGCTGGGCTGAGATGCCGATAGCATCTCTTGCATGCACATGCGCACTGCGGCACATGTGCCGCTCAGACCTGATCGCCTGCTGTACAAAAACGCACAGCAGCGATCAGATCTGAATTAGTCCCATGAACCCGATCGAGAATTTATGAGAAGGAGTGGAGAGGGTTCATTGGCACCTAAAATCTTGCCCTACAAATATTAAATATTAGGTAGCTGTGGGAAGATATCCAGATGGTATAGGTCAACATCTCTCCAGAGGTCTTCAATTCACTTATGTAATCGATGCTACGTTGAGTTGCTGCACTTTGCTCACCTATCCCATGACCTTTGGCATTTCAGTGTATATGTATGGGATTTTCATGACAAGATAGAAGTAGATATTTCCCCTGATATAGACTGCACACCACCATTAGTGATCTTTGACTACATTAAGTAAATGCCCACTGCCCTGGCTGATTACGTGTTGGTGTTAGCACATTCCTCTGATCTTCACTGCTGGCATCGGCACGCACCATTACAACAGAACCGCTCAGCTCTATGGCCCTCTGCTGTTGCTAGCCCCTTGAAAAATATGTGCAACTTACCTCAGAGGAAAGCCTGCAGCACTTATTTTAATGGTCTCCACAATACCACATGCTTCTAGCTGACTAAGCACCTGAAAAAAAAAATTATAATTATATGGATACAGAAAATAAGAATTTACTTACCGATAATTCTATTTCTCGTAGTCCGTAGTGGATGCTGGGGACTCCGTCAGGACCATGGGGAATAGCGGGCTCCGCAGGAGACAGGGCACATCTAAAAAAGCTTTTAGGTCACATGGTGTGTACTGGCTCCTCCCCCTATGACCCTCCTCCAAGCCTCAGTTAGGTACTGTGCCCGGACGAGCGTACACAATAAGGAAGGATCTTGAATCCCGGGTAAGACTCATACCAGCCACACCAATCACACCGTACAACTTGTGATCTGAACCCAGTTAACAGTATGATAACAAAACGAAGTAGCCTCCGAAAAGATGGCTCACAACAATAGTAATAACCCGATTTTTGTAACAATAACTATGTACAAGCATTGCAGACAATCCGCACTTGGGATGGGCGCCCAGCATCCACTACGGACTACGAGAAATAGAATTATCGGTAAGTAAATTCTTATTTTCTATAACGTCCTAGTGGATGCTGGGGACTCCGTCAGGACCATGGGGATTATACCAAAGCTCCCAAACGGGCGGGAGAGTGCGGATGACTCTGCAGCACCGAATGAGAGAACTCCAGGTCCTCCTTAGCCAGAGTATCAAAATTTGTAAAATTTTACAAACGTGTTCTCCCCTGACCACGTAGCTGCTCGGCAAAGTTGTAATGCCGAGACTCCTCGGGCAGCCGCCCAGGATGAGCCCACCTTCCTTGTGGAATGGGCATCTACATATTTCGTCTGTGGCAGGCCTGCCACAGAATGTGCAAGCTGAATTGTACTACAAATCCAGCGTGCAATAGACTGCTTAGAAGCATGAGCACCCAGCTTGTTGGGTGTATACAGTATAAACAGCAAGTCAGACTTTCTGACTCCAGCCGTCCTAACTATATATATATATATATATATATATATATATATATATATATATTTTTAGGGCCCTGACCACGTCTAGTAACTTGGAGTCCTCCAAGTCCCTAGTAGCCGCAGGCACCACAAGAGGTTGTTTCAGGTGAAAACGCTGACACCCCTTTATGAAGAAACTGGAGACGAGTCCCAGTTCTGTCCTGTTCAAATGGAAAATTTTAATATGGGCTTTTGTAAGACAAAGCCGCCCATTCTGACAATCGCCTGGCCGAGGCCAGGGCTAACAACATGGTCACTTCCCATGTGAGATATTTGTCAACAGCATGGTCACTTTCCATGTGAGATATTTCAAATCCACAGATTTGAGCGGTTCAAACCAATATGATTTTAAGAAATCCCAACACTATGTTGAGATCTCACGGTGCCCCTAGGGGCACAAAAAAGCTGTATATGCAATACATCCTTTACAATCTGGACTTCAGGAACTGAAGTCAATTCTTTCTGGAAGAAAATCTACAGGGCCGAAATTTAAATGTTAATGAACCCCAATTTGAGGTCCAAAACACTCCTGTTTTCAGGAAGTGTAGAAATCGACCTAGTTGAATTTCCGTCGTGGAGCCTTCCTGGCCTCACCCACGCAACATATTTTCACCACATGTGGTGATGACGTTGTGCGGTCACCTCCTTCCTGGCTTTGACCAGGGTAGGTATGACCTCTTATGGAATGCCTTTTCCCCTCAGGATCCGGCATTCAACCGCCATGCCGTCAAACGCAGCCGCGGTAAGTCTTGGAATAGACATGGTACTTGCTGAATCAAGTCCCTTCTTAGCTCCCCAGGCCCTTAGTCCTCTGTGAGCATTTCTTGAAGTTCCGGGTACCAAGTCCCTCTTGGCCAATCCGGAGCCACTAGTATAGTTCATACTCCTCTATGTCTTATAATTCTCAATACCCTGGTTATGAGAAACAGAGGAGGGAACACATACACAGACTGGTACACCCACGGTGTTACCAGAACATCCACAGCTATCGCCTGAAGGTCTCATGACCTGGCGGAATACCTGTCCCGTTTTTTGTTCGGGCGGGACGCCATCATGTCCACCTTTGGTCTTTGCCAACGGTCCACAATCATGTTGAAAAACTTCCCTATGAAGTTTCCACTCTCCCGGGTGGAGGTCATGCCTGCTGAGGAAGTCTGCTTCCCAGTCGTCCACTCCCGGAAAGAACACTGCTGACAGTGCTATCACATGATTTTCCGCCTAGCGAAAAATCCTTGCAGTTTTCACTGCCCTCCTGCTTCTTGTGCCGCCCTTCTGTTTACGTGGGCGACTGCCGTGATGTTATCCCACTGGATCAATACCGGCTGACCTTGAAGCAGAGGTCTAGCTAAGTTTAGAGCATTATAAAATTGCTCTAAGCTTATTTATGCGGAGAGAATTCTCCAGACTTAATCACACTTCCCTGGAAATGTTTTCCCCGTGTGACTGTTCCCCAGCCTCTCAGGCTGGCCTCCGTGGTCACCGGCATCCAATCCTGAATGCCGAATCTGCGGCCCTCTAGAAGATGAGCACTCTGTAATCACCACAGGAGAGACACCCTTTTCCTTGGATATAGGGTTATCCGCTGATGCATCTGAGGATGCGATCCGGACCATTTGTCCAGCAGATCCCACTGAAGAGTTCTTGCGGGAAATCTGCCGAATGGAATTGCTTCGTAATAAGCCACCATTTTTACCAGGACTCTTGTGCAATGATGCACTGACACTTTTCCTGGTTTTAGGAGGATCCCGATTAGCTCGGATAACTCCCTGGTTTTCTCCACTGGGAGAAACACGTTTTTCTGGACTGTGTCCAGAATCTTCCCTAGGAACAGTAGACGTGTCGTCGGAAAAAGCTGCGATTTTGGAATATTTAGAATCCACTCGTGCTGTCGTAGAACTACTTAAGATAGTGCTACTCCGACCTCCAACTGTTCTCTGGACCTTGCCCTTATCAGGAAAGCGTCCATGTTTCTTTTAAGAAAAATCATCATTCCGGCCATTACCTTGGTAAAGACCCGGGGCGCCGTGGACAATCCAAACGGCAGCGTCTGAACTGATAGTGACAGTTCTGTACCAGGAACCTGAAGTACCCTTGGTGAGAAGGGCAAATTTGGACCTGTAGGTAAACGTCCCTGATATCCAGTGACATCATATCGTCCCCTTCTTCCTGGTTCGCTATCACTGCTCCGAGTGACTCCATCTTGATTTGAACGCTTGTATGTAAGTGTTCAAATATTTCAGATCTCACCGAGCCGGTTGGCTTCAGTACCACAATATAGTGTGGAATACTACCCCCTTCCTTGTTGTAAGAAGGGTACTTTGATTATCACCTGCTGGGATTACAGCCTGTGAATTGTGTGAGGGGGAGACGTCTCGAATTTCCAATGTACACCTGGGATATTACATGTAGGATCCCGGAGTTCCCTTGCGAGTGTTGCTGAAACTCTTGAGATGACCCCCTACCGCACCTGAGTCCGCTTGTACGGCCCCAGCGTTATGCTGCGGACTTGGCAGAAGCCGTGAGGAGCTTCTGTTCCTGGGAATGAGCTGCTTGCTGCAGTCTTCTTCCCTTTCCTCTCCCCCTGGGCAGATATGACTGGCCTTCGCCCCCGCCTGCCCGTATGGGGACGAAAGGACTGAGACTGAAAAGACTGTGTCCTTTTCTGCCAATATGTGACTCGGGGTAACAAAAGGTGGATTTTTCAGCTGTTGCCATGGCCACCAGGTCCAATGGACCGCCCCTTTATACGGCAATACTTCCATATGCCGTCTGGAATCTGCCTCACCTGACCACTGTCGTGTCTTCGTCTGGCAGATATGTACATCACATTTACTCTTGATGCCAGAATGCAAATATGCCTCTGCGCATCACACATATATAGAAATGCATCCTTAAAATGCTCTATAGACAATAAAATCCTGTCCCTGTCAAGGGTATCAAAATTTTCAGTCAGGAAATCCGACCAAGCCCCCTCAGCGCTGCACATCCAGGCTGAGGCGATTGCTGGTCGTAGTATAACACCAGTATGTGTGTATATACTGTTATGATATTTTCCAGCTTCCTATCAGCTGGCTCCTTGAGGGCGGCCGTATCTGGAAACGGTAACGCCATGTTTTTTATAAGCGTGTGAGCGCCTTGTCCACCCTAAGGTGTGTTTTCCAACTCGCCCTTACTACTGGCGGGAAAAAGGGTATACCGCCCATAACTTTCTGTCGGAGGAACCCCACGTATCATCACACACTTCATTTAATTTATCTGATTCAGGCAAAACTACAAGTAGTTTATTCCCACCCTACAAAATACCCTTATTTGTGGTACTTGTGGTATCAGAAATACGTAACACCTCCTTCATTGCCCTTAACATGTAACTTGTGGCCCTAAAGGAAAAATACGTTTGTTTCTTCACCGTCGACACTGGGGTCAGTGTCCGTGTCAGTGTCTGTCGACCGACTGAGGTAAATGGGCGTTTTTACAAGCCCCTGACGGTGTCTGAGACGCCTGGACCGATACTAATTTGTCCGCCGGCTGTCTCATGTCGTCAACCGGCTTGCAGCGTGTTGACATTATCACGTAATTCCATAAGTAAGCCATCCATTCTGGTGTCGACTCCCTAGAGAGTGACATCACCATTACAGGCAATTTTCTCCGTCTCCTCACCAACATTTTCCTCATACATGTCGACACACACGTACCGACCTACAGCACACACATACAGGGAATGCTCTGATAGAGGACAGGACCCACTAGCCCTTTGGGGAGACAGAGGGAGAGTTTGCCAGCACACACCAAAAGCGCCATAATGTATATAACAACCCTAGAAGGTGTTGTTTCTATATATGGGCTCTTAATATATAATGATATCGCCAATTTATGCCCCCCTTCTCTTTAACCCTGTTTCTGTAGTGCAGGGGAGAGTGGGAGCCTTCCTCACCAGCGGAGCTGGTCAGGAAAATGGCGCTGAGTGCTGAGGAGAATAAGCTCCGCCCCTTTCACGGCGGGCTTTTCTCCCGGTTATTAGGAAAACTGGCCTGGGTTAAATACATACATATAGCCTTAATGGCTATATGTGATGTATTTATTTGCCTCTAAGGTAATCTATATTGCTGCCCAGGGCGCCCCCAGCAGCGCCCTGCACCCTCCGTGACCGAGATCAGTGAGCCGTGTAGCAACAATGGCGCACAGCTGCAGTGCTGTGCGCTACCTTCATGAAGACTGAGGAGTCTTCTGCCGCCTGTTTCCGGACCTCCGTTCTGCCGTTCTTCAGCGTCTGTAAGGGGGATCGGCGGCGCGGCTCCGGGACGAACCCCAGGCTGACCTGTGTTCCGACTCCCTCTGGAGCTCAGTGTCCAGTAGCCTAAAACTTCAATCCTCCTGCACGCAGGTGAGTTGCAAGTCTCTCCCCTAAGTCCCTCGTTGCAGTGATCCTGTCGCCAGCAGGAATCACTGATTAGAAACCTAAAAAAAAACTTTTCTAAACAGCTCTTTAAGAGAGCCACCTAGATTGCACCCTCTCGGACGGGCACAAAAACCTAACTGAGGCTTGGAGGAGGGTCATAGGGGGAGGAGCCAGTACACACCATGTGACCTAAAAGCTTTTTTAGATGTGCCCTGTCTCCTGCGGAGCCCGCTATTCCCCATGGTCCTGACGGAGTCCCCAGCATCCACTAGGACGTTAGAGAAATTTGTGAACAATACTAACACAATCTTATTTTATTAGACTTTAACACAAAGATAAGTCACATTATAATACAAAAAGTGACAGAATAGTGTTTACATTTTAGCAGCATGATTTACCTCTTCCTTCCTGAAAACCATTGCTTCGCAGTCCATATTTGGCTTGATACATCGAATATAGTGAGGGGTTGTGTTATTCAGGATATGCATTAAACTTTCAAGAGATCCCTTAAGAAAAAAAAATACATAAAGTGTTTGCAGGGATATAAGAGGAAAACGGAGAAGCTTTTTTGCAAAAAAGTTCTACCTACTGGACAGTGGGTACCCAGCACGACATCGGCTACAACAGGACCCAGCAGGGGTGCCGGAATCGGCAAGTACATAAACACTTGCTGAGACCGGCAGCGACGCAGTGATGTCGCTAGATTGAGCTGCATGCAGATCCGATCAGACGGGCAATGTCGCTGATAACCCGCAGGAGTGCGCATTGTCAGCGACATAGTGAGTACAAACTGGATAATTTTAACAATTTGTCGTTCCGATCCGTCGGAATTGGGCAAATAATTTGAATAATCTGCTAATGTGTACCTAGCTTAAGGGAGGAATTCAAGTGCCGGCGAAAGGTGCTAACTGTCATTGCATTAAAAAAAAAAAAGACAACACCCCATCTTGCACCCTTCACCCGACCAGTAGAATGCCAGATTTGCACAAAAGTGTGAGATCGGACTGCTGTACAGCATGGCTATTGCATTCCCCTCTAAGAGAGAGACTGCACACCGTCCACATAATCCACCGCAGCAACCACACCTAGGGTGGTGATGGGTGCCGTATGGCAGAAATTAAAGCCTGTGCTTAACTAGTTAGTAAAGACCAACAGTGACATATGGGCGTCATAGGAAAAACTCCTGTTACACAATATAGTTCCTATAATATAAAAATCAAATGCAGATTTAACAATCTAAATATATATTTAACTGTATATACTGTACCTAATAAACAATTTGATATATTGTGTATTTCTTTTTGCCTTTTGATATTTCTTGTGTGAGCTTGATGATCATTGTCTATGTGACAGGGAAGTTACTATATAAGTGATTTATTAGGACATTTTGTCTAGTTTCTATTGGTGCTCCTTGTAGTGCAATCAAACGGAAAATATATAAACAGCTATGAAAGTAAACATAAAACAATCTACAGAACAGGTCTGTTAAGTCTGCCATTTATCTTATACATAGTATTACTGAATAGTTTCCTTTGAAACCATCATCATGGCCTCCATTAATCTATCTACAGAGCTGTATGAAAATAAGAATTTACTTACCGATAATTCTATTTCTCGGAGTCCGTAGTGGATGCTGGGGTTCCTGAAAGGACCATGGGGAATAGCGGCTCCGCAGGAGACAGGGCACAAAAAAGTAAAGCTTTACTAGGTCAGGTGGTGTGCACTGGCTCCTCCCCCTATGACCCTCCTCCAGACTCCAGTTAGGTACTGTGCCCGGACGAGCATACACAATAAGGGAGGCATTTTGAATCCCGGGTAAGACTCATACCAGCCACACCAATCACACCGTACAACTTGTGATCTAAACCCAGTTAACAGTATGACAACAGAAAGGGCCTCTTAAAGATGGCTCCTTAACAATAACCCGAATTAGTTAACAATAACTATGTACAAGTATTGCAGATAATCCGCACTTGGGATGGGCGCCCAGCATCCACTACGGACTCCGAGAAATAGAATTATCGGTAAGTAAATTCTTATTTTCTCTATCGTCCTAAGTGGATGCTGGGGTTCCTGAAAGGACCATGGGGATTATACCAAAGCTCCCAAACGGGCGGGAGAGTGCGGATGACTCTGCAGCACCGAATGAGAGAACTCCAGGTCCTCCTTTGCCAGGGTATCAAATTTGTAAAATTTTACAAACGTGTTCTCCCCCGACCACGTAGCTGCTCGGCAGAGTTGTAATGCCGAGACCCCTCGGGCAGCCGCCCAAGATGAGCCCACCTTCCTTGTGGAGTGGGCTTTTACAGTTTTAGGCTGTGGCAGGCCTGCCACAGAATGTGCAAGTTGAATTGTGTTACAAATCCAACGAGCAATCGACTGCTTAGAAGCAGGTGCGCCCAACTTGTTGGGTGCATACAATATAAACAGCGAGTCAGATTTTCTGACTCCAGCCGTCCTTGCAATGTATATTTTTAAGGCTCTGACAACGTCCAACAACTTGGAGTCCTCCAAGTCGCTAGTGGCCGCAGGCACCACAATAGGTTGGTTCAGATGAAATGCTGATACCACTTTAGGGAGAAAATGCGGACGAGTCCGCAGTTCTGCCCTATCCGAATGGAAGATTAGATAAGGACTTTTATAAGATAAAGCCGCCAATTCAGATACTCTCCTGGCAGAGGCCAGGGCTAGTAACATAGTCACTTTCAATGTGAGATATTTCAAATCCACCTTTTTCAATGGTTCAAACCAATGGGATTTGAGGAAATCTAAAACTACATTTAGATCCCACGGTGCCACCGGAGGCACCACAGGAGGCTGTATATGCAGTACTCCCTTGACAAAAGTCTGGACCTCAGGGACAGAGGCCAATTCTTTTTGGAAGAATATTGACAGGGCCGAAATTTGAACCTTAATGGATCCCAATTTGAGACCCATAGATAATCCTGATTGCAGGAAATGTAGGAAACGACCCAGTTGGAATTCCTCCGTCGGAACCCTCCGATCCTCGCACCACGCTACATATTTTCGCCAAATGCGGTGATAATGTTTCACGGTGACTTCCTTCCGTGCCTTAATCAAGGTAGGAATGACTTCTTCTGGAATGCCTTTCCCTTTTAGGATCTGGCGTTCAACCGCCATGCCGTCAAACGCAGCCGCGGTAAGTCTTGAAAAAGACAGGGACCCTGCTGTAGCAGGTCCCTTCTCAGAGGTAGAGGCCACGGTTCGTCCGTGAGCATCTCTTGAAGTTCCGGATACCAAGTCCTTCTCGGCCAATCCGGAACCACTAGTATTGTTCTTACTCTTCTTTGCCGTATGATCTTCAATACCTTTGGTATGAGCGGCAGAGGAGGAAACACATACACTGACTGGTACACCCAAGGAGTTACCAGTGCGTCCACAGCTATTGCCTGTGGATCTCTTGACCTGGCGCAATATTTGTCCAGTTTCTTGTTGAGGCGAGACGCCATCATGTCTACAATTGGTCTTTCCCAACGGTCTATTAACATGTTGAAGACTTCTGGATGTAGACCCCACTCTCCCGGATGAAGATCGTGTCTGCTGAGGAAGTCTGCTTCCCAGTTGTCCACGCCCGGGATGAACACTGCTGACAGTGCTATCACGTGATTCTCCGCCCAGCGAAGAATCTTGGCAGCTTCTGCCATTGCACTCCTGCTTCTTGTGCCGCCCTGCCTGTTTACGTGGGCGACCGCCGTGATGTTGTCCGACTGAATCAACACCGGCTTTCCTTGCAGGAGAAGTTCCGCCTGGCTTAGAGCATTGTAGATTGCTCTTAGTTCCAGAATGTTTATGTGAAGAGACTTTTCCAGACTCGTCCATACTCCCTGGAAGTTTCTTCCTTGTGTGACTGCTCCCCAGCCTCTCAGGCTGGCGTCCGTGGTCACCAGGATCCAATCCTGAATGCCGAATCTGCGGCCTTCTAATAGGTGAGCCTTCTGCAACCACCACAGAAGTGACACCCTTGTCTTTGGTGACAGGGTTATTCGCAGGTGCATCTGCAGATGCGACCCTGACCATTTGTCCAACAGATCCCTTTGGAATATTCTTGCATGGAATCTGCCGAATGGAATTGCTTCGTAAGAAGCCACCATTTTTCCCAGGACTCTTGTGCATTGATGTACTGACACTTTTCCTGGTTTTAGGAGGTTCCTGACCAGATCGGATAACTCCTTGGCTTTTTCCTCTGGAAGGAAAACCTTTTTCTGAACCGTGTCCAGAATCATTCCTAGGAACAGCAGACGAGTTGTCGGGATTAAATGGGATTTTGGAATATTCAGAATCCACCCGTGTTGTCTTAGCACCTCTTGAGATAGTGCTAAAGCTGTCTCCAGCTGTTCTCTGGACCTTGCCCTTATTAGGAGATCGTCCAAGTATGGGATAACTAATACGCCTTTTCTTCGAAGAAGAATCATCATCTCGGCCATTACCTTGGTAAAGACCCGAGGCGCCGTGGACAATCCGAACGGCAGCGTCTGAAACTGATAGTGACAGTTTTGAACAATGAACCTGAGGTACCCCTGGTGTGCGGGGTAAATCGGAACGTGTAGATACGCATCCTTGATGTCCAAGGATACCATAAAGTCCCCTTCTTCCAGGTTCGCTATCACTGCTCTGAGTGACTCCATCTTGAACTTGAACTTTTTTATGTAGAGGTTCAAGGACTTCAGATTTAGAATAGGCCTTACCGAGCCATCCGGCTTCGGTACCACAAATAGAGTGGAATAATACCCCTTTCCTTGTTGTAATAGGGGTACTTTGACTATCACCTGCTGAGCGTACAGCTTGTGAATGGCTTCCAACACCCTCTCCCTTTCGGAAGAGACGGTTGGTAAGGCAGACTTCAGGAAACGATGAGGAGGATCCGTCTCTAATTCCAACCTGTACCCCTGAGATATTATCTGCAGGATCCAGGGGTCTACCTGCGAGTGAGCCCACTGCGCGCTGTAATTTTTGAGACGGCCCCCCACTGTCCCCGAGTCCGCTTGAGAGGCCCCAGCGTCATGCTGAGGTTTTTGCAGGAGCCGGGGAGGGCTTCTGTTCCTGGGAAGGAGCTGCCTGTTGGTGTCTCTTCCCTCTTCCTCTGCCTCGTGGCAGGTACGACAAGCCCTTTGCTCTCTTATTTTTGTAGGAGCGAAAAGGCTGCGGTTGAAAGGTCGGTGCCTTTCTCTGTTGGGGAGTGACTTGAGGTAAAAAGTGGATTTCCCGGCAGTAGCCGTGGCCACCAAGTCTGATAGACCAACTCCAAATAACTCCTCCCCTTTATACGGCAAAACCTCCATGTGACGTTTTGAATCCGCATCGGCTGTCCACTGTCGTGTCCATAAGGCTCTTCTGGCTGAAATGGACATAGCACTCACCCGAGATGCCAGTGTGCAAATATCCCTCTGTGCATCACGCATATAGATAAATGCATCCTTTATTTGTTCTAACGACAGTAAAACATTGTCCCTATCTAGGGTATCAATATTTTCAATCAGGGATTCTGACCAAACTACTCCAGCACTGCACATCCAGGCAGTTGCTATAGCTGGTCGTAGTATAACACCTGCATGTGTGTATATATTCTTTTGAATAACTTCCATCTTTCTATCTGATGGATCCTTAAGTGCGGCCGTCTCAGGAGAGGGTAACGCCACTTGTTTGGATAAGCGTGTGAGCGCCTTGTCCACCTTAGGGGGTGTTTCCCAGCGCGCCCTAACCTCTGGCGGGAAAGGGTATAATGCCAATAACTTTTTTGAAATTATCAACTTTTTATCAGGAGCAACCCACGCTTCATCACACACGTCATTTAATTCTTCTGATTCAGGAAAAACTGTTTGTAGTTTTTTCACACCATACATAATACCCTGTTTTACGGTATCTGTAGTATCAGCTAAATGTAACGTCTCCTTCATTGCCAAAATCATATAACGTGTGGCCCTACTGGAAAATACGTTTGAATTTCTACCGTCGTCACTGGAATCAGTGCCCGTGTCTGGGTCTGTGTCGACCGACTGAGGCAAAGGGCGTTTTACAGCCCCTGACGGTGTTTGAGGCGCCTGGACAGGCATTAATTGATTGTCCGGCCGCCTCATGTCCTCAACTGACTGTTTAAGGGAAGATAAACCATCACGTAATTCCACAAATAAAGGCATCCATTCTGGTGTCGACCCCCTGGGGGGTGACATCTGCATATTTGGCAATTGCTCCGCCTCCACACCAATATCGTCCTCATACATGTCGACACCACGTACCGACACACACCGCAAACTCACAGGGAATGCTCTAATGAAGACAGGACCCACTAGCCCTTTTGGGGAGACAGAGGGAGAGTCTGCCAGCACACACCACAAAGCGCTATATATACAAGGGATATCCTTATATTAAGTGCTCCCTTATAGCTGCTTTAATATATATATATATAGCCATTAATGTGCCCCCCCTCTCTGTTTTACCCTGTTTCTGTAGTGCAGTGCAGGGGAGAGACCTGGGAGCCGTTCTGACCAGCGGAGCTGTGACAGAAAATGGCGCCGTGTGCTGAGGAGATAGGCCCCGCCCCTTTTTCGGCGGGTTCTTCTCCCGCTATTTTTCCAGTCAGGCAGGGGTTAAATATCTCCATATAGCCCCTATGGGCTATATGTGAGGTATTTTTAGCCTTGTATAAGGTTTATATTTGCCTCTCAGAGCGCCCCCCCCCAGCGCTCTGCACCCTCAGTGACTGCCCAGTGAAGTGTGCTGAGAGGAAAATGGCGCACAGCTGCAGTGCTGTGCGCTACCTTATGAAGACTGAGGAGTCTTCAGCCGCCGGTTTCCGGACCTCTTCACGCTTCAGCATCTGCAAGGGGGTCGGCGGCGCGGCTCCGGGACCGGACTCCACGGCTGGGCCTGTGTTCGATCCCTCTGGAGCTAATGGTGTCCAGTAGCCAAGCAGCAAATCCACTCTGCATGCAGGTGAGTTTACTACTTTCCCCCTAAGTCCCACGTTGCAGTGATCCTGTTGCCAGCAGGACTCACTGTAAAGAAAAAAAACCTAAACTAAACTTTCTCTAAGCAGCTCTTTAGGAGAGCCACCTAGATTGCACCCTTCTCGTTCGGGCACAAAATCTAACTGGAGTCTGGAGGAGGGTCATAGGGGGAGGAGCCAGTGCACACCACCTGACCTAGTAAAGCTTTACTTTTTTGTGCCCTGTCTCCTGCGGAGCCGCTATTCCCCATGGTCCTTTCAGGAACCCCAGCATCCACTTAGGACGATAGAGAAATATATGTTATGGGAAAACTTACCGTTGATAACGTTATTTCTCCTAATTCCACAGGATAACACTGGGATATGATGAAGCGACAGCGGATTTGCACCAATCGGTCAAAGCTTTCGGTCTCCTAGCATGCAATGAGCCAGTCCATATATCCCTGCCTCCTGGCTCAGGCAAGTCAGATGTTTTTCCAAAGCTTAAGGCAGGAGCATCATAGAGAGCCCTAAACAGGCGAGAAGAACATACATGCACACCCTTCCGTACAAGAAGAAAGAGGTTAGTGAGTGAAAAGTATCCTCAAATCAAATGCGTCAGGGTGGGATTCCTGTGGATCCTGCGGACTTAGGAAACGTTATCTACGGTAAGTTTTACCATAACGAATATTTCTCGGGCAGGGTCCACAGGATAACATTGGGATGTCCCAAAGCAATTTAGCGGTGGGGAAACTCGTGATTGAACAGGAGAATCCTTCACCCAAATTCAGCGTCCTGAGAGGCAAATGTATCAAAGGTGTGAGGAAACCACGCTTCGCTGGGACGGTGGTTACTCTGGTGGCACAGAGATGCCCAGCTCAGAGTGTTTCCTGCTGATGTCTGATTCACAGGATCCACCCCAATAGACTCCCTTCCATTGAGACCTGCTCTCCTTATATATCTGACTGCAGATCCCCTCTGGTGCCAAACAGTCTACTCAGGAGGTTGGGTCAGGATATCCCAAGGCTATTTCAGCCAAAATAGTGCTGTGGAGACCCATTTTACATCCTCTGGGAGTTCTAACCTAATTACCTCCCAGATTACCTGATGACCTAGATCAGAGGTTCTCAAACTTGGTCCTCGTGGGCCCACACAGTGCATGTTTTGCAGGTAACCCAGCAGGTGCACAGGTGTATTAATTACTCACTGACACATTTTAAAAGGTCCACAGGTGGAGCTAATTATTTCACTTGTAATTCTGTGAGGAGACCTGCAAAACATGCACTGTGTGGGCCCACGAGGACCAAGTTTGAGAACCTCTGACCTAGATAAATAACTTGGGCTGGCAGCTAGTTATCTTACCAGTCACTCAGTCATTGTTCTGATTACATTACCAGCAACACCTATCACACCTCACACAATGGACTCACATATGTGATACACATGGTAATGAGCTAGCACAGCGGCCTGGCTCTCCTCCTGTCACACACTATGGCCTGTCCTGCTATAGTCACACAGTATGGCAATTGTCTTTATATCTCCAATGCATACCATATTGCAGGTAATAGCAAGTACAATAAATACCTAATAACATGAAATAACAGTATACATGATACACCTATGCTCTGGAGTATATACCTACACTGGGCCAAGGATTAAAAAGTACATTATACTATGAGAAACGAGAGATAAATAAAAAGGTTCTCAGTCCAAGCCCATCTCGTTTCGTTACAAAAGGCATAATGTCTAATGAATGTATTAATGGAAGACCATGTGGCTGTCTTACATATCTATTCTCCTGAAGCACCATGTTGTGCTGCCCATAACGGACCTACCTTACGATTAGTGTGAGCAGAGACATTAGCCAGAACACGGAGATCAGCTTGAGAGTATGCTTCTGAAATAGTCTTCCGAAGCCACTTCGCCAGTGTCTGCTTATCAACAGGCCATTCTCTCTTGTGAAATCCGTAGAGAACGAAGAGAGTGTCTGTCTTTCTGATGGCACTGGTACGATCCACGTAGATTCTTAAGGCACGGACTATGTCCAACAAAGCATATCCCGCAGAAAAGTCTGGCCACTGGAAGGCCGGGACTACAATTTCTTCATTAAGGTGGAATTTAGACACCACTTTAGGAAGATACCTAGACTTAATTCTGAGAATCACTCTATCTGGATAAAAAAAAATGAGAAATGGAGAGTGACATACAGTAACAATGCCCCTAAATCTGAAACTCTTCTAGCTGAAGCAATAGCCAGTAGAAAGAGAACTTTGGCTGTCAACCATTTAAGATCCACTCTTTTTAGTGGTTGAAATGGGGCAACTTGAAAGTCCTTTTAGGACTAACCTTAAATCCCAAGGCACTGTAGGAGGAACAAAAGGAGGTTGAATGTGCAGTATTACCTGGAAAAAAGTGTGCACATTCTGTAGGTTAGCAGTTTTCCTTTTGGAACCATACAGTCAATGTTGACACTTATACTCTCAAGGAGCCACCCACAGACCTTAGTCCATTCCTGCCTAAAGGAATGCTAAGACTCTGAAATTCTGAAACCTAAGGTCAAATTTCCAGTCACTGCACCATTGAATATATTACTTGCCATATTCGTCGATAATGCGAATTAAGGAAGGTTTCCTTACTCTGAGCATTTTTTTTAAATGACTGTTGTGAGATCCTATTGCTTTCAGGATGAAAGTCTCAAGAGCCACGCCGTGAAAGACAGTTGATCCAAGTGTTTGTAATAGCAAGGACCCTGAGCCAGTAGATCTGGATGTTCAGGGAGTAGGGATGGAGCATCCATCGACATCCTCTGCAGATCTGTGTAACTGCCTTCTGGACCAAGCCAGAGCTATTAGTATCACGGCACCCGTACCTTCTCTTACCTTACACATCACCCTGGGTTACAGGGCAATTGGTGGAAACACATAAGCCAGACGAAAGTCCCATCTCACTGACAGGTCATCCACAAAGGTCGCTCTGGGATCCTTTGTTCTTGACCCGTAAGCGGAAACTTTGTTGTTTTGACAGGACGAAATGAGATCTATCTCCGGTAACCCCGATTGTCTACCAGAGTGTCACGATCCAGGTAACTGGACGCCATTACTTACCATCCAGATGTCTCCTGAGGCTGGCTCGGTGTTCCGGGGCTGGATCTCGGCGGTGTAGCTGAGATCCATGGTCTGTGTTTCTCTTCTGTCATCCCGCAGCGCTGTCACGGCTGCCGCGGCCTCCACTGCAGCTCCTATGTTTGCAATTCACAGAGTCTTCAGGATAGCGTCTACTGTCTGCTGCGGCTTCTAATGTCGCTTGGGAGTTCTAATGTACAAGTTGTCTGTGTGGCGGCTCTTGCTCTCTGTGGCATCCGCCGCCATTACTACTGAACTTTCCACATGGTTTTCTCTAACTAACTTTTCGCTCCAAGCGCTGCATGGGCACAGCCATGTGGGATTCAGTCTTATGATTCACTTTACTCCAATCTGCTGCTCCACTGAAATCGGCATGTTTGCTCAGCCAATGCCTGCCTCCCTGCAGGTATTAATATCCTATGTCTCGGCCTAGAATCTGTCAGTGCTTTGGTTGTCAAACCTTGTGTTACCAGGTCTGTCCTTGCTTTGAACATTGCTGTTACAGGTCTCCAGCTCCTGCTCTCAACCTCCACTAGAGACCTGCACCAGCCTTCCACCTTGCGGGGCCGCCTGACTCCTCAGTGCTCTGCCTTTGTCACTCCTGGCTATTGTGACACCAGCTTCCAGCGCCAAGCTTACAGTGGTGTTTGTTTCCTTACATTACCAGTGCTCTGCCGCTGGTTATCTACTGTTTCATCGCACTCTAGCATCATACCAGCACAGTACTCGTTACCTTGTCATCTGACTGGTTCCGTCCGGTACGCCCAGCAGTCTACCACATAATTCAGTATTGTCAGCTTCTAAGAAACACCTGCTGGCTGCTAGCCGGGTTCTCCGGCTAAGGACATACCAACTCCTGGTCTATAAGAACTGTACCTGATATTACCAGTGCCCTGTGGCAACCACCATTCTGCAAGCTCTAAGGAACTGTGGTTATTTCTGCATTCATTATATTTATGCAAAGTACTACTGCTGTGTTTAAAGAACTGTGCTCAATCAAATCCATAGACTTTTATCTCATTTGTCGTGGTCACATCTTCGGCATTTGTACTGCAGCTCATCTGCACGTCTAGTGGTCTGATTCAACCCCCTAAGTTTAAGTTTACCTCAGCACCTACAACTGAGGCTTCCTCTCGTCAGCTCCAGCTCTCAGTTGTGACACAGAGGGGTAAATTTACAAAGATGGGAGATTTTTAGAACTGGTGATGTTGCCCATGGCAACCAATCAGATTCTACTTACCATTTATCTAGCTGCTTCTAGCAGATAATAGATAAAATCTCAATTGGTTGCTATGGGCAACATCACCAGTTCTAAAAATCTCCCACCTTAGTAAATTTACCCCAGAGTTTGTAAGACCCTGGGGTGTAAAGCCCATTCGTACATGAAATGCGTGTCTACTGAAAAAATCCACTTCCCACTTTAGGACTCCCAGAATGAATACTGCGGACAAGGCTGGATAATGAAGTTCTACCCACCTTAACGTGTGACTTACCTTCTTCATTGTGTTTTGGCTGCGAGTTTCTCCCTGATGGTTGAGGTAAGCTACTGCCATTGCATTGTCCAAGAGGATTTGAACTGGTTTCCCCTGAAGAATAACCTTTGCCTGAATAAGTGCCATATATATGGCCTGAAGTTCCAATATATTTATTGGCAGGCAACTTTCTTACTTGGTCCACTGCCCCTGGAAGCAACTTCTTCCTGATACTGCTTCCCAGCCCTGAAGGCTGGCATCTGTTGTCAGAGTTTACCAATCTGATATCCAAAGGAGTCTCCCTTTGTCCAGATAGGATATGTCTGTAGCCACCAGGCTATTGAACTCCTTACTTCCAGAGGAAGGACCATAATCTGTGTTTTTATTGTCTGATGAAAACCATTCCACTTGGAAAAGATCAGACGTTGCAGATGTAAAGAGTGGAACGGAGTATCCTCCATCATGTCTAATGTCTACACCATCAATCCCATCACATGCATTGCCGCATAAATGGATACCGTTTGACTGTGTAGCAGCTCCTGAATCCTTGAATGAATTTTAGATATTTTGTTCAGAGGTAAAATTACTCTCTGAATACCCGATTCCAACACAGCCCCCAAGTGAGTCATCCGTTGTGACGGAACCAGAGACAACTTTGCCAATCGTGTCACTGCAAACAAGCTATTGTCTTTTGCAGACGATACGGAATCCATTCCTGAGATTGTGCCAGGATTAATAACTCATTGATGTATGGGAAAATCCTTATCCCCCGCTGAAGGAGATAAGATTACCATCATAATTTTGGTGAATACTCTGGGAGCTGTGGCCAGTTCAAATGGTAGGACCTGAACTGAAAAATGTTGCTGGAGGATAGCAACTTAAAATAGTGCTGATGGGACAGTGCTATAAGCGCATGTAAATAAGCCTCCTGGATATCCAGGAATACCATAAAAACCTCTAGCTCCGTGGCCAACAGAATGGAACATAAAGGGGTAAATTTACTAAGGTGGGAGATTTTTAAAACTGGTGATGTTGCCCATAGCAACTAATCAGATTATATCTATTATCTGCTAAAAGCAGCTAGATAAATGGTAAGTAGAATCTGATTGGTTGCCATTGGCAACATCTCCAGTTCTAAAAATCTCCCACCTTAGTAAATTTACCCCAAAGTCTCCATATGAACCCGAGGCACCCAAATGTATTAGTTCAGCACTTTAAGACTGAGTATGGGCTGGAACAACCCATTTGTGATAAAACCTGTCCTCCTTGTGCAGGAGAAATTGGATTATTCCTCCTGACTGAAGAAACTGCTGAACTGCCTTTTGCAAAGCCCTGACCTTCATTTCCACTGAAAACGGTGTAGCACTAAAAAAATACCTTTCAGGAGGGTGTTTCTTGAAAGCAAATGCATAACTGTGAAACCTTCTTGCACCCAGGCATCTGTGGTAGACTGCTACCAAATCTGTGCAAACTGAAGAAGTCAGCCTCCCACCCTGGGGTTCCCCAGGTGGAGGACCGCACCATCAGGCTGATGGCTTGTCTTCTGATTTAGAGCTGGTCCTTCGGTAGTCCAATGCTTTTTTAGTCTTACCAGACTTGTTGGATTAGAACTGTTTGCCATCACCCTTTTTGTGTGGAAGGAAACTTCACTTTCTTGGAGTCTGCTTCTGACTCCAAAATACTGTTTAATTCTTTACCAAAAGGAATATAGGTTGAGTATCCCTTATCCAAAATGCTTGGGACCAGAGGTATTTTGGATATCGGATTTTTCCGTATTTTGGAATAATTGCATACCATAAGGAGATATCATGGTGATGGGACCTAAATATAAGCACAGAATGTTTTTATGTTACATATACACCTTATATACACAGCCTGAAGGTAATTTTAGACAATATTTTTTATAACTTTGTGCAGTAAACAAAGCAAGTGTACATTCACACAATTCACTTATGTTTCATATACACCTTATACAAACAGCCTGGGGGTCATTTAATACAATATTTTTAATAACTTTGTGTATTAAACAAAGTTTGTGTACATTGAGCCATCAAAACACAAAGGTTTCACTATCTCACTCTCACTCAAAAAAGTCCGTATTTCGGAATATTCCGTATTTCGGAATATTTGGATATGGGATACTCAACCTGTATCTCCAGTAAAAAAGGCAAAGACTCCAGAACCTTCCATGTATGTAGCCAAACCGCTCTGCGAGCTGCTACTGCTGAAGCAGATGCCTTAGAGGCAATTGTACCCATATCCAAGGCCGCTTCCATAAACTTCGCCGCCTGTTTGATATGTGCAATATGGGATATTTTGCCCTCTAGATGTCATTTAAAAGATCCTCCTCCAAAGCATCAGCCCAGGCTGCCACTGCTTTCGCCATCCAGGCTGAAGCCATGGCTGGTCTTATGATTGCCCAAGAAAAGGAAAAAACATGTTTTTTTTAGAAAACCATTGACTCTCCTATACGTGACATCATTTATTGAGGCAGAGGTAATGTAGATTTTCGCACCAATCTAATGACATGCGTATCTACTTTGGGAGCCACCTCCCTGTTTAAACAGTGCCCAGCCGGAAGAGGATAATTGGAATTCCCTTTCCTTGGAATTCAAAACTTCTTACTGGGCGTAACCCAAGCCTCTTGCATAATTTCTGTCAGCTGTTCTGACCCAGGAAACTCAGTCCTAACTGTTTTGGGAAGTATAACACAGGTGCCTTAGATTTTAACACAGGATCTGCTGCCTCTTCTAAGGATACAATGGCTTTAATTGCCCTAATTAGCTCAGATATGTCCACTGAGCTGAAGCCTTCCTCGTCATCTCTGTATGCAGACCCAGAGTGTGATGATGAGTCCTTTATCTGAAACATGTGTAGACTGGGAAGATGTTTCATGTCTATGTGATTTACTTACCACCGGCCTTTCAACCTGTTTCTGTTGAGAGGCTGCCACTTCCCCTGCTGGATGTAATAACGCCAGGTAGAATGTTGCATGTAAGGGTTAATAGTGTAACCTATCCCTGGTATAGAAGCTGGCATTATCCGCTCACCTATACTGGATAATGTCTGTGCAAAAGTAGCCCATGGGGGTTTAACTTGAACCGGTGCCTGCCTTGGATAATTCAAGAAGCTTTGGTGGAAGCTAAAACAGTTTGCACACAATCTATTTTAAACCAGAACCTGAGAGGTTAACTCAGCTTTGCAAGACAATGACATGAGTGTTGGTGCTGCTGTGGAGAGTGTATTTTCCTCACCCTTGCCGCACTTAGACATGATAAATAAATCACACACCTGTACAGTGTTAACTACACATTTTGTGACCGTAATCACTTTAAAATTTGTTAAAGTGACCTACAATCTGACCCCGCCCTGCTTTGCACCAGCATTGAGGATCGAAATACACAGAAAACTTGACGGAATTATAGTAAAGTCAGCAATCACACTAGCATTTTGTCACAGGTTATACATTTGTATAATAAGCAATATGAGCATATAATTACAAATACATTTCAAGTATGTAGGAAAACATATTACTGCATTACCTTATATAGGAATTTTAAACGTATTCAGTCGCCCAGCGAGAGAAAACAGCAGCAATAATTATCAAACTCATATGCATCAGGCACTTATCCAACTATTCGTACTCAAAGGTAGATACAGATTTAGTGCTGTATCACCCGGCTCAGGAGAGTGGGATACAGGGAGACTTTACCCCGCTTCCAGGATCGATCAAATACGTTAGCAAATGCTGAGTGGATCCAGACGCTATTAGTGCACACACTTGCCCCGTGAACCTACAGTGAACACAGCCGCCCAAGTGAACACTGACGCACCAGTCACACAGCCGCCTAAGCTGCAACTGGGTCCTTTTAGATACACAGCGTCTCGGACAGAAGCGGGAACTCAGTTCATTGCGGGAGACTCAGAAGAAACTGGTCATGAACCGTGGGGAGGGATGACCAAGGGAGCGTCTTACTCCCCATTGTTGACATCATCCCTAGGGATCGCGGCCTCATACTACCTCTGGAGCCTATGATCCCTGAGGCCTAGCGCTAGTGCACCCGTGGTGGCAGCCGCATCAGAGACAGTTCGGTAGTCTCCTCCCGAAACAGTGCAGCTGTGATGCCTTACCTTATCCCCGTGCTCTGGCCACAGCCTGGTAACGTCTGCTGGACTTGCTAGTACATCCGACATAGACACCCGCCGAAAAACAGCACTGTACACGCGGGTAAGCGTTGCTGCGACCCGGCGGGGAGTTTTCGGTGCAACTCTTTCCAAGGTACGTATAAGACGCTTTTTAGAAAGATTGCTCAGAAAAAATAGTAAGACTATAAAAATAAAATAAAAAAGCTTATGGCTGCTAATAAAAACAGTAGTCCATTGACCATGGTCCGGCTCCTGCCGCACCAAACAAAAAACTGACTTGCCTGAGCCAGGAGGCAGGGACATATGGACAGGCCTGTTGCATGCTGGGAGGCCGAAAGCTTTGACCAATTGGTGCAAATTCGCTGTCGCGTCATCATATCCCAATGTTATCCTGTGGATAACCTGTGGACCCTGCCGGAGAAATACTATATTAGTTTTGAAGTACTAAATTTTAGCCTTTACATTTAGTTTTTATATAAATACTTTACATTGTTCAAGTTACAGTTTAAAAGCAATTGCAACTCAAAATCCAAACCTAGGTATTTATATAAATAAAAATCTCTTGCTGACGTTCTCTGATCTTTTCCCATTTAACAGAAACCATAGTGACGCAACTAACCTTAAATTTGGAAACTAACGTCACAACTGATCTGTGTGTGCCCACATCAGCGTATTTATTGTTATCTGGTGGAAATAGCTTTTGAAGCAGGCTGTTCTTAGACTCTTGCAGAAGTTGGATGAGCTCTGGAGGTACTGGGTCCTGTGTAAAAAATAAACCAAGTAGAACAGTAATAGACAGAATATGGTTATCCAAAAAAAGAAATTAAGTTAAGAAAGAAATCAAATTAGGCAATGGTGTATTAATTTAGCTATATATGGCAATTTCCCCACTTCTGCGCATGCGCGCACATCGCTGCGTGCTTGCACGAGGACTTAGATTGCAACCGCGCCCAATCACAATCTAAGTCCCGGCAGGGGTGTGGATGCCGTGTTTTGGGAGCGTCGACGCAGCATTGTTGGAGCGCTGCCCGTACATTTGTGGGGCGGGCCACACGGTGGCTGCGTGACGTAACACGCAGCTGATGTGACTCAAAACATTTGCAGCTAGGCTGCGGAGGCAGAGGCCTACCGTTAAGATGCAAGCATGTTTAGCAATGCGCTTGCATTTCAGCATAATGGTGCTAGGGGGGGCGGGGACCAGGCATGCGGCACGGTCTTGCTCTGTGCTGGGCAGCCCCCCACATGCTAGAGAATGGAGTTGTAGTTTTGTAATTTCTCGCAAAACTACAACTCAAGCTGAATTAGGCCCTTAGTTCTCTGTTGTGAATAGGATCCAATTTATATATCAATGTTTAGACGATGCTTCATGTATTAGAGGCGCTACTCATTCATGAACCTCTCTCTCTCTTTAACACAGCCAAACACCCATGTATATCCCATTCCCCTACCACCAGGGAATGCATAAACACATGGAAACATGTCAGACATAATGGGGATATATGGGAGATACATAGGTATGAATGTAAGTTAGTTAAGAGTAACAAAAATGTACATATAATGAGAAGGTTAACAAAAACTAAAGTCAGAACAGTGGAGAACTGGAAAGCTGGCGAATGCTGTGGATATTTATATTGTATCATCTATGTTGTTATCATGTGAGTAAAATATATTTCATACATCTAAAATATATATATTATTTATTTATGTACATTGTGATGACAGGTTTTCTATATTATATACTGTTTTGATAGTGATTTTATGATGGCTAGTATGAAAAAGATGGATGTTATTTCAGGGTTATTCCAAAACACAGGGTTTCAAACTGACCATTTTGTATAAAATTTTGTATATTAATTAATACCTTGGTTGTGACGATAATGTCTAAATCTTAGGTTGATATGCACACTGGTTTTGAAGTTATATGCCTTTATATCTGCAATGTTTTATGAAAAATTTGCTATTAACGTTCTTTAAAAACTGTTCATTACTTTTTATTTATTTCCTTAAACAATCCCTTTGATGTATATAATGTACAGTGACATAGTATGCTATTACTAAAATATTTAAAAGTTTGGAGATCATTTTATGTCTTTAACATATTTTAAGAACGCTTACCACTGGTGCTCTGGGTGGATGGTGCTACTTAATGGGTGGAACTGGCTGAAAGTTCATTTCTTTGTGGTATTTCCATTTCAGATTTTGATTTTGCTGAGAACTACTCACTTGTCATGCAGGATGAGGCATAGAGCTATCACTGTATCCATCAAATATATTGTTTAAGAAGATAAATTTAAAGTAATGAACAGGCCTAGATAGTTCTCATTTTCGCTATTTTAAAAAACAGTCCAAAGTGTATAAAACTTTGGGGATTTATTAACAGTATGAAGAATTTTTTCAATTTTTCTCAAATTTTTAAAAAGTTGGCTTTTTGAGAAAATCACTTATTGTCTTTTTAAAACATATTTTTCCTTTTTATTGAAACATACTACTGTTTTATATATCATATGATAGCCCATAAAAAGAGGTTAAAATGAGACCTTGTCCAACTCCAGCTCAATTAGATGAGCTGCAAATGCAATTTATAAAAAAAGGTTAATAGCAAATTTTTGGTTAAAAAAATTGTAGCTTTAAAGACAAATAACTTCTAAACCAGTGTACATATCAGCCTAGGATTTGTGGGTTTTCTTTACACCATTGGCAGTATTAATTATACCAAATGTAATTGAAATTAGAGATTTTAAGGAAGAATATTTTCAAAAACGGTGGTGATTTGATGTAGAATGACCCTTCAGCGGTAATGGAAGTGGTGTATCCATAATTGGCAAAGGGTGTGTGGCGCACATAAGCCCTTGAGTGGAGGAAGGGGGAGGGGGTGTTGTTGTTCCCAGCCGGCACCCATTGCAGTGTTTCAATCGCTGAACGCCAAGTTTACTGTTAATACTTCAGAAATATGGAGGGGCTGGTACTATACTGTATTTCTGAAGAAATCAGTGGAAGTAGGATGCATGTGCAGAAGGTAAATTTAAAGTCTGTTACCTTATGTGCAAGTGCCATATCTTCGTCGAATGCACAATATTTCCAAGGGGGAGAGGGCCCCAACATCTGCACATGGACTCCTCATGTTTTAAAATGCACCTGGGTAAAGTACTGGATTGGGCAACTTCTAAATAGCTTAAAGGACAGTGTGAAAAGAGTGCTAGTAAGCAATGAGGTACCTATGAAGAGTAATTCAAATGCGACTCTTCCAGAATATAAAATTATACAGTAAATATAGTTTCCAGTAATTTGTCATCTTTCCTGTCATGTAATGTGTTCTAGGATTATCTATTTGGACTGCATTAAAAATAGGATTTTAATACCTGCCGGTAAATCCTTTTCTCCTAGTCCGTAGAGGATGCTGGGAACTACAAAAGGACCATGGGGTATAGACGAGATTCGCAGGAGACATGGGCACACTAAAAGACTTTGACTGGGTGTGAACTGGCTCCTCCCTCTATGCCCCTCCTCCAGACCTCAGCTATAAGAACATTTCGGACATTTCGAGGAAACGGATATTTGTTAAACCAAGGGTGAGACACATACCAGCTCACACCACAACACACCATACAACTGGATTACCAAGAAAACCAGATAACAGTATGAACGAAAAAACAGCAACAAGCTGAACATAACCGATACACAACCTTCGTGTAACCGAAACCAACAACTAACAATACAACTGCAAGTAACAGTACGCACTGGGATGGGCGCCCAGCATCCTCTACGGACTAGGAGAAAATAAGATTTTACTCACCGGTAAATCTATTTCTCGTAGTCCGTAGTGGATGCTGAGGACTCCGTAAGGACCACGAGGAACAGACGGGCTCCGCAGGAAACTGGGCACTCTAAAGAAAGATTTAGTACTATCTGGTGTGCACTGGCTCCTCCCTCTATGCCCCTCCTCCAGACCACAGTTAAGGAAACTGTGCCCGGAAGAGCTGACATTACAAGGAAAGGATTTTTGGAATCCAGGGTAAGACTCATACCAGCCACACCAATCACACCGTATAACTTGTTATAAACTTACCCAGTTAACAGTATGAACAACAACAGAGCATCAGATAAACCTGATGCAACCATAAAATAACCCTTAGTGAAGCAATAACTATATACAAGTATTGCAGAAGAAGTCCGCACTTGGGACGGGCGCCCAGCATCCACTACGGACTACGAGAAATAGATTTACCGGTGAGTAAAATCTTATTTTCTCTAACGTCCTCAGTGGATGCTGGGGACTCCGTAAGGACCATGGGGATTATACCAAAGCCTCCAAACGGGCGGGAGAGTGCGGATGACTCTGCAGCACCGAATGGGCAAACACAAGGTCCTCCTCAGCCAGGGTATCAAACTTGTAGAATTTTGCAAATGTGTTTGAACCCGACCAAGTAGCAGCTCGGCAAAGCTGTAATGCCGAGACCCCTCGGGCAGCCGCCCAAGAAGAGCCCACCTTCCTCAGGGAATGGGCTTTCACTGATTTTGGATGCGGCAAGCCAGCCGCAGAATGAGCCTGCTGAATCGTGTTACAGATCCAGCGAGCAATAGTTTGCTTTGAAGCAGGAGCACCCAAGCTTGTTGGATGCATACAGGATAAACAGCGAGTCAGTCTTCCTGACTCCAGCCGTTTTGGTTACCTAAACCTTCAAAGCCCGGACTACGTCAAGCAACTTGGAATCCTCCAAGTCACGAGTAGCCGCAGGCACCACAATAGGTTGGTTCAAATGAAAAGATGACACCACCTTTGGCTGAAATTGCGGACGAGTCCGCAATTCTGCCCTGTCCATATGGAAAACCAGATAGGGGCTTTTACATGACAAAGCTGCCAATTCTGACACACGCCTAGCCGAAGCTAAGGCCAACAGCATGACCACTTTCCACGTGAGATACTTTAGCTCCATGGTTTTAATTGGCTTAAACCAGTGGGATTTCAGGAAACTCAACACCAGATGAGCTGTAGGAACCAACTGCGACACTGGAATACATAGAATCCAGCCGTGTTGCCGTTACACTTCCAGAGAAAGTGATACGCTGTTCCGCAACTGCTCTCTCAATCTCACTCTTATGAGGAGATCGACCAAGAACGTGATAATAGTGACACCTTGCTTCCGCAGGAGCACCATCATTTCCGCCATCACTTTGGTGAAAACTCTCAGGGCCGTGGAGAGACCAACCGGCCACGTCAGAAATTGGTAATGACAATTCCGTACCGCAATTCTGAGGTACGCCTGATTAGGTGGATAAATGGGGACACGAAGGTATGCATCCCTTTTGCCCCGAGACATCATAAAATCTCCCCCTTTTTAGGCTTGCAATGACCGCTCTTAGTGATTTCATCTTGCACTTGAACCTTTCCAGGTATATGTTCAGGGATTTTAAATTCAATATGGGTCTGACCGAACCTTCCGGTTTCGGGACTACAACCTGGTGGAATAATAACCCCCTCCTTGTTGAAGGAAGGGAACCTTGACCACCACCTGTTGAAAATACAACTTGTGAATTGCAGTTAACCCTGTTACCCTCTCGCAGGGGGAAGCCGGCAGGGCCGTCAGTGAGGAGGCATCTTCTCCAAATCCAGCTTGTATCCCGGAGACACAACATCTATTGCCCAGGGATCTAATAGGGAGTGAACCCACTTGTGGCTGAACTTACGAAAGCGTGCCCCCACCGGGCCTAGCTCCGCCTGTGGAGCTCCAGCGACATGCAGTGGATTTTTGCAGAGGCCGGGGAGGACTTCTGCTCCTGGGAACTAGCTGTGTTGTGCAGCTTCTTTTCTCTGCCCCCGCCTCTGGCAAGAAAGGACGCACCTCGGACTTTCTTGTTTCTTTATTCGAAAGGCCGCATTTGATAATGCCGTGCTTTCCTAGGCTGTGCAGGAATATAAGGCAAAATATCAGAATCTTAAATCTGCATCATCTGTCCATTGCATATTCTACAGGACACGTCAAGCAGAAATCGACATAGCTATTACTCTAGGACCCAGTATACACATGTCTCCTTGGGCATGTCTTATATATATACATATCTCTTAAGACAGCATCTTTACCTATATATACCTATACATATCTATATGTATACTAGGGTCTCAATCTCTGCTGATAAGGTACCTGTCCACGCTGCCACAGTGCTATAAACCCATGCTGACACAATTACAAGTACCAGAATGTGCACGCTATTTGCAGGATCCCTGTGAATAGCTAGGGCTACCTTCTGGGCAAACGTGACACCCTAGGGGAAGATTCCCATCACATCCTGGCCCTAGTGGGGAAAGGATACTGCCTGAGAATACTTTGTGGGAAGCTGCAGTCTCTTGTCTGGAGATTCCCGCTCTTTTTCCTCATGAGAGGAGGAAAATTTACCTCAGCTTTCTTAAGCTTAACATGTGTACCCTAGTGTCAGGGACAGATGAGTCATCAGTGACATGCAAATCATTTTTTACTACAATAATCATATATTGAATACTTTTCTGCCATTCTGGCAGTCACACTCCGTGTCGATATCAGTGTTTGTTATTTTGGATAGTGAGCATTGTGAGACTCTGAAGGTCTCTGTGACATAGGGACAGACATGGGTAGATTTCCTGTCTGTTCCCTAATCTTTTGTGCAATAAATTCACCTTAGCACTTGCACATATCCAAACAGGTGTCGGCATTGTCGACGGAGGCACCCTCTCACACACATATTTGCTCTATCTCCTCCTTAGGGGAGCCTTTTACCTCAGACATGTCGACATACACGTACCGACACACCACACACACAGGGGATGCTCTATTTGAAGACAGTTCCCCCACAAGGCCCTTTGGAGAGACAGAGAGAGAGTATGCCAGCACACACTCCAGCGCTATATGACCCAGGAATCACACAGTAACTTAGTGTTAACCCAGTAGCTGCTGTATATATTGTTTTTGCACCAAATTTATGTGCCCCCCCTCTCTTTTTACCCTCTTCTACTGCAGGGGAGAGCCTGGGGAGCTTCTCTCAGCGGATCTGTGGAGAGAAAATGGCGCTGGTGAGTGCTGAGGAAGAAGGCCCCGCCCCCTCAGTGGCGGGCTTCTGTCCCGTTTCTGTGTAAAAATAATGGCGGGGGCTCGTACATATATACAGTGCCTGACTGTATATATGTATAATTTTGCCAAAAGGTATCTTAATTGCTGCCCAGGGCGCCCCCCCCACTGCGCCCTGCACCCTACAGTGACCGGAGTGTGCGGGTGTGCTGTGGGAGCAATGGCGCACAGCTGCAGTGCTGCGTGCTACCTTACGTGAAGACAGGAGTCTTCTGCCGCCGATTTCGATGTCTTCATGCTTCTGCTGCGAGGGGGGCGGCGGCGCGGCTCCGGGAACGGACGATCAAGGTTAGGTACCTGTGTTCGATCCCTCTGGAGCTAATGGTGTACAGTAGCCTAAGAAGCGCAACCTAGCCGCAGTTAGTAGGTTTGCTTCTCTCCCCTCAGTCCCTCGTAGCAGAGAGTCTGTTGCCAGCAGAAGCTCTCTGAAAATAAAAAACCTAACTAAAATACTTTCTTTCTTAGTAAGCTCAGGAGAGCCCACTAAAGGCACCCAGCTCTGGCCGGGCACAGATTCTAACTGAGGTCTGGAGGAGGGGCATAGAGGGAGGAGCCAGTGCACACCAGATAGTACTAAATCTTTCTTTAGAGTGCCCAGTCTCCTGCGGAGCCCGTCTATTCCCCATGGTCCTTACGGAGTCTCCAGCATCCACTAGGACGTTAGAGAAAAGGATTTACCGGTAGGTATTAAAAACCTATTTTCTCTTACGTCCTAGAGAATACTGGGGTTCCATTTAGTACCATGGGGAAGTACCAAAGCTCCCAAACCGGGTGGGAGAGTGCGGAGGTTCCTGCAGAACTGACTGACCAATCTGAAGGTCCTTAGAGGTCAAAGTATCGAACTTGTAAAGCTTGGCAAACGTTTTCGAACCCGACCAAGTAGCTGCTTGGCAGAGCTGTAAAGCCGAGACACCGCAGGCAGCCGCCCAAAAAGAACCCACCGACCTAGTAGAGTGGGCCTGTACAGATTCTGGAACCGGCAAACCTGCAGTCGAATAAGCATGCTGGATAGTGAGCCTGATCCAGCGTGCAATTTACTGCTTAGAAGCAGGACACCCAATCTTATTGGGATCATAAAGAACAAACATTGCTTTCGATTTTCTGTGACGAGCTGTTCTCTTTTCATACTCCTTCAAAGCCCTCACCACATCGAAAGACTTTGAATTAGCAGAAGTGTTGGTAAACACCGGAACCACAATAGGTTGGTTGATGTGAAACGCCGACACCACTTTAGGAAGAAAATGCTGATGAGTTCTCAGTACAGCTCTATCCTCATGGAAAATTAAATAGGGGCTCTTGTGACACAATGCCCCAGCTACGAAACATGCCTCGCCAACAGCTAAGGCCAACAGTGTGACGGCCTCCCACGTAAGATATTCTATGTCTACCTTCGGTCATGGTTCAAACCAGTCTGATTGGAGGAACTACAGCACCAAATTGAGATCCCAAGGTGCTGTGGGAGGCACAAAGGGAGGTTGGATGTGCAGAATACCTTTCAAGAATGTCTGGACCTCAGGGAGAGGAGCCAATTGTTTCTGAAAGAAAATGGATAATGCCGAAATCTGGACTTTTATGGAGCCCAGATTGAGGCCCACCTCCACACCTGCCTGTGTAGGAAAGGTCCCAGATGAAATTCCACTACAGAACATCTTCTACGACTCCGTGTGCAGTATCATTCCCAGGAATGGAAGCCTCCGTGTCGGCTCTGAGATTTCGAAAGGTTCAGAATCCACCCGTGATCCTTGAGAAGTCTGGTTGAAAGACCAATGCGGTCCAGCAACCTCTAGCTGGACGGCGCCTTTATCAGAAGATCGTCCAGATGTGACTGAAGAATTTTTGCTGGCCTCCCACCTGCCAGTCTTCCAGGCATCGCGGTCCACCGTCATGCTGAAGGCTTTGAGGAAGCAGAGCCTTAGCTCTGTTCCTGAGAACCGGCAGTTGCTGGTTTCCGTAGTTAAACTCTTATGCCTCTGGTGGCTGTAGAAGCACATCTGGATTTACCCTTAAACTTGGCTTTCCGAAAGGACTGTAAATTTGAAGCTGAGTAAGCTTTCCTGGGTGGGGGAGCTGCGGAAGGAAGATATGAAGACTTACCCGAAGTAGTTTTGGAGATCCCTTTTGTCTAGTTCGTCTGCAAATAAGGTTTCTCCTGTGAATGGTAGACCTTCCACGCTTTTCCTGGTGTCCGCATCAGCAGTCCACTGGTGTAGCCACGAGCCCATGCGTGTTGACACTGCCATAGCAGTGGTGCGTGCATTAAGCTAGCCTATCTCTTTTATGGCTTTGTATATATTGCAGGAGTAAAACAATCTCCCCCCTAGGCAAGGAATCTAACCCGTCAATTAGGTTATTTGACCATTTAGCAATGGCTTTTTGTAATCCACACAAATGCAATAGTGGGTCTTTGGGCCACCCCCACAGCTGTTTACGATGATTTGAGTGTAGTCTCAATTTTATGATCATCCATGACTTTTTGGGAGGCTGCACCAGGGCCAGGCATTACTACATGTATTTTCCGTGACAGCCTAGACACTGATGCATCCACTATCCATGAATGTTCCCATTTTTTCCTATCCTCAGGAGGAAAAGGAAAAAATTAGAGTAACCTTTTAGGGATTTGAAATTTCCTTTCAGGATTAACCGATGAGTATGCCATTCCTTTAACATGAAAAGTGACTGAGTACTTCTTTTACACTAAAATAAGATTCCTCACACTCCTCTGTCATCTAATCAGGAATTTGCAGAACGTCTCTATGAGAGCTGCTTTTCCCTGTCACAGAGCAGCATCCCCCCCTTCTGTATTTACCTCCCCCTCCTCCATGTCTGACCCTTCAGTGTCAGAATCAGACTGCAGGACAATGCCAGAGTTCACTTTTGTGGACAGGGGACTGAGACGCTGGTTTGGGGACTGAGTCTCTGTTCATGAACTCTTAAGTACTGCGTCTCTTTCTTATAGCGGGACAATTTATTAGAAATAGTGGAAATTATTCCTTTAATATAATTCAGCCACACTGGTTCAGCCCCGCCAGTCTGAGAAGGTGCGCTACACTGAGTACATAGTAGTGAGCTCCCTGGGGAAGAGGAACAATCTGCCGTACATGAAATACACTCTTTGCCTGACATTTGTAAATGTGACAGTACACACACACACACAGGAAAGGTTAAAAGCACAATTAACCCACAAAGAGCCCTTCTAGGGAGACACAGAGGTATAGTGGAGCACACAGCGCCTTTATCACTAATGTCAAGCTTAGCCAGGTTGCAGACTAAGTACCCAGATTGGGGATTTAGTACACGAGAAATCGCTCCCCCTTTCCCTGCTATGACCCCCTGGTACCTCTGAGGTAAACTGGAGTCACACCGGAGGAGCTACACGTCCCTGTCAGTCAGCGTTTGTGTCCACTGTAGAAGGAAAATGGCGCTGGTGAGCTGCTGGATCCTCTCATAGTGAAGCCGCGCCCCTTCAATGGCGCGCGGTCTTCCCGCTTTTTTATACTGGCTGAGGTAATTTATGCTTAAAATGGAGACAGAACAATTTTAATGCTTAGTTTGCCAGTGTGGGTACTGTGTACAGTATAGTGAGACGCAGTTGTGTACTGAGTCTGGAGACGCAATCCACCCCGGTTAGAAGCCGTATGTCTCCGTACCCTTATGCCACCATAATGGCCGGCGACCCGCTAACCGGGACGCCGGCTTAGTACTCACCACTCTTCTTTCTTCTGGCTCTGTTAAGGGTGGCGGTGTGCTGCGGGAATGTACGCACGCCGTGGTGGGGCTTGCGAATAGCTCCCTCAGGAGCTAGTGTCCTGTCAGCGGGGAATGGGACCATTAACCCTTCAAGAGGTTGGACCGTTTCCCCCCTAGGTGTATTAGCGTGACCAGCTCCTCCGGGCATATTTTCTAAACTGAGTCTGGTAGGAGGGGCATAGAGGGAGGAGCCAGTCCACACTATAAAATTCTTAAAGTGCCCATGGCTCCTAGTGGACTCGTCTATACCCCATGGTACTAAATGGAACCCCAGCATCCTCTAGGACGTAAGAGAAAATGCATTTTTTAGGAGGTGTGTCCTTTTCAAATAGTATAGCTTGGGTTCAAGGCAACTACAAATTCCACACCACATATTTATCTCTGATCACTAAGCAGGCAAGCAAAGTCATACATGGTGTAACAGAATTAAAATAACATTTCTGAATGTAAATAGTTTACATGCGGACTACATACCTTATTTTTCTCTGCCATGTGCTGTATATGGTATGTCACTTTTCCAGCATAGTGCGATATTATAAAGTTAGGCTTTTCACTGCATTTGTCCCATCCAAAACACTTGTTGTGGGAAAGAATTTTTTCTAACCGAGACTGGAGTTGGCCAGCATCTGAAGGCCTGTTCAGACGGCATTCCTACAGAGGACAAGCAAACAGCAACTCAGATCATTACAAGTTATTTTGTAGAACATTTTGTTCAAATACTTCATTTGTTTTGTTTCACTTTAAAAATGCACCTCTAATGGAAGCAGACTTTGTGGATATTTTCATTATTAGGAGATCACAATCTATGCATTTACTTTGAACCTGACTTTACTGAGGCACTTCATGACCAGTAATAAGGATCTGACTACCTGACAAGTTAAGGGGGCTACTCACGGAGCGATCGCTGCTTAAAGTCTAAGCAATCTGACTAGATTGCTTAGATTTTAATCAGTGATCACTCCGTGTGTACCCCTCACAGCGATAGCGATGCGCAGCCCCGCGCATCGCTATCGCTGGTGCTAGATTGGTTGCAGGCCAATCTAGCAGGTCGCTGACTTCACCCGCTGCATCGCGCTGTGCTGAGCGGGGGGAGAGATGTATGCTGAGCGAACTGCTCAGCATACATCTCTCCCCAAATCGCCCCGTGAATACGGCCCTTTATATTCTTCTTAACATAGATTTGGCACACAAAAGACAGATTTGCCTTCAGATAGTGAATACAAATGTACGAATACAAATCTGGATGAAGTAGCAATAATCTAACAAAACGTTTTGGAATGGAATGGCACATCTTAAATCAGCAATCCCACAAATAATATTGTTTTCCCCTGTGTAGTTTAGTACCTTTTTTATTTATTTTTATTTAAACTGTTTTTATTAAGCCAGTAACATACAGACAGAGCAATGAATACAGACATCAAAACATTGGGGCAGATGTATTAACCTGGAGAAGGCATAAGGAAGTGATAAACCAGTGATAAGTGCAAGCAGAGCCGGATTAACGGGGGGGCTCCGGGGTTAAGTACCCCAGGCCCCCCTGTCAGAAAAGGGCCCCCCTCCAATCGCCGGAGATCAGATCTCTAATCCGATCTGATCAGCGGCACTGCACTGCGGGGCATTGCGCTCCCCTCCCCACTGCAGAGCTTACTGAGCGATGGCTCAGCACAGCGCACGCAGGGGCCTGGTCACCGATCCATCCTCACTGATGATTCTTTTGGGGAAGGAGAGGGACGAGACAGTGTGGAACGCAGGCAGCTGTGTCAGTAACGTGCAGCTGTCTGCTCATCACACTGACAAAGAGGCTGGCTGGCTGACTGTAGGGGGAGCTGCAGCGTCAGCCCCTCCTAGGCAGTTCCGTGTGAGACCTGCTGACCCGGGGTTGCTGAGTTGTGTCTTCCGGAGCCGCTCTACTTTGGGGAGACAGGTGTGTGTGTCTTGCGGGGGAAGGTGAATGGGGGAGAGGGGGGGCGATCTTTAATAAATGATGACAGCTTAATTTATTTTGTATGTGTGCTGTGTATGTGGTGTACTGTACTATGTATGCGTGTGTGCAATGCGTATGGTGAGAATGTGTGTGTGGGGTGTGCTATGTATGTGTGTGGGGTGTGAAATGTATTTGTGTGCACTGTATGTGTGGTGTGCTGTGTGTGCAATGTGTATGGTGTACTATGTACGTGTATAGTGTGATATGTGTATGTGCAATGTGTAGGAGTATGGTGTGCTATGTTTGTTTGTGGTATGCAGTGGGCAGGATGTACTAAGGGAAAAATGCGGTAAACCCCGTTTTCGGGGGTTTTAAAGCATTTTGAAATGTACCCTAGACCCACATATCGGTGCGGAGGGTATCGCCATCTTTTTATGGCGACACCCTATAGAAGCCTATGGGCTTCTTTCCGCAATCCACCGCACTCGCCGCCAAATGCTGACCCCTCTCTCACCAGGGTCCTGGCAGCCTGCTCCAGGATCCTCACCTGCCTCCGAGCTCCTGCAGCAGCTGGTGGGGATCCTCCTATTCCTCCTCCCTGTCCTCCGAAAGCCGGTGCACTCCGTGCTTCCTGCAGCTGCCCCGCATCCTGCCCCGGCCACACAGCTGCTTGTAGTGCCGGGGTTCCAGGTGCTGATGGTGGTAGCGACCGGACGCAGGAGCATATAATGGGATATGGGCGGGTGCCGGCAGGGGGTCTCAGACCGTACTCCATGCTGCAGGAGGTCAGGGTGCGGTGGGTGCTGAGCTGCAGGGCTTCCCCTCGGGACTACCACTGACAGCAGGGCTCCCCTGGCATTGCATTGCGATACTAATCGCATATGTTAGTACATATGCGATTAGCATCATTGCGATGACCGTCAATTACCTGCGATCAGTGATAGTACATACCGCCCTGTGTGTGCAATATGTGTGTGTGTGTGTTTGTGTGTGGTGTGCTATGTATGTGTGTGCAGTGTGTATATATGTGGTGTACTACGTATGTGTGTCTGGGCAGCTAGAAAGTCAGTAAGTATGGTGTGCTTTGTATGCGTGTACAATGTGTGTGTGTGTGTGTGTGTGTGTGTGTGTGTGTGTGTGTGTGTGTGTGTGTGCAATGTATGTGTCTGCAATGTGCATATGTGTGCAACATGGAAACCCCCACCAGTAAATCCTGCGTTTGCCCCTGCAGCCGCCCAATAGGAGGAAGTCAAGCTGCAGCCTCAGGCTGAAAGGAGGAAGTTCCCTGGTAGCGTGTGGGGATTAGTGCTGGCGGGGTGCACTACAGAGAAGGAGTGGAATATTCAAGCTCCCACTCTCCTCTTATGTTTGTAAGTCAGAATTTTATTTTTTTTAAGTTAGGCTTTAAATTTGAAGTCAGGCTCTGAGTTCTGTCTATCTATCTATCTATCTAAAACTTCTAAATGACAGGGAACGGCACTCACAGGTCTCGCAGGACCTGTGAGTGGCGCTACCTGTCCTTTAGAAGTTCTATTACAGTTGGATGGCACCTGGGCAATTAACCTATGGTAAGGGAGTGCTGGTCAACTTTCCATGTGTGTGTGTGTGTGTGTGTGTGTGTGTGTGTGTGTGTGTGTGTGTGTGATCAGGTCAGGATCCCTGCAGTGCTAGGAACCCCGACCACTGGAAACCCGAACGAGTGTTTGCTGGGCCACCGGAGAAGTAATCCATGGTGGTGGGGGTCAGTTAGGGTCAGGCTGTGGAGAGGTGGCTAGGTTTAGGCTACAGGGAGATTAGGTTTAGTTTAGGCACCCCCGGGGAGGGTTATGGTTAGGCTGCGGGTGGGGTGTGTGTGTGTGTGGGGGGGGGGTGTTTAGGATTAGGCTGCGCGAAGGGAAGGTTAGGTTTAAGCACACCCGGGGAGGGTTATGGTTAGGCTGCAGAGGTGGGGGAGGGTTAGCGGGGCATTGTGGAAAGGTAAGTATACTTACCTTGCCCCTGTCAGGATTTTCATCATTGGGATACCGCCGGCTTATCAGACCAACCCATATGTATGTGTGTGTGTGTGTGTGTGTGTGTGTGTGTGTGTGTATGGGTATATATGTGTGTGTGTGTATGTATATATGAAATAGGTAATTAACCCAAACTACCCGATACTCCCCTTAGTTCAAATGATACAGAGTGTATGTATATATATATATATATATATATACACATTATAATTTTACATTTACACCTTAGGGCCCCCCCTGTCTTTAGTACCCCAGGCCCCCTGATGCCTTAATCCAGCTCTGAGTGCAAGGTGATAAACGCACCAGCCAATCAGCTTCAATATGTAAATTGACAGTTAAGAGCTGACTGGCTGGTACGTTTATCACCTTGCACTTATCACTGTTTTAATACTTCCTTATGCCTCCTCCAGGTTAATACATCTGTCCCATTATTAGTAAAGGCGCAGTGAAACATAGTTGAGAACATTTCAATATTTTGTACAATCTCCAAGAATAACTGCCTCTATTTACAATAATACAGAAAAGTCTACCTTTAAAGCTGAATATCAAAACACCTGATAAAAAGAGACATAAAGGAAAGAAAGAAAAGAGAAAGAGTAACAAAAACAGGAGAAAAGGTATCCCTAGTGAAAACAGGGTGACTAGCAAAGTAGGCATATTATAACCATCTCAACTTCCAATAAACTAAATTGTACTGGAAGAAGCACTGAAAACCGGCCTACAAATACATGTAAGTGCGGTATGTCGGCGTTCCCTTAAACTCCAGCCAAGATAGCCAAATAGCTGCGAAATTTGAGATTTACCCCATAGAAAAAAAATAGGATTTTAAATACCTACCGGTAAATCCTTTTCTTGTACTCCATAAGGGATATTGGGGACAGATTAGTACGATGGGTATAGACAGGTCCAAAGGAGCCAGTGCACTTTAAATTTCTTCAACTGGATGTGCTGGCTCCTCCCCTCTATGCCCCCTCCTACAGCTCAGTTATAGGTAAACAGTGCCCGCAGGAGAATGACATACTTGAGAGAAGGAATATAACAAAAAATAAGATTTTACTCACTGGTAAATCTATTTCTCGTAGTCCGTAGTTGATGCTGGGACTCCGTAAGGACCATGGGGAATAGCGGCTCCGCAGGAGACTGGGCACAACTAAAGAAAGCTTTAGGACTACCTGGTGTGCACTGGCTCCTCCCTCTATGACCCTCCTCCAGACCTCAGTTAGGGAAACTGTGCCCAGAAGAGCTGACACAATAAGGAAGGATTTTGAATCCCGGGTAAGACTCATACCAGCCACACCAATCACACCGTATAACTCGTGATACTATACCCAGTTAACAGTATGAAATATATCTGAGCCTCTCAACAGATGGCTCAACAATAACCCTTTAGTTAAACAATAACTATATACAAGTATTGCAGACAATCCGCACTTGGGATGGGCGCCCAGCATCCACTACGGACTACGAGAAATAGATTTACCGGTGAGTAAAATCTTATTTTCTCTGACGTCCTAAGTGGATGCTGGGACTCCGTAAGGACCATGGGGATTATACCAAAGCTCCCAAACGGGCGGGAGAGTGCGGATGACTCTGCAGCTCCGAATGAGCAAACTCTAGGTCCTCCTCAGCCAGGGTATCAAACTTGTAAAGCCGAGACCCCTCGGGCAGCCGCCCAAGAAGAGCCCACCTTCCTCGTGGAATGGGCTTTCACTGATCTAGGATGCGGCAGTCCAGCCGCAGAATGTGCAAGCTGAATCGTACTACAGATCCAGCGAGCAATAGTCTGCTTTGAAGCAGGAGCACCCAGCTTGTTGGGTGCATACAGGATAAATAGCGAGTCAGTTTTCCTGACACCAGCTGTCCTGGAAACATAAATTTTCAGGGCCCTGACTACGTCCAACAACTTGGAATCCTCCAAGTCTTTAGTAGCCGCAGGCACCACAATAGGTTGGTTCAAATGAAAGGCTGATACCACCTTAGGGAGAAACTAGGGACGAGTCCTCAATTCTGCCCTATCCATATGGAAAATCAGATAAGGGCTTTTACATGACAAAGCCGCCAATTCTGACACACGCCTGGCCGAAGCCGAGGTCAACAGCATGACCACTTTCCACGTGAGATATTTTAATTCCACGGTTTTAAGTGGCTCAAACCAATGTGACTTTAGGAAATCCAACACCACGTTGAGATCCCAAGGTGCCACTGGAGGCACAAAAGGGGGCTGAATATGCAGCACTCCCTTAACAAACGTCTGAACTTCAGGTAGGGAAGCCAGTTCTTTCTGGAAGAAAATCGATAGAGCCGAAATCTGGACCTTAATGGAACCCAATTTTAGGCCCATAGTCACCCCTGACTGTAGGAAGTGCAGAAAACGGCCCAGCTGAAATTCCTCCGTTGGGGCCTTCCTGGCCTCACACCACGCAACATATTTTCACCATATGCGGTGATAATGGTTTGCGGTCACTTCTTTCCTAGCTTTAATCAGCGTAGGGATGACTTCCTCCGGAATGCCCTTTTCCTTCAGGATCCGGCGTTCAACCGCCATGCCGTCAAATGCAGCCGTGGTAAGTCTTGGAACAGACAGGGCCCCTGCTGCAGCAGGTCCTGTCTGAGCGGCAGAGGCCATGGGTCCTCTGAGATCATTTCTTGAAGTTCCGGGTACCAAGCTCTTCTTGGCCAATCCGGAACAATGAGTATAGTTCTTACTCCTCTTTTCCTTATTATCCTTAGTACCTTGGGTATGAGAGGAAGAGGAGGGAACACATAAACCGACTGGAACACCCACGGTGTCACTAGAGCGTCCACAGCTATTGCCTGAGGGTCTCTCGACCTGGCGCAATATCTTTCTAGCTTTTTGTTTAGGCGGGACGCCATCATGTCCACCTGTGGCCGTTCCCAACGGCTTACAATCAGCTGGAAGACTTCTGGATGAAGTCCCCACTCTCCCGGGTGGAGGTCGTGCCTGCTGAGGAAGTCTGCTTCCCAGTTGTCCACTCCCGGAATGAACACTGCTGACAGTGCTAACACGTGATTTTCCGCCCATCGGAGAATCCTTGTGGCTTCTGCCATCGCCATCCTGCTTCTTGTGCCGCCCTGTCGGTTTACATGGGCGACTGCCGTGATGTTGTCTGACTGGATCAGTACCGGCTGGTTTTGAAGCACGGGTCTTGCCTGACTTAGGGCATTGTAAATGGCCCTCAGTTCTAGAATATTTATGTGTAGGGAAGTCTCCTGACTTGACCATAGTCCTTGGAAGTTTCTTCCCTGTGTGACTGCCCCCCAGCCTCGAAGGCTGGCATCCGTGGTCACCAGGACCCAGTCCTGTATGCCGAATCAGTGGCCCTCTTGAAGATAAGCACTCTGCAGCCACCACAGCAGAGACACCCTGGTCCTTGGAGACAGGGTTATCAGCCGATGCATCTGAAGATGCGATCCGGACCACTTGTCCAACAGGTCCCACTGAAAAGTCCTTGCATGGAACCTGCCGAATGGAATTGCTTCGTAGGAAGCTACCATTTTTCCCAGGACTCGCGTGCAGTGATGCACCGACACCTGTTTTGGTTTCAGGAGGCCTCTGACTAGAGATGACAGCTCCTTGACTTTCTCCTCCGGGAGAAACACTTTATTCTGTTCTGTGTCCAGAACCATCCCCAGGAACAGTAAACGTGTCGTAGGGACCAGCTGTGAATTTGGAATATTTAGAATCCAACCGTGCTGTTGTAGCACCTCCCGAGATAGTGCTACCCCGACCAACAACTGCTCCCTGGACCTCGCCTTTATCAGGAGATCGTCCAAGTACGGGATAATTAAAACTCCCTTTTTTCGAAGGAGTATCATCATTTCGGCCATTACCTTGGTAAATACCCTCGGTGCCGTGGACAGACCAAACGGCAACGTCTGGAATTGGTAATGACAATCCTGTACCACAAATCTGAGGTACTCCTGGTGAGGATGGTAAATGGGAACATGCAGGTAAGCATCCTTGATGTCCAGTGATACCATGTAATCCCCCTCGTCCAGGCTTGAAATAACCGCCCTGAGCGATTCCATCTTGAACTTGAATTTTTTTATATAAGTGTTCAAGGATTTCAAATTTAAAATGGGTCTCACCGAACCGTCCGGTTTCGGTACCACAAACATTGTGGAATAGTAACCCCGTCCTTGTTGAAGGAGGGGCACCTTGACTATCACCTGCTGGGAATACAGCTTGTGAATTGCCTCTAGCACTGCCTCCCTGTCTGAGGGAGTTGTTAGCAAGGCAGATTTGAGGAAACGGCGAGGGGGAGACGTCTCGAAATCCAGCTTGTACCCCTGAGATACCACTTGAAGAATCCAGGGATCCACCCGTGAGCGAGCCCACTGATTGCTAAAGTTCTTGAGACGGGCCCCCACCGTACCTGGCTCCGCCTGTGGAACCCCAGCGTCATGCGGTGGACTTAGAGGAAGCGGGGGAGGACTTTTGTTCCAGGGAACTGGCTGTATGCTGCAGCTTTTTCCCTCTACCTCTGCCTCTGGGCAGAAAGGAAGCGCCTTTAACCCGCTTGCCTTTCTGGGGCCGAAAGGACTGTACCTGATAATACGGTGCTTTCTTTGGCTGTGAGGGAACATGGGGTAAAAATGTTGACTTCCCAGCTGTCGCTGTGGAAACGAGGTCCGAGAGACCATCCCCAAACAACTCCTCACCCTTATAAGGCAAAACTTCCATGTGCCTTTTAGAATCTGCATCACCCGTCCACTGCCGAGTTCATAATCCTCTCCTGGCAGAAATGGACATTGCACTTATTTTAGATGCCAGCCGGCAAATATCCCTCTGTGCATCTCTCATGTATAAGACTGCGTCTTTTATATGCTCTATGGTTAGCAATATAGTGTCCCTTTCTAGGGTATCAATATTTTCTGACAGGGAATCTGACCACGCAGCTGCAGCACTGCACATCCATGCTGAAGCAATAGCTGGTCTCAGTATAATACCTGAGTGTGTACATACAGACTTCAGGATAGCCTCCTGCTTTCTATCAGCAGGCTCCTTTAGGGCGGCCGTGTCCGGAGACGGTAGTGCCACCTTCTTTGACAGACGTGTGAGCGCTTTATTCACCCTAGGGGATGTTTCCCAACGTGACCTATCCTCTGGCGGGAAAGGGTACGCCATTAGTAACCTTTTAGAAATTACTACTTTCTTATCGGGGGAAGCCCACGCTTCTTCACACACTTCATTTAATTCATCAGATGGGGGAAAAACCACTGGTAGTTTTTTCTCCCCACACATAATACCCTTTTTTGTGGTTCCTGGGGTAATATCAGAAATGTGCAACACATTTTTCATTGCCGCAATCATGTAACGTGTGGCCCTATTGGAATGTACATTAGTCTCATCGTCGTCGACACTGGATTCAGTATCCGTGTTGACATCTGGGTCCGCCATCTGAGGTAGCGGGCGTTTTAGAGCCCCTGATGGCTTTTGAGACAGCTGGGCAGGCACAAGCTGAGAAGCCGGCTGTCCCACATCTGCTATGTCGTCAAACCTTTTATGTAAGGAGTTGACACTTTCACGTAATTCCTTCCACAAGTCCATCCACTCAGGTGTCGGCCCCGCAGGGGGTGACATCACATTTATCGGCACCTGCTCCGCCTCCACATAAGCCTCCTCATCAAACATGTCGACACAGCCGTACCGACACACCGCACACACACAGGGAATGCTCTGAATGAGGACAGGACCCCACAAAGCCCTTTGGGGAGACCGAGAGAGAGTATGCCAGCACACACCAACAGCGCTATATAACACAGGGATTAACACTATAACTGAGTGATTTTTCCCAATAGCTGCTTGTATACACAATATTGCGCCTAAATTTAGTGCCCCCCCCTCTCTTTTTTACCCTATGTAGTCTGGAAACTGCAGGGGAGAGCCTGGGGAGCGTACTTCCAGCGGAGCTGTGAGAGGAAATGGCGCCAGTGTGCTGAGGGAGATAGCCCCGCCCCTTTTTCGGCTGACTTCTCCCGCTTTTTTATGGATATTTTGGCAGGGGATTTTACACATATATAGTCTTAATGACTATATTATGTGTTATTTTGCCAAGCAAGGTACTCATTGCAGCCCAGGGCGCCCCCCCCCCCCCCAGCGCCCTGCACCCATCAGTGACCGGAGGGTGAGGTGTGCATGGGAAGCAATGGCGCACAGCTGCAGTGCTGTGCGCTACCTTGATGAAGACCGAAGTCTTCTGCCGCCGATTTCCGGACCCTCTTTTTGCTTCTGGCTCTGTAAAGGGGACGGCGGCGCGGCTCCGGGACCGGACGACCGAGGCTGGGCCTGTGTTCGATCCCTCTGGAGCTAATGGTGTCCAGTAGCCTAGAAGCCCAAGCTAGCTGCAAGCAGGTAGGTTCGCTTCTCTCCCCTTAGTCCCTCGTAGCAGTGAGTCTGTTGCCAGCAGATCTCACTGAAAATAAAAAACCTAAAATAAACTTTCTTTTTCTAAGAGCTCAGGAGAGCCCCTAGTGTGCATCCAGCTCAGCCGGGCACAAAATTCTAACTGAGGTCTGGAGGAGGGTCATAGAGCGAGGAGCCAGTGCACACCAGGTAGTCCTAAAGCTTTCTTTAGTTGTGCTCAGTCTCCTGCGGAGCCGCTATTCCCCATGGTCCTTACGGAGTCCCAGCTCCACTTAGGACGTCAGAGAAAGTGTGGTGAGATTTGCACACCAATATATAACTTAGCCAGCAACATCTGGCAACATTAACAACATCAGCTGAACAGGAACACATAACAGAGAACCTGCAAAAAGTCACCGCACAGAGGCGGGTGCCCAATATCTCTTATGGACTACGAGAAAAGGATTTACCGGTAGATATTTAAAATCCTATTTTCTCTAGCATCCATAAGGGATATTGAATAAACATTAGTATGATGGGGATGTCCCAAAGCTTCCAGAATGGGCGGGAACGTACGGATACATTTGCAGCACCGCCTGCCCAAACTGGATATCCTCTTTGGTCAGGGTATCAAACTTGTAGAACTTCACAAAGGTGTTCTTCCCCGACCAGGTAGCAGCTCGGCACAGTTGTAGGGCCGAGACTCCACGGGCAGCCGTCCAGGAAGACCCCACCGATCTTGTAGAGTGGGCCTTCAGAGACCGTGGAACCGGTAAGGCTGCCGATGCATAGGCCTGTTGAATAGGAAGCCTAATCCAACGAGCAATAGACTGCTTGGAAGCAGGGCAACCCTTTTTCTGCGCATCATAGTGCATGAACAAGGAATCCGTCTTTCTGAGCCGAGCCGTCCTTTTTGAGATAAATTTTCAAGGCTCGCACAGCATCCAATGCCTCCGGAGGAGCAGAAGTGTCAGAACTGGACGGCATCACAATAGGTTGATTCAAGTGAAACGCGGAGACCACCTTCGGCAGGAACTGCTGTCTAGTCTTGAGCTCCGCTCTGTTCTCGTAAAAGACCAAGTACAGACTTTTGCACGACAAGGTCCCCAATTCTGAGACACGCCTAGCAGAAGCCAGGGCCAGTAACATCACCGTTTTCTCACGTGAGGTACTTATCTTCTACTGTCGTCAGAGGTTCAAACCAGGAGAACTGTAGAAAATTGGATTTTAATTACCTACCGGTAAATCCTTTTCTTGTAGTCCGTAGAGGATGCTGGGGTCCATATTAGTACCATGGGGCATAGACGGGTCCACCAGGAGCCATTGGCACTTTTAGAGTTTAATAGTGTGGGCTGGCTCCTGCCTCTATGCTCCTCCTACCAGACTCAGTCTAGAAACTGTGCCCGAAAAGACGACCTACTTCGAGAGAAGGAATTACACAGATAGTGGCGAGATTCATAGCAGCTCACACAACAGGCAAATACGGCTAACATGCCGGAAAAACTCAGCAACAGCTGAAACAGTACTTAAACAGTAAATAACGCAGAACTCATCTAGCAACCAGGCCGTACTGAACTATAAAACCAACGCAGGAAAACTAAGTGCTGGGCGGGCGCCCAGCATCCTCTACGGACTACGAGAAAAGTATTTACTGGTAGGTAATTAAAATCCTATTTTCTCTTACGTCCTAGAGGATGCTGGGGTCCATATTAGTACCATGGGGATGTACCAAAGCTCCCAGTACGGGAGGGAGAGCGCGGAGGCTCCTGCAACACTGCTTGACCAAACTTGAGGTCATCAGAGGCCAAACCCCTGGCAGCCGCCCAGGAAGAACCCACTTTATGAGTAGAGTGGGCCTTAACCGATTTCGGACACGGCAATCTTGCCGTAGAATACGCATGCTGGATAGAGAACCTGATCCAGCGCGAAATCGACTGCTTAGAAGCAGGACACCCAATTATCTTGGGATCGTAGAGGACAAAGAGAGAGTCAGTCTTTCTATGACGAGCCGTCCTCTTCACGTAGATCTTCAAAGCCCTGACAACATCCAAAAACTTTGAAGCAATTGAGGAGTCAGTACCCGCTGGCACCACAATAGGTTGGTTGATATTGAAAGCCGATACAACTCTAGGCAGGAACAGCGGACGAGTCCTAAGTTCCGCCATGTCTTCATGAACTGCGGACGAATTCCTAAGTTCCGCCATGTCTTCATGGAAGATCAGATAAGGGCTTTTACAAGAGAAAACCCCCAATTCCGACACGCGTCGGGCAGAAACCAAGGCCAATAAAGTGACCGCCTTCCACGTGAGAAACTTGATGTCAGCCTCCAGTAGAGGCTCAAACCAAGCTGCTTGTAGAAACTGCAACACCACATCTAGATCTCAGGGTGCCGTTGGCACCAGAAAGGGAGGATGTGCAGAACCCCTTTCGAAAAGGTCTGAACCTCCGGGAGGACAGCCAATTGTTTTTGAAAAAATATGGGCAAAGCAGAGATCTGGACCTTGATGGAGCCCAATCTCAGGCCCATATCCACTCCAGCCTGCAGGAAAAGGAGAAAACGTTCAAGTTTAAACTCCACCGCAGGAAATTTTCTTGATTCACACCAAGAAACATATTTCTTCCAAATACGGTGGTATTGTTTAGACGTTACCTTCCGAGCCTTTATCAGGGTAGTAGTTACTTCACTCGGGATACCTTTCCGAGCTAAGATATGGTGCTCAATCGCCATGCTGTCAAACGTAGCCGTGGTAAGTCTTGATAGGCGAACGGCCCCTGCAGTAGCAGATCCTCCCAAAGAGGTAAAGGCCTTGGATTCTCCAGCAGAAGATCCAGTAGATCCGCATACCAAGCCCTCCTTGGCCAGACCGGAGCAATGAGGATTGCCAGAACCCTTGTTCTTCTTACCAGCTGAAGAACCTTTGGGATCAGAGGAAGTGGACGGAACACATACACTGACGGGAACATCCACGGAGTTACCAGTGCGTCCACCGCCACTGACTGAGGGTCTCTTGACCGGGAACAGTACCTCCCCAGCTTCTTGTTGAGGCGGGAGGCCATCATGTCTATGTGAGAAAACCCCCACAAAACGGTTACCTCCTCGAACATCTCCGGATGGAGGCCCCACTCCCCTGGATGGAGATCGTGTCTGCTGAGGAAGTCTGCTTCCCAGTTGTCTACTCACGGAATGCAGATTGCCGATACCGCCACAGCATGCCTTTCCGCCCAGAGGAGGATTCTTGACACCACTGACATAGCAGCCCTGCTCTTCGTTCCGCCATGTCGGTTTAAGTAGGCTACAGTGGTCACGTTGCCCGACTGCACCAGAACAGGCCGATCCTGTAGAAGGTGTGTAGCTTGCAGAAGGGCGTTGTACACGGCCCTTAGCTCCAAAATGTTTATTGGGAGAAAGGATCTTGATAGCACCACCTTCCCTGAAATGTTTCCCCCAGAGCGACTGCTCCCCAACCTCTTAGACTTGCATCGGTGGTTAAAAGGATCCAGTTCTGAATTCCGAACCTTCGGCCTTCCAAAAGGTGCGGAAGTTGCAGCCACCAGAGGAATGAAATCCTGGCTTTCGGAGACAGGCGTATCCTCTTGTGCATGTGCAGGTGAGAGCCCGACCACTGGTCCAATAGGTCCAGCTGAAAAAGTCGAGCATGAAACTTGCCGTACTGCAGAGCCTCGTAGGCGGCAACCATCTTCCCCAGAAGACGGATGCATTGATGAACCGATACCCGGGGAGGCTTTAAGACATCCCGGAACATTGTTTGAAACACCAATGCTTTCTCCACCGGAAGAAAAACCCTCTGCACTTCCGTGTCGAGGATCATTCCCAGGAAAGACAGCCTCCATGTCGGCTCCAGATGACTTTGGAAGGTTCAGGATCCAACCGTGCTTCCTGAGCAGCTGTGTCGTGAGCGCGATGGATCGCAACAACCTCTCCCTGGACAACGCCTTGATCAGGAGATCGTCCAGATATGGAATTATGTTCACCCCCTGCTTGCGGAGGAGAACCATCATCTCCGCCATCACCTTGATGAAGATCCTTGGTGCTGTGGAGAGGCCAAACGGCAGCGCCTGGAACTGATAGCAATCCAGGCATCCAGCGCCTCCCTAAAGAGAGCCTGACCTGTATACACTCTTCCTGGATTCCACGTCCTCAGTATTAGACCATACAACCATCGAGGATTGTAGGACCTGAGTAGCATGCTCAGTCCTAGCAACCCTATCAGAAATCTGAGAAATAGTCCCCCTCAGAGAGACTAACCATTCTGGCTCTCTAGCCGGGATCTGCGCTACAACAGTGCAATCGTGATTATTTGGTATGGAGTCTTCCTGGGAAGACAAATCCTCTGCAGCATATGAAAGTGTCCTTAGACATGTTGTCCCACAAACACACAGGGTATTTACTTAGAGTTTCCCCCCAAGAAAGGCAGAGAGACACAGAGATTGGAGCCAACCCACACACAGCGCTATTAGAGGTATAGGGAGACCCTAACCAGTGCTGACTGTGTCCCTTAATAGGTGACACAGCCTAAATACAGCCTCCCCTCCCTTCTACAACCCCCTGGTACCGTACAGATAGCTGGAGTTGCTCTGGAGGGACCTGGACATCCACTGGCAGTGAGTGCAGGCAGGAAAAATGGCGCTGAACACTGCTGGGTCCGCTCTGAGGAGAAGCTCCGCCCCTTCAATGGCGCTGTCTTCCCGCTCATGAAGATTATACTGGCCTGAGGAAATTTGTGCTGGCTGAGATCTGCGGCCGCCGACAGGCTGGAAATGGTCAGTGCAGGGTTCTGTGCTGGCTCAGGGCGCCCCCTCACAGCACCGCACCGCAGTACCGCTGAGCCGTCCTGGAGCGCACCTGTCCGCGCTCCCATCCTTAAGCCGCCCTCTTCACACTGACCCCCCGCTTGTAAGGGGGACAGTGACTAACTCGCCATGCTTCAGCACTATGAGAGGGTGGCAGCTGGCTGCCGGGGTGAGCGTTCCCCTGTGGTGGGGCGCGATCTGTCTCCTCTGGAGCTCAATGTCCAGTCAGCAAAGGCAGTGGCTCAAGACCCCGCAGGGCGGACACTGCCCCCCCCCCCCCTCAGTCCCTCGATGCAGGGAGGCTGTTGCCAGCAGCCTCCCTGTAAAATAACAAACTTTAAAAAAAACTTTTTCCAAAGAAGTTGCGCAGAGTTCCCCTAGCTGTGACCGGCTCCTCCGAGGACATTTTCTAAACTGAGTCTGGTAGGAGGGGCATAGAGGGAGGAGCCAGCCCACACTATTAAACTCTTAAAGTGCCAATGGCTCCTGGTGGACCCGTCTATACCCCATGGTACTAATATGGACTCCAGCATCCTCTAGGACGTAAGAGAAAATTTAACACTACATACAGATCCCAAGGTGCCGTAGGGGGCACAAATGGAGGTTGTATGTGAAGCACCTCTTGCAAGAAGGTCTGAACTTCTGGCAAGAGAGCCAACTTCTTCTGGAAAAAGATGGAAAGAGCTGAAATCTGGACTTTAATGGATCCCAGACGTAAGCCTTTTATCCACTCCAGCCTGCAGGAATAGTAGGAATCTTCCCAAGTTGAATTCTGCAGAGGGATATGTGCATTCCTCGCACCAAGAGACATATCTCCACCAGATATGATAATAGTGTTTTGACACCATAGTGGCAATTACCTTTCTGGAAAGCCCTTTGTGCGCTAGGATGTTCCGCTCAACTTCCATGGCGTCAAACGAAGCCGCCGTAAGTCCGGGTAGAGGAACGGTCCTTGTTGAAGAAGATCCCTTATTAGCGGTAGAGGGCAAGGGTCCTCTACGGACATGTCCAGAAGAGCCGCTGTCACGTTTAAATACAGAAAGGAGGATCACAAATTATATGTGATCTAAGGTGTGGTGATTACCTGCAGGAATAATCACCAATAATGTTTTCAAGTGACTGTATATATATAATTTTGTATTCTTTTCAGCCTAGATGTGACAACATGGCTGACAGGCAATATCCTGCATTTGACCTCAATAGGTCCAGGCTGGGGGAGACCTGCAGACCATAAAGTTTGAGATGACATGTGCCTGACTGGGCCATTGTAAAGGGGGATGACATTTCTACATCAAAGCAGAGATTTGCAAGCTCTGGACATTGAGGGCTGATAAGGCCAATGTGTTTGTTGTGTAAACAGAGGGGCTGTAAACAGACCAGGGATCCTGTTTCCTGGCTAATGTCATAAACCTCACTTTCTTTGAAAGAGATTCATAGAGTACACCCCTTACCTCCCCCCTTGGCTGTTGCCAAGCACCAAGTATGTCCAACAGGGATACAGTTAAAAATCCCATGGGAGGGGGCCTGATGAAGCTAGAGACTATATCTGACACTCTCATGAAAATAGAAGTTGTGATCTCTTGGGGACACAGCTAGTATATGCTGGAGATGACATGACTTATTCTGTGAAGTCCCCCATGGTAGAAATATCCAATATTCGTTAGCGTAAGTGAATTAGGGTTTCTGTAAGTTTTTATTTCCTTTTCATTTATTGAAATTGCTGTATTCTGTGTGTGTTTTTAAAATATTCTTAATAATCTTTGTAAGCAAAGCTCTGAAGTATTCTTGAAATTAAAATCCTAATTTTAGTTCTGATTTCTGTTGTTCTTATGAACTCCAAGGCTGTGTGTGGCTCACGCCTACCTATTTTTCTAAGTATTGCAGTGTGTGTGTGACAAGTAAAGCTAAAGACGCCTGCAACATCCGTAATACGTTGAAAAGTCTTTGCTGGTGGCAGCTGAAAGTATTTAATTAATCCTGTGTGTCAAAAGTGACCCCGTACGTCGCATGTGGCAGTTCTCAAATTGGCATATTTGTGGAATTGGCCGGCAGCGTCGTCACAGCCACGTACCACGTTCTTCGGGGCCAATCCGGGGCAATCAAGATTGCTTCCACTCTTAAATGTCTGATCCACTGGAGCACCCTTGGGATCAGCAGAATCGGAGGAAACAGGTAGACCAGCTGGTAAGGCCAAGGCGATGTCAGCGCATCCACTGCGCACGCCTGCGGGTCCCTGGTTCATAGCAGCGAAGCTTCTTGTTGAGAAGAGAGGCCATCAAGTCGATCTGTGGGCATCCCCACCTGTTGATAATTTGCTGGAACACCTGAGGGTGTAGTACCCACTCCCCCGGATGGAAGTCCGCTTCCCAGTTGTCCACCCCCGGAATGAAGATCGCGGACAGTGCTCTTGCATTTCTTTCTGCCCACAGGAGTAATCTTGACACTTCTCGCATGCAGGCCTTGCTTTTTGTCTCTCCCTGCACATTGATCGCCTGATCCCGGAGTAGAGGGGATGCCTGAATCGGAGCATTGTAGATAGCCCGAAGTTCCAAAATGTTGATCGGAAGAAGGGCCTCTTGGGCAGACAACATGCCCTGGAACTGAGCCCCCTGGGTGAAAGCTCCCCATCCTCTCAGACTTTCATCCGTTGTGAGGAAGATCCAATCCTGAATACCAAAGCGTCGACCTTCCAGCAGGTTGAAAGACTTTAGCCACCACAGGAGAGAGATTCTGGCCTGAGGTGACAGCCGAATCATCCGGTGCATCTGAAGATGGGAACTGGACCACTTGTTCAGGATGTCCAGTTGAAACGGTCTGACATGAAACCTTCCGAATTGAATTGCCTCATATAAGGCCACCATCTTTCCCAACAATTTTATGCAAAGATTAATGGAGACTCGAGCAGGTCGGAGCACCATGCCAACCATTTCTTGAAGTATTTTTACTTTGTCTTCTGGGAGGAACACTTTCTATGCTACAGTATCCAGTAGCATCCCCAGAAACAGGAGCCGTTGAGACAGCTCCAGGTGGGACTTCTGCAGATTGAGGATCCACCCGTGGTGTGACAGAAGTTGGATAGTGCGATCTATATGGAGCAATAGAAGCTCCCTGGAGAACGCTTATATCAGGGGATCGTCCAGGTATGGAATAACATTGACCCCCAGGACCCTGAGTTGAAACATCATTTCCGCCATCACCTTCATGAACACCCTCGGAGCTGTAGACAGGACGAAGGGTAACGCCTGAAACTGGTAGTGATCGTTCAACAGGGCAAACCTCAGATAGGCTTGATAAGGAGGCCAAATTGGGATTTGTAGGTAAGCGCCCTTGATATCCAGAGACACAAGGAATTCTTGTTGTTCCAGGCCTGCAATCACCGCTCTCAAAGACTTCATCTTGAATCTGAAAACCTTCAGGTAAGGATTCAAAGACTTCAGATTCAGAATGAGTCTCACAGACCCGTCTAGTTTTGGTACTATGAACAGACTGGAGTAGTAACCCTGTCCTCGTTGTAGTAGGGGTACTGGAACAATGACCTGAGACTGAACCAACTTGTTGATGGCCAGCAGTAACATACCACGCATATTTTCTAAAGCTGGTAAGCTTGATTTGAAAAATCGTTGGGGAGGAGAACTGTCGAACTCCAGCTTGTAACCCTGAGAGATGAGGTCCTTTACCCAAGCATCTTGGCAGGAACCGTCCCAGATGTGGCTGTAGTGACGTAACCAAGCTCCCACCACAAGATTCCCTCAGGGTGGGTGGGCACCGTCATGCTGAAGTCTTTGCGGAAGCAGAGCTGGTGTTCTCGTCCTGAGATCCAGCAATGGCTGGTTTCTTAGGTTTACCTCTGCAACCTCTAGCTGCGTTGGAGGCACCCCTGGCCCAAGATCGAAATCTGGAGAACCGAAAGGACTGGGTAGCCGGTCCCAGGTATGTACATCTAGCAGGTGGAGCTCCTGATGGAAGAAATGTGGATTTTCCAGCAGTAGCTTTGGAAATCCATGCGTCCAATTCACCTCCAAAGAGCCATTCCCCTGTGAAGAAAAGAGATTCCACATTATGTTTTGAGTCAGCATCAGCACTCCACTGACACAACCATATGGATCTGCGCGCAGACACAGCCATAGCCGTGGTCCTAGCATCAATATTGCCAATCTCTTTAAGGGAGTCACAGAGGACTTTTGCCGTTTTCTGAATGTGATTCAGGAAAGTAACAGTATTAACTAAAGGTCATATCACCCGAAAGACCTTCCTTAATTTGCTTAGCCCAGAAATGAATTGCATGTGTCATCCAGCAACCTGCAGTGACCGGCCTTTGGGCAACACCTGCAGCAATGTAAATAGATTTAAGCGCAACGGAATATGCTGCGCTATATAAGAAACTGTTAATAAATAAATAAATAAATATATTTCAGAGTGGTCTCAAGTTTCTTATCTGCCGGGTCCTTAACCGTAAAGGAGCCCAGAGCAGAGAGTACCGCCTTTTTAGAAAGTCGAGAGACTGAGACGTCTACCGCTGGAGACTCCTCCCAGAATTTCCTGCCTTCAGGGGCAAAGAGGAATGTATGCAAAAACCGTTTTGACACCTGATATTTCTTATCTGGAGCCTTCCAGACTATTATTATGATTATTATTATTATTATTATTAAAAAAGTCATCCAATTCCTTGGAATCAGGAAATGTGACTGTCAGTTCGTCTTGTGGGAGGAAAAATAGGATTTTAATACCTATCGGTAAATCCTTTTCTCTTAGTCTGTAGAGGATGCTGGGGTCACCGTTAGAACCATGGGGTATAGATGGGATCCGCAGAAGACATGGGCACTTTAAGACTTTCAAAGGGTGTGAACTGGCTCCTCCCTCTATGCCCCTTCTCCAGACTCCAGTATTAGGAACTGTGCCAAGGGAGACGGACATTTCGAGGAAAGGATATATTGTTAAACTAAGGTGAGATTCATACCAGCTCACACCTCATGCATGCCGCACAACGTGGCATTCAACAGAACACAAGTCAATGCATGAACAATTTCAGCAACAGGCTGACCATAAATGTAACACAACATGTATGTAACCACAACAAATAATTGCAGATACAGTATACAGTACGCACTGGGATGGGCGCCCAGAATCATCTACGGACTAAGAGAAAAGGATTTACCGGTAGGTATTAAAATCCTATTTTCTCATACGTCCTAGAGGATGCTGGGGTAACCATTAGAACCATGGGTTTATACCAAAGCTCTAGGACGGGCGGGAGAGTGCGGATGGAATCAAACTTGTAAAACTTTGCAAAAGTATTTGAACCCGACCAAGTAGCTGCTCGGCAAAGTTGCAATGCCGAGAACCTCCGGGCAGCCGCCCAGGACGAGCCCACCTATCAAGTAGAATGGGCCTTCACCGATTTCGGTAACGGTAATCCAGCTGTGGAATGAGCATGCTGAATTGTATTACAGATCCAGCGTGCAATGGTCTGCTTGGAAGCAGGCGTCCCAATCTTGTTGGGAGCTTACAGGACAAACAAGCCTCCGTTTTCCTAACCTGAGCCGTTCTGGCTACATAAATTTTCAAAGCTACGACGACATCAAGAGACTTTGATTCAATTAAGGCGTCAGTAGCCACTGGCACCACAATAGGTTGGTTCATGTGGAAAGATGAAACCACCTTCGGCAGAAATTGCTGACGAATCCTCAACTCTGCTCTATCTTCATGGAAGATCAAATAAGGGCTCTTGTGAGACAAGACCGCTAACTCAAGACACCCGCCTTGCGGATGCCAAGGCCAACCGAATGACCACTTTCCAAGTGAGGAACTTCAACCCCACCTTCTGTAAAGGTTCAAACCAATGTGATTGAGGGAACTGCAACACCACTTTAAGATCCCATGGTGCCACTGGGGGCACAAATGGAGGTTGGATGTGCAACACACCTTTCACAAAAGTCTGAACTTCTGGAAGGGAGGCCAATTGTTTTTGAAATAAAACCGATAAGGCTGAAATTTGTACCTTAATTGAGCCCAACTTTTGGCCCACATCCACACCTGCTTGTAGAAAATGGAGAAAACGTCCTAGCTGAAATTCTTCCATATGAGCCTTCTTGGATTCACACCAAGAAACATATTTTCTCCAAATACGGTGGTAATGTTTAGACGTTACTCATTTCCTGGCCTGAATAAGCGTGGGAATGACTCCACTGGGAATACCATTTCGGGGTAGGATTTGGCGTTCAACCGCCATGCCGTCAAACATAGCCGCGCCAAGTCTTGACACATGCACGGCCCCTGATGTAACAGGGATCTCCTATGAATAATTCCTGAAAATCTGGATACCAAGCCCTCCTTGGCGAGTCTGGGATAATGAGGATCGCTTGAATCTTTGTTTTTAGAACTTTTGGAATGAGAGGAAGTAGAGGGAATACATACACCGACTGAAACACCCCTGGTGTCACCAGTGCATCCACTGCTACTGCTTGAGGGTCCCTCGACCTGGAACAATATCTCTGAGGCTTCTTGTTGAGACAAGATGCCATCATGTCTATTTGAGGAATTACCCAAGGACTTGTCACTTCTGTGAAGACCTCTTGATGGAGGCCCCACTCTCCTGGATGGAGATCGTGTCTGCTGAGGAAGTCTGCTTCCCAGTTGTCCACTCCTGGAATGAAGATCGCTGACAGAGTGCTTGTATGCTTTTTGTTCCGCCCTGGCGGTTTATGTACGCTACTGCTGTTACATTGTCCGACTGTATCAGTACAGGCAGATTGCGAAGAAGATGTTCCGCTTGTAGACGGCCGCTGTAAATGGCCCTTAACTCCAGAACGTTTATCTTCAAATAGTTGTTTGCACAGTGGGGCGAACTCTCTGCGTCTATTAGCGACACAGGTGGAAAAGTCCTGGAATATAAGTAATCTTTCTCCCTTGTAAAGTAGACTTTCCGATTTGCGTTAATGATCTAAGAGCCTGGTTTTGTCCGCATAATTGAGTATTCTCATAATAACAGGGCGAGGGCGTCCAGCAGAATCTCTGAGCTCAGGTCCCAGTCTATGAGCCCGTTCAATGGCTAAAGGTGAACCGTGCAGATCCATGTCCAATTTTTTGGGCAGCCAGGTGGAAAGAAGGTCAATCAGTGAATGACCCCTTACCGACTCCGAAATGCCCACCACCCTCAGGTTATTTCGCAGCTCCGATTCTCCAAGTCATCGAGCTTATCAGTGAGGCCTCTAATTTCCTTAGTTTGGGACTCTAAAGTGGCCTGCGCAGATTGCAGGTCGTCCTCCAACGTTGAGACCCTCTGCTCGACTTCATCCAAGCGGCCATTATGTTGGGTCAGTTGGGTCAAGGTGGAGTCTATGCCTGCCAGCTTCTCATCTAGTTAATGCCTGCCAGCTTCTCATCTAGGAGAGGCCCCAACACCACTGCAATATCTGTAGGTTTCATTTTATGTTGTTTAGTAGTCGCAGTGTTAGTACGTTTCCATTGGGAACGAGAGCGAGTGGTGGAGCAGTCAGAGTCGGAAGAGTTTCTGTGGAAGGTGTCCTCGCGAACGCCTGGAGTAGGACCAGAGGAGGACATAGGTGTGGAAAACAGGAACTTTTTCATGTGAGGTCAGAAGAGGCAAAAATACATTACATGTGGTAATGGTCAATGCAGAGAGTAGATTAGGAAGGGTCACATCAGTGAAAGGCGTAATCTAGAGAGCTACATCACAAAGAGGTAGATAGGCATGTCAAAGTTCCATGTGGCAGAGGCACGCAGGAGCAATGTGTCTGAGGCATACACGTTATATCTCGACATGATAGAGCGTTATAACTGGAAATGATGATGATGCATCTAGTTGTAGTGGCTCTGTACTCCGTGAAATAAAGCAGGTGTACCACAATGCCGGTATCGCCTAACCTTTTCCCAAGGTGCTGCGTGGCGTGCTGTGCTGGCGGCTCCTCTCCAATGCCCCAAATTGGAGGGCAGGCCCTGTCAGGGGGCCGTTCAGCTGGGCAGGTGTTTGCAGTGCTTCCCCAGGGCTCCAGATTACCCAGATCAGCCAACAGGGGTGTGTCTCCAGAACGTTTATGTGGAGACAAGTTTCCTGGCTTGACCATCTTCCTTGGAAGTTTTCCCCCTGTGTGACTGCTCCCCAGCCTCGGAGACTTGCATCCGTGGTTACTCGGATCCAGCCCTGGATCCCGAACCTGCGCCCCTCTAGGAGGTGAGAGCTATGCAGCCACCACAGGAGTGAGAATCTGGTCTTGGAAAACAGGATTATCCTTCGGTGCATGTCCAGGTGGGATCCGGACCACTTGTCCAACAGGTCCCACTGAAACACTCTGGCATGGAATCTGCCAAACTGAATGGCCTCGTAGGCTGCAACCAGTTTCCCCAGCAACCGAGTGTATTGATGGATTGACACTCTTGCTGGTTTCAGAATTTGTTTGACCAGACTCTGAAGTTCCAGAGCCTATCTCACTGGAAGAAAAACTCTCTGTAGTTCTGTGTCCAGTATCATTCCCAAAAACCGCATCGTCGGAATCAACTGTGATTTTGGCAAGTTTAGGAGCCAAAACTCTTTTTTTACTATAGTGCCCTGAGGAAGCTCAATAGGAGTGAAATGCGCATAGGCTTTAGCAATGTGTTCCCGCATTAGTAACAATATTTAAAATGTGCTAATGGTATATAACATACATTCGAGACCTATAGTGTGTGATTAGGAGCCAAACCTGTTTATGTCATAAAGGAATCTTTGAACGCATATTATATTTACCGATACTCTATCCATATGCTGTGGGTCAGTTTTCATTAATATCAAATAAGAGAGACAACGGAGTTTAATGCCAGATATGGGATAAAATGAAATGATCTCTCTCTTAAATGTCTCACATGCAATACTGTCTCTGTGCTTAGCGGACATTTAGTGCAATTGTATATATACTGCTGTCTATCTATAAACAGGGGCACGATCCTCTGGTACCTATACAGATTATAATTTATTTGAACACGGTTAGCAATATTTAAGTGCTATTAATATGTCCTGCATGGACACAATTTAACATTGCTTAGTACCAGAAACTGCTGCTAAATCTATATGTAATACCAACTCATACATACAGTGCAGAAATTTGGGGTGCGTGTATATGTTCCCTGTACACTTGTTAAATATCTCTATGTATTAGGTATAATATATTAAGAGTATGGCCAGTGGATATTAATCACTGCAACAAGCTATTACATTGATACAATCCAACACAATGTAATAGAATTATCGATCACTGTGAACGGACATCATATGGGATATACTTAACTCATCTTTTCTGCACATTTATTCATGCATTATTAATAGCAGTAGTGGGTATCAGAGATTGTTAAGATCTATAAAGTAGACAGCTTTGAACACAGGGCAGTGAGACTGTTGACCAAGGCTTATCCCCATTAGTTCTCTCTAACACTTATATAATATCATACTAGCATTTTTTGCATTGTATGATATTCTAGGATTTCAGGCACAAGTCACATATTCAGCAACATTGTTTCACTCCTCAATTCGTAACATTAGAATCAATTTACCATATTTACAGCCTTAAGGGCAGGAGTGGAGATCTATTGTTGCACATTTCTAAAAACTTGGTTACAATTTGATGTAACAGTTTGTGACTCGAAAGGAATACAGCATATTTTCCTCTATCACAGTACACAGGCTCCAGTGAATACGAAAATTGCAGGTCTCATATGAATATAGCACTGATACAGTGCTGCACAAATATATGTATGTGAGTGCACAATTAAAATAAAAACAGGAAAATATATGAAGGGAAAAACACATTAGCTTTGTTTTTAAATCTTTATTCACACATAGTTCAATTTCTGTCACTTTCTATCTTTTTTTCTTATTCTATGAATTTTAATATTTCGCTCTATTCTCAATTAAGGACAATTTAGTCCCATATAAATATATAATAAAATAAACTTCTACATCGATTTAGGTTATTGAGCATTTAAGCCTTTATTTGATATTGCTGCTGTGGATATACATGTTTCACAATAACAATCATATCAAGATTTATCAGTTGGATGAGTGCACCTTAAATTTTATCTGGTTTCTTACCCTGTTCCCCTTTCTATGGGGATTTGATTCCATAAGTTTAGGAGCCAACCATGTTGTTGAAGAACGGTCAGGGAGAGAGAAATGTTTTGCACCAACTGATCCATGGATCTCGCCTTTATCAGGAGATCGTCCAAGTACGGGATAATCGTGACTACTTGCTCGCGAAGGAGAACCACCATTTCCGCCATCACTTCGGTGAAAATCCTCGGAGCCGTGGACAGACCAAACGACAACGTCTGAAATAGGTAATGACAATCCTGAATTGCAAACCTCAGGTAAGCCTGGTGCGGAGAATAAATGGGAACATGTAAAGAGGTATCCTTTATGTCCACCGACACCATAAAATCCCCTTCCTCCAGACTGGAGATCACTGCCCGGAGAGACTCCTTCTTGAATTTTTATTTTTATTTTTTCAGGTAGAAATTGAGGGATTTTAGGTTTAGGATCGGTCTAACCTAGCTGTCCGGCTTCGGGACCACGAACATGCTTGAATAAAAGTCTTCTCCCTGTTGTGACGGGGGAATCATGACAATGACCTGATTTTGACACAAGTTTGTATTGCGTCACATACTACCTCCCTGTCCGGGAGAGAAGCTGGTAAGGCCGATATGAAAAATCGGCGAGGGGGAACGTCTTGAAACTCCAGTTTGTACCCTTGGGATACTATTTGTAAAACCCATGGGTCCAGGTCCGAACAAAACCAGAACTGACTGAAGAGTTTTAGATGTGCCCCCACCGGTGCGGACTCCCGCAGAGGAGCCCCAGCGTCATGTGGTGGAGTTTGCAGAAGCCGGGGAGGACTTCTGCTCCTGGTAACCCGACAAGGCTGGTGATCTTTTACCTCTTCCCCTTCCTCTAGTATCAAGGAAGGAAGAACCTCGCCCTTTTCTGTATTTATTGGGCCGAAAGGACTGCATTTGATAGTGGTGTGTTTTCTTTTATAGTGGAGGAACATAAGGCAAAAAAAAGGATGACTTACCCGCGGTAGCTGTAGATACCAAATCAGCGAGGCCGTCACCAAACAAGGCACCACCTTTACATGGTAGAGATTGCATATTTTTCTTGGAGTCAGCATCAGCATTCCATTGGTGAATCCAGAATGCTTGCTTAGCTGAGACTGCCATGGCATTGGCCTTTGATCCCAAAAGGCCAATATCTCTCACAGTTTCCTTTAGGTACGCTGCAGCGTCCTTGATATAACCCAGCGTCAAGAGGATGCTATCCTTATCTAGGGTATCTATATCAGATGACAAGTTATCTGTCCACTTTTTTTCGATAGCACTACTCACCCACGCAGATGCAATGACATGTCTGAGTAGTGTACCTGTGGTCGCATAATGGATTTTAACGTATTTTCTTGCTTACGATCTGCAGGATCCTTAAGGGCTGCCATGCCAGGTGAGCCACCATTTAGACAAACGTGATAGGGCCTTGTCTACAATGGGCGGTGACTCCCACTTTTCCCTATCCTCATAGGGAAACGGATAAGCCACCGGAATCCTTTAAGGAATCTGAAACTTTCTGTCTGGGCTTTCCCAGACTTTTTCAAAAAGAGTGTTCAGTTCATGAGGGAGGAAACGTTATCTCAGGTTTCTTTTCCTTATACAAACAGACCCTTTTATCAGGAACAGTGATATGTAATACATCTTTAACCACCACAATCATGTACTGAATGCTCTTTGCCAATTTTGGATCTATTATGGAATCACTATAGTCGACACCGGAATCAGTGTCCGTGTCGGTACCAGTGTCTGCCAACTGGGCAAAAGTACGTTTGTGTGACCCCGAGGGGTCCTGAACTTGTAATAACACATCCTCCACAGATTTTTTCCATGCCTGGGTCTGAGACTCAGACTTATGTAATCTCTTACTAATAAGAGCCACATTAGGATTCAAAGCATTCAAAACATTTACCCAATCAGGAGTCGGCGGTGCCGACAGGGTCACCCCCACAGCCGTTTGTGTCCCTAATACAGCCTCCTCCTGGGAAGAGCACTCAGCCTCAGACATGTCGACACACGTGTACCAAACACCCACAGACACACCGGGCATATAGGGGACAGACCCACAATAAAGTCTGTCAGAGAGACACAGAGAGGATTTGCCAGCTCACAACCCAGCGCCAAGTTGATGGGTCTGAAAATACTAAAAAATGCCCCAGACCTGCAGCGCTTTTAATATTAAATATATTGCACCAATTATCCTGTGCCCCCCCCCCTCCCCCCTGTTTTGCACCCTGATACTTGTCAGCAGTGTGAGGAAGGACCGGCTTCTCTGCAGCCAGAGGAGAGGAAATGGCGCAGAGTGAGTCGTGAGGACAAAGCTCCGCCCCCTTAATGGCGTGCTTCTGTCCCACTTATTTCAATAAATGTTTATACTGGCGGGGGTTAGGACAGTGCCTTGGCACTAATGTCCTTTCTTGCCTGTGTACACTGAGGATTTTTAGCTGCCCAGGGCACCCCCCCCCCCCCCCTGCACCCTGTAGTGCTGTGTGCGTGTGTGGGAGCCAGGCGCGCAGCGTCCGACCGCTGCGCGGTACCTCAGAAATGCAGTCACTGAAGTCTTCTTTTCTTCTGCTACTCACCTGTCTTCTGACTTCTGACTATGTAAGGGGGTGATGGACGGCTGCGGGAGTGAGCATCTAGGCGTACCCAGCGATCAGCACCTCCAGGAGCTAATGGTGTCCTGTAGCCAGAAGCAGAGCCATTGAACTCATTGGAAGTTGGTCATACTTCTCTCCCCTAAGTCCCACGAAGCAGGGAGACTGTTGCCAGCAGTATCCCTGAACATAAAAAACCTAATAAGTCTTCTTTCAGAGAAACAGTAGAGCTCCCCTGTAGTGCATCCAGTCTCACTGGGCACAATTCTAAAACTGGAGTCTGGAGGAGGGGCATAGAGGGAGGAGCCAGTTCACACCCTTTGAAAGTCCTAAAGTGCCTATGTCTACTGCGGAACCCGTCTATACCCCATGGTTCTAATGGTGACCCCAGAATCCTCTAGGACATATGAGAAATTACTGCTGAGTAGTAGCATCCTCCAGGGGTTCAATACCCTTGGTAAGGGTGGAATCCCCACTTATGGGGTCCACATCATCCCCATCAACCTCTGATAGGAGTGCAGGTAGAGCACGTTTTTGTGCACCTGTAGTAGACGGGGGGGGATGTTTAGCAGCTAGACTAGCCACTGCTTGTTGCAGTTCCTGAGTCTTATTGGCATTTGCAGTGAGTTGTGATGACATATCAGACATCATATTTTTGATAGCCCCCAACCAGGAGGGCTCTGGACTCTACCCCACATTAAAATCAGCATTCTGAGATGGCTGACTACACTGCTCACATGATATTGAGCCAGATGAACTAGGAGAGAATCTAGCATTACATACACTGCATGACTTCTGTTTTACCATTGTGAATCAGAAAAACAGGTATAATACACATACAACACAGACTGATATTGACATATTGCAAGCCTGCCCTATTGCATGTGAGAGGAGAACAGGAGAGAGGACCCCTTCGCACCCAGCGCTGCACAGCCCCAGTGAGGCTGTCAATGTTTTTATGTGTAAACACAGTGAGACTGTAATATGATAAAATCCCTCAGAGGGATGTTATTGTGCACTAGTATAGCGGCTCTCCCCCTCTACACCCAGTACCAGCGATCCAGGGACTGTTTCGAGGAGCTGAGGAGGCTACTGCTGCTGCTGTTATGCAGAGGAAGGCGACAAAATGACGCTGACCCCGCTCTTGTGTAGTTCCGCTCACCGCCATGGCGCCGGAGCTACTTCTGTATATTTATACTGGCCATGTCTCCCAATATGTACAACCTCACATAAATACTTGGTGTACTATATTTAGCCAGTCTCACGCAGGGGCTATAGCGGGTCCCCCCAGAAGGGACCCGTACGCCACACCCGCGCTTTCAGCCGCACAGTAAAACCGGGGGGCCCCCTAGCGGCGTCCCCGGTTGGTACTCACCACCGATGATCACCTTCAGGCAGCGTTAGGGGTGTGCGGCATGCTGTGGCTGCGAGAGTCAAGGTGCCATGCCCCGTTGAACAAACAGCCCCTCAGGACAGTGGTCCTGCAGCGGGAAAGCAGCTCTGCACCTCAAGAGGCCGGGGACCGTTCCCCCCCCCCCCTTCCCAACACCCACGGTGCAGGTATGCTGTTGCCCATACAACATACCGAAAGAATTAAAACTTTTAAAAAGAAATTGAAGAAGTGTGCATCCTCTCCTGAGGGCACTTTTTTCTAAACTGAGCTGTAGGAGGAGGCATAGAGGGGAGGAGCCAGCACATCCAGTTGAAGAAATTTAAAGTGCACTGGCTCCTTTAGATCCGTCCATACCCATCGTACTAATCTGTCCCCAATATCCCTCATGGATGCTAGAGAAAGAGATAAGATCCTCCATCTCTATGAAATACTCAATCTTCGTAAACCAGTGTTTAATCGAGGGAGGCATAGTAGATCTCTAATTCGCAGGTATCATAGCTTTAGCTGCGTTATTAAAATGTCTAAGTAGCGAATGTTTGTAGGTGTGTGCATTAGCAGAGGTTAAAATAAGTAACCAGAATCCTGGATCTGTGGGCACTACATCTTTAAGTATTAACTCTGAACATTTAAACACCTCGGTTCAAGAAGATATAAGGGTACAATCCCACCATATATGTATAAAACTCCCTGGAGCAGATTTCCATTTCCAACATTGGCCAGATACAGTAGAATACATATTATTTAGAATCAGGGGTATTCTATACCATCGATACAAAATATTATAAAGATTTTCCAACGTGGATAAACAGAGCGAACTCGCTTGTGTTCTGCGAAATATCAAATCCCAGTTAAACTGTGTGACTAGGCCTTGAAGATCTCTCTCCCAAGAAATTGTAAACTGAAAAGGCCAGGTAAAAAGGTTTTCAATTATAAAGGTATATATCTGGGAGATAGTATGAGTAGGAGATTGAGGGGAAACACAATCTTTCAAAAACGGTTAGATCTCGTTATATCAGAAATCTTGACAATAAATAAAAAAAATAAAGTGAAGTAGTTGAAGATATTTCCAGAATTAGGAGCCTAAAAAGTTCCAGAGTGATTGAATATCTGAAAAAGACCGTACCCTGCCTGAGCACACCAGCTGACCCACTCTGAAGACCCCAGTCTCAGCGCACTGTGTAAAAGCAGTACCATGAAGACCTGGAATAAATTCTGGGTTAAATAGGAAAGAGGTGAGAGGGGACAATTTGGACGATATTTGGCTACGTAACCGAAGCTTACCCTATATTTTAAGAGTGGGAGAGGCCGTAGGATGAGTAACATTTGGAAGAGAAGGCAGCCAAGGAACAGCTTCAATAAAGTGTGAGAAGCAACCTTCTTCCAATGACACCCATTGTTTACGGTCTTTTGCACGGGACCATTCAAGAATTCTATTTAACATCACTGTGTGGTAGTAACTGGGGATGTGTGGCAATTGTTGGCCTCCTTTATGTTTCCTCATGAATAATATATCATGTTTAAAACGCGGTGTGGTGCTTCCTCAGACAAATGTACGAATAAGACTCTGAACGGAACTAAACCATTATGGCGGAATATATATGGGGAGTTTGCAGAAAAAAAATTTTGGGCAAAGAATTCATTTTAACCACTTTTGTTCTACCAAACCACGACAGACGTAAACACCACCACTTTTGATAGTCTAAACGGAGTGATTTCAGTAATGGAATCAAATTTAAAGAAAACAATTTAGTCAAATCATTGGAGATCTGAACAGCTAAATATTTCAGCTTGTGATCGTGCCACATAAAGGGGAATGATTGCTTCATACCATCAACCACATGAGGAGGGGTCGTCAAGTTCATTGCTATAGATTTGGAATAGTTTATCTTAAAATTTAAAAGAGCTTCAAATCTGTGGAATTCAGAGATCAAGTTTGGAAGAGAGATTGTCAGGTTCGAAATTAGGGCAAGTAAATCGTCAGAATAGAGAGCCAATTTATATTCTTGTCCTTTCAATCGCAAGCCTGAAATATTTTGGTTAACCCTAATAGCCCTGGCCAAAGCTTCTATACATAACACAAATAACAAGGGAGATAAGGGGCACCCATGTCTCGTACCATTAAATATAGTAAAGGAATCTGATAAAGAGCCATTCATTCTAATTTGCATGGTCGGGGAATCATAAAGGGATAGGATTCCATGGAGACAGGCATTGCCCAGTCCCAGGTGTCGCAGAACGCCGGACATGAAACCCCAAAACCACCCCGTCAACCGCTTTTTCAGCATCAGTCGATGTTACAATAGAGGGGGATTAGGATAGGGATGCATAATGGATCATATTGATCACTTTAGAAGTATTGTCGACCGACCCAAGACAAAGCCTACTTGATCTCCATGAATCAGTGTCGGTAATAATAATTTAAGACGATTTGCAATCAATCTGGCGAAGATTTTGAGATCTATATTGAACAAAGAAATCAGCCTATAGTTCGAACACAGACTAGGATCTTTACCATCCTTTGGTAATATGGTGATATGGGCCTCAAGTGATTGTGTAGAAAAATGTGACTTGTCCGAAATGGCATTAAGTGCCTGTGTGAGTAGAGGTGCCAGTTTCCCTTTAAAAGACTTGTAATAGGCAATAAAAAAAAAACATCCGGACCAGGGCTTTTACTGTTTGGCGAGGAATCAATAACTTTAGCAACCTCCTCAGTGGAGAAGGAGTCATCTAAGGAATTTGCATCCTCTTTAGACAGGACAGGGAAATTTAAAGATTTATAAGTAGGCAGATACAGCCGACTGGTGTGATAATGTGTCTACCCTCCCATACATACCTGAAAGATTATATAGATTGGGAATAATAAGCTTGAAAAGCCTCGGCAATATTGTGTGTTTTATGATGAGTATGGCCCTGTGTAACTTTTATCGCTTGATTAAAGGTGATTGCCAGTTGTTCCCGAAGAGCCTTAGCCAACAATTTACCAGGTTTATTTCCCCATTGGTAGTAACGGCTGCGACATTTACGGTATGAAAATTTAATATTATTTGAAAGAAGTTTGTTTAAAGAGGCTCGGGCTTCCTCAAGATCAATAGAAGATTGGGAAGACTTATATGCCTTATGCAAGATTTCTAATAATTTGATCTTGGCCAGTAAGTCATCCCGCCATTGCATCTTTTGACTCTTCATATAGGACCCCAAGTGAATACATGTGCCCCTCAAAATACACTTATGTGCTTCCCGTATTGTAACCTTAGAAGTCTTGCCACAGTCGTTATTGCTAATATAGGAATCTATGGCGGAATCCAATTGGGATGTATAAAAGACATCCTGAAGAAAAGTGTCATTAAAACGCCACGTCCAAGACTTCCACGGCTGATCGGGAAGACGTGGCTTAAGGCTAACAGGGGCATGGTTTGACCATGTAATTTGTCCTATGGAGGCTGCAGACAGAAGATGAAGGTGCCGCTGACTTAAAAACAAATAGTCAAATCTGGAATATGTTTGGTGTGGATGTGAAAAAATAGGAATTTAATACCTACCGGTAATTCCTTTTCTCGTAGTCCGTAGTGGATACAGGGATGACATTAGTAGCATGCGGTGTAGATCGGGTCTATTGGAGCCTGGCACTTTAAGAAATCAATAGTGTGTGCTGGCTCCTCCCCTCTATGCCCCTCCTGCAGACTCAGTCTAGGAAAACTGTGCCCGAGGAGACGGACAAACTTTGAGAGAAGGATATATACATAAACAGCGGTGCGGCAACGAACCAACACAAAACAGTAATAAAGGATAGCAGCGCTAACCAAAACAAAGGATTGCAACGCTAACTACAACAAAGGATAGCAACTCTAACCAACATGGAACAGGCACAGCAACAGCAGACCCAACCAAGAACACTTACAACCATATAAGCAGGAATACGAAGCACTGAGGACTACGGACTACGAGAAAAAAAATTACCGGTAGGTATTAAATTCCTATTTTCTCTAACGTCCTTGTGGATACTGGAATGACATTAGTACCATGGGGAAGTCCCAAAGCTCCCAGAACGGGTAGGAGAGTGCTGAGACCCCTGCAAAACCGTCTGCTGACCAAACTGAAGGTCATCTCTGGCCAAAAAGTGTCGAACCTGTAGAACTTAATGAACATGTTTGAACCAGACCAAGTAGCTGCACGGCACAACTGTAAGGCCGAGACGCCTTGGGCTGCCGCCCAAGAAGAACCCACCGACCTTGTGGAGTGGGCCTGGACAGAATTTGGCAGCGGCAATGCTGCCAAAGAATAGGCTTGTTGAATGGTCAAACTGAGCCAACGAGCAATGGACTGCTTAGAAGCAGGACGAGCAATTTTGGTAGCGTCATAAAGGACAAAAAGCGAGTCAGATTCCTGTTACGAACAGTCCCCTTGACGTAAATTTTCAAAGCCCTCACCATGTCCAAGGACTTTTGAGCAATTGATGTGTCAGCCATCACAGGAACCACTATAGGTTGATTTAAGTGAAAAGCAGATACTACTTTCAGCAAAAACTTCATGCGAGTCCTGAGCTCCGCCCTATTCTCATGAAATATCAAATTTGGACTCTTACAGGATAAGGCCCCCAATTCCGGAACACGTCTTGCAGAGGCTAACGCCAGCAACATGAAAGTCTTTCAAGTTAGATATTTCAAGTCCACGCTTTGCAAGGGTTCAAACCAGTCCGACTGTAGAAAAGTCAAGACAACACTGAGATCCCACGGAGCCGTGGGAGGTACGAAGGGTGGTTGAATGTGAAGACCACCCTTCAGGAATGTCTGTACTTCCGGCAATACTGCAATTTTTTTCTCGAAGATGATGGAGAGACACGAAATCTGGACTTTGATGGAGCCTAACTGTAGACCCATATCCATGCCTTCTTACAGGAAGAGTAGAAAACGACCAAGTCGAAACTCCACAGGAGAATATTTTCTACCCTCACACCAAGAAACATATCTTCCAGATACGGTGGTAATGTTTTGTCGTGACCAATTTCCGGGCCTGGACCATAGTGGAAATAAACTTGGAGGGAAGACCTTTTCTGGATAGAATCTCCCGCTCAACTTCCAAACCTTCAAACGTAGCCGCTTAAGTCTGGATAGACAAATGGTTTTTGTTGAAGAAGGTCCTTGAGAAGCGGCAGAGGCCAGGGTTCCTCCAGAGACACGGTCAGAAGGTCTGCATACCAAGCCCGTCAAGGCCAGTCCGGGGCAATTAGAATTGCCTGAACGCTTTACCCTTTGAGTTGTTTTAGAACTCTGGGAATGAGAGGGATTGAAGGAAACTGGTATACAAACTGGTAAGTCTACGGCGCCGTCAGAGCGTCCACTGCTGGAACCTGCAGATCCCTTGTTCTGGAACAGTAACGATGGAGCTTCTTGTTGAAACGAGAAGCCATCAGGTCTATCTGCGGACAGCCCCACCGGTGAACCATTTGTTGAAATACCTGAGGGTGAAGGCCCCATTCCCCGGGAAGGAGGTCGTGCCTGCTGTGGAAGTCCGCTTCCAAATTGTCCACACCTGGAATGAATATGGCTGAGATGGCCCTTGCGTTGGCCTCTGCCCAGAGGAGTATCTTTGACACCTCTCGCACTGCGGCCCTGCTTCTTGTTTCTCCCTGTTGGTTTATGTACACCACCGCCGTGGCGTTGTACGACTGTAACGGATGGCTTGATTCCGGAGAAGAGAGGAGGCCTGCAGAAGAGCATTGTAAATTGCCCTGAGTTCCAGTACATTTATTGAGAGTACAGATTCCTGACTCGACCACTTCCTCTGGAAATGGGCCCGGTGGGTCAAAGCCCCCCAACCTCAGAGGCTGGCATCTGTTGTCAGTAGGATCCATGACTGGGTACTGAAACTGCAACCCTCCACAAGGCGAGAAACTTGTAGCCACCATAACAGGAAAATCCATGCTATTGGCGACAGAGTTACACTCTGGTGCATGTGCAGGTAAGACCCGACCACTTGTCCAGCAGATCCAGCTGGAACGGACGGGCATGAAACCTGCCTAACTGGATTGCCTTGTAGGAGACTACCAACTTGGTCAGTAAGCAAAAGCAAAGATGAATTGAGATTTTGCAGGGCCTGAGCACCGAGCGGACCATAGCCTGGATAGTCATGGCCTTGTCCATTGGAAGGAACACCTTCTAAGACAATGTGTCCAGTATCAATCCCAGGAACTGAATTCGATGTGATGGTTCCAGATGAGACTTCTGGAAATTTAGGATCCACCCATAATCCGTAAGCAGGCGAGTTGTCAGGTCGATGCTGTGTAGCACACGTTCCCTGGACACCGCCTTTATCAGGAGATCGTCCAAGTAGGGGACTACGTTGACTCTATCATCATCACTCCAGCATCATCTCCGCCATGACTTTTGTGAATACCCTTGGGGCTGTGGAGAGAACAAAGGGTAAGGCCTGAAACTGGAAGTGGTGATCCAGTATAGCAAACCGGTGGTAAGCCTGATGGGGAGGCCATATAGGAATGTGTACGTAAGCATCCTTTACATCCAGGGATACTAGGAATTCCCCCTCCTCCAGACCTGAGACCACCGCCCGCAGGGATTCCATCTTGAATTTGAACACGCGTAGATATGGGTTCAGAGATTTTAGGTCCAGTTTCGGTACAACAAATAGACTGGAGTAAAAACCCCTGTTGTGCAATGGAGGCGGCACTGGGACAACAACCCCCATTTGTAGCAGTTTTTGAATGGTGTCTTGCAAGGTAACTCTTGCTATGGGTGAAGCTAGTAAGCTTGACTTGAAGAATCTGAGAGGAGATAGTGCTTGAAATTCCAACCGGTATCTTTGGGATATGAGGTCCCTCACCCAAGGATCCCAGCAGGGCAGTGCCCACACATGGACGAAGTGCTAAAGTCGAACGCCTACCTGGAAGTCGCCATACTGCTGGGGCCATCCATCACGCGGAGGGCTTCGTGGATGAGGATCTGGAGGCCTGGTCAAGAGATCGAGCAGCCACTGGTTTACGGGACTTACCGCGAGATCCTCTAGCAGCATTGGAGGCACCTCTGGCTCTGCCTCTGAATCTGGCCATACGAAAGGACTGCAGAGAGGGCCCAGGGTAGGGATGTCTGCGCAGCAGACGGCAGATATGTAGACTTATATGCCGTCGTCTGAGAGATCCACTTGTTCAGTTCTTCCCCAAACAAGGCATCCCCTGTAAATGGAAGATTCTCCACACCTTTTTTTGGAATCAGCATTCGTTGACTATTGTTGCAGCCACAGAGCTCTGCAAGCCAAGACTGCCATAGCTGTGGTACGGTCATTGATGAGACAATTCATTAATGGCCTCCCTCATATAATTTGCAGAATCCTGGATATGCTGCAGTAGTGTAATGTTCTCCTCCTGAGGCAGGGGGTCAAACCCCCTTATTATATTATCAGACCATTTTACCACGGCTCTTGAAATCCAGCCGCAAGCTATAGTGGGCTGTTGAGCTACGCCCACTGCAGTATAAATTGATTTTAGTGTACTCTCAATTTTGCGGTCAGCTGGGTCCTTGAGAGAGATAGTCCCAGGTACAGGCAGTACAATTTTATGTGACAGCCTGGACACTGAAGTATCCTCTGACAGGGGATTTTCCCATATTTTCCTATCCTCAGCAGGAAAAAGAAAAGAATTCAGTAACCGTTTAGGAGTAATAAATTTATTTTCAGGGTTTGCCCACGCCTCTTTAGAAAGGGAGTTTAATTCCTTTGATATAGGGAAGGTGGCAAAGGATTTTGGTTTCACATTGAAAAACAATTCTTCTTCTGGTTCTGTCCCCTTATCCGGTATGTTGAGGACTTCCCCAATAGCATAAATCAGGGCCTTAAAATCCCCCTTTACCTCAGTGCCAGTATGAGTCCGAGGCAGGCACTGCAGCTCGCAGCCCGGTGACCGCCGCGCCCTAATGCCATCATCACAGGGGACCTGCTAACCGGGACCCTGGTGTAATAACTCACCGCACCGCGTCTACTTCAGCATCTGTTAGGGGTAGCGGCATGATGCTGGCGTGTGCGCACACCCTGGGGGTATGTGAAATAGCGCCTCAGGAGCTCAGTGTCCTGTCAGCGGAGATACGAACCATTAACTTTACAGGAAGTTGGTCCTTCTCCCCACCCCCCCCAAGTCCCACAACGCAGGCAGACTGGTTGCCAATGCTGAAAATAGGATTTTGGTTACCTACCGGTAAATCCTTTTCTCGTAGTCCATAGAGGATGCTGGGGTCCACATTAGTACCATGGGGTATAGACGGGGCCACCAGGAGCCAATGGCACTTTAAGAGTTTGAGAGTGAGGGCTGGCTCCTCCCTCTATGCCCCTCCTACCAGACTCAGTCTAGTAAACTGTGCCCGAGTAGACGGACATCTTTGAGAGAAGGATTTAACACAGATAGTGGCAAGATTCATACCAGCTCACACATACAATGCACATCAAGCATTATAAAAAAAACTGCTGAAACATTACTTACCAAGTAACAATGCAGTACATAACTAAACAAAGATGCACTGAACCAGATAACGGTTGCAGGAAAACAAAGTGCTGGGCGGGCGGACTACGAGAAAGGATTTACCGGTAGGTAATTCAAATCCTATTTTCTCTTACGTCCTAGAGGATGCTGGGGTCCACATTAGTACTATGGGGATGTACCAAAGCTCCCAGAAGGGGAGGGAAAGTGTGGAGGCTCCTGCAGAACTGATTGACTGAACTTCAGATCATCAGAGGCCAAAGTATCGTGTTAGACCCAGACCAAGTGGCCGCTCGGCAAAGTTGTAACGCCGAGACACCCCGGGCAGCCGTACAGGAAGAACCCACCTTACGAGTAGAGTAGGCCTTAACATATTTTGCACACAGCTATCCTGCCGTAGCATATGCATGCTGGATAGTGAATCTAATTTAGCGAGATAGTCTGCTTTGAAGCAGGACACGCAATTTTCTTGGGATCATACAGGTCAGAGTCCGATATCCTGTGACGAGCAGTCCTCTTCACATAGATTTTCAAAGCCCTCACAACATCTAAGGACTTTGATGAAATTGAGGAGTCAGTAGCCACTGGCACCACAATATGTTGGTTGATATGAAATGCAGACACAACCTTCGGAAGAAACTGCTGTTGTGTTCTGAGCTCAGCTCTATCTTCGTGGAAGATCAAGTAAGGGCTTTTACAGGACAAAGCCCCCAAGTCTGACACACGTCTAGCAGAAGCTAAGGCCAACAATGTGACAGCCTTCCATGTAAGAAATTTGACCTCAACCTCCTGTAGAGGCTCAAACCAGTCTGATTGGAGAAACTGCAACACCACGTTAAGGTCCCAAGGCACCATAGGCGGTACAAAGGGAGGTTGGATGTGCAGAACTCCCTTCATAAAGGTCTGAACCTCTGGCAGGGCAGCCAATTGTTTCTGTAAGAAAATGGACAGGGACAAAATCTGGACCTTCCCAGATCCTAACCGCAGACCCATATCCACACCTGCTTGCAGGAAGAGGAGAAACCGTCCCAGTTGAAACTCCACCGCAGGAAATTTCTTGGACTCACAACAAGAGACATATTTCTTCCAAATACGATGATAATGTTTAGACGTTACCCCTTTCCTAGCCTGTATTAGGGTAGGAATGACCTTCTTCGGAAATGCCCTTCCGAGCAAGTATCAGGCGCTCAACTTCCATGCCGTCAAACGTAGCCGTGGTAACTCTTGATAGGCGAACAGCCCCTGCTGTAGCAGGTCCTCCCGAAGAAGAAAAGGCCTCGGCTCTTCCTGCAAGAGATTCAGAAGGTCTGCGTACCAAGCCCGCATTGGCCAGTCTGGAGCAATGAGGATCGTTTGAACTCTTGTTCTCCTTATGAGCTTTAGAACTCTTGGAAGAAGTGGAAGCGGTGGAAACACGTACACCGACTGGAACACCCACGAAGACACCAGGGCATCCACTGCCACTACTTTTAGGTTCCTCGACCTGGAAAAATAGCGTCAAAGCTTCTTGTTGAGACGAGAGGCCATCATGTCTATTTGGGGTAACTCCCAAAGGTCTGTTATTTCCTTGAACACCTCCGGATGGAGACCTCACTCCCCTGGATGGAGATCGTGTCTGCTGAGGAAATCTACTTCCCAGCTGTCCACTCCCTGAATGAAGATTGCTGAGAGCGCGAACACGTGTCTTTCTGCCCAGAGGATGATTCTTGTTACCTCTGCCATTGCAGCTCTGCTCTTTGTTCCTCCCTGTCGGTTTATGTAAGCCACCGTCGTTACATTGTCCGACTGTACTTGAATGCCCCGATTTTTTAGAAGATGGGCCGCCTGAAAAAGACCGTTGTAGACGGCTCTTAGTTCCAGGAGGTTGATCAGCAGGCTGGACTCCAGACTTGACCACCTTCCTTGGAAGGATTCCCCCTGAGTGATTGCACCCCAGCCCCGGAGGCTCGCATACGTGGTTAGAAGGACCCAGTCCTGAATCCCGAACCTGCGGCCCTCCAGAAGATGAGGCAATTGGAGCCACCAGAGGAGTGAAATCCTGACCTTTGGCGACAGACGAATCTGGTGCATGTGGAGATGAGATCCTGACCACTTATCCAGGAGATACAGTTGGAAGGCCCGAGCATGGAACCTCCCATACTGGAGAGCCTCGTAAGAGGCCACCATCTTTCCCAAAAGGCGAATGCATTGATGAACCGACACCCGGGCTGGCTTCAGGACATCCCGGACCATTGTTTGTATCACCAACGCCTTTTTCTGTGGGAGAAACACCCTCTGCACGATGATCATCCCCAGAAAAGACAGCCTCTGGGTTGGTTCCAAATATGATTCTGGAATGTTCAGAATCCAACCGTGGAGTCTGAGTAGTTGTGGACTGCAACAGCCTCTCCTTGGACGATGCCTTTATTAGCAGATCGTCCAGCTATGGTATGATGTCCATCATCTTTGCTATTTATTACCTTGGTGAACACCCTTGGTGCTGTTGAGAGGCCGAATGGCAGGGCCTGGAACTGGAAATGACAGTCCAGTAATGCGAAACAGAGATAAGCCTGATGTGGCAGCCAAATCGCAATGTGGAGGTATGCATCCTTGATATCCAGAGATACCAGAAATTCCCCCTCTTCCAAACCTGTTATCACCGCCCAGAGAGACTCCATTTTGAAATGTAACTCCTTTAGAAAGGGGTTCAGTGATTTTAGGTTCAGAATGGGCCAGACCGAACCATCCGGTTTCGGTACCTCGAAAAGGTCGAATAGTAACCTGTGGTTTGCAGAGGAGGAGGAGCTGGCACAATGACCTGTGCCTCCACCAACTTCTGGAAAGCCTCTTGTAGGACATTTCTGTCTGCCAGTAAAACTGGCAAGGCTGATTTAAAAAAATCGGCGAGGAGGGAGATTTTGAAATTCCAGCCTGAATCCCTGGGACACAATATCTATCACCCAGGGATCCAGGCCGGACGATACCCAGACGTGACTGAACTGTCTGAGTCTCGCTCCCACTGGCCCCACCTCCAGGCCGCGCGGTCCACCGTCATGCGGAGGACTTTGGCGTATCTGAAACAGGATTTTGTTCCTGGGAACCTGTGGCAGCAGCTTTCCTGGATTTAACTCGACCTCCCTGAAAGAAGGTACTGGACGGTTTGGCCTTTCTAGGCTTGTTAGGCTGAAAGGACTGTGATGCTGATGAAGAAAAGGATTTCTTCGGAGCAGGCGTAACGGATGGAAGAAATGGAGACTTACCCACTGTGGCCGTGGATATCCACACATCCAAAGCTTACCCAAAGAGCCTGATCTGTGTAGGGTAGGGACTCCACGCTTTTCCTGGATTCCGCGTCTGCCGACCACTAGCGAGGCCACAGTCCTCGACGAATTGAAACAGACATGGAAGAGATTCCCACAGCCATGGGACCCAGGTCTTTCATGGATTCTATCATAAAACCTGTTGAATCGTGAATGTTACGCAAAAACAATTCAACATCACTCTTATCTATCGTATCCAAATCCTCAAGTAAGGTGCCTGACCACTTTACTATAGCTTTTGCAATCTATGCACTAGCAATAGTGGGACGTAATATGGCCCCCGAAGCGGTGTACATTGATTTAAGTGTATTAGCAATTTTGTGATCAGCCGGCTCCTTTAAGGCGGTAGATCCCAGAACAGGCAAAACCACCTTTTTTGAGAGCCTGGACACAGATGCTTCAACAATTGGCGGGTTTTCCCATTTTTTTCTATCCTCCTCAGGGAAAGGGAACATCACCTGGACGCTTTCAGGGATCTGGAATTTTTTCTCAGGGTTTTCCCATGCTTTTTTAAATATAGCATTTAATTCCTTTGACGCAGGGAAGGTTAGCGAGGCTTTCTTATTTTCAGCGAAAAAAGCCTCCTCAACCTAAGGTGTGGTATCATTAATCTTCAACACATCCCTGATAGCCTCTATCATCAATTGCACCACCTTTGCAAGAGAGGCAGACACCCGCAACACATCCCCATTATCGTCTGTGGTGTCAGAATCGCTATCCGTGTCATCTTTCGTGACATGAACAAGCGCATGTTTGTGGGGCTATATAGCGGAGCGTCCTGAGGGCGCCCCTCACCATGTACCGCTGAGCCTTCCAGAGCACAGTTAATACTGCGCTCCTACCCTGCTGCCGCCATCTTCATACCGACCCCCCGCTTGCTAGGGGGGTCGGTGCCTCACTCGCCACAGATTCTTCAGCTCTGTAAAGGGGTGGTGGCGTGCTGCTGGGGCGAGCGATCCCCTGCGGCGGCGAACGATATGACCCCTCAGGAGCTCAGTGTCCTGTCAGCGGAGTGGCTCAGACCCCGCAGGCAGACTCTACTCCCCCCCCTTAGTCCCACGCTGCAGGTAGGCTGTTGCCAGCAGCCTCCCTGTAAAATAAAAAAACTCTAAAATAACATTTTACTAGAAAAGCTCTGGAGAGCTCACCAAACTGAGTCTGGTATGAGGGGCATAGGGGGAGGAGCCAGTCCACACTTTCAAACTCTTAAAGTGCCAATGGCTCCTGGTGGACCCGTCTATACCCCCATGGTACTAATGTGGCCCCCAGCATCCTCTAGAACGTAAGAGAAAAAAACAAACTAAATAAAACATTGAAGAAAACTCTCTGAAGCTCCAGAGGAATTAACCTGGCTCCTTGGGCACATTTTTCTAAACTGAGTCTGCAGGAGGGGCATAGAGGGGAGGAGCCAGCACACACTATTGATCTCTTAAAGTTCCAGGCTACAATGGACCCGATCTATACCCCGTGGTACTAATGTCGTACCAGTATCCACTAGGACGTTAGAGAAATAGGCATAATCAGTGTCAGAGGGATGAGTTAATCTCCAAGTGTCCATCAGCTGGTGGTCAAGCAGAGTACGTCTTATCTTCCTATACTCCTTCTCAGGTCTACATAAAACTCTTTTTGCCGTGCCGCGAAGAGGGTCAAGGGCCAAATTTAAATCACCACCCGTTACCACTATTACCTCAAGGAGGGGTCAGCTTTTTCTAAAACAGAGGATAGGAAAGAAGGTTTCTTCAAAATAGGGGTATATATGCTCAAGAAGGAAAAATGTTAGTTATTAATGTCACATCTGCCTTCCACTATTTTATGAGAGATAACATTCGAAATAGGTAAATGTCGGGCCAGCAATATAGCCACTCCCAGAGTCTTCCCAGAGGGGTTATTAGCAGTAAAAATGTGGGGGTAATAGCGACATTTAAGCGACGGGACATGACCAATCTTAAAATGTGTTTTTTGAATTAGAGCAACATCTACAAATATCTGTACTGGAAAAAGACTTAGGTGTTAACATAGATAGCAAACTAAGCAGCAGTAGGATTGCAGGAAAGAAGGCTAACAAGGAATTAAAGCATAAAGCAGGGAACTGACGCAAGGGATGAGAGTGTTATACTCCCATTATATAAATCCCTAGTGAGGCCACATCTTGAATACTGTGCACAATTTTGGGCACCATAATATGAAAAGGATATTCTGGAAAGGGTGTGGGTTGATAGCTAGACAATGTCTAGTTAGACAGTCAATAGACAGACACCATATATGTTAGACAGACATTAGGTCAACAGGGTCAAACGGTCGACATGAAAAAGGTAGACAGTACAAAAGATCGACAGGGTCAAAAGGTCAACATGAAAATGGTCGACATAAAAAAGGTAGACACCATGTTTTTTGCATTCTAGTGGTTTCTGTTGATAGTTTTGTCATCTGGGACCACCAATTTTAGAAAGGCATACGCTCGCCACAAGGTTTATAACCAACTCTATTGCTGACTGGAGGAGGAGACGCTGACAAAGCGGAAGTGGAAGTGACGAAGAAGTGCGGTAGGAGGCCGGGAGTCAGGAAGCGGCGCTGAGCTGAGCGGCGTCGGCCTGCGTACAGCGGAGTGGGCAGCGGGAGATCGCTCTTGCTGCCGCTGCTGTGTGTGCGCTTCCACTGCTGTGTGAGTGTGTGTGGGAGTGAGTGAGAGGGCACTGCCAGACTGCTGCTGCTACTGCAGCTTGTGGAGTGAGTGAGTGAGTGAGTGAGTGAGTGAGAAAGTAAGTGCATGTGTGTGTAAGTGTGAGGAAGTGTGAGAAAGAAGGCAAGTGTGAGTGCTGCTGCTGGGTGAGTGACTGAGTGTGCGCTGCGGGGGGTGAGAAAGAGTATGAGTGCTGCTGCAGGGTGAAAGTGAGTAAGAGTGTTGCTAGGGGTGAGAAAGTGTGTGAGGGCTGCTGCTAGTGGGGGAGCGTGCGATGCTGCAGCCACAGCCTGCGTGAGAGAGGTCTGCGGACTGTGGACGAAGTAGGTGCTGGAAGCGAGTGAGAAGGGGGTGCGGAGAGCTGGAGCAACTGCAAGGAGGAGTATCGGTGATGCAGGAGAGGGCCCACTCAGATAAGTAATTATTCAAGTTTCTAGAGAAACATTGAAGGAGCGCTAATAGTATATGGATACAAAAAATATGTATTTTTATTATTATTTATTAAAACAATAAGAACAATCAAGCCAATAACAGGATTTTGATACCTACCGGTAAATCCTTTTCTCCTAGTCCGTAGAGGATGCTGGGTTCCACTTCATGACCTTGGTATAGACGGTTCCGCAGGAGCCAGGGGCACTCTTAAGGCTTTTCAATGGGTGTGAACTGGCTCCTCCCCCTATGCCCCTCCTCCAGTCCTCAGTTATAGGAACTGTGCCCAGGGAGACGGACATTTCGAGGAAAGGATTTACTTTAATACTAGTGGTGAGATACATACCATCTCACACCTCAACCATGCCGCACAACATGGCATTCAACAGAACACACGCCACCAAGCATGAACCAATGACAGCAACATGCTGAAACTAATATAACACAACTTGTGTAACTCTAATAACAAAACTGCAGGTAAAGTGCACACTGGGACGGGCGCCCAGCATCCTCTATGGACTAGGAGAAAAGGATTTACCGGTAGGTATCAAAATCCTGTTTTCTCATATGTCCTAGAGGATGCTGGGGTCCACTTCATGACCATGGGGTTTATACCAAAGCTCCAGTACGGGCGGGAGAGTGCGGATGACCCTGCAGCACCGATTGACCGAACTTAAGGTTTTCATCGGCCAAGATGTCAAACTTGTAGAATTTTGCAAAATTATTTGACCCCGACCAAGTAGCTGCTCGGCAAAGTTGCAATGCCGAGACCCCCCAGGATGAGCCCACCTTCCTAGTGGAATGGGCCTTCACCGACGTCTGTAACGGCAATCCAGCCGTAGTATAAGCGTACTGAATCGTACCTCTGATCCAACGTGCAATAGTCTGCTTGGAAGCAGGACACCCAATATTGTTGGGAGCATACAGGACAAACAACGACTCTGTTTTCCGTATTCGAGCTGTTCTAGCGATATAGATCTTCAAAGCCCTAACCACATCTAGAGACTTTGACTCAGTGAATGTGTCAGTAACCACTGGCACCACAATAGGTTGGTTTATGTGGAAAGATGAAACCACCTTTGGAAGAAAATGTTGGCGAGTTCTCAACTCTGCCCTATCTTCATGGAAGATCAGGTAAGGGCTCTTGTGAGACAAGGCCCCCAATTCAGACACCCGCCGCACGGATGCCAATGCCAAAAGCATAACCACTTTCCAAGTGAGAGACTTCAACTCTATCTCTTGTAGAGGCTCAAACCAATCCGATTGAAGGAACTGCAACACCACGTTAAGGTCCCATGGTGCCATGGGAGGCACAAATAGAGGCTGGATGTGCAGAACCCCTTTTACGAAGGTCTGAACCTCTGGAAGAGAGGCCAATTGTTTTTGGAAGAACACTGACAAGGCCGAAATCTGGACATTGATTGACCCCAAATCAGAGGCTGCCTCCACACCAGCCTGCAGAAAATGGAGAAAACGTCCCAACTGAAACTCTTCCGTAGGAGCCTTCTTGGATTCACACCAAGACACATATTTTCTCCAAATACGGTGGTAATGTTTCGACGTTACTCCTTTCCTGGCCTGAATAAGGGTGGGGATGACTTCCTTGGGAATACCCTTTCGGGCTAGGATCCGGCACTCAACAGCCATGCCGTCAAACATAGCCGCAGTAAGTCTTGATAAACGCATGGCCCCAGCTACAGCAGGTCCTCAGGAAGAGGCCGAGGATTTTCTATGAGCAACTCCTGAAGATCTGGGTACCACACCCTCCTTGGCCAGTCTGGGGCAATGAAGATTGCTGGAACCCTTGTTCTTTTTATGATCCTGAGAACTTTTGGGATCAGCGGAAGTGGAGGGAAGACATACAATGACCGGAATACCCAATTGGTCACTAGCGCATCCACTGCAATTGCTTGAGGATCTCTCGACCTGGAACAATATTTCACTCCCCAAAGACTTGTCACCTCTAAGAAGACTCCGTGGTGGAGGCCCCACTCTCCTGGATGGAGATCGTGTCTGCTGAGGAAAGTCTGCTTCCCAGTTGTCTACTCCCGGAATGAAAATTGCTGACAGAGCCTTTACACGTCTTTCTGCCCAGAGGAGGATCTTCGTCACCTCTGCCATTGCTGCTCTGCTTTTTCGTTCCGCCCTGCCTGTTTATGTACGCGACTGCTGTTACATTGTCCGACTGCACGGGATGATCTTGAAGAAGATGTATCGCTTGTTGAAGGCCGTTGTAAATGGCTCTCAATTCCAGCACGTTTATGTGAAGGCAGGCTTCCTGACTTGACCATTTTCCTTGGAAGCTTTCCCCCTGAGTGACAGCACCCCAGCCTCTGAGACTTGCATCCGTGGTTACCAGGACCCAGTCCTGAATCCCGAACCTGCGTCCCTCAAGTAAGTGAGAACTGTGTAGCCACCACAGGAGAGAAATCCTGGCTTTTGACGACATGATTATCTTCCGGTGCATGTGTAGGTGGGATCCCGACCACTTGTCCAACAGGTCCCACTGGAAAACTCTGGCATGGAACCTGCCAAACTGTATGGCCTCATAGGCCGCAACCATCTTCCCCAACAATCGAATGCACTGATGGATCGACACACTTGATGGTTTCAATATCTGTTTTACAATTTTCTGGATTTCCAGAGCCTTTTCCACCGGAAGAAATACTCTCTAAACTTCTGTGTCCAGAATCATCCCGAGAAAAGAATCTTGTCGTCGGTTCCAACTGTGACTTTGGATCATTTATGATCCAACCGTGATGTTGGAGTATTGACAGGGAGAGTGTGATGTTTTGTAACAACTGCTCCCTGGATCTCACCTTTATCAGGAGATCATCTATATAAGGAATTATATTGACTCCTTTTTGACGCAGGAGAACCATCATCTCCGCCATCACCTTGGTGAATACCCTCGGCGCCGTGGAGAGGCCGAAAGGTAACATCTGGAATTGGTAATGGCAATCCTGAACCGCAAATCTCAAATAAGCCTGGTGAGGAGGATGAATGGGAACATGCAGGTAAGCATCCTTTATGTCTACACTAAATTATGTCTATACTACACCATGTAGTCCCCCTCCTCCAGACTGGAAATCACTGCCCTCAGTGATTCCATTTTGAACTTGAATCGTTTCAAGTAGAGATTCAGATTTTTTTAGGTTTAGGATCGGTCTGACCGAGCCGTCCAGCTTCGGAACTACAAAAAGGCTTGAATAAAACCCCTCCCCTTGTTGTGACAAAGGTACGAGGACTATGACCTGATCCTAACACAATTTTTGGATTGCCGCTGTTACTGCTTCCCTTTCTGGAAGAGAAGCTGGCAAGGTCGATTTGAAAAATCGGCATGGGGAAACGTCTTGAAACTCCAGCTTGTGCCCCTGGGATACTATCTGCAAAACCCAGGGGTCCAGGCCAGACAGAATCCAACCTTGGCTGAACAGTTTGAGACGTGCCCCCACCCGAGTGGCCTCCCGCAAAGGAGCCCCAGCGTCATGCTGAAGATTTGGCAGAAGTAGGGGTAGACTTCTGCTCCTGGAAACCTGAAGCCGCTGTGGACTTCTTTCCCTTTCCCCTTCCCCTACCTGCAAAGAAGGGGGAACCTTTCGCTTTTTTGTATTTATTATTTCAGAGAAGCTCAGTAGAGCTCCCCTAGAGTGCATCCAGTCTGCCTGGGCACATTTATAAAACTGAGGTCTGGAGGAGGGGCATAGGGGGAGGAGCCAGTTCACACCCATTAAGAGTTCACACCCAAAGCCTTAAGAGTGCCCAGGGCTCCTGCGGAACCGTCTATACCCCATGGTCATGAAGTGGACCCCAGCATCCTCTAGGACGTATGAGAAAATTGATAAATGAATTGTAACCGTAGCAATATTGATTACACCACAAATATATTAAGATTCAGCTGAATCAGCTTTTAATATGTGCAATACTGCAGTCCATTGTTAAGCATCATATGATGTAAAAGTCCTCCAAATTGTATATATACCAAAGGAATCCCACAATGTTTACGTGGATACTTTGTTATTAGATTCAATATCCTCACTTAAAGGTCACTGTTCTCACCCATTTTTGGTCATCTCAGCTGGTTCCCGTCAATAGCAAGGTGCAGTGAGTGATACAAGCGGCTGCAGGTGTCCTTCCCAGATGAAGCAGGGGGAAGTGCCGCAAGCTCAAGATGATCAATCTGTGGACAGGGCTTCTCAGCACAGCGTCAGGCGCTAGGGACGTGCTGTCCCGTCAAACAGCGGTGAAGAGCAGTTAACTTATTTATAGCAGGGTTGTGAAAAGCAAATGGATATCCTTTAATGGACCAACAGTAGCCACAGCCCTCAACGCATTTCTCCGGTTTCATCAGGAGGAAATAGATGTCCAGAAGAGAGGTGGTTGATATTTAAATCGTTTGTATCCAATCAGCTTTAGAGTAGTGATATATACAACTGAGTAGTCTCTCGTTGTTACATAATTTAGGTAAATTCACATGATATACTTCATACGAATGCTTTTAATATAAAATCAGTACTTAAAATAAAAAAGGTTTATATATTACGAATATATAATGTAATATAGTTAATGATGGAGCGTGGTAAAAAAATATAAAAAAGATATATATGTATACGTACGCACAAGACCCCATGTATATAATTAGCATATCACTACATATACATCCTAAAGTATAAGCATATTCACCCGAATTGGGTTACAGACGTATTCAATATTTTTATATATATAAATATTTTGTGTGTCAAGCTTCCTATATATCCAATATAAGAGGGGTCTCATAGATTCTGGTCATTCCCACCATTCCACGCACATATATATTAAAGACACATGTTGAATAAAAAGAGGCATCCCAGAGGAGTATGAGGCTTGATTTAGTTCTATAGATCTAGAGAACAATTACTTCAAAAGATCTTAAATTAACTAAGCGGCTGTAATAGCCTAGTGGATAAGCAACTGAGTTATAGTGAGGTTCAAGTTATATATCGGTTCAAGTCTAATCTGGACAGACCTGATTTTTATCATTATATATTTTACATTAATATTAAAGTTTATTTATAAAATATGTTTTAATATTTAAGAAGCATACACCAATAGTTAATACTAAGAAATAAGTTCAAATTACACATATATTATGTTTCAATAGCTAAATAGATTATGCCCAAACACAATTAAGGGCCAATCACTATACCATATTAAGAGATATTTATATAGAGGAATTTTCCCAGATTTAATAGTGATTCTAGAAACATCTATATTTCATAAAGTGTGTATAGCTAGCAGATATATTTGCAGTGCATTAAACCAGAGGTGGCCCAGAGGCAGAGAGACCTCATATGTGATTAGATATAGAATCATCTCTACCACATATGGGTCATACAACAACATGAGTCATAAAGACTAGAATAAGAAAAGAGGGGGGAGGAAAAAGGAAGGGAACAGCAATAAGGGAGAGAAATTGGAAAAGAAGAAACATGGAGAAGCAAGGGATACATATACAGAGGCACACTTAAACATTATTCAGCTCGATACTTTCGTTAAGACCCAAAGGAAACAGGGTATCTAGAATACAGATTCAATAGGCTTCCCTATTGCAAAGTAAATTGTATCTATCCCCACCACGGAATGTCTGTTTTATGTGTTCCACTCCCTGTATGGAGAGAACTCCACAATCACCTTCATGAAGTGAAGTAACATGCCTAGGTATACTATGTTTAGTCGATTTCTTGAGAATTAATCTTCTATGTTCTAAAAACCTTGTGTTGAGAGAACGTATAGTTCTGCCAACATACTGGCTACCACATTTACAGGAAATTACATAGACAACAAAAGTGGTTTGGCAGTTTATATTGCCCACTATATCAAAGGATTCCTTTGTTCTAAGAGATGAAAATGGTGGCCTTTCTTTAATGTATATACAAGTGATACATTTTGATGTATTACATCTATAGCAACCTGATCTTAGGACATTTGAGTCAGAGCTCAAAGGTCTGCAGTCATTGGATAGAGATAAATGGCTAGGAGACAAATAATTTTGAAGGTTCATAGTCTTCTTAAAAGTGATTTTAGCTTCTTTTCCTAAGGAATTTTCAATAATTCTATCCATTTTTAAAATAGGAAAATTTTTCCTGATTATTTTTCTGAGTGAGCTTGAGGAATTGTTAAATCTAGAGATAAAAGCTGGTTCGTGATTATTTGATGCCGACAAGGGGGGAGTGTCAGTGGTCCTGTCTATTGCAAGAGTTTCAGAGAAGGCTTTGTCTAAGACCTCCAGAGGATATCCCTGATCTCTGAATGATTGTGTGAGCTCATTGCTCTGTATTAAAAAATCAGAGACATTAGAGCAATTTCTCTTCAGCCTTAAATATTGACTTTTAGGTATGTTGTTTATCCAAGGACCATAATGACAACTCGAATAGTTCAAAAAGGAGCTACAATCAACTTTTTTCTTGAAAGTTTTTGTTGATAGTTTGCCCAAGGATCGTTCGGCGTGTAGTGCAATATCCAGAAAGGTGATCTCAGTGTTGTGAATAGTGCTAGTGAAGGTGAGACCATAGGTATTAGTGTTCAAATAATCAACAAATGATGTGACTGATACAGTGTCCCCATTCCAAATAATAAAAAGATCGTCTATGTATCTGCCATAGAGCACCAGGTTCGCCCGATAGGGACCGTCCCAGATATAGTGATCCTCGAGATGTCCCATGTACAGACTGGAAAAACTGGGGGCGAACCTCGTGCCCATGGCAGTACCATGTATCTGTAAATAATAATCACCATTAAACGTGAAATAATTGCGTGTTAGTATAAAGTGAATCGCCTCTAAAATAAATTGGTTAAGGTGAGTGGAGCTAGATGAATCAAGATCCAAATAGTGTTTAATTACTTGTAATCCATTATTGTGAGGGATGTGTGTATATAGTGACTCAGCATCGCAGGTAACTAATAAATAGTTCTCCTGACAGCTGATATTTTTGATCATTTGTAGAAAGTGAGTAGTATCATGTATATATGATTTAAAGGTGAGAAGTAAGGGAACCAACTCCCGAACTAATAGGACGACCAGGTGGTGACGCAAGGGATTTGTGAATTTTAGGGAGGTGATAGTAAGTCGGGATAATAGGATGTGCATTAAACAAAAAATGATATTCAGTTCTGGATATTGCACCACACGCCACGGCACCCATAAGCAAACCTTTAAGTTCATCAGTGAATCTCAAAGTGGGATCACCTTGTAATTTAAAGTAGAATTTAATATTTTCAAGTTGACGATATGCATCCCGTAAATATTCCGAAGTGTCTTGAATAACGATCCCTCCCCCTAGTCAGCTGCCTTGATCATGATAGTATCATCTCTTTGCAAAGTCCTTAGCGCACGTCTTTCATTAATATGAAGATTATCTCTAGTTTTACCGCCCCTACTGTTTCTGCTTTTTTTTAGAAAATTGGTCCTTTTTCTTTTTTCCTACGTTTTCACAGAGATTTCTGAAATTCTGTTGAGTGGTAGTATAAAAGGTTTCTATGTAACCACTTTTGTAATATGTCGGATAGAACTCACTTTTGTTGCGGAACAAACTGACATTATTAGTACTTTTTGCATCAAAGATGGGGACCATTTCCGATTTACTGCTTTCCAATTGTAGGTCTATAAGGTTATCTAAGGCGAATTGATCGCTTGAATCCAATATTATAGGTGTCCCTGTAATACCTTTGTTTTTAAGGGTCTTATTATGAAAATATCTCTTCCTACAAAGATCGCGTGTGTATCTATTGAGTTCGATGTAGAGGTCGAAGAACTGAGGATCTTTTGTTGGTGCAAACTTTAGCCCTTTAGCTAAAATTGCTTTTTCACTCTCAGAGAGAACTTTGGAGGACAGATTAAATAGCCCTTTGTTTCTTAATTCTGTTTTGAAATTTTTCCGGGATTCAGTTCTTCCTCCTCTACATCCTCTAAATTTGATTCCCTTCTTCTCTTTGGTGACTTTATTTCTAAGGGACTGAATCTGTTTCCATTCTTCCAAATGGGATATAGTTCCCGTTCTAAAAAATTAGAGGAGTTAGTGGTGTTAGCTGGCTCCTCCTGTCTCCAAGGCATTGGGTGGAGATTTTTGGGTCTAGCTCCCTTTTGGGCATAGTCCCTGGTCCACTCCTAGTCCACTCAGATAAGTATTGATTATCTACTTTATTGTGTATTTGATTGTATTGGCTATTTCTGCTGTGTTGTGAATATTGATTCTCTTCACAGCTAGGTCATAGTCAATATCATATTGCATAGTTTGTATTGTTTTGCATTGTCTTCGGAAGGTAATCGGAAGTTAGAGTTTCAATCAAATGGGTGGGGCCGTGATTGAGAGTCCCACTCAGTGCGTGTCGTGCAAGTTGTATGCGCACCTGGAGCAGCCAACCCAGTGCGAATACATATGCACAAGATGTGTGCGAACGGTTGCCCTGGAAGCCCAGGTAACTGATCTAGAGCAGACTGTTAGAGATATTCATAATCTCGAGCAAGGCTTTGATAGAATGGTGGAGGAGTTGCAGGAGGGGTCACCGGTAGACGAGGGTAATCAGGTAGTCAGTTGGGTCACTGTTAGAAGGAAGAAAAAGAGGGGGAGGCACGACATCTCTGAACTATCAAACCCGAACAAATTTGCCCGACTGGACGATGATTCGGTGGATGATAGTGACAAAAATAGGATTTTAATACCTACCGGTAAATCCTTTTCTCTTAGTCCGTAGAGGATGCTGGGGATGCTTCAAGAACCATGGGTATAGACGGGATCCGCAGTAGACATGGGCACACTATAAGACTTTGAATGGGTGTGAACTGGCTCCTCCCTCTATGCCCCTCCTCCGGACTCCAGTTATAGGAACTGTACCCAGGGAGAGGGACATTTCGAGGAAAAGGATTTATTTAATTATTTTAAACTAAGGTGAGATACATACCAGCTCACACCTCCAACACGCCGTACAACATGGCATTCAACAAACAACGCATGCAACGGCATGACCAACAACAGTCACAGACTGACTGAACTCAGCACAACATGAGTGTAATTAAAACCAAACTGCAGATACAGCCCGCACTGGGACGGGCGCCCAGCATCCTCTACGGACTAAGAGAAAAGGATTTACCAGTACGTATAAAAATCCTATTTTCTCATACGTCCTAGAGGATGCTGGGGATGCTTCAAGAACCATGGGGTTTATACCAAAGCTCTAGAAAGGGCGGGAGAGTGCGGATGACTCTGCAGCAACAATTGACAAACAAGAGGTCCTCCTCAGCCAGGGTATCAAACTTGTAAAACTTTGCAAAGGTGTTTGAACCCGACCAAGTAGCAGCTCGGCAAAGCTGTAATGCCGAGACCTCCCGGGAACCGCCCAGGAAGAGCCTACCTTTCTGGTAGAATGGGCTATCACCGATTTCGGTAATGGCAATCCTGCCGTAGAATGAGCCTGCTGAATCGTATTACAGATCCAGCGTGCAATAGTCTGCTTGGAAGTAGGAGCCCCAATCTTATTGGGAGCCCAGAGGACAAACAGAGTCTCTGTTTTTCTAATCTGCGCTGTTCTGGCGACATAGATTTTCAAAGCTCTAACCACATCGAGAGATTTTGATTCCGCCAAGTCGTCAGTAGCCACTGGCACCACAATAGGCTGATTTACGTGAAATGATGAAACCACTTTTGGCAGAAATTGTTGACGAGTTCTCAACTCCGCTCTATCAGCATGGAAAATCAAATAGGGGCTTTTGTGAGACAAAGCAGCCAACTCAGACACTCGCCTTGCGGACGCCAAGGCCAACAACATGACCACTTTCCAAGTAAGGAATTTAAACTCAACCTTGCGCAAAGGTTCAAACCAATGCGATTGAAAGAATTGCAACACCACATTAAGATCCCACGGTGCCACAGGAGGCACAAATGGAGGTTGGATGTGCAGCACGCCTTTTACGAAGGTCTGAACTTCTGGAAGAGAAGCCAATTCTTTCTGAAAAAAGATCGACAAGGCCGAAATCTGTACTTTAATAGAGCCTAACTTTAGGCCCGCATCCACACCTGCTTGTAGGATATGGAGCAAACTCCCCAGGTGAAATTCTTCTGTAGGAGACTTCTTGGATTCACACCAAGACACATTTTCTCCAAATACGGTGGTAATGCTTTGCCGTTACTTCTTTTCTAGCCTGAAGAAGTGTGGGAATCACTTCACTGGGAATACCCTTTCGGGCTAGGATTTGGCGTTCAACCGCCACGCCGTCAAACGCAGCCGCGGTAAGTCCTGATACACGCACGGCCCCTGTTGTAACAGGTCCTCCCGAAGAGGAAGAGGCCAGGGATCTTCTATGAGCAACTCCTGAAGATCTGGATACCAGGCCTTCTTTGGCCAATCCGGAACAATGAGGATCGCCTGAACCCTTGTTCTTCTTATAATTTTTATTACCTTTGGAATGAGTGGAAGTGAAGGGAACACATATACCGACGGAAACACCCCCGGTGTCACTAGGGCGTCCACCTATCGCTTGAGGGTCCCTTGACCTGGAACAATATCTCTGAAGTTTCTTGTTGAGGTGGGACACCATCATGTCTACTTGAGGAACTCCCCAACGACTTGTCACTTCTGCAAAGACATCTCGATGAAGACCCCACTCTCCTGGATGGAGATCGTGTCTGCTGAGGAAGTCTGCTTCCCAGTTGTCCACTCCTGGAATGAAGACTGCTGACAGAGCGTTGGCATGTCTTTCCGCCCAGCAAAGAATCTTCGTGGCCTCGGCCATCGCCGCTCTGCTCCTTGTTCCACACCTTGGCGGTTTATGTACGCCACCGCTGTCACGTTGTCTGACTGAATCAAGACAGGCAGACCTCGAACAAGATATTCTGCTTGCAGTATGCCGTTGTAAATGGCCCTTCATTCCAGAATGTTTATGTGTAGACAAGCTTCCTGGCTTCACCACTTTCCCTGAAAGTTTCTTCCCTGTGTGGCTGCTCCCCAGCCTCGGAGGCTTACATCTGTGGTCACCAGGATCCAATCCTGAATCACGAACCTGCGTCCCTCCAGAAGGTGAGAACTGTGCAGCCACCACAGAAGGGAGATTCTGGTCCTGGGAGATAGAATTATTTTCCGGTGCATGTCCAGGTGAGACCCGGACCACTTGTCCAACAGGTTCCACTAAAACACCCTGGCATGGAACCTGTCATACGGAATGGCCTCGTAGGCCGCCACCATCTTCCCCAGCAACCAAGTGTATTGAAGAACTGACACCTTTGCTGGTTTCAGAATCTGTTTTATCATGTTCTGTATTTCCAGAGCTTTTTCCACTGGAAGAAAAACTCTCTGCAATTCTGTATCCAGAATCATACCCAGGAACGACAGCCGTGTCGTCGGATCCAACTGTGATTTTGGCAAAATTAGGAGCCAACCATGTTGTTGCAGAATCGTCAGTGAAAGGGCAACATTCTTCAGCAATTGCTCGATGGACCTCGCCTTTATGAGGAGATCGTCCAAGTACGGGATAATTGTGATTCACTGCTTGAGCAGGAGAACCATCATTTCCGCCATTACTTTGGTGGAAATCCTCGGAGCCGTGGACAGACCAAACGGCAACGTCTGAAATTGGTAATGACATTCCTGCACAGCAAATCTCAGGTAAGCCTGATGTGGAGGATATAAGGGGACATGCAAGTAGGCATCTTTTATGTCGACTGACACCATAAAATCCCCTTCTTCCAGACTGGAGATCACTGCTTGGAGAGATTCCATCTTGAATTTGAATTTTTTTAGAAAGAAATTGAGGGATTTTAGGTTCAGAATCGGTCTTAATGAGCCATCCGGCTTCGGGACCACGAACAGGCTCGAATAAAAGCCTTTCCCCCTGTTGTGACGGGGGCATTGTGACAATTACTTGATTTTGACATAACTTTAGTATTGTAGCGCTTACTATCTCCCTTTCTAGAAGAGAAGCTGACATGGCCGATTTGAAAAATCGGTGAGGGAGCACGTCTTGAAACTCGAACCTGTATCCTTGGGTTACTATTTCTACAATCCAAGGATCCAGGTCCGAGTGCACCCAGAACTGACTGAAGAGTTGGAGACGTGCTCCCACCGGTGCGGACTCCCGCAGAGGAGCCCCAGCGTCATGTGGTGGATTTGGGAGAAGCCGGAGAGGACTTCTGCTCTTGGGAACTTGCCACAGCCTGTGACCTTTTTACCCTTCCTCTCCCCCTCGCAGCAAGGAAGGAGGACACACGTCCTTTTTTTAATTTATTGGGCCGAAAGGACTGCATCTGATAGTGAGGCGATTTCTTCTGCTGTGCAGGAACATAAGGTAAAAATGAAGACTTACCCGCAGCAGCCGTAGACACCAGGTCAGTGAGGCCGTCACCAAACAAGACCCTACCTTTAAACGGTAGAGACTCCATAGCCTTCTTAGAGTCAGCGTCAGCATTCCACTGATGAATCCACAATGCTCTCCTTGCTGAGACTGCCATGGCATTGGCCCTTGATCCCAAAAGGCCAATATCCCTTACAGCTTCTTTTAAATATGCTGCAGCATCCCTGATGTGACTCAGAGTCAAAAGCACACTATCCCTGTCTAGGGTATCTACCTCAGATGACAAGTTATCTGCCCACTTTTCAATACTGCTACTCACCAATGCCGAAGTAATGGCAGGCCTGAGTAGCGACCCTGTAGTGACATAAATGGATTTTAGTGTATTTTCCTGCTTACGATCAGCACGATCCTTTAGGCTTGTCGTGTGAGGGGACGGAAGCGCCACCTTTTTGGATAGACGCAATAAAGCTTTGTCTACCGTGGGGATTGACTCCCACCTTTCCCTGTCCCCAGAGGGGAACGGATATGCCACTGGAATTCTTTTGGGAACCTGTATCTTCTTGTCAGGATTTTCCCAAGCCTTTTCAAAAAGTGCATTCAGTTCATGAGAGGGAGGAAACGTTACCTCAGGTTTCTTTCCTTTAAACATACAGACCCTCGTATCAGGAACAGCAGGGTCCTCAGTGATATGTAATACGTATTTTATCGTCACAATCATGTACTGAATACTCTTAGCCAGTTTTGGATGTAATCTGGCATCACTATAGTCGACACTGGAATCAGAGTCCGTGTCTGTATCTGTATCATCTATATGGGTAAATGCACGTTTCTGTGACCCCGAAGGGGTCTGGGCTTGTGACAAAGCATCCTCCATGGATTTCCTCCATGTGTGGTTCTTAGACTCAGATTTATGAAATCTCTTAATCAACCTAGTCACATTTGCATTTAAAACACTCAACATATTCACCCAATCATCCATCGGCGGTGCCGACACGGCCACTCTCACAGTATTTTCTGTCCCCACTCCAGCCTCCTCCTGGGAAGAGCACTCAGCCTCAGACATGTCGACACACACGTACCAACACCCACAACCACACTGGGGCTATAGGAGACAGACCCACAACAAAGCATGTAAGATAGACACAGAGGGAGTTCTGCCAGCTCACACCCAGCGCCTATCCCGGTATTGAAGCAAGTAAAAAGACTGCCCAGACCTGTTAGTGCTTTCTATATATATAATTTAGCACCAAATCACTTGTGCCCAGCCCCCCCCCCCCCCCCCCGTTTTGCACCCTGTTACTTGTACAGCGGTGTGGAGGTCAGGGCCAGCTTCTGTGAAGAGAAAATGGTGCTGGTCAGAGCTGTGTGGGCTAAGCCCCGCCCACTACATGGCGTGCTTCAGTCCCGCTTAAATTTATCTTTATACTGGCGGGGGTCCCTTAACTAGTGCCTAGGCACTGTTATCACTTATGCCAGTGGCGTTTGTGGTGTTCTTGCTGCCCAGGGCGACCCCCTGCGCCTGCAGTGCCGAGTCATGTGTGGGAGCATGGCGCGCAGCACGGTACCTCAAACGCCGTCTTCTGACGGCACTGAAGTCTTCTGATCTTCTCATACTCACCCGGCTTCTGTCTTCTGGCTCTGTGGGGGGGGTGATGGCGCAGCTCCGGGAACAAGCAGCTAGGCGTACCAAGTGATCGAACCCTCTGGAGCTAATGGTGTCCAGTAGCCTAAGAAGCAGAGCCCTTGAACTCAGAGAAGTAGGTCTGCTTCTCTCCCCTCAGTCCCACGATGCAGGGAGCCTGTTGCCAGCAGGTCTCCCTGAAAATAATAAACCAAATAAAAGTCTTTTTCTGAGAAACTCTGGAGAGCTCCTCAGTGTGCATCCAGTCTCACTGGGCACAGAATCTAACTGGAGTTTGGAGGAGGGGCATAAAGGGAGGAGCCAGTTCACACCCATTCAAAGTCTTATAGTATGCCCATGTCTCCTGCGGATCTAGTCAATACCCCATGGTTCCTCTAGGACGTATGAGAAATTACGGAGCCGGAGGAGACTGTTCCCTCTAGCAACCGGAGGAGTGATCCCTCTGGCTCAGATGGGATGAAAGATAGAGAGGCACCCAGGCAGATGGTGGTGGTAGGGGACTATATCATCAGGAAGGCAGATAGGGCAATCTGCTACCGGGATCGTGATCGCCGTATGGTCTGTTGTCTCCCGAGTGCTTGGGTACGGCACATCGCGGACTATGTAGATTGTTGGGAGGGGCTGGGTACGACTTGGCGGTCTTGGTGCACATTGGCACCAACGACAAAGTTAGTGGTAGGTGGGATGTCCTTAAGAAAGATTATAGGGACTTAGGCCAGAAACTAAAAAAAAGGACATCTAAGGTAACATTCTCCGAAATATTACCAGTGCCACGCGCTAGCCGAGGGAGGCAGAGAGAGATCAGGGAGGTAACTGTGTGGCTTAGAGACTGGTGTAGAAAAGAGGAGTTTGTGTTCTTGGAACACTGGGCGGACTTCTCAGTCAGGCGCCATCTTTTTTGTTGAGATGGATTGCACCTGAATAAGGAGGGGCTGCGGTGCTGGGGCGGAAAGATGGTTAGTACATTGGAGGAGGTTTTAAACTAGGAGCCTGGGGGGAGGGTTTAGCTAGAAACTATGGGTCATGCAGTGAGAATAGTAGCGATGGTGGTAGTGAGTTATATGGGGGTGGAGAAGGGGGGAGGGAAAGAGCAGCCGGCAAGGGCAAGGGTATTTACATGGGTTCTAAAAAGGGTATTAACGAAGGTATTGCCAAAACATTAACTAACAACAATCTTGTGTCATCATTACAGCATATAGAAAATGATGTACTGAGCATAAGGGAAAATACTTATGTCAGGGCGGAGAATTTAGACGGAAACATTGGGTTACTCAAAGAGAAGAGTAAGGTGGGCAGTATTAAGTATGGTGGGGGTGGGGGTGGAGAGGGAGTGAGGAGGACAGCCAGTAAGAGTAACTCTAGGGATGCACTAGTAAACCATGATAGGTTACCTTTAAAAAAACAAATGGACAAGGGAACCGCTAAACTAAAATGTATGCTTGCAAATGCAAGAAGTCTAGCAGGTAAAATGGAGGAATTGGAATCGTTAGCATCAAAGGCTGAGTATGACATTATAGGTATTACGGAAACATGGTGGGACGACTCTCACGACTGGGTTGTAAACTTGGGGTGGTATTCTCTTTTCAGGAGGGACAGGGCAAGCAAAAGAGGAGGAGGATTATGTCTTTGTTAAACCATCTCTTAAACCATACTTAAAGGGGGTTGTTTATGAGGGGACTGGCGATAATGTGGAGTCACTATGGGTAGAAATCTCAAGTGGGGGTATTGATGCAAAAAAACTAGTCATGGGTACGTGCTACAAACAGCCGGATATTAGCATACACGAGGAAGAACAACTCTTGCAGCAAATCGAAAGGGCTGCGGGATTAGGGGACATCATAGTGATTGGGGATTTTAATTATCCTGATATAAATTGGAGTAACGATTCATGTGTTAAAGCTAGGGGCAACTGGTTCATAAGTATGTTAAAGGATCATTACTTAATTAGTTTCAATTAGTCGAGGACCCAACTAGGGGTAAAACTAGTCTGGATCTAGTAATTACTAATAATGTGGACATTATATCGAACACTAAATTTGGGGAGACTTTGGGAAACAGTGATCACTATATGATCACATTTGACATCAGTTTCAGGAAACCTAGCTATAAGTATTCAACCCAGTGGCGTAAGTTCGCCCCAGTCGCCCGGAGGCATGATAAGTGTTGGTGCCCCCCCCCCCCCCCCCCCCTCCTACACACACGCCCTTCATATGTAGCTATCCGGCACTCATGTTGAACAGTAGTAGCGTGCTCAGGTGCCTTTCCCAATAGTAATATATATACACATACAAAGTGGACGGCACTCCAAGTCAGTCATCACAATAAAATAGACACCAGCATACCATTATAGCAAATCTACAGTACTCCCTCACCCACTAGCGTGTCACAATGTAGATGCTTTGGCGCAGTGGTGTGCCGATATACAGTATATATATAAACAACACACAAACGCCACTTTCAAGAACAATACAGCAGGGGATTAAGTCCGACTGCCCTGGCGCAGTTAATAACAATCCCCATAATTATAGGGATTGATGAGAAGGGCTCCATGTGTAGGCTACACAACAGCTCTTCTTCCTATTTTAACACCATAAGTACCTGTGTAGCAGCCTATAAAGTGGGTGACCCCCGCATCAGCAGTGTGTGGATGGGCTCCGCAGCAGAATGACGGAAGACGCAGAAATAACTCTGATATCCCGCTCAGTATAGGGGGCACAACGTCCAGTGACTGCTCTCTACACTCTCACATACAGCAGGCAGGGTGGCGGACGTGGAGAATTAAGCAGATGTTCATCACAAGGCTTTCTCTCCTAGCATTAGTCCTGATCACAGTTCAGGGACAAATCATAGGGAAGTGTGGAGGTGGCAGGTCACACTGGAGAAGGAGGAGGTGGATAGCAGCTCCCAGGACTCTAGTCTGCACTCCTTCTCCCCGGCCAGAGGCGAGAACCAGACAGCTGTACTATTGCGAGACCTGTCACATAGAATTTGATGGCAGATAAGAAATACTTGGCCAATGTAGTCTGCCCCTGTACACTCATGTACTAGGGTTAATATTTGTTGGGAGCCAAATAACCTACCTATCCAGAGTACCTGGTGGTAACCACGCCAGCAATGGGAGACTATACAAACTCTACACAGTCAGGGCCATGGCGGGAACAGAACCCATGACCTCAGTGCTGTGATGCATAATGATAACCATTACACCGTCCACACAAAAGGGAGTATGCAAGTCACTGTATTCCATGGACACTAACATACTGCGCACTGATACAGTAAATGATAATACTATATATATATATATATATTCATCTTGTGGTTCAGTACTCACTATTGTATATGCAGTTGCCTGGGTGCCCTTGCTGATAATGATGTATATAAGTGTGGCGTCCTTTCCTTAGATGCTCCCAACACCAGGTGAGAGATACTGCATGGCACTCCAGGACTTATTTAAATCAATAAACTTTTACCGCAATATATCAACGATTCTGGGTTATATATTGCAGTAAAATGTAATTGATTCAAAGACGTCCTGGAGTGCCATGCAGTATCTCTTACCTGGTGTTGGGAGCATCTAGGGATGTCACACTTTGCCTATATCTATATCTATCTATCATCTATCTCTATCTATCTATTTATCTATATATTTTATTTTTTTATAGGACTGTGAGCCTGACACTCCTTTGAGGGTACAATGAATTCTTGCTGTGGTGCCCTCCTTAGGTCAAAGCAACGGTCTCATATAGATGTAGAATTCAGTGGCACTCCACAGACTTCTATACAGTTAATACTCCATACTTTATTTAATTCATGGATTAATTATTTATTATTAATATATTCAAGTCTGTGGAGTGCCACTGAATTCCACATCTCTCTCTCTCTATACATTTACTTATTCTGGTGCCCCCACAAGAAGTTTTAATATATTGCTGGGAGGTGCTGCACTTAGGATCCCTTCAGTAATGACACACACAGCAGCACCTTTATATAATCAATATTTCAATCTGGTACTATAGATTGTCATCAGGTATGGTATCCTGGTGACAATCTATAGTACCAGATTGAAATATTGATTATATAATGGTGCTGCTGTGTGTGTCATTATTGAAGGGATCCGAAGTGCAGCACCTCCCAGCAATGTATACAATAAGACCCCCCCCCCCCACCCCGCGCGCGCGCCCCCCAATCACCGGCTTTCGGCACGCACGATTATGTGACCATCACAAGGAAGGGTAAGTGAGGCTGCCCTGGACCTCCACTTACCCGCAGAGCCGGAGCACACAGCGGCTGGCCGGTGGGATTTTCCCTCAGAACGCTGAGGGTGCTCATGCTGCTACGAGCTCCTCCTCTTCCGGTGACAGGTTCCAGGCTGCGAGTAGCTCCTCCAGTCCTCCTGATCTGCGGGCTCCCCCTGACACTGACACGAAAGCTCCTCTTCAGGAGTCAGGCAGCGGGAGACAGTGTGGAGGAGATGCGCCCCCTTGAGGCCAGGAGCCCGGCGGCAGCCGACTCCACTGCCTCCCAGAGTTCCGCCCCTGATTCAACCAAAACATTTAACTTTAGGAAGGCTAATTTCAGTATGCTGAGATGTGCACATTGAGTGGGAAGTTTTGTTTCATGACACGAACACTCCGGAAAAGTGGGATGCTTTAAAAGGGTTGCTAGATAGCAATATTCACAAATTTATTCCCATGGGCAGTAAACGCAGGAGTACTAAACTCAAACCGATGTGGCTCAACAAGAAGGTCAAGGCAGAAATGGATAACAAGAAGCGTGCTTTCAAAGCATTTAAATCTAATGGAAAGGAGGAGTTATTCAAGTATTACAAAGAATGCAATAAAAAAATGCAAAAAAACAATAAGAGCAGCTAAAATGGAAAATGAAAAGCAAATCGCTACAGAGATTAAAACCAATCCTAAAAAGTTTTTTAATTACATAAACAGTAAAAGGTTAAAAAAGGAGAACATAGGTCCCATAAAAGATGAATTTGGAGTATTGATAAATGATGACGAAATAAAAGCGGAAATACTGAACAATGTTTTTTCATCAGTGTTCACCAGAGAAGAACTGATGGTGGGAGGAGTGCATAACGATAGTGGCAGTAATGATTCGTGGTTAGATACTTGTTTAAGTGAAGAAGTAGTCCGGGAGAGACTAAGCAGAATTAAGATGAATAAATCACCTGGTCCTGATGGACTTCACCCGAGGGTTCTTATGGAGCTTAGGTCAGAACTAGCAAGACCCCTATACTTGACTTTCAATAGTTCAATTAGATCAGGCATGGTACCAAAGGATTGGCATATAGCTGAGGTAGTGCCATTATTTAAAAAGGGATCCAAAAATCATCAGGGTAACTACAGACCGGTTAGGTTGACGTCTATAGTGGGGAAAATATTGGAAGGAATTCTAAGGGATAGCATACAGGAGTATCTACAAACCGCTATGATTATTAGCAAGAACCAGCATGGGTTTGTGAGGGACAGATCCTGTCAAACTAACTTAATTAGCTACTACGAGGAAGTGAGCAATAATCTCGACCAGGGAAAAGCAGTGGATGTGGTCTACTTAGATTTTGCAAAAGCCTTCGATACAGTGCCTCACAGGAGACTGATAATCAAATTTAAGGAGCTTGGCCTAGGAAAAGTGTTTGTACATGGATAAGTAACTGGCTGGATAACAGGGTACAGCGAGTAATGGTCAATGGGAAGTCCTCAAGCTGGTCCCCAGTAGTCAGCGGAATACCACAAGGGTCCATACTCGGGCCACTACTGTTCAACATATTTATTAATGACCTAGATATAGGCCTGGAAAGCACAGTGTCAATCTTTGCAGATGATACTAAACTGTGTAGGGTAATTAATTTGGAAATAGATGTGGAGTCTCTGCAGAATGATTTATCTAAACTTGAAACCTGGGCGTCTAAATGGAGAATGAGGTTCAATATAGAAAAATGGGTATCCGTTCACATGGTCGACCATGTTATGGTCGACAGTAATTAGGTCGACCACTATTGGTCGACATTGACATGGTCGCCATGGACACATGGTCGACACATGAAAGGTCGACACATGAAAAGGTCGACATGAGTTTTTAAACTTTTTTTTCTTTTAGGGAACTTTTCCATACTTTATGATCCACGTGGACTACGATTGGAACGGTAATCTGTGCCGAGCGAAGCGGTAGCGGAGCGAAGGTACCATGCCCGAAGCATGGCGAGCGAAGTGAGCCATGCGAGGGGACGCGGTGCACTAATTGGGGTTCCCAGTCACTTTACGCAAAAAACGACACCCAAAAAAGTAAAAAAAACGCATGTCGACCTTTTCATGTGTCGACCATGTGTCCATGTCGACCATGGCAATGTCGACCAATAGTGGTCGACCTAATGACTGTCGACCATAACATGGTCGACCATTCATACCGGAACCAGAAAAATGCAAGGTTATGCATTTCGGGACTAAAAACAAACTTGCATCCTACATATTAAATGGGTAAATTCTAGGGGTAACAGTATTGGAAAAAGATTTGGGAGTACTTATTGATAATAGGCTTAATAACCGTACACAAGGTCAAAGTGCAGTAAAAAAGGCAAGTAAGGTACTAGCGTGCATAAAACGGGGAATTGAGACAAGGGACGAGGATGTAACCCTGCAGCTGTATAAATCATTGGTACGTCCGCACCTGGAATATTGTGTTCAGTTTTGAGCACCACTGTGTAAAAAAAGATATCAGTGAACTCGAAAGGGTTCAAAGACGAGCTACTAAATTGATTAAAGGGCTAGAGGGACTGGATTATGAGGAAAGGCTCACTAGGTTGAATATGTATACACTGGAAAAGAGGCGTCTAAGAGGAGACATTATTAATATCTTCAAATATGTAAAGTGGCATTACAAAGAGTTATCAGAGGAATTATAAAAACACTGTTTAGGACACATGGGCACTCGCTGAGGCTGGAGGAGAGAATATTCTGTACGCAATGGAGGAAAGGGTTCTTTACTGTTAGGGCAATAAGGATTTGGAATACACTGCCAGGGAAGGTAGTAATGGCGGACTCTGTAAATGCATTTAAAAAAGGATTGGAAAATTTCTGATTGAAAATGATATCCAAGGTTATAACATTTAAAATACTGACGTTGTTAATCTGGGTGTAACATGATTTATAGCTATTAACTAGTCATAAAACATTACTTCAGCAGGTACATTATAATCAACACAACTTAATACAGGTTGAACACGATGGGCATTTTGCCTCTATTCAACCTCAATTACTATGTTACTATGACATGGATAGAGAAGGTATGAAATAGTCCAAAAACATGTAAAAATTTTCAAAAAATGTGTATATCTTTTTTCTGTCGACCATTTTCATGATGACCTTTTGACCTTGTCGACCTTTTGACCCTGTCGACCTAATGTCTGTCTGACATATGGTGTCTATCTATTGACTGTCTAATTAGACACTGTATATCTACTAACCGGATACCCCTGGAGCTAGAAAAGATTCAGAGGTGGGCGATCAAACTAATTAAGGGGATGGAGATGCTGGAATACGAGGAAAGGCGTGCAAGACTAGGCATGTTTACACTGAAAAAGAGGAGACTAAGAGGGGACATGATCAACATCTACAAATATATAAGGGAACAATACACAGAGCTTGCGGGGGAACTGTTTTTGGTAAGATCAAAGCAGAGGACACGTTGACACCCGCTTAGGTTGGAGGAAAGGAGATTTCACACACAAACACATAAAGGTTTCTTCACAGTAAGGACAATACATGTTTGGAACTCCCTGCCGGAAGGAGTAGTAATGGCGGATAAGTACCTAATGGATAAAGATATACACGGTTATGGTGCGTAGTCACGCACTATACAGTAGTTATTAAAAAAAAAAAGGAATACACAAAACGGCAGACATTAGAAACAGACAAAATTAGTCCTAAAAATAATACAGCATAGGAGATCACAAATAGGTTGAAATGGATGGACAAATTGTCTTTTTTCACCCTCAGAAACTGTTACTTATCATCTCTAAGCCATTTAAGACGTTTTGACCATTTTTCAGGGATGTTCAGTCCCTTGACATTAAAAGCAACTATGTGTAAATGATCATGTCCCATCATAGATCGAACCGCAAAGAAATGCTATTTGTCAAACAACCGATACAATAATGGAGAAATGAGAACCAGTGATTAGAGTGCGCGTCACAAGGAAAGGGTAATAGAAAATACGAATAGACACTAGGGATAAATAGCAGAAGAGAGAAAAAGTCAGAAAAGTTTAAAAAAAAGACAGCAGTACAAAGAGATGTACAGCAGAAGAAACACGTACAATATAGAAATACCGTGAACATTGAGAAAAGGACAGCTGCAACCGGATCAGGAGTGGAAACCTCCCAACCCAGAGAAACCGTGGATGCAGCATAATGGGGGATATTCTAGGGGGTCCAAAAACAGCGATCACCCACACTTAAATATACCAATAAGCAGAGACTAATATTGAAAAAGGAGAGAAATAGAAAAAGGGGGAACAGAAGATACATAGCCAACAGGAGAACTTGATTATAAACGGAAGTAGGAACGCCATTCCTAAAATTGTAAGCATTACTACACACATATAGGATGAGAATAGAAAATACTTTTAAAACTAATGTAAAATAATAAACTGGTAAACAGCATGTAATATCAGAGTTATAAGAAAAGAAAAAATCTAGGCATATGACGCCAAAGGACATGAGTCATCTCACCGACAGGTAGTGCACCATGATAGTCAAGTCATTTCAGATAACTGTGGACCAGTAGGTTGTTTCCCACTTTTCCACGGAGACCGCACTTGTTGCCACGTACCATAGTCTTAAGCAATAGGTGGAAGCTCGAGTTGACGGTGAAAAGATTCCCAATCTAGCAAATCCAGGAGCTATATGTTAAGGGAGGTAAAGAAAGTTGGTAAATCCGTCGGCTTAGAAAGCGTGATCGACCTGCCACTGTGGGAAACCTGAAGATAGAATGGGAAACCCCAACGATACTTCAGTTCATGTTCTCCGGAGGGAATCTGTGGGGGGTTTCAGGGCCCGACGCTGTTGCAGAGTCGACCAAGCCAAGTCTGGAAACAGTTGTATCTTGTCACCTTGAAAGTCTATTCCATCCAGTTGGCAAGCTTTCCTCAATATCTCCTCCTTTTAAGTGTAATAGTGCAGCCAGCAAAGCACATCACGCAGGCGATCCGATGGCAATTTCACTATTGGGGTCTAAATCAATATTCTCTCCAAATATTTTTGTGAGGACATCTGTTAGATAAATCTGCTGAATAGCCTCAGGGAGGCCTCTAACCCTGAAATTATTCCGCCTGCCGTGATTATCCACATCCTGTATGCGAGATTTAAGGAAATTAATCTCAGTGGATTGGTGCGAAATCATATCTCTGAATTTATATAAAGTGTCCACAGTAGTCGTTCCATGGTCCTCCAATGTGTCAATTCGAGTCGCAAGTTGAGACATGTCAGTTTGAATGATGGCCACCTCTTGTTTAATGGTAGGCAGCAAGCGGGACTCCAAGGCCAGAAAGTCCTGTTTTGTGGGTAGCGATTTAACATGGGACAAGATTTCACTTATCTCTGCAGTTAAAGAGGAGGCCGCCTGAGGCTGTGTATCCCCAGATGAAGACATACCATTAGACGATGCGGACAAAGTCGGGGATGCAGGAACTACGTTGCCAAGAGTCGGATCTGCACTAGGCGATATCAGGAACTGATGTAGATCAGACGAGTGGCAGTCGGCAGATCTCGGAGTCCCTTTCGTCGTGGTCTTAGCTTTTTTGCCCCTCACCATGGGATCAAGTAGTAGAAGATACACTCAGCAGACAAATAACAAAACAGACGTCACTGCTCAAGCTTTGGTATTATAAAAACGTGCGGGTCATCGCCATGCGATAGTCCACCCCGTGGCTCGGGGTGGTCATCAGCAATTCTGCTATTGTCAGGTAACTTTTTTTGCCAAAAATGCATCTTAGTCACGACGCAATGCGACTAGGACACACATGGAGACTGTGCTGTTTAATATGATAATTGACACTTGCATATCTGTATGCGGATGAGTCTGCATATGAAGCTCAATAGGACTTGCCATGGAAAAAAGCAGCCAATGCATCGTAGCAATCATTATACAGATTCAGATACTCAGTCGCACACAGATGTGCAGGTGTCGAATATCAAATTAATCATCAGAGTCCTCTGGTGCGTCTCGCTGTGAAAAAGACACATTGTCTACAAAAAAAAACCCATCCAAGGCTAGCAGAGTATTATGGTACCTGGCATGCCAGGAGCGACTGTTCAGCACAACTGCAGTAATGATGTAGGAGAACACAACTACAGTAACCAATTCATATTTCATGTCTCCACCTTCCATGGTCTCTTATTAATCTGTTAGCTGCACAGACATGTCAATCAACAATGGCAGCTTTAATGTTGGTGGATAATAATGCTTCGGCCATACCACACCTTATCTGAGCAAGGCCATCTTCATCTTCTGTATCATGTCACTGTTAGTAATGTATTGGTATAACGAATGAAGGCCATTGCTTGTTACTAGAATGGCAGTCATTGGTAAATATAATTTGCTATATTATGCTGTACATTGTATGTATGTATCTTTTGAAAGAATATTTAGAAACATGCAGACACACCACAAGTAAAGATATTTTGCATAGACATACCCACAAGAAAAGGGATCTGCTCATACATTTCAAAAACAAAAGTATGCTTCTACCACATACTGTGTTCCCAGTAAGTGCAATGGAGTTTATATAGTAGCATGTGCTCTATAATGAAGTCTAGGTAAAAATGTATGTTTCCCACACTATCACAATGTAAGTCAGACACAAGGAACCATAAGGTTTTTTTAGAGGCAAGGAGGTAGATGTACTAAGCCTTGGAGAGTGATAAAGTGTAGAGAGATAAACTACCCACCAATAAGCTCCTAACTGTCATTTTTCAAACACAGCCTGTAACATGGCAGTTAGGAGCTGATTGACTGGTACTTTATCACTCTCCAAGACTTAGTACATCTCCCCCAATGTCTTTATGGCAAAAGATGGACCTCCGAGAGGTTTTGTAGACCAAGCATAAATAGTAAATGTCTTTTTTGCATCTTAGAGGCTTTAGGACTTAATAAGTTGGGTCTTTCCCTTAGCGGACCTGAAGACCAATTACCAATGCGTTCTTTCTGTACCCTTTGGGACATGTGCAGTAGGGAAAGAGTATTGCAGCTTTTGATAAAAGACCAAACAATAAAAATAATAAATATATGATATAGTACACCATAGGTATTACTATTGGCACACATATCTCCAATATCTCACATTGTAATTACATACCTCATTTAGCAAAGAGAAGATACTGACTGGACTTCCATCAATGAGCTTCACACAGTTCTTGTTGTCTTGGTAACTGATAAAAGACCATTTTAATCCCTCTGCTGAATATTCCTCCTACAGCATAACAAAATATAACATGAACTTTTAACTCTGCAAATTTGTAATTTCTTTAACACAAGTGACAGATAGCGTCATCGCTCTGCATTCATACTCTCAACATTGATCATGAATTTCTGTTGGCAAACAGCAAGTATAGCCCATTCTTTGGTATTTCTTGGATAACTCAAGATATGTACAGTATGGTTGCAAGCAGGAGAGAGGCAAACTTTGCCAGGTGTGGAGTTTGACCTGGCCAGAACATCATACTGTAGGTGTCCTAAGGCGATCTCTGTGATGACAAAATCCTCCTGTGGAGCAGAAGGTCACTGGATCTTGTAGGCTGAGAAAATTTACTTTTTAAAAAATGTGTTACATTTTTATTACGTTTTTTATTTTTGTTACAATACAAACCAATTAACAATAAGTTTGTCACTTTACAAAACAGTAACCATGTCACACTGTCCATAAAGATTGAATAATAATAACAATACAATTGTAGCCTCTATAATGTTAAGTACACAAGATATCATAGAATCACAATTAATAAGATTTTACTTACCGATAAATCTATTTCTCGGAGTCCGTAGTGGATGCTGGGGTTCCTGAAAGGACCATGGGGAATAGCGGCTCCGCAGGAGACAGGGCACAAAAAGTAAAGCTTTTTCCGATCAGGTGGTGTGCACTGGCTCCTCCCCCTATGACCCTCCTCCAGACTCCAGTTAGGTACTGTGCCCGGACGAGCGTACACAATAAGGGAGGATTTTGAATCCCGGGTAAGACTCATACCAGCCACACCAATCACACCGTACAACTTGTGATCTAAACCCAGTTAACAGTATGATAACAGCGGAGCCTCTGAAAGATGGCTTCCTACAACAATAACCCGAATAAGTTAACAATAACTATGTACAATTTATGCAGATAATCCGCACTTGGGATGGGCGCCCAGCATCCACTACGGACTCCGAGAAATAGATTTATCGGTAAGTAAAATCTTATTTTCTCTATCGTCCTAGTGGATGCTGGGGTTCCTGAAAGGACCATGGGGATTATACCAAAGCTCCCAAACGGGCGGGAGAGTGCGGATGACTCTGCAGCACCGAATGAGAGAACTCCAGGTCCTCCTTAGCCAGAGTATCAAATTTGTAAAATTTTACAAACGTGTTCTCCCCTGACCACGTAGCTGCTCGGCAAAGTTGTAATGCCGAGACCCCACGGGCAGCCGCCCAAGATGAGCCCACCTTCCTTGTGGAGTGGGCCTTTACAGATTTAGGCTGTGGCAGGCCTGCCACAGAATGTGCCAGTTGGATTGTGCTACAGATCCAACGAGCAATCGTCTGCTTAGACGCAGGAGCACCCATCTTGTTGGGTGCATACAATATAAACAACGAGTCAGATTTTCTGACTCCAGCTGTTCTTGCAATATATATTTTTAATGCTCTGACAACGTCCAGTAACTTGGAGTCCTCCAAGTCACTTGTAGCCGCAGGCACTACAATAGGCTGGTTCAGATGAAATGCTGACACCACCTTAGGGAGAAAATGCGGACGAGTCCGCAGTTCTGCCCTGTCCGAATGGAAAATCAGATATGGGCTTTTGTAAGATAAAGCTGCCAATTCTGACACTCTCCTGGCAGAAGCCAGGGCTAGAAGCATGGTCACTTTCCAAGTGAGATATTTCAAATCCACCTTATTTAGTGGTTCAAACCAATGAGATTTTAGAAAATCCAAAACTACATTGAGATCCCACGGTGCCACTGGAGGCACCACAGGAGGCTGTATATGCAGCACTCCCTTCACAAAGGTCTGGACTTCAGGGACTGAAGCCAATTCTTTTTGAAAGAAAATCGACAGGGCCGAAATTTGAACCTTAATAGATCCCAATTTGAGACCCATAGACAATCCTGATTGCAGGAAATGTAGGAATCGACCCAGTTGAAATTCCTCCGTCGGAGCACTCCGATCTTCGCACCACGCAACATATTTTCGCCAAATTCGGTGATAATGTTGCACGGTTACTTCTTTCCTTGCTTTAATCAAAGTAGGAATGACTTCTTCCGGCATGCCTTTTTCCATTAGGATCCGGCGTTCAACCGCCATGCCGTCAAACGCAGCCGCGGTAAGTCTTGAAACAGACAGGGACCCTGCTGAAGCAAGTCCCTCCTTAGAGGTAGAGGCCACGGATCTTCCGTGATCATCTCTTGAAGTTCCGGGTACCAAGTCCTTCTTGGCCAATCCGGAACCACTAGTATCGTTCTTACGCCTCTTTGCCGTATAATTCTCAATACTTTTGGTATGAGAGGCAGAGGAGGAAACACATACACCGACTGGTACACCCAAGGCGTTACCAGCGCGTCCACAGCTATTGCCTGCGGATCTCTTGACCTGGCGCAATACCTGTCCAGTTTTTTGTTGAGGCGAGACGCCATCATGTCCACCATTGGTCTTTCCCAACGGGTTACCAGCATGTGGAAGACTTCTGGATGAAGTCCCCACTCTCCCGGGTGAAGATCGTGTCTGCTGAGGAAGTCTGCTTCCCAGTTGTCCACTCCCGGGATGAACACTGCTGATAGCGCTATCACATGATTCTCTGCCCAGCGAAGAATCCTTGCAGCTTCTGCCATTGCACTCCTGCTTCTTGTGCCGCCCTGTCTGTTCACATGGGCGACTGCCGTGATGTTGTCCGACTGGATCAACACCGGTTTTCCCTGAAGCAGAGGTTCTGCCTGGCTTAGAGCATTGTATATTGCTCTTAGTTCCAGAATGTTTATGTGAAGAGACGTTTCCAGGCTCGTCCATACTCCCTGGAAGTTTCTTCCTTGTGTGACTGCTCCCCAGCCTCTCAGGCTGGCGTCCGTGGTCACCAGGATCCAATCCTGTATGCCGAATCTGCGGCCCTCCAATAGATGAGGACTCTGCAACCACCACAGAAGAGACACCCTTGTCCTTGGAGACAGGGTTATCCGTAGGTGCATCTGAAGATGCGACCCTGACCATTTGTCCAACAGATCCCTTTGGAAAATTCTTGCGTGGAATCTGCCGAATGGAATTGCTTCGTAAGAAGCCACCATTTTTCCCAGGACTCTTGTGCATTGATGTACAGACACCTTTCCTGGTTTTAGGAGGTTCCTGACAAGCTCGGATAACTCCTTGGCTTTTTCCTCCGGGAGAAAAACCTTTTTCTGAACCGTGTCCAGAATCATCCCTAGGAACAGCAGACGAGTTGTCGGCATTAACTGGGATTTTGGAATATTCAGAATCCACCCGTGCTGTTTTAGCACTTCTTGAGACAGTGCTAATCCCATCTCTAGCTGTTCTCTGGACCTCGCCCTTATTAGGAGATCGTCCAAGTATGGGATAATTAATACGCCTTTTCTTCGAAGAAGAATCATCATCTCGGCCATCACCTTTGTAAAGATCCGAGGTGCCGTGGACAATCCGAACGGCAGCGTCTGAAACTGATAGTGACAGTTTTGTACAACGAACCTGAGGTACCCCTGGTGTGAGGGGTAAATTGGAACGTGGAGATACGCATCCTTGATGTCCAAGGATACCATAAAGTCCCCCTCTTCCAGGTTCGCTATCACTGCTCTGAGTGACTCCATTTTGAACTTGAACTTCTTTATGTACAGGTTCAAGGACTTCAGATTTAGAATAGGCCTTACCGAGCCATCCGGCTTCGGTACCACAAAAAGAGTGGAATAATACCCCTTCCCTTGTTGTAGAAGAGGTACCTTGACTATCACCTGCTGAGAGTACAGCTTGTGAATGGCTTCCAAAACCGTCTCCCTTTCGGAGGGGGACGTTGGTAAAGCAGACTTCAGGAAACGGCGAGGTGGATCCGTCTCTAATTCCAACCTGTACCCTTGAGATATTATCTGCAGGATCCAGGGATCTACCTGCGAGTGAGCCCACTGCGCGCTGTAATTTTTGAGACGACCGCCCACCATCCCCGAGTCCGCTTGAGGAGCCCCAGCGTCATGCTGAGGCTTTTGTAGAAGCCGGGGAGGGCTTCTGTTCCTGGGAAGGAGCTGCGTGTTGCTGTCTCTTCCCTCGACCTTTGCCTCGTGGCAGATATGAATAGCCCTTTGCTCTCTTATTTTTAAAGGAACGAAAGGGCTGCGGTTGAAAAGTCGGTGCCTTTTTCTGTGGGGGAGTGACTTGAGGTAGAAAGGTGGATTTCCCGGCTGTAGCCGTGGCCACCAAATCTGATAGACCGACTCCAAATAACTCCTCCCCTTTATACGGCAAAACTTCCATATGCCGTTTTGAATCCGCATCACCTGACCACTGTCGCGTCCATAAAGCTCTTCTGGCCGAAATGGACATAGCACTTACCCGTGATGCCAGTGTGCAGATATCCCTCTGTGCATCACGCATATAAAGAAATGCATCCTTTATTTGTTCTAACGACAGTAAAATATTGTCCCTGTCCAGGGTATCAATATTTTCAATCAGGGACTCTGACCAAACTACCCCAGCACTGCCCATCCAGGCAGTCGCTACAGCTGGTCGTAGTATAACACCTGCATGTGTGTATATACTTTTTTGGATATTTTCCATCCTCCTATCTGATGGATCTTTAAGTGCGGCCGTCTCAGGAGAGGGTAACGCCACTTGTTTAGATAAGCGTGTTAGCGCCTTGTCCACCCTAGGAGGTGTTTCCCAGCGCTCCCTAACCTCTGGCGGGAAAGGGTATAATGCCAATAATTTCTTTGAAATTATCAGTTTTTTATCAGGGGCAACCCACGCTTCATTACACACGTCATTTAATTCTTCTGATTCAGGAAAAACTATAGGTAGTTTTTTCATACCCCACATAATACCCTGTTTAGTGGTACCTGTAGTATCAGCTAAATGTAACGCCTCCTTCATTGCCAAAATCATATAACGTGTGGCCCTACTGGAAAATACGGTTGATTCGTCACCGTCACCACTGGAGTCATCGCCTGTGTCTGGGTCTGTGTCGACCGACTGAGGCAAAGGGCGTTTCACAGCCCCTGACGGTGTTTGAGTCGCCTGGACAGGCACTAATTGATTGTCCGGCCGCCTCATGTCGTCAAACGACTGCTTTAGCGTGTTGACACTATCCCGTAGTTCCATAAATAAAGGCATCCATTCCGGTGTCGACTCCCTAGGGGGTGACATCCTCATATTTGGCAATTGCTCCGCCTCCACACCAATATCGTCCTCATACATGTCGACACACACGTACCGACACACAGCAGACACACAGGGAATGCTCCTAACGAAGACAGGACCCACTAGCCCTTTGGGGAGACAGAGGGAGAGTTTGCCAGCACACACCAAAAGCGCTATATATATATCAGGGATAGCCTTATAATAAGTGCTCCCTTATAGCTGCTTTGTTATATCAATTTATCGCCATAAATGTGCCCCCCCCCTCTCTGTTTTACCCTGTTTCTGTAGTGCAGTGCAGGGGAGAGACTTGGGAGCCGTCCTGACCAGCGGAACTGTGAGAGGAAATGGCGCCGTGTGCTGAGGAGATAGGCCCCGCCCCTTTTCTGGCGGGCTCGTCTCCCGCTATTTAGAGAAATCAGGCAGGGGTTAAATATCTCCATATAGCCTCTAGGGCTATATGTGAGGTATTTTTAGCCTTTATAGGTAATCATTTTGCCTCCCAGGGCGCCCCCCTCCCAGCGCCCTGCACCCTCAGTGACTGCCGTGTGAAGTGTGCTGAGAGGAAAATGGCGCACAGCTGCAGTGCTGTGCGCTACCTTTTGAAGACTGCAGGAGTCTTCAGCCGCCGATTCTGGACCTCTTCTGTCTTCAGCATCTGCAAGGGGGCCGGCGGCGTGGCTCCGGTGACCATCCAGGCTGTACCCGTGATCGTCCCTCTGGAGCTTGATGTCCAGTAGCCAAGAAGCCAATCCATCCTGCACGCAGGTGAGTTGACTCCTTCTCCCCTCAGTCCCTCGCTGCAGTGATCCTGTTGCCAGCAGGAATCACTGTAAAATAAAAAACCTAGCTAAACTTTTTCTAAGCAGCTCTTTAGGAGAGCCACCTAGATTGCACCCTTCTCGGCCGGGCACAAAAATCTAACTTGAGGAGGGTCATAGGGGGAGGAGCCAGTGCACACCACCTGATCGGAAAAAGCTTTACTTTTTGTGCCCTGTCTCCTGCGGAGCCGCTATTCCCCATGGTCCTTTCAGGAACCCCAGCATCCACTAGGACGATAGAGAAACAGTATTTGGGCAGTTTAAGCAATATCCGGTGTGTAGACAATGAAATTAAGTTATGCAAGCCAGCTGAATCGACATCTCTTCACTGTCTGTGTAACGTTAACCTTGCAAGATGAATGTAATAGAGTATGGTAGGGCTGACACAAGACCTCATAATCTTGCATAGAGGGAGACACCAACCACCTATCCCACATTTTGTAATATTTAATTACCGCCTGCCTAGATAGAAAACAATTTTTTCATGTCTAGCAACCTCATTAATTAGTGATAACCATGCACCTATAGTGGGGTCAGTACAAGCCAACCAGGACCTAGCTACACATACCTTTGCCAACGTACATAAATGAATAAAGTATCGCTGTGTGCATTTATCAAACGTGTCATCTTCACAAGCTGCCAATACACACACTGGTTGGGTAAATACATCGAAGGGAATCCCCATTGTAACCATAATCTGGGTGGCTTCCTTCCAGAATGAGTTAATTACAGGATAGGACCATAATAAGTGCCAAAATGTGCAATCTAACGAGTTGCATTTAAGACATAAAAGGTGGTATTCAAATGATATATCACGCCCAATCTCCTTTCTAAAGTGATCCCCGTTATAACGCATATCGCACCCATAGTAATCAGGTTTAGCTGCGTAAAGGGTTAGGGCGCCTCACTACCCAAGGGGTAGCAAGCTGAAATGATGATACCACACCCATCAGCAGAAACAGAACGGGTGTGGAAGGGGGTGAAAAGAATTGAATACTGCTCTTAAAGTCTTCCCTGCCCCCTATTTTAAGCAAGCGCTTAGGCGTAAGATAGGACGCAGCTAGACGGTGGGTGGTGCTGTGGCTTCAGAGATGAAAGTCATAATTTTCTGGAAAACGGTCTTCTCAAAAAGCCCAGAATGCCACACATCTATAGTCACGCCGAAGTCTGAAAGAAAGTGTACCAACATACCTGCAACGTAATTACCTATTCTTTTGGTGAGATTAAGAGCATCTACTTTAATAGAATTTTAATACCTACCGGTAAATCCTTTTCTCTTAGTGCGTAGAGGATGCTGGGGACACTTCAAGAACCATGGGGTATAGACCGGATCCGCAGGAGACATGGGCACTTTAAGACTTTGAAGGGGTGTGAACTGGCTCCTCCCTTTATGCCCCTCCTCCAGACTCCAGTTATAGGAACTGTGCCCAGGGAGACAAACATTTCGAGGGAAAAGGATTTATTGTTAAACTAAGGTGAGATACATACCAGCTCACACCACAAACACACCGTACAACATTGCAATTAACAGAACTCCAGTCCACGGCATGAACAATGTCAGCAACGGGCTGATTATAACCGAAACACAACCTGTGTGTAAACATAACTAATAACTGCAGACAGAGTCCGCACTGGGACGGGCGCCACCTTTTTGGATAGTCGTGACAGTGCCTTGTCTACAGTGGGGGGTGACTCCCACTTTTCCCTATCCCCATAGGGGAACGGATACGCCACCGGAATTCTCTTGGGAATCTGAAACTTCTGGTCAGGATTTTCCCAAACCTTTTCAAAAAGCGTGTTCAGTTCATGAGAGGGAGGAAACGTTACCTCAGGTTTCTTTCCTTTAAACATACAGACCCTTGTATCAGGAACAGCAGAATACTCCGTGATATGTAACACGTCACAATCATGTACTGAATGCTCTTAGCCAGTTTAGGATTTAATCTGGCATCACTATAGTTGACACTGGAGTCAGAGTCCGTGTCGGTATCTGCTATCTGGGTAAATGAACGCTTTTGTGACCCTGAGGGGGCCTGGACCTGTGACAACACATCCTACACGGATTTTTTTCCATGCCTGGTTCTGAGACTCAGACTTATCCAATCTTTTATTTAATAAAGCCACATTTGCATTTAAAGCACTCAAAACATTCACCAATCAGGAGTCGGCGGTGCCGACATGGTCACTCCCACAGCCGTTTCTGTCCCTAATCCAGCCTCCTCCTGAGAAGAGCACTCAGCCTCAGACATGCCGACACACGTGTACCGACACCCACAGACACACTGGGCATATGGTGGACATACCCACAATAAAGCCTGTCAGAGAAACACAGTTTTGTCAGCTCACAACCCAGCGCTTAGCCCGGTTCTGAAAACCCTTATACCAAGCCTCAGACCTGTTAGCGCTTTTATAAATACATATATAGCACCCAAATAACTGTGCCCCACCCCCTGCTTTGCACCCTGTTACTTGATACAGCAGTGTAGAGGAAGGACCAGCGTCTCTGCAGCTCTGTGAAGAGAAAATGGCGCCGCTGAGCGCTGTGAGGGCTAAGCCCCGCCCCCTTAATGGCGCGCTTCAGCCCCGCTATTTTTTAAAATATTTATACTGGCGGGGGTTCAGATTTAAAAACCTAAAAACCACCTTGCCAGTCTTATAATAAGAATTTACTTACCGATAATTCTATTTCTCGGAGTCCGTAGTGGATGCTGGGGTTCCTGAAAGGACCATGGGGAATAGCGGCTCCGCAGGAGACAGGGCACAAAAGTAAAGCTTTCCGATCAGGTGGTGTGCACTGGCTCCTCCCCCTATGACCCTCCTCCAAGCCAGTTAGGTACTGTGCCCGGACGAGCGTACACAATAAAGGGAGGAATTTTGAATCCCGGGTAAGACTCATACCAGCCACACCAATCACACCGTACAACTTGTGATCTAAACCCAGTTAACAGTATGATAACAGCGGAGCCTCTGAAAAGATGGCTCACAACAATAATAACCCGATTTTTGTAACTATGTACAAGTATTGCAGATAATCCGCACTTGGGATGGGCGCCCAGCATCCACTACGGACTCCGAGAAATAGAATTATCGGTAAGTAAATTCTTATTTTCTCTATCGTCCTAGTGGATGCTGGGGTTCCTGAAAGGACCATGGGGATTATACCAAAGCTCCCAAACGGGCGGGAGAGTGCGGATGACTCTGCAGCACCGAATGAGAGAACTCCAGGTCCTCCTTAGCCAGGGTATCAAATTTGTAGGATTTTACAAACGTGTTTGCCCCTGACTAAATAACCGCTCGGCAAAGTTGTAAAGCCGAGACCCCTCGGGCAGCCGCCAAAGATGAGCCCACCTTCCTTGTGGAATGGGCATTTACATATTTTGGCTGTGGCAGGCCTGCCACAGAATGTGCAAGCTGAATTGTATTACACATCCAACTAGCAATAGTCTGCTTAAAAGCAAGAGCACCCAGTTTGTTGGGTGCATACAGGATAACAGCAAGTCAGTTTTCCTGACTCCAGCCGTCCTGGAACCTATATTTTCAGGGCCCTGACAACATCTAGCAACTTGGAGTCCTCCAAGTCCCTAGTAGGTGCAAGGCACCACAATAAGCTGGTTCAGGTGAAACACTGACACCACCTTAGGGAGAGAACTGGGGACGAGTCCGCAGCTCTGCCCTGTCCGAATGGACAAACAAATATGGGCTTTTTTGAGAAAAAAAACACCAATTTGACACTCGCCTGGTCCAGGCCAGGGCCAAGAACATGGTCACTTTTCATGTGAGATGCTTCAAATCCACAGATTTGACTGGTTTTAAACCAATGTGATTTGAAGAATCCAAGAACTACGTTGAGATCCCACAGTGCCACTGGAGGCACAAAAGAGGGTTGTATATGCAATACTCCCTTGACAAAGTTCTGGACTTCAGGAACTGAAGCCAATTCTTTCTGGAAGAAAATTGACAGGGCCGAAATTTGAACCTTAATGGACCCCAATTTGAGGCCCATAGACACTCCTGTTTGCAGGAAATGCAGGAATCGACCGAGTTGAAATTTCTTTGTGGGGCCTTCCTGGCCTCACACCACGCAACATATTTTCGCCACATGTGGTGATAATGTTGTGCGGTCACCTCCTTTCTGGCTTTGACCAGGGTAGGAATGACCTCTTCCGGAATGCCTTTTTCCCTTAGGATCCGGCGTTCCACCGCCATGCCAACAAACGCAGCTGCGGTAAGTCTTGGAACAGACATGGTACTTGCTGAAGCAAGTCCCTTCTTAGCGGCAGAGGCCATAAGACCTCTGTAAACATCTCTTGAAGTTCCGGGTACCAAGTCCTTCTTGGCCAATCCGGAGCCATGAGTATAGTTCTTACTCCTCTACGTCTTATAATTCTCAGCACCTTAGGTATGAGAAGCAGAGGAGGGAACACATACACCGACTGGTACACCCACGGTGTTACCAGAACGTCCACAGCTATTGCCTGAGGGTCTCTTGACCTGGCGCAATACCTGTCCCGTTTTTTGTTCAGACGGGACGCCATCATGTCCACCTTTGGTATTTCCCAACGGTTTACAATCATGTGGAAAAAACTTCCCGATGAAGTTTCCACTCTCCCGGGTGGAGGTCGTGCCTGCTGAGGAAGTCTGCTTCCCAGTTTCCATTCCCGGGATGAAACACTGCTGACAGTGCTATCACATGATTTTCCGCCCAGCGAAAAGTCCTTGCAGTTTTTGCCATTGCCCTCCTGCTTCTTGTGTCGCCCTGTCTGTTTACGTGGGCGACTGCCGTGATGTTTTTCCCACTGGATCAATACCGGCTGACCTTGAAGCAGAGGTCTTGCTAAGCTTAGAGCATTATAAATTTACCCTTAGCTCCAGTATATTTATGTGGAGAAAAGTCTCCAGACTTGATCACACTCCCTGGAAATTTTTTCCTTGTGTGACTGCTCCCCAGCCTCTCGGGCTGGGCTCCGTGGTCACCAGCATCCAATCCTGAATGCCGAATCTGCGGCCCTCTAGAAGATGAGCACTCTATAACCACCACAGGAGAGACACCCTTGTCCTTGGATATAGGGTTATCCGCTGATGCATCTGAAGATGCGATCCGGACCATTTGTCCAGCAGATCCCACTGAAAAGTTCTTGCGTGAAATCTGCCGAATGGAATTGCTTCGTAGGAAGCCACCATTTTCTACCAGGACCCTTGTGCAATGATGCACTGTTTTTAGGAGGTTCCTGACTAGCTCGGATAACTCCCTGGCTTTCTCTTTCGGGAGAAACACCTTTTTCTGGACTGTGTCCAGAATCATCCCTAGGCACAGCAGACGTGTCGTCGGGATCAGCTGCGATTTTGGAATATTTAGAATCCACCCGTGCTGTTGTAGCAGTATCCGAGATAGTGCTACTCCTACCTCCAACTGTTCCCTGGACTATGCCCTTATCAGGAGATCGTCCAAGTAAGGGATAATTAAGACGCCTTTTCTTCGAAGAAGAATCATCATTTCGGCCATTACCTTAGTAAAGACCCGGGGTGCCGTAGACAATCCAAACGGCAGCGTCTGAAAACTGATAGTGACAGTTCTGCACCACGAACCTGAGGTACCCTTAGTGAGAAGGGCAAATTTGGGACATAGAGGTAAGCATCCCTGATGTCCCGGGACACTATATAGTCCCCTTCTTCCTGTTCGTTATCACTGCTCTGAGTGACTCCATCTTGATTTGAACCTTTGTAAGTGTTCAAAAATTTTTTAGATTTAGAATAAGTCTCACCTAGCCTTCTGGCTTCAGTACCACAATATAGTGTGGAATAATACCCCTTTTCTTGTAGTAGGAGGGGTAATTTAATTATCACCTGCTGGGAATACAGCTTGTGAATTTTTTTCCCATACTGCCTCCTTGTCGGAGGGAGACCTTGGTAAAGCAGACTTCAGGAGCCTGCGAAGGGGAAACGTCTCGACATTCCAATCTGTACCCCTGGGATACTACTTGTAGGATCCAGGGGTCCTGTACGGTCTCAGCGCCATGCTGAGAACTTGTCAGAAGCGGTGGAACGCTTCTGTTCCTGGGAATGGGCTGCCTGCTGCAGTCTTCTTCCCTTTCCTCTACCCCTGGGCAGATATGATCTTATAGGGACGAAAGGACTGAGGCTGAAAAGACGGTGTCTTTTTCTGCAGAGATGTGACTTAGGGTAAAAACGGTGGATTTTCCAGCAGTTGCCGAAGCCACCAGGTCCGATGGACCGACCCCAAATAACTCCTCTTCCTTTATACGGCAATACACCTTTGTGCCGTTTGGAATCTGCATCACCTGACCCCTGTCGTGTCCATAACATCTTCTGGCAGTTATGGACATCGCATTTACTCTTGATGCCAGAGTGCAAATATCCCTCTGTGCATCTCGCATATATAGAAATGCATCCTGCTCTATAGTCAATAAAATACTGTCCCTGTCAAGGGTATCAATATTTTTAGTCAGGGAATCCGACCAAGCCACCCCAGCTCTGCACATCCAGGCTGAGGCGATCGCTGGTCGCAGTATAACACCAGTATGTGTGTATATACTTTTTATGATATTTTCCAGCCTCCTGTCAGCTGGTCCTTGAGGACGGCCCTATCTATAGACGGTACCGCCACTTGTTTTGATAAGCGTGTGAGCGCCTTATCCACCCTAAGGGGTGTTTCCCAACGCGCCCTAACTTCTGGCGGGAAAGGGTATACCGCCCACAATTTTCTATCGGGGGGAACCCACGCATCATCACACACTTTATTTATCTGATTCAGGAAAAACTATGGTAGTTTTTTCACATCCCACATAATACCCTCTTTTGTGGTACTTGTAGTATCAGAAATATGTAACACCTCCTTCATTGCCTTTAACGTGTGGCCCTAATAAGGAATACGTTTGTTTATTCACCGTCGACACTGGATTCAGTGTCCCTGTCTGTGTCTGTGTCGACCGACTAAAGTAAACGGGCGTTTTAAAACCCCTGACGGTGTTTTTGAGACGTCTGGACCGGTACTAATTGTTTGTCGGCCGTCTCATGTCGTCAACCGACCTTGCAGCGTGTTGACATTATCACGTAATTCCCTAAATAAGCCATCCATTCCGGTGTCGACTCCCTAGAGAGTGACATCACCATTACAGGCAATTGCTCCGCCTCCTCACCAACATCGTCCTCCTACATGTCGACACACACGTACCGACACACAGCACACACACAGGGAATGCTCTGATAGAGGACAGGACCCACTAGCCCTTTGGAGAGACAGAGGGAGAGTTTGCCAGCACACACCAAAAACGCTATAATTATATAGGGACAACCTTATATAAGTGTTTTCCCTTATAGCATCTTTTTTATATATTTCTAACGCCAAATTAGTGCCCCCCCTCTCTGTTTTAACCCTGTTTCTGTAGTGCAGTGCAGGGGAGAGCCTGGGAGCCTTCCCTCCAGCCTTTCTGTGAGGGAAAATGGCGCTGTGTGCTGAGGAGATAGGCCCCGCCCCTTTTTCGGCGGCCTCGTCTCCCGCTCTTAACGGATTCTGGCAGGGGTTAAATATCTCCATATAGCCTCCGGAGGCTATATGTGAGGTATTTTTAGCCAAAATAGGTTTTCATTTGCCTCCCAGGGCGCCCCCCTCCCAGCGCCCTGCACCCTCAGTGACTGCCGTGTGAAGTGTGCTGAGAGGAAAATGGCGCACAGCTGCAGTGCTGTGCGCTACCTTTAGAAGACTGAGGAGTCTTCTGCCGCCGATTCTGGACCTCTTCTTATTTCAGCATCTGCAAGGGGGCCGGCGGCAAGGCTCCGGTGACCATCCAGGCTGTACCTGTGATCGTCCCTCTGGAGCTGATGTCCAGTAGCCAAGAAGCCAATCCATCCTGCACGCAGGTGAGTTCACTTCTTCTCCCCTAAGTCCCTCGTTGCAGTGATCCTGTTGCCAGCAGGACTCACTGTAAAATAAAAAACCTAAGCTAAACTTTTCTAAGCAGCTCTTTAGGAGAGCCACCTAGATTGCACCCTTCTCGGCCGGGCACAAAAATCTAACTGAGGCTTGGAGGAGGGTCATAGGGGGAGGAGCCAGTGCACACCACCTGATCGGAAAGCTTTACTTTTGTGCCCTGTCTCCTGCGGAGCCGCTATTCCCCATGGTCCTTTCAGGAACCCCAGCATCCACTAGGACGATAGAGAAATTAGGTTTTTAATGCTGCCCAGGCCCCTCCTCCCCCCCCCCCCCCCCCCCCCCGCGCGCCATGCACCCTGTAGTGCCGCTGTGTGTGGGAGCATGGCGCACAGCGCAGCCGCTGTGCAATACCTCAAAGCCGTCACTGAAGTCTTCTGATCTTTTTCTACTCACCTGTCTTCTGACTTCTGGCTCTGCAAAGGGGGTGACGGCGTGCTCTGGGAACGAGCATCTAAGCGTACCTAGCGTTCAGACCCTCAGGAGCTAATGGTGTCCTGTAGCCAAAGAAGCAGAGCCTTGAAACTCACAGAAGTAGGTATGCTTCTCTCCCCTCAGTCCCACGATGCAGGGAGCCTGTTGCCAGCAGGTCTCCCTGAAAATAATAAACCTAACAAACGTCTTTTTCAGAGAAACGAAGGAGAGCTCCTCAGTGTGCATCCAGTCTCACTGGGCACAGATTCTAAACTGGAGTCTGGAGGAGGGGCATAGAGGCAGGAGCCAGTTCACACCCCTTCAAAGTCTTAAAGTGCCCATGTCTCCTGCGGATCCCGTCTATACCCCATGGTTCTTGAAGTGTCCCCAGCATCCTCTAGGACGTATGAGAAATATTTTTTAGGGTTTTGTTTTATTTTATAGATAATATCTGAAAATTGTATTGTTGTTAACTACACTTTGCCGAGTGCCAAGGTAGGCAAGAGGACAGTAACATAGAGAAATTAAACCTATAACAGCTACCAGCCACTTAAGTACCTCACAATATTTGAAAAAGCATAACAAATAGCCTGACCAAACCACACCTAGAGCAACTAAAACTAGAGCTATGCACTAACACGTTCACGTTCTGTAAATTGAAAAAGTCCAACACAATTAAAAATTGGCACAATATGTAGAAAAGAAGCATGCAATAAAAATTTAGTTGCAATATTTCAGCTTCAACTAAAATTTATACCAGCTCTACATCTATGGTCTGATTCCCTGTTCTACCAATGACGATCTCTCAACTCCAATGATCAGCAATCATTTTTGGGTCAAATTCAGCGAATCAAGGATTTCCAACATGCCAGATTTTGCTGATCAGCAAAGACAGGCATTGGGAGAACAGGAAATTGGCCAAAGCTCCCCAAGATGTATGGTCACCTTTACTGTACTTGACCCAATGTGTGTCTCAGCAATCTGGGACTGGTGAAAATGTATAAGTATTACTAAGCAAATATAGTTAAAAGATTTTAATAAAAATACCTGGGGCTGGATGTAAGGAAGTCCGAGTTGGACAGAGTTGCGGATTCTCGGCCAAACTCAGACTTTTTTTTAAAGAAGCAATCATTTACAAGGCATGGTTTTGCCTTGAACATGATTGCTGCTTTAAAAAACGTCTGAGTCAAGCCGGGAACCCGCACCTCCAGTCAACTTTATTTCATCCTGCCCAAGGTGTTCAAATAAGATTACTAAAACATAGCTACACAAAAGGATCTGGACAGACTGTATATAACAGCTCTGCACCCTCCGTACCTGTTGAGCTTTCAAGTAGTGCGATACAAAATGTTGCTGAAGCTTCTCGTTAGCATAGTTAATACATAACTGTTCCAGGTTGTTTTTTGGAAAAGATTCAAATCCATACACATCCAACAAACCTGGGGGTTAAACGAAATATATAGAAAATAAGAATTTACTTACCGATAATTCTATTTCTCGGAGTCCGTAGTGGATGCTGGGGTTCCTGAAAGGACCATGGGGAATAGCGGCTCCGCAGGAGACAGGGCACAAAAAAGTAAAGCTTTTACCAGATCAGGTGGTGTGCACTGGCTCCTCCCCCTATGACCCTCCTCCAGACTCCAGTTAGGCACTGTGCCCGGACGAGCGTACACAATAAGGGAGGCAATTTGAATCCCGGGTAAGACTCATACCAGCCACACCAATCACACCGTACAACTTGTGATCTAAACCCAGTTAACAGTATGATAACAGAAAGAGCCTCTTAAAGATGGCTCCTTAACAATATAACCCGAATTTGTTAACAATAACTATGTACAGTATTGCAGATAATCCGCACTTGGGATGGGCGCCCAGCATCCACTACGGACTCCGAGAAATAGAATTATCGGTAAGTAAATTCTTATTTTCTCTATCGTCCTAAGTGGATGCTGGGGTTCCTGAAAGGACCATGGGGATTATACCAAAGCTCCCAAACGGGCGGGAGAGTGCGGATGACTCTGCAGCACCGAATGAGAGAATTCCAAGTCCTCTTTTGCCAGGGTATCAAATTTGTAGAATTTTACAAACGTGTTTTCCCCCGACCACGTAGCTGCTCGGCAGAATTGTAATGCCGAGACCCCTCGGGCAGCCGCCCAAGATGAGCCCACCTTCCTTGTGGAATGGGCCTTAACAGATTTAGTCTGTGGCAGGCCTGCCACAGAATGAGCAAGTTGAATTGTGTTACAAATCCAACGAGCAATCGTCTGCTTAGAAGCAGGGGCACCCAACTTGTTGGGTGCATATAGTATCAACAGCGAGTCAGATTTTCTGACTTCAGCCGTCCTTGAAATGTATATTTTTAAGGCTCTGACAACGTCCAACAACTTGGAGTCCTCCAAGTCGCCAGTGGCCGCAGGCACCACAATAGGTTGGTTCAGGTGAAACGCTGATACCACCTTAGGGAGAAAATGCGGACGAGTCCTCAGTTCTGCCCTATCCGAATGGAAGATTAGATAAGGGCTTTTATAAGATAAAGCCGCCAATTCAGATACTCTCCTGGCGGAAGCCAGGGCCAGTAACATAGTCACTTTCCATGTGAGATATTTAAAATCCACCTTTTTCAATGGTTCAAACCAATGGGATTTGAGGAAATCTAAAACTACATTTAGATCCCACGGTGCCACCGGAGGCACCACAGGAGGCTGTATATGCAGTACTCCTTTAACAAAAGTCTGTACCTCAGGAACTGAGGCCAATTCTTTTTGGAAGAATATTGACAGGGCCGAAATTTGAACCTTAATAGATCTCAATTTGAGACCCATAGACAATCCTGATTGTAGGAAATGTAGGAAACGACCCAGTTGAAATTCCTCCGTCGGAACACTCCGATCCTCGCACCACGCGACATATTTTCGCCAAATGCGGTGATAATGTTTCGCGGTGACTTCCTTCCTTGCCTTAATCAAGGTAGGAATGACTTCTTCTGGAATGCCTTTCCCTTTTAGGATCTGGCGTTCAACCGCCATGCCGTCAAACGCAGCCGCGGTAAGTCTTGAAAGAGACAGGGACCCTGTTGTAGCAGGTCCCTTCTCAGAAGTAGAGGGCACGGGTCGTCCGTGACCAACTCTTGAAGTTCCGGGTACCAAGTCCTTCTTGGCCAATCCGGAGCCACTAGTATTGTTCTTACTCCTCCTCACCGTATAATCTTCAATACCTTTGGTATGAGAGGCAGAGGAGGAAACACATATACTGATTTGTACACCCAAGGTGTTACCAGTGCGTCCACAGCTATTGCCTGTGGATCTCTTGACCTGGCGCAATACTTGTCCAGTTTCTTGTTGAGGCGAGACGCCATCATGTCTACCATTGGTCTTTCCCAACAGTTTATTAGCATGTGGAAGACTTCTGGATGAAGACCCCCCTCTCCCGGGTGAATATCGTGTCTGCTGAGGAAGTATGCTTCCCAGTTGTCCACGCCCGGGAAGAACACTGCTGACAGTGCTATTACGTGATTCTCCGCCCAGCGAAGAATCTTGGCAGCTTCTGCCATTGCACTCCTGCTTCTTGTGCCGCCCTGTCTGTTTACATGGGCGACCGCCGTGATGTTGTCCGACTGAATCAACACCGGTTTTCCTTGCAGGAGTGGTTCCGCCTGGCTTAGAGCATTTTAGATTGCTCTTAGTACCAGAATGTTTATGTGAAGAGACTTTTCCAGGTTCGTCCATACCCCCTGGAAGTTTCTTCCTTGTGTGACTGCTCCCCAACCTCTCAGGCTGGCGTCCGTGGTCACCAGGATCAAATCCTGTATGCCGAATCTGCGGCCCTCCAATAGATGAGCCTTTTGCAACCACCACAGAAGATATACCCCTGTCCTTGGCGACAGGGTTATTCGCAGGTGCATCTGAGGATGCGACCCTGACCATTTGTCCAACAGATCCCTTTGGAAAATTCTTGCATGGAATCTGCCGAATGGAATTGCTTCGTAAAAAGCCACCATTTTTCCCAGGACTCTTGTGCATTGATGTACAGACACCTTTCCTGGTTTTAGGAGGTTCCTGACAGGTCGGATAACTCCTTGGCTTTTTCCTCGGGAAGAAAAACCTTTTTCTGAACCGTGTCCAGAATCATCCCTAGGAACAGCAGACGTATCGTCGGAAAACAGCTGCGATTCTTGGAATATTTAGAATCCAGTCGTGCCGTCGAAGAACTACTTTAGATAGTGCTCTTCCGACCTCCAACTGTTCTCTGGAACTTGCCCTTTTTAGGTCGTGCAAGTAAGGGATAATTTAGATGCCTTTTTTCTTTGAAGAAACATCTTTTCGGCCATTACCTTGGTAAAAAGGCCCGGGGTGCCGTGGATAATTCAAACGGCATCGTCTGAAACTGATATTGACAGTTCTGTACCACGAACCAGAGGTACCCTTGATGAGAAGGACAAAATTTGGACATGGAGGTAATCCTTGATGTCCAGGGACACCATATAGTCCCCTTTTTTCCGGTTCGCTATCACTGCTCCGAGTGACTTTATCTCGATTTGAACCTTTTATGTAAGTGTTCAAAACATTTTAGATTTAGACTATGTGTCACCAAGCCGTCTGGCTTCAGTACCACAATATAGTGTGGAAAAATAATACCCTTTTCCTTGTCGTAGGAGGGGTACTTTGATTATCACCTGCTGGATATACAGCTTGTGAATTGTTTCCAATGCTGCCTCCCTGTCGGAGGGAGCCGTTGGTAAAGCAGACTTCAGGAACCTGCGAGGAGAAGATGTCTCGACTCTCCAATCTTTACCCCTGGGATAATACTCGTACGATCTAGGGGTCAACTTGCGAGTGATCCCACTGCGCCCTGAGACTCTTGAGACTACCCCCCCACCTTGAGTCCGCTTGCACGGCCCCAGCGTCATGCTGAGGACTTGGCAGACGCGGTGGAGGGCTTCTTTTCCTGGGAAAGGGCTGCCTGCTGCAGTCTACTTCCCTTACCTCTATGTCTGGGCAGATATGACTGGCCTTTTGCCTGCATGCCCTCATGGGAAAGGAAAGATTGAGGCTGAAAAGACGGTGTCTTTTTTAGCTGAGATGTAACTTGGGGTAAAAAAGGTTGGATTTCCCAGCTGTTGCTGTGGTCCCCAGGTCCGATGGACCGACCCCCAAATAACTCCTTCCCTTTATACAGCAATACTTCCATCTGCCGTATGGGATCTGTATCACCTGACCACTGTCGTGTCCCTGACATCTTCTGGGAGATATGGACAACGCACTTATCTTGATGCCAGAGAGCAAATATCCCTCTGTGCATCTCACATACATATATATAGAATGCATCCTATTAAATGCTCTACATGAATAAAATATTTTCAGTCAGGGAATCCGACCAAGCCAACCCAGCACTGCATCTCCAGGCTGATGGCGATCGCTGGTCGCAGTATAACCACCGTATGTGTGTATATACTTTTTAGGATATTTTTCCAGCTTCCTATCAGCTGGCTCCTTGAGGGCGGCCGTATCTGGAGACGGTAACGCCACTTGATAAGCGTGTGAGCGCCTTATCACCCTAAGGGGTGTTTCCCAACGTACCCTAATTTCTGGCGGGAAAGGGTATAACGCCAATATTTGCTATCGGGGTAACCCTACGCATCATCACACACTTCATTTTATTTTATCTGATTCAGGAAAAACTACAGGTAGTTTTTTCACTCCCACATAATACCCTTTCTTGTGGTACTTGTAGTATCAGAAACACGTAACACCTCCTTCATTGCCCTTAACGTGTGGCCCTAATGAGAAATACGTTTGTTTATTCACCGTCGACACTGTATTCAGTGTCCGTGTCTGTGTCTGTGTCGACCGACTGAGGTAAATGGGCGTTTTTAAAACCCCTGACGGTGTTTCTGAGACGCCTGGACCGGTCCTAATAGATTGTCGGCCGTCTCATGTCGTCAACCGACCTTGCAGCGTGTTGACATTCTCACGTAATTCTCTAAATAAGCCATCCATTCCGGTGTCGACTCCCTAGAGAGTGACATCACCATTACAGGCAATTTCTCCGCCTCCTCACCAACATCGTCCTCATACATGTCGACACACACGTACCGAGACACAGCACACACACCGGGAATGCTCTGACAGAGGACAGGACCCACTAGCCCTTTGGGGAGACAGAGGGAGAGTCTGCCAGCACACACCAAAAACGCTATAATTATATAGGGACAACCTTATATAAGTGTTTCTCCCTTATAGCATCTTTTATATATATACAATATCGCCAAAATCAGTGCCCCCCCTCTCTGTTTTAACCCTGTTTCTGTAGTGCAGTGCAGGGGAGAGCCTGGGAGCCTTCTCTCCAGCTTTTCTGTGAGAGAAAATGGCGCTGTGTGCTGAGGAGATAGGCCCCGCCCCTTTTTCGGCGGCCTCGTCTCCCGCTATTTTTGAAGTTAGGCAGGGGTTAAATATCTCCATATAGCCTCTGTGGGCTATATGTGAGGTATTTTTTGCCTCTAATAAGGTTTTTATTTGCCTCTCAGAGCGCCCCCCCCAGCGCTCTGCACCCTCAGTGACTGTTGTGTGAAGTGTGCTGAGAGGAAAATGGCGCACAGCTGCAGTGCTGTGCGCTACCTTTATGAAGACTCAGGAGTCTTCAGCCGCCGATTTTGGACCTCTTCTCTCTTCAGCGTCTGCAAGGGGGCCGGCGGCGCGGCTCCGGTGACCATCCAGGCTGTACCTGTGATCGTCCCTCTGGAGCTAGTGTCCAGTAGCCAAGCAGCAAATCCACTCTGCACGCAGGTGAGTTCACTACTTCTCCCCTAAGTCCCTCGTTGCAGTGATCCTGTTGCCAGCAGGACTCACTGTAAAGTAAAAAACCTAAGCTAAACTTTCTCTAAGCAGCTCTTTAGGAGAGCCACCTAGATTGCACCCTTCTCGTTCGGGCACAAAATCTAACTGGAGTCTGGAGGAGGGTCATAGGGGGAGGAGCCAGTGCACACCACCTGATCTGGTAAAAGCTTTACTTTTTTGTGCCCTGTCTCCTGCGGAGCCGCTATTCCCCATGGTCCTTTCAGGAACCCCAGCATCCACTTAGGACGATAGAGAAAATAATTTACATTTTTTTTACTGTATATGCTAAGATTCTCAAAAATATCAGTGAAAAGCAGCAAATAGCATGCATATCTTTTTAATTCAATTTAAAAAAAAAATTAAATCCGAAAATTCTATTCACACTGCAAGAACGGAGGCAGGATGTAATGCTGCTCCAAGTTCGACGGCCGTGCAGGATGCCGATCGAACTCTGACTTTTTTTAAAGGGGCAATCATTTACAAGGTAAAACCATACCTTGTAAGTGATTGCTCCTTTAAAAAAAACATCCGAGTTCAGCAGCATCCCGCACGGCCGCTGAATCGGGCGGCATTACACCCCGTGCCAGTTGTGCAAAATGTCTTCGTTATTGTAAGTAGGCAAGAGTTCTTCTGAAGCAGGTAAAGCACATATGCTCTTCAAATGTTGAATGTCTATGTCTGTATAACATGATAAATTTATGTTCATACATATTGTAAATCCTTCTTTCTAAATCACTGGATTTTGGCACTTGAAAATATTGACTATGTCTGGTGCTCCTTCTTTTATATCACCAATCTACAGCTAACTCAGCTATTTTTCTAACAATAAACCAGAGAAGAGCACTAGAGAGAAATGAAACGAGAGAGAAGCAACATTTAACTTTGGTAAAATATTCACAAAAATGCTACAAAGTAAATGGACGGGCATTATCCCTCAATGGATTCAGAGAAAAGGATCTAATGGTATATAAATACTGGTTTCGTTTCATCAATGTGGGAGACAATTGTCCATGGGATTTACAGTATACAAAGTTGTCTCCTTGAGTGTGCAACTTGCATCTTGGCTGCAAAACGATTAACAAGTAAAACTTTACAAAAGTATGCTCAAATGCCCACCCAAACTTCAGTGTGCCATCACCTACAAAGGATACAATGTGTTTAATTCCTGACAGGGTCGTATCTGTGTGGATCTTGGGGGTAATTCCAAGTTGATCGCAGCAGGATTTTTGTTAGCAGTTGGGCAAAACCATGTGCACTGCAGGGGAGGCAGATATAACATGTGCAGAGAGAGAGAGATTTGGGTGGGGTGTGTTCAATCTGCAATCTAATTTGCAGTGTAAAAATAAAGCAGCCAGTATTTACCCTGCACAGAAATAAAATAACCCACCCAAATCTAACTCTTTCTGCTCATGTTATATCTGCCTCCCCTGCAGTGCACATGGTTTTGCCCAATTGCTATCAAAAATCCTGCTGCAATCAACTTGGAATTACCCCCCTTGTTTGATATCCACATGCTTGGGTTGGTTTACTAATGAATTACTAGTAATTGATAATTCAACTGTTGGACTCCAAAATCAGTCCGGTCTCTCTAGGTAAGTACACGAAGAAGGTCAGAGACCCTGCCATGATGGGTTTGGTTTTTTAAATAATGTTTTAAAAGAAATCCTCCCCACTTCATTCTACATGCACCGGTACTATCATACCCTTTATTATAAACGTGTTAATGGCTTTTCACAGGGCCCAGTACTTCACCTAGTCCTTAGGAAAGCCTTATTGAAAACTGTTGTACTGATTTTATGAGGCGATTGATGGTATATAATCAATCCAGAACACCCTTACCCAGACATCTGAAATGGAAATGAACCACTGATCCTGATAGGACAGTAGACAGTGCCCTACAACAGTTAAAAGCAAGAAAAGGGGTGGGCATATTGCCCATCTTTAAGACTGTCTGACGGCTTGCTCGTCAGTTTATGTGATGACCAAACTAAAGGGTCTGTAATGTGAGTGTAAAACTGGGTCCACAATAGACATTAGTGGGTATCCAGCAATATTGTGTGTCATGGGCCCCAGTGGGCTGGCGGCATCGTCAACGTCATAATGCATACACACTGGACGATATCTTGAACGTTGTGTCGGTATCTGCCACATCGTCCACTTTATCGTGTAGCGTATACCCAGCATAACAGAATATTTCTAGAATTACTTCCCTTCTAAACAGATAAGTATGAAAAATGGACAGATATAGATTACACAATCTGGAACAAGTAATCACTGTAAAAACTAAACACAGAGACCCAGCAATAGAAGTGTAAGGAATAACACTGCAACAATATGTAATACCCAACCACTCTAGTGCTACTGTCCTGCAGGGGAGACACTCAGAGGAGAAAAGAGCTGCTGTCTAAGTGTTTATCTGCACTACTCACAAGGAACTAGAATGCATTGCCCTAGAAAGGACAGCCCTTCTGTTCTCTCTATGCTTAGGGATCCAGTTAAGAAAGTTATAACCCTGTAACCACTCGCTAAAGTATTCAGGACTTCTGTTCTATATTTAGCAGGCTGACAGCAACACACCACAAGGACCTTACCAGACAGTTATAGTTGATACAAGCCGGTGACGTGTGGTGAGGTAAATGGCTGGGGAGTCACTGCCTTCTACCAGAGCCAGATTTACACATACATTTACAGTATGAGCCCAAGAGTTCACGTGGGTATTATACAAAGGTGCAGCAGTGTATACTGCTGGAAATTTGGTGTGTTTTGATCAGATTAGAGCGGAAAAGGTAGCAGGTCATAAACTTTTTACTTTTGACTATAAAAATAATTCGAATAATACAAAGAAGATATTTACAATATATTATTTGTATTTTTCATATACTATATATAGTTACAACTCTGGCATATACTGGAGTGTGACGGGAAAGGCTCTGCCTCACCTCACCGCACATCACTGATACAGGCGGCATATTCGTTAATGTCCCCTGATACTAAACAAAATATGCCATCGTAAAATAATAACGTTGTTAAATAAGGCCCTATGTGTGCAGAGGTCACTGACAGGCTGCTTGCATCTGCCTCCGCCTCATAATCAGGCCCAGATGCTGCTGGTTCAAGGTTCCAAGGCTGACTAACTATAATAACAATTACTCCTTTCCAGCATGGAGATAAGAATCACTTAATACTCAATTTACACTAAGCTGAGAACCCTGGGTTATTGCTGGGGCAAGCCGGTACGACCCAGATCCTGGCTCAGTGTGAAAGGGTCGACCCGGGTTGTGTATCCCATGTCCGACATGGGTTGGCTACAGTGTGGATGGCATGACCCATGTCATGCCTGAAAGACTGCTAATTGACAGGCTCAAGAGCGCTTGGAGATGAAGCGTCCTGTGTGAACGGTGATGATCCAGGGGCCCTCCGGCAGTGTGAAAGGAGTAAGACTATCTGAAGCCACTTGGGTTGGAGTCGGGGCTTCAGTGTGAAAGGGGTATTTTAGCAACATCTCTTGCCTGAAGTCTGATGCTACTGTACCCACCCAATGACACAATGGTAACACACCGCCCTTGTGGCAAGGTGTTACTATACTTCCATGCATGATTTATGATTTGTTCCATGTTCAAGTGCAAGGAAATGCTCATACTAGCTATATAGCTGGGTGGTAACTATGGTGACTACAGTATATAACATCAGTTTGTCTGTGAGTCAACCTTACTGATCTGAACAAACATGGCACCATTAAGCATTCTATAGAAATGTGGTCACCAGAATCACCAAATGTATGAGTCACCAGATGGATAAGGAAACCTTTATATGCTGATAAGCGGATGTAAGCATTTAAATCTGTTAAGGTGGTCTCATTAATCTGGCTGTTCTGGTCTATTGGAGGCGCATTCTCTTTTGGATTCTGAGAATCACTAAGAGCACACCTTATACATTCCAACTGTGCATCTTTCGTGGAGATTGATATCAGAATTAAGCTATTGTTCTACTTTTCTCTGTTTTTATTATATCTTCTGAGGATACATCTAAAGAAGCATGTCTGAGGGATCAGAAGATTTAGAATATTGTGATATGACCATATGTTTTGTTCAGGTCCGACCCAGGATTTAGAAAATAGTTCCAACCTGGGTCAGACGCCACTGCACTGGCGATCCAGGTAATTCCCAGGTCAGCCCTGTTTACACCTAATACGGGGGCAGTATTAACTGTTCTGCCAGTGCTAGGAGATGACATCATCTCCAATCGCCAGTGATCCAGGGCTGCCTATGCTGGAAACTGAACCCGGGTCGTATGACCCGGATCACCAGTTCACACTGCCCCATGGTCTGGGTCCTTCCTGTGTCCAACCCTGCTCGCTACCCAGGTGGAATTCCCGGGCCACTAGACCACACAACCAGAACTCAAAAAGGCAGGTAATGCAGTGCTGGACGGGCCTCCAGTGTCCCCTATGGAATTGGAGAAATGGATTTATCGGTAAGTACCAAAATCTTGTTTTCTCCTTCATCCACTCTGGAATACTGGGGATGTCCCAAAGCTTTTCTACCGGGTAGGAGAGGGCTAAGAAACCTGCAAAACCCTACGGCCAAACCCTGAATCTGAAGCCGCAAAGGTATCAAAATGGTAAAACCGTACAAAAGTGTGAACAGTGAACCAAATAGCTGCATGGCATACAGTAGCTGCGATACAGAAGCACCCCTGCGGGCAGTCCAAGGAGCTTCACACAGCTGGATTCCGAGCACTGGCTATGTAAGCCTAATGAATAGCCACATGGGTCCATTTGGCCAACGTCTGCTTGGAAGCAGGCCAACCACGACTTGCAGTATCGTAGGGCACAAACAGGGCATCCGATTTGCGCAATGCTGCCATCCAGGCTTCATAGATGCGAAGAGTCTGAACCACATTCAATGAGTGCAAAGACGTAGAAGCATCAGACAAAACAAGGACCACGATAGGCTGGTTGATGTGGAAGGTGGAAACTAGCCCGATCATCATAAAAGAGAAGGTAGGGAGAGGGACAGGATAATATCCCAATCTCTAACACTCTCTAAGTTGAGCCAAAGCCAACAGGAGGACCGTTTTCCAGAACAAGTACTTGAGGTCCACCTCCTCCAAAGACTTAAGCACAGCCAATAGGAGAAAAGTCAACACAAGGTTGAGATCCCAAGGAGCCGTAGGCAGAACAAAAGGCGCCTGGACTCGCAGGAAGTTCTGAAGTTCCAGAAGCAAGACCAAGCAGCGCTGAAAGAAGATGGCAAAGGCAGACACTTTTATCTTCAGCGAAGCCCAGCATCCATCCCCGCTAGTAGGAAGAGTAGCAGGAGGGCAAGTCGGAAGCAGTGGGGCACCCATGCCCCTCACACCCAAACACGTAAGACTTTCAAATATGATGGTAGTGCGCGGACGTCACCGGCTTTCAAACACTGAACATGGTGGAAATCACAGCTTCCGGGATACCCTTGCATCTTAAGATTGTGACTTCAACAGCAACACCATTTAACGCAGCTGCATGAAGAATTTAGTCAGGGTACATGTACAGACCCTGCTAAAGAATATACAACTGTAGAGGCAACAGCCACGGATTGCTGCAAGAAGAAGTAAAAAGGTCAGCGTACCATGCCCGACGAGGCCAAACCGAAGCCACCAAGATGACTGTGGTGGACTTGTGCTTGATGCATTTGAGCAACCGCGGTAGCAGAGAAAAGAGTGGAAACAGATACACAGACTAGTACTACCACCGAACTGTAAGAGAGTCTACCGCATCTGCTGCTGGATTATGTGTCCTGGAGCAGTACTGCGGCAGATGGTAATAGGGTTGGGAGGCCATTAAGTCTATCTGAGGCCTGCCCAACGTCAGACCAGGTAATGGAACATGTCTTGATAAAGGGCTCATTCCCCAGGATGGAGATCCTGGCGACTGAGATAGTCCACCTCCAAGATCTCCAAGCCTGGGATGAACACGGAGGAGATAGCCATGTCATGTTTCTCTTCCCACTGTAGGATGCAGCTATTGGACTGCGTGTTCTGCCCCTCGCCGTCTGACTGCACATGAATTGGCAGTCCCTGCAGAAAGGGAGACTATCTTGAGCTCATGGCATGACCATCGATCCTCAAATTGACTGTACAGTGTCACCGCAACACAGCTAAGGAAGCTGGTGTCTGTAGGCAGGAGAAGCCAATCCCAAAAGCTGGAACAGCTAAACGCCAAGTGACGGGCAGTCTGGAGCCACCAGAGCACAGAGATGCAGTTCCGAGGGGAAAGACACACCAGACTGTGCATCTGCAGATGTGACCCCAACAACTGAGACAGTATATCCAACTGAACAGTCTGGAATGTAGCCTGTCAAAGTGAATGGCCTAGAAGGAGGCGACCACTTTGGGGAGGAGGAGAAAACAAAGGTGAACTGACACCTTGTTGGGTTTGAAAACCATTTTTTACAATTCCTACATGCATTTGTCTACTGGAAGGAACACTCACTGTAGGGAAGTGTCCAGAATCATCCCCCGAAACTGCAGACGTTGCACTTCTGGAAGTTGATGATCCAGCCATGTTGGATGAGAACTTGATGTGTGAAGGACGCCTTGATGAGGAGGTCATCCAGGTAAGGGACAGTTTTCACCCCCATGGATCGAAGATGAGCAATCATCACCACCATCACCTTGGTGAAGATCCTGGGTGCTGACAATAGTGCGAAAGGCAGAAGGCTCCCAAACCTGATAATGAACTTCACTGATGGCAAAGCAGAAGAAAAACCTGATGCGGTTCCCAGATTGGAATGTGAAGGTAAGTGTCATTGGACATCAAGGATATCAGGAATTCCGCAGCCTACAGACCTGCAATCACCAAGTTTCCATCTCCAACCGGTGAAATGTTAAATGATTTGAGATTCAAAATAGATCAGACTTAATCAGCAAAGCTGTGGACCCACAGATTTGAGTAGAATCCTTGAGTGTGTTGATGCACTGGGATGGGGATCAAGCCCACCTTGGAAAATAGAAGTTTGGCGATTGCCTGCTGCAACACCTTTTGTTTTTGCTTTGCGACTGGCAGACTTGTGGTTAAAAGAAGAAACAAACTCTATCTTGTATCCATGGGATACAAGATTGCAAACCCAAACAACGAAACAAGTCTAGAACCAAACCTCGTTGAACTAAAACAGGGGAGCACCCACTGTGGGGCTTCTCAGGTAGGACAGAAGACCATCATACCACTGGTTTGTCGGAAAGGCTTGGGGTCCAGGTTGTCAAGCCCTGGTCCTTCCTCCTCTAACTGTAAATGAGGTACCTCTAGCTTTTCTTGCAAATCTGGTGGGGGCCCAAAAGGTAAGGTCCTGAGTAGGACCGGCAGGGAGTAGCCGCGGTTGAAGGCAAGAAAGTACTCCTGCCACCACTGGCCATGGAAATCCATTTGTCCAGTTCTGGACCATACAGGATATCCACAGTGAAAGGAACGAGCCTCCACAGCCTGTTTAGATTCTGCATCGGCCTGCCAGGCCCAAAGCAAGAGGGTGCAGCGAGCCCCAACCGTCAAGATTTTGAACCCTACCTGGCCAATATCCCTGGAGGCATCTCCCAGGTAAATAGCTGATCACCAGATATGCTCAGCTAGGGGGATTAGGTCAGCTCACAGAGTATTTGACCAAAGTCCCTAGACTAACTGTTCTGTTCATTTTTCTATGCTTTGTTTACCTAAGAGCAAACTAAAGCCAGCCTGAGTAAAACACGAGCCCAACTTGCACTCCTAACCTTTTTTTCAAAGTTGTGGCTCCTGAGACAGACAGTGTGGCCTTCTTTGATAGCCGAGAGACCGACAGATGGCCCTTTTAGCTATCGGAAAAGGATAGAAAATGCTTGTCTGGATGCTTCCAAGCAGCAGACAGCTGTTTGTCTAATTGAATAGAAGTGGGGAAGGTAACAGCTGGTCTCTGTTTCTTACCAAATAATGATGTACCCGTAAACTTCACAGGCTCCAAATTGGCGATTTTAAGGATTTGACGGACTGCCCGGATGAGGGCTTCAATACCTTCTGTGCCTTTATCCGGCTCCTGCAAGAATTCTTCTAACTCTGAGTCCTCCAATAATTCAGCCTCTTCTTTGTGAGAGGAGCGATTTACGTTTGATTCATCTTCAGACTGGAGAACCTCCAGCAGAAGTCTCTGTTTTGATGGGTGTCGAGCAGCGCTCTTTGGTCTAGAAGAGGACCCCATGCTTTGTATGAACCCCTCAACAGATTGTGCTAACCCTGGGCCAGCCACTTGTAAGGGAGGCAAGGAACAAGAACTGGATCTTTTCTCCCTTGCGGATGCCTGTTCCCTAGGGGAAGCCGCCAACTCAGAAGTCAGCTCAGACAGGACTCCAGCTAGGATGGTTACCCAAGGAGGAGTACGGGACTGAAAAGGTTGCGCCTCGCAAGGGGCTGAATCCTCAGACTCGCAGTGCCGCGCACTCGGAGCGTGCCTGTGGAATTTTTTTTATTGCATCTAGTGCAAGCAAACACCTTATCAGCAGTAGTAACCTTTGATGGTATAGTTGGCAGAAACAGAATCAGTCACACAGCAGACCTGAGGGACAGATACCACACTGTTCAGCACACACTCTGGAGGAATGCCCCACAACGTCCCACAATACAGTGGATTTTATATCTCACACAAACAACCCCACCAGTCCCCCGCAGTGCAACTCACAGCCCTTTTTGGAGCCCCTGGAAGACACTGATAGATAGATTCTGTGCTGTAGTAATGAACTGAAAAAACTCTGGAGTGCAGCTGAGCGAATGCTTCTGCCGGCAACTAGTGGTGCAGGCAAAGAAGATAGCGCCACTCACGTGTCTGGCCATGCCAGTCTGTAAAGGTGTGTCTGGCTTTGGCTGTCCACCCTGAGACAGCCAAGGGCCTCCCCACACAGCCTTATCCAACAGCGGCGTGTCATTGGGTGCGCACCACTAGCCCCGGTACCCACCACAGTTTAAAAAGTACCGCCGCCAGCATTAACCCAAGCGGGGTCCAAAATTAGAGTCAGGGCCAGTATCCACAGCCTCAGTAAGTGATGGAAGGTCGTCGTCCTCCCCCCCCCCCCCCCCCCCCTTGGCAGCTTCCACTGCACAGGCAAACTGCAGCAGCTTGCAGTCTACCTGTCCACAAGGGATTCTTGTTTAAAAAAAAAAAAAAAAAGGTCGACTTCCTCGGGCACACTTCTAAAACTGGGCCTGACGGGGCATAGAGGAGGAGGATCCAGTCACATTTCTAAATAAATGTAAAGTGCTAGGCTTCACTCATTCACTCGTCTATACCCCAGTGTCTTAGGCTCTAGTGTACCCTAGTGGATGAAGGTTAAATAGCTAAAAAACTAAATGACAAGTAATGGTGCATAAAATTAATCAGTTTCATCATGTCTGTATGCATAATAAAATAATACCAATAAAATTGGTCCATCTAGTAGCCTCAGCACAAATGCTTTCATTTATCACGGTCAAGAGCCAGTCAAACAACCTGCAAAACAGAAAAGACTAGTCAGTGACAGCAGGTCTTATTAATGGAACTTAAATTGTATACTGTATATATAAAAAAAACACACTATGTTTTCCCTATAACAAATACATCAGGCTGCTGCTAAGGTATTCCAGTTAAAGAGAAAATATACTCTATTTCTAATAAGGGTTTATTTTAACTTAACATTCCTAGAATGAATTAGTAAATAGAAAGGTTTGCAAATTAAAAATAAGAATTTACTTACCGATAATTCTATTTCTCGTAGTCCGTAGTGGATGCTGGGGACTCCGTCAGGACCATGGGGATTAGCGGCTCCGCAGGAGACAGGGCACAAAATTAAAAGTTTGACCACTAGGTGGTGTGCACTGGCTCCTCCCCCTATGACCCTCCTCCAAGCCTCAGTTAGGATACTGTGCCCGGACGAGCGTACACAATAAGGAAGGATTTTGAATCCCGGGTAAGACTCATACCAGCCACACCAATCACACTGTACAACTTGAGATCTGAACCCAGTTAACAGCATGATAACAGAGGAGCCTCTGAAAAGATGGCTTCCAACAATAATAACCCGATTTTTGTAACAATAACTATGTACAAGTATTGCAGACAATCCGCACTTGGGATGGGCGCCCAGCATCCACTACGGACTACGAGAAATAGAATTATCGGTAAGTAAATTCTTATTTTCTCTGACGTCCTAAGTGGATGCTGGGGACTCCGTCAGGACCATGGGGATTATACCAAAGCTCCCAAACGGGCGGGAGAGTGCGGATGACTCTGCAGCACCGAATGAGAGAACACCAGGTCCTCCTTAGCCAGGGTATCAAATTTGTAGAATTTTACAAACGTGTTCTCCCCTGACCACTTAGCTGCTCGGCAGCGTTGTAATGCCGAGACCCCTCGGGCAGCCGCCCAAGGTGAGCCCACCTTCCTTGTGGAGTGGGCATTTACAGATTTTGGCTGTGGCAGGCCTGCCACAGAATGCGCAAGTTGAATTGTGCTACAAATCCAACGAGCAATCGTCTGCTTAGACGCAGGAACACCCAGCTTGTTGGGTGCATACAGTATAAACAGCGAGTCAGCCTTTCTGACTCCAGCCGTCCTTTAAATATATATATATTTTTAAGGCTCTGACAACGTCGAACAACTTGGAGTCCTCCAAGTCGCTAGAAGCCGCAGGCACCACAATAGGTTGGTTCAGGTGAAACGCTGATACCACCTTAGGGAGAAACTGAGGACGCGTCCGCAGTTCTGCCCTGTCCCAATGGAAAATCAGATATGGGCTTTTGTACGATAAAGCCGCCAATTCTTACACTCTCCTGGCCGAAGCCAGGGCCAGTAGCATGGTCACTTTCCATGTAAGATATTTCAAATCCACCGATTTGAGTGGCTCAAACCAATGGGATTTGAGAAATCCCAAAACTACATTGAGATCCCACGGTGCCACTGGAGGCACAACCGGGCTGTATATGTAGTACTCCTTTGACAAAAGTTTGGACTTCAGGAATTGAAGCCAATTCTTTCTGGAAGAAAATCGACAGGGCCAAAATTTGAACCTTAATGGACCCCAATTTGAGGCCCATAGACAATCCTGTTTGCAGGAAATGTAGGAATCGACCCAGTTGAAATTCCTCCGTCGGAGCCCTCTCCTTCAGGATCCGGCGTTCAACCGCCATGCCGTCAAACGCAGCCGCGGTAAGTCTAGAGGTAGAGTGCACGGATCCTCCGTGCGCATCTCTTGAAGTTCCGGGTACCAAGTCCTTCTTGGCCAATCCGGAGCCACGATTATCGTTCTTACTCCCCTTCGCCTTATAATTCTCAGTACCTTGGGTATGAGAGGCAGAGGGGGGAACACATACATTGACTGGTACACCCATGGTGCTACCAATGCGTCCCCAGCTATTGCCTGAGGGTCTCTTGACCCGGCGCAATACCTGTCCAGTTTTTTGTTGAGGCAGGACGCCATCATGTCCACCTTTGGTTTTTCCCAACGGTTCACAATCATGTGGAAGACTTCTGGGTGAAGTCCCCACTCTCCCGGGTGGTGATCGTGTCTGCTGAGGAAGTCTGCTTCCCAGTTGTCCACTCCCGGAATGAACACTGCTGACAGTGCTATCACATGATTTTCTGCCCAGCGAAAAATCCTTGCAGCTTCTGCCATTGCCCTCCTGCTTCTTGTGTCGCCCTGTCTGTTTACGTGGGCGACTGCCGTGGTGTTGTCCTACTGGATCAACACCGGCTGACCCTGAAGCAGAGGTCTTGCCAGGCTTAGAGCATTGTAAATTGCCCTTAGCTCCAGTATATTTATGTGAAGTGAAGTCTCCAGGCTTGACCACACTCCCTGGAAATTTCTTCCCTGTGTGACTGCTCCCCAGCCTCTCAGGCTGGCATTCGTGGTCACCAGGACCCAGTCCTGAATGCCGAATCTGCGGCCCTCCAAAAAGGTGAGCACTCTGCAACCACCACAGAAGAGACCCCCTTGTCCTTGGAGACGGGGCTATCCGCTGATGCATCTGAAGATGCGATCCGGACCATTTGTCCAGCAGATCCCACTGAAAGGTTCTTGCGTGGAATCTGCCGAATGGAATCGCTTCGTAAGAAGCCATCATTTACCCAGGACTCTTGTGCATTGATGCACTGACACTTTTCTTGGTTTTAGGAGGTTCCTGACTAGCTCGGATAACTCCCTGGCTTTCTCCTCCGGGAGAAAAACCTTTTTCTGAACTGTGTCCAGAATCATCCCTAGGAACAGCAGACGTGTTGTCGGGATCAGCTGGGATTTTGGAATATTTAGAATCCACCCGTGCTGTTGTAGCACTACTTGGTATAGTGCTACTGCGACCTCTAACTGTTCTCTGGATCTTGCCCTTATCAGGAGAACGTTCAAGTAAGGGATAATTAATACGTCTTTTCTTTGAAGTAGAATCATCATTTCAGCCTTTACCTTGGTAAAGACCCGGGGTGCCGTGGACAATCCAAACGGCAACGTCTGAAACTGATAGTGACAGTTTTGTACCACGAACCTGAGGTACCCTTGGTGTGAAGGGCAAATTAGGACATGGAGGTAAGCATCCTTGATGTCCCAGGACACCATAAAGTCCCCTTCTTCCAGATTCGCTATCACTGCTCTGAGTGATTTCATCTTGAACTTGAACCTTTGTATGTAAGTGTTCAAAAGATTTCAGACTTAGAATAGGTCTCACCGAGCCGTCCGGCTTCGGTACCACAAACAGCGTGGAATAATACCCCTTTCCTTGTTGTAGTAGGGGTACCTTGACTATTACTTGCTGGGAATACAGCTTGTGAATAGCTTCCAACACCGTCTCCCTGTCGGAGGGAGATGTTGGTAAAGCAGACTTCAGGAATCTGCGAGGAAGAGACGTCTCGAATTCCAATCTGTACCCCTGTGATACTACCTGCAGGATCCAGGGGTCGACTTGCGAGTGAGCCCACTGCGCGCTGAAATTCTTGAGACGACCCCCCCACCGGACCTGAGTCCGCTTGTAGGGCCCCAGCGACATGCTGAGGACTTTTCAGAAGCGGAGGAAGGCTTCTGCTCCTGGGAAGGAGCTGCTTGCTGCAGTCTCTTACCCTTTCCTTTGCCTCGGGCAGATATGAATGGCCTTTTGCCCGCTTGTTCTTATGAGAACGAAAGGACTGAGGCTGAAAAGACGGTGTCTTTTTCTGTTGGGAGGTGACCTGAGGTAAAAAAGGTGGATTTTCCGGCTGTTGCCGTGGCCACCAAGTCCGATAGACCGATCCCAAATAATTCCTCCCCTTTATACGGCATACTTCCATATGCCGCTTGGAATCCGCATCACCTGACCACTGTCGCGTCCATAAACTTCTTCTGGCAGAAATGGACAGCGCACTTACCCTTGATGCCAGAGTGCCAATATCTCTCTGTGCATCTCGCATATAAAGAAAATGCATCCTTTAAATGCTCTATAGTCAATAAAATATTGTCGCTATTCAGGGTATCAATATTTCCAGTCAGAGATTCCGATCAAACCCCCCCAGCACTGCACATCCATGCTGGGGCGATTGCTGGTCGCAGTATAACATCAGTATGTGTGTATATACTTTTTAGAGTATTTTCCAGCCTCCTATCAGCTGGATCTTTGAGGGCGGCCGTATCAGGAGACGGTAACGCCACTTGTTTTGATAAGCGTGTGAGCGCCTTATCTACCCTAGGGGGTGTTTCCCAGCGCGCCCTAACCTCTGGCGGGAAAGGTTATAATGCCAATAACTTCTTTGAAATTAGCAACTTCCTATCGGGGGTAACCCACGCTTCATCACACACTTCAATCAATTTATCTGATTCAGGAAAAACTACAGGTAGTTTTTTTCACACCCCACATAATACCCATTTTTGTGGTACTTGTAGTATCAGAAATATGTAACGCCTCCTTCATTGCCGTGATTATGTAACGTGTGGCCCTACTGGAAAATACGTTTGTTTCTTCACCGTCGACACTGGAGTCAGTGTCCGTGTCTGTGTCTATGTCGACCGACTGAGGTAATGGGCGTTTTAAAGCCCCTGACGGTGCTTGAGACGCCTGGACAGGTACTAATTGGTTTGCCGGCCGTCTCATATCGTCAACCGACCTTGTAGCGTGTTGACACTATCACGTAATTCCATAAATAAAGCCATCCATTCCGGTGTCGACTCCCTAGAGGGTGACATCCCATTACAGGCAATTGCTCCGCCTCCACTAACATCGTCCTCATACCTGTCGACACACACGTACCGACACACAGCACACACACAGGGAATGCTCTGATAGAGGACAGGACCCCACTAGCCCTTTGGGGAGACAGAGGGAGAGTTTGCCAGCACACACCAAGGCGCTATAATTATACAGGGACAACCTTATAGTAAGTGTTTTCCCTTATAGCAGCTTAATATATATTAATATCGCCAAAATATGCCCCCCCTCTCTGTTTTAACCCTGTTTCTGTAGTGCAGTGCAGGGGAGAGCCTGGGAGCCTTCCCACCAGCGGATCTGTGTGGGAAAAATGGCGCTGTGTGCTGAGGAGATAGGCCCCGCCCCCTTCACGGCGGGCTCTTCTCCCGGTTTTTTCTGTAATCCTGGCAGGGGTTAAATACATCCATATAGCCCAGGGGCTATATGTGATGTATTTTTAGCCAGTAAAGGTAATTACATTGCTGCCCAGGGCGCCCCCCCCCAGCGCCCTGCACCCTCAGTGACCGCGGTGTGAAGTGTGCTGAGAGCAATGGCGCACAGCTGCAGTGCTGTGCGCTACCTTAAGAAGACTGGGACGTCTTCAGCCGCCGATTTCTGGACCTCTTCTCTCTTCAGCATCTGTAAGGGGGCCGGCGGCGCGGCTCCGGTGACCCATCCAGGCTGTACCTGTGATCGTCCCTCTGGAGCTAGTGTCCAGTAGCCTAAGAAGCCAATCCATCCTGCACGCAGGTGAGTTCGCTTCTTCTCCCCTTAGTCCCGCGTTGCAGTGAGCCTGTTGCCAGCAGGACTCACAGAAAATAAAAAACCTAACAAACTTTTATTCTAAGCAGCTCTTTAGGAGAGCCACCTAGATTGCACCCTTCTCGGCCGGGCACAAAAACCTAACTGAGGCTTGGAGGAGGGTCATAGGGGGAGGAGCCAGTGCACACCACCTAGTGGTCAAACTTTTAATTTTGTGCCCTGTCTCCTGCGGAGCCGCTAATCCCCATGGTCCTGACGGAGTCCCCAGCATCCACTTAGGACGTCAGAGAAAATGTATATTTATATAATAAATTCAAAAGGTTGGCACTCTAAAAGGATGGTTCAAATCTCGGCTTACACCGTGATGTGCCATACATACATTTTGGAACCCGGGGCAAGGTAGTAATATGCTGGGGCGCATGGTATGGAGAGACTCCAGACCGCAGCACTTTTCGCCTGCTGCTCCCCTCCTCCCTGTCCCACCTGCTGAAGCGGCGCATAGTGTGAGGCCAGCGCAGCGAGAATGGTGCCTCTTCAACAGGTGTTGCTCACAACGCCACTGTCAGCACCTCCTCTGATCCAGTGCCCAGTCACATGCCCCCTTTTCCCCTCCTTTCCTAGTTGCAGCCCTGTGGACCAGCACATTGTGACAAATAACATTGCTAGTTTTCCTTCACACCCATATACTGTAAGTATGCAGTAAATCTTGCAATGCAAGTGCAGTAGATTCACCAATGCCTACATCCACTATAACTGTATTGGGGAGCAAGAGTAGAAAAGCTTTGATGCGGCTTAATTGTGCAGGTCCCATTCATGATCAAAAGAGCAGGATGGACTGTATTGCGTCTTTCTAATTTTGCTGATACTCACCTGGCATAGACTGTCTTGGCCAGACAATCCCTTCTTGTGTAGCACTCTGTTTTCTTGCACGGCTTCTTAAATACTTGCTGCTTCCCGGCTGTAATAGTTCGGACAAGTATCCTGTCCAGCAAGTGATCAGCAGGTATATTTAACATATTTGAAGCAGAAATGATGAATTCTGATAGGGATCAGAAGAGTAAAGAAAATAACTATATAAGTAACAACAAAATACATAAAATAACTGTATGGGGTGATCAAATACATTCAAAAGAAGTTTCCAAGCTTTAAATTATATAAAGGACAAATGTTTGTATTACGCTATTAACTATTATAGTTTGCTTTTATTGCAGGATGTGAATAGTGCTGGAATACGGCAGAAGAACCATGGAGAATACTGCAACTTAACTTATAATCAAATATCCTAGTAATACATAGAGTCATGTCTGTGGAATCTTCTCCATGTCAACTAAACCAATTTGATGGGGCCTGTTTCTGAAGCCCTCCCCGGCATGCTCAAATACTGGACACAGGCCTAGCCAGCTGCAGTAGGACAGGTTACTTATCTGTTTGCCCAGGTGGCTCCTGATCCAGCTGACTGCCTTGGCCCAGAGCCCAAACTCTCCCTCCAACACTTCCCATGGCTTTTACTCCAGTTCTTCAGTGTAGTAGCAAGAATTTGTGTCTAGGGGTTTCAAAAAGTCTACTTTCTCTGTGACACTAGACTGGGATAGTTGTGTCTTCATTAGTTAGAAGTGTGGAGCCAGAAATAATTGCCTTCTGGCTCATGTTGTGGTGCTACCTCCCAAACTAATGCCTGTTCATTCTATTGCTTGTCCTCTAAACACTTACTTAAATTTACTTTTTTGATATGGTTCTATAAATTGCCTGAGGCATAAACTGGGCTTGAATGCTTTTCGCATTTGTTGTATAGTATAGTGTTGCGTAACAGCAAGTAAATGTATCCCCCCACTTCTCCATAGAGGTACAAAAGATACAAAAGAAATGACAAAGGCTTAAAAAAAGTATTTGAACTAAACAAATGGCAGTGTCCGTCATCTAACCTAACTAAACTCAGATTCTTTAGGCAATACAGACTTTTTTTCTTTAACAAAACAAAAAAAAAAAAAAATCTTTTAACAGGTTGGAATGTCTATACTAATTAGCTAGCGCCATTTTTTCTCCGGCATGGTCCACAGGTTATCCACAGGATAACATTGGGATATGATGACGCGACAGCGGATTTGCACTAAACGGACGAAGCTTTCGGACTCCCAGCATGCAACGAGCACGTCCATATATCCCCGCCTCCTGGCTCAGGATATGGCTCAGATATGCATGTAATTCGACTGATGCGAAAATCTACATTACCTCTGCAGTCAACATCATTAAATGATGCCGTGGATAGGAAAATAGATGGTTTTCAAAAACCATTTTCTCTTTGTCTGGGGCAATCATAAGACCAGCCATGGCTACAGCCTGGATGGCAAAGCAGTAGCAGTCTGGGCTGATGCATTGGAGGAGGATCTTTCAATGGCATCTAAGGAGCAAAAATCTCATATTGCACATATCAAACAGGCGGCAACGTTTATGGAAGAAGCAGACTTGGATATGGGTACAATTGCTTCAGACAACAGCCTCAGCAGTAGCAGCTTGCAGAGCGGTTTGGCTACGTTCATGGAAAGCTGACTCAGAAACCAAAAAGGTTCTGGAGTCTTTGCCTTTTACTGGAGATATTCTTTTTGGTAAATAATAAAACAGTATTTTGGAGTCAGAAGCAGACTCCAAGTAAGTGAAGTTTCCATCCACAAACAAATTCAAGCCCAGATTTCCAGATTTTCGGCCCCTTTCGGAATCAATGAAAAGCAAAAGGAAATGGTGATGGCAAACAGTCCAAATCCAACAAGTCTGGTAAGGCTAAAAACCATCGGGCTACCAGATGACCAGATTCCAAATCAGAAGATAAGCTATCAGCCTGATGGTGCACCCCTCACCTGGGGGAACCCAGGGTGGGAGGACGACTTCTTCAGTTTGCACAGATCTGGCAGCATTTTACCACAGATGCCTGGGTGCAAGAAGCGGTATCTCACGGTTATGCAATTGCTGTCAAGAAAAACCCTCATCAAAGGTTTTTTGTGCCAGCCCATCTTCAGTGGAAACGAAGGCCAGGGTTTGGAAGACGCAGTTCAGAAGTTGCTTCAGTCAGGAGTGATAATTCCAGTACCTCCTGCACAACAAGGACAAGGTTTTTATTCCAACCTGTTTCTAGTTTAGAAGCCAAACGGGTCGTTCCGGCCCATACTAAATCTCAAAGTGCTGAACAAGTACATTTGGGTGCCTCGGTTTACGTTCATTTGGACTTTACGTTCCATTCTTTTGGCCATGGAGACGGAGTATTTTATGGTATCCCTGGATATCCAGGATGCTTACCTACATGTTCCTATAGCACTGTCCCATCAGTGCTATCTCAGGTTTGCTATCCTCCAGCATCCTTTTCAGTTTCAGGCCCTATCATTTGGACTGGCCACAGCTCCCAGAGTATTCAACGAAATGATGGTGGTGATGGCATCTTATCTCTGTCCTCAGGGGATAAGGATTTTTCCATACCTTGATGACCTATTAATCCTGGCACAGTCTCAGTAATTGCTTCAGTGTCATCTTCAACAGAAAATAGCTTGTTTACAGAGACATGGTTGGCTCTCGTCCTTGGTTCCATCACAACGGATGACTCATTTGGGAGCTGTACTAGATTCAGGTCTTCAGGGAGTATTTCTACCTCTGAACAAAATATCCAAAATTCAGTCAAGGATTCAGGAGCTGCTACACAGTCAAACGGTATCCATTCACACCGCAATGCGTGTGATGGGGCTGATGGTGTCCAAATTCAATATGGTGGAGTATGCTCAGTTCCATTCGAGGCTTCAGCAACATCTGATCCTTTCCAAATCGAATGGTTGTCATCAGACAATAAAAATGCAGACTATGGGGGTAATTTCGACCCGTTCTCACGCTGCAGTTTGTAGCAGCGGTGCAAATGGGTCGGAACTGCGCAATCACGGCGGACGCATTGCGCACGGTCGTCACTGGGCAGCAACGCTGGCAGCGGAAAAAGTGATCGCAGCAGCGATCGTAAGAAGACTGACAGGCGGGAGGCATTCCAGGGCGTCAACTGACCATTTTCCAGGCATGGTGAGGCGAACGCAGGCGTGTCCAGGTGTATGGAGGGCGGATGTCTGACGTCAATTCCGGGACCTTCGTTGCTGGATCCGTCGGACAGGGTAAGTAAGTCTGACCCTGGTCTTGTTTTGCAGGAAACTTTTTTAGCATATCAAGGCTGGACAAGCGATCGCAGCCCTGCTATGCTAAAATACACTCCCCCATAGGCGGCGTCAAGTTGATCGCACGAGCAGCAAAAAGTTGCTACGTGCGATCACCTCGGAATGATCACCTATGGTCCTTCCTCTGGGAGTAAGGAGGTCATTAGCCTGATGGCTGCAGACATCTAATCTGGACAAAAGGAGACGCTTTTGGATATTAGATTGTGAAATTTAGACAACGGATGCCAGTCTTCAGGGATGGGGAGCAGTGTCAGAAAGGAGTTGCTTCCAGGTGCAGTGGACAAAGGAAGAAAGTTGTCTGCCAATAAATATATTGGAACTTCGGGCCATATATATGGCACTTATTCAAGCAAAGGACACCCTTCAGGGTAAACCAGTCCAAATCCGCTCGGACAATGCTACGGCAGTAGCGTACCTCAACCATCAGGAAGGAACTCGTAGCCAGAATGCAATGAAAGAGGTAAGTCACACAATAAAGTGAGCAGAACTTCATCTTCCAGCCTTGTCCACGGTGTTTATTCCGGGAGTCCTAAACTGGGAAACGGATATTCACAGTCGACAAGCTATTCATGCAAACGAATGGGCTTTACAACCAGAGTTCTTCCAAAATCTGGTAGACAAATGGGGGTTACCAGAGATAGATCTCAGGGTGTAACGCCAGAACAACAAAGTTCCCGCATATGGGTCAAGAACAAAGGATCCCAGAGCGATATTTGTGGATGCCCTGTCGGTGAGGTGGGTCTTTCGTCTGGCCTATGTGTTTCCTTCAATCGCCCTGTGAACCAGGGTGATGCGAAAGGTAAGACAAGGTAAGGGCGCCGTGATACTAATAGCTCCGGCTTGGCCCAGAATACATGGGTACACAGATCTGCAGAGGATGTCGATGGATGCTCCAGTCTTACTCCCTCAATGTCCAGATCTACTATCTCAGGGTCCTTGCTATCACAAGTACCTGGATCGACTGTCTTTGACGGCGTGGATATTGCGAGAATCCACTTGCTTTCAGGATGGATGTCTCAACAGGTAATTCAAACAATGCTCAGAGCAAGGAAACCTTCCTCAGCTCGCATTTAAAACCGAATATGGCAAGTCTATATTCAATGGTGCAGTGACCGGAAATTTGACGCTAGGGCGTTCAGAGTTTCCAGAGACTTGGTATTCCTTCAGGCAGGAATGTACAAAGGTCTATGGGTGGCATCCTTGAGAGTGCAAGTGTCAGTATTGACTGAATAGTTCCAAAAGAAAATTGCTAACCTACAGGATGTGCACTCTTTTTCCAGGGAATGCTGCACATTCATCCTCCTTTTGTTCCTCCTACAGTGCTTTGGGACTTAAGTTTAATCCTAAAGGCCATTCAAGCTGCCCCATTTGAACAACTTAAATGAGTGGATCTTAAATGGTTTACAGCTAAAGTTCTCTTTCTACTTGATATTGCTTCAGCTAGAAGAGTTTCAGATTTAGGGGCATTGTTATGCCGCCCTCCTTTTCTGATTTTTTATCCAGATAGAGTGGTTCTCAGAACCAAATCTGGGTATCTTCCTAAGGTGGTGTCTAAATTCCACTTCAACGAAGAAATTGTAGTCCCGGCCTTCCAGGGACCGGACCTTTCTGCGGGAGATGCATCATTGGACGTAGTCTGTGCCTTAAGGATCTACGTGGATCGTACCAGTGCCATCAGAAAGACAGACACTCTCTTCGTTCTCTACAGATTTCACAAGAGAGGATGGCCTGCTAATAAGTAAACACTGGTGAGGTGGCTCTGGATGACAATTTCAGAAGCATACTCTCAAGCTGATCTTCCTGTTCTGGCTAATGTCTCTGCTCACTCTACTCGAAAGGTAGGTCCGTCATGGGCAGCACAACGTGGTGTTTCAGCAGAACAGATATGTAAGACAGCCACATGGTCTTCCATTAACACATTCATTAGACTTTATGCCTTTGATACCTTTGCTTTTCAGGACACTGAATTCGGGCGAAGGATTCTCCTGTCCAATCAGGAGCATCCCCACCACTAAATTGCTTCCTGTGAATAACCTGTGGACCCTGCCGGAGAAATAATCATTATGGTAAAACTTACCGTTGATAACGCTATTTCTCCTAAGTCCACAGGATCAACAGGGATCCTACCCTGATGCACCTGATTTGAGGATACTTTTCACTCACTAACCTCTTCCTTCATGTACGGAAGGGTGTGCATGTGTGTTCTTCTCGACTGATTAGGGCTCTCTATGATGCCCCTGTCTTGAGCTTTGGGAAAACAACTTATTTGCCTGAGCCAGGATGCGGGGCTATATGGACAGGCCTGTTGCATGCTGGGAGACCGAAATCTTTGACCGTTTGATGCAAATCCGCTGTCGCATCATCATATCACAATGTTATCCTGTGAACTTGAGAGAAATAGCATTATCAACGGTAAGTTTTACCATAACGATTATATCGAAAAGTAGTTAAAATTGATAAAAAGACAAATATCCTAAGTAAAAACCGCTGACCCTAATAAATGGGGATCTGGTGTTCAGACAATTCCCACACTGATCACAAGTGTTCTACTCCCTACAGACTGCTTTAGCAAGTAGCATGACGCTTGTCAACAGGCTGCCTGCTTCATAAAAGGCTGGGTATGCAGAAAAGAAAATCCTTCACTTGTACTACAAAGGTCATCAGTAGCAGTACCCAAAGTCATAGTGCAGCATCAAAGGCAAAGAAGGTATTAGCATGCATAAAAATAAGAATTTACTCACCGGTAATTCTATTTCTCGTAGTCCGTAGTGGATGCTGGGACTCCGTAAGGACCATGGGGAATAGCGGCTCCGCAGGAGACTGGGCACAACTAAAAGAAAGTTTTTGGTCTAACTGGTGTGCACTGGCTCCTCCCTCTATGACCCTCCTCCAGACTTCAGTTAGGATACTGTGCCCGGAAGAGCTGACACAATAAGGAAGGATTTTGAATCCCGGGTAAGACTCATACCAGCCACACCAATCACACAGTATAACTCGTGATACAATACCCAGTTAACAGTATGAATAATAACTGAGCCTCTCAACAGATGGCTCAACAATAACCCTTTAGTTAAACAATAACTATATACATGTATTGCAGAGAGTCCGCACTTGGGACGGGCGCCCAGCATCCACTACGGACTACGAGAAATAGAATTACCGGTGAGTAAATTCTTATTTTCTCTGACGTCCTAAGTGGATGCTGGGACTCCGTAAGGACCATGGGGATTATACCAAAGCTCCCAAACGGGCGGGAGAGTGCGGATGACTCTGCAGCACCGAATGGGCAAACTCTAGGTCCTCCTCAGCCAGGGTGTCAAACTTGTAGAATTTAGCAAATGTGTTTGACCCCGACCAAGTAGCTGCTCGGCAAAGTTGTAGAGCCGAGACCCCTCGGGCAGCCGCCCAAGAAGAGCCCACCTTCCTCGTGGAATGGGCTTTCACTGATTTAGGATGCGGCAGTCCAGCCGCAGAATGTGCAAGCTGAATCGTACTACAGATCCAGCGAGCAATAGTCTGCTTTGAAGAAGGTGTACCCAACTTGTGGGGCGCATACAGGATAAATAGCGAGTCAGTCTTTCTGACTCCAGCTGTCCTGGAAACATAAATTTTCAGGGCCCTGACTACGTCCAACAACTTGGAAGCCTCCAAGTCTTTAGTAGCCGCAGGCACCACGATAGGTTGGTTCAGATGAAAGGCTGATACCACCTTAGGGAGAAACTGGGGACGAGTCCTCAATTCTGCCCTATCCATATGGAAAATCAGATAAGGGCTTTTACATGACAAAGCCGCCAATTCTGATACACGCCTGGCCGAAGCCAAGGCCAATAACATGACCACTTTCCACGTGAGATATTTCAATTCCACGGTTTTAAGTGGCTCAAACCAATGTGACTTTAGGAAATCCAACACCACGTTGAGATCCCAAGGTGCCAGTGGAGGCACAAAAGGGGGCTGAATATGCAGCACTCCTTTAACAAAAGTCTGAACTTCAGGTAGTGAAGCCAGTTCTCTCTGGAAGAAAATCGATAGAGCCGAAATCTGGACCTTAATGGAACCCAATTTGAGGCCCATAGTCACCCCTGACTGTAGGAAGTGCAGAAAACGGCCCAGCTGAAATTCCTCCGTTGGGGCCTTCCTGGCCTCACACCACGCAACATACTTTCGCCAAATGCGGTGATAATGGTTTGCGGTCACTTCTTTCCTAGCTTTAATCAGCGTAGGAATGACTTCCTCCGGAATGCCTTTTTCCTTCAGGATCCGGTGTTCAACCGCCATGCCGTCAAACGCAGCCGCGGTAAGTCTTGGAACAGACAGGGCCCCTGCTGCAGCAGGTCCTGTCTGAGCGGCAGAGGCCATGGGTCCTCTGAGATCATTTCTTGAAGTTCCGGGTACCAAGCTCTTCTTGGCCAATCCGGAACAATGAGTATAGTTCTTACTCCTCTTCTCCTTATTATCCTCAGTACCTTTGGTATGAGAGGAAGAGGAGGGAACACATAAACCGACCGGAACACCCACGGTGTCACTAGAGCGTCCACAGCTATCGCCTGAGGGTCTCTTGACCTGGCGCAATATCTTTCTAGCTTTTTGTTTAGGCGGGACGCCATCATGTCCACCTGTGGCAGTTCCCACCGATTTGCAATCTGCTTGAAGACTTCTTGATGAAGTCCCCACTTTCCCGGGTGGAGGTCGTGCCTGCTGAGAAAGTCTGCTTCCCAGTTGTCCACTCCCGGAATAAACACTGCTGACAGTGCTAACACGTGATTTTCCGCCCATCGGAGAATCCTTGTGGCTTCTGCCATCGCCGTCCTGCTTCTCGTGCCGCCCTGTCGGTTTACATGGGCGACTGCCGTGATGTTGTCTGACTGGATCAGTACCGGCTGGTTTTGAAGCAGGGGTTTTGCCTGACCTAGGGCATTGAAAATGGCCCTCAGTTCCAGAATATTTATGTGTAGGGAAGTCTCCTGACTTGACCATAGTCCTTGGAAGTTTCTTCCCTGCGTGACTGCCCCCCAGCCTCGAAGGCTGGCATCCGTGGTCACCAGGACCCAGTCCTGTATTCCGAATCTGCGGCCCTCTTGAAGATGTGCACTTTGCAGCCACCACAGCAGAGACACCCTGGTCCTTGGAGACAGGGTTATCAGCCGATGCATCTGAAGATGCGATCCGGACCACTTGTCCAACAGGTCCCACTGAAAGGTTCTTGCATGGAACCTGCCGAATGGAATTGCTTCATAGGAAGCTACCATCTTTCCCAGGATCCGCGTGCAGTGATGCACCGACACCTGTTTTGGTTTTAGGAGGCCTCTGACTAGAGATGACAGCTCCTTGGCCTTCTCCTCCGGGAGAAACACTTTTTTCTGTTCTGTGTCCAGAACCATCCCCAGGAACAGTAGACGTGTCGTAGGGACCAGCTGTGACTTCGGAATATTTAGAATCCAGCCGTGCTGTTGTAGCACCTCCCGAGATAGTGCTACCCCGACCAACAACTGCTCCCTGGACCTCGCCTTTATCAGGAGATCGTCCAAGTACGGGATAATTAAAACTCCCTTCTTTCGAAGGAGTATCATCATTTCGGCCATTACCTTGGTAAAGACCCTCGGAGCCGTGGATAGACCAAACGGCAACTTCTGGAATTGGTAATGACAATCCTGTACCACAAATCTGAGGTACTCCTGGTGAGGATGGTAAATGGGGACATGCAGGTAAGCATCCTTGATGTCCAGTGATACCATGTAATCCCCCTCGTCCAGGCTTGCAATACCCGCCCTGAGCGATTTCATCTTGAACTTGAATTTTTTTATATATGTGTTCAAGGATTTCAAATTTAAAATGGGTCTCACCGAACCGTCCGGTTTCGGTACCACAAACATTGTGGAATAGTAACCCCGTCCTTGTTGAAGTAGGGGCACCTTGACTATCACCTGCTGGGAATACAGCTTGTGAATTGCCTCTAGCACTGCCTCCCTGCCTGAGGGAGTTGTTGGCAAGGCAGATTTGAGGAAACGGCGGGGGGGGGGGGGGGACGTCTCGAATTCCAGCTTGTATCCCTGAGATACTACTTGAAGGATCCAGGGATCCACCCGTGAGCGAGCCCACTGATTGCTGAAATTTTTTAGACGGGCCCCCACCATACCTGGCTCCGCCTGTGGAGCCATAGCGTCATGCGGTGGACTTGGAGGAAGCGGGGGAGGACTTTTGCTCCTGGGAACTGGCTGTATGCTGCAGCTTTTTCCCTCTACCTCTGCCTCTGGGCAGAAAGGACGCACCTTTAACCCGCTTGCCCTTATGGGGCCGAAAGGACTGTACCTGATAATACGGTGCTTTCTTTGGCTGTGAGGGAACATGGGGTAAAAATGCACAGCTGTCGCTGTGGAAACGAGGTCCGAGAGACCATCCCCGAACAACTCCTCACCCTTATAAGGCAAAACTTCCATGTGCCTTTTAGAATCTGCATCACCTGTCCACTGCCGAGTCCATAACCCTCTCCTGGCAGAAATGGACATTGCACTTATTTTAGATGCCAGCCGGCAAATATCCCTCTGTGCATCTCTCATGTATAAGACTGCGTCTTTAATATGCTCTACGGTTAGCAATATAGTGTCCCTGTCTAGGGTATCAATATTTTCCGACAGGGAATCTGACCACGCAGCTGCAGCACTGCACATCCATGCTGAAGCAATAGCTGGTCTCAGTATAATACCTGTGTGTGTATATACAGACTTCAGGATAGCCTCCTGCTTTCTATCAGCAGGCTCCTTTAGGGCGGCCGTATCCGGAGACGGTAGTGCCACCTTCTTTGACAAGCGTGTGAGCGCTTTATCCACCCTAGGGGATGTTTCCCAACGTGACCTATCCTCTGGCGGGAAAGGGTACGTCATTAGTAACCTTTTAGAAATGACCAGTTTCTTATCGGGGGAAGCCCACGCTTCTTCACACACTTCATTTAACTCCTCAGATGGAGGAAAAACTACTGGTAGTTTTTTCTCTCCAAACATAATACCCTTTTTTGTGGTACCTGGGGTAACATCAGAAATGTGCAACACATTTTTCAGAGCCTCGATCATGTAACGTGTGGCCCTATTGGAAGTTACATTAGTCTCATCGTCGTCGACACTGGAGTCAGTATCCGTGTAGACATCTGTGTCTGCCATCTGAGGTAGCGGGCGTTTTAGAGCCCCTGATGGCTTTTGAGACGCCTGGGCAGGCACAGGTTGAGAAGCCGGCTGTCCCATATTTGGTATGTCGTCAAACCTTTTATGTAAGGAGTCGACACTGTCACGTAATTCCTTCCACATAACCATCCACTCAGGTGTCGGCCCGGCAGGGGGTGACATCACATTTATAGGCATCTGCTCCGCCTCCACATAAGCCTCCTCATCAAACATGTCGACACAGCCGTACCGACACACCGCACACACACCGGGAATGCTCTGACAGAGGACAGGACCCCACAAAGCCCTTTGGTGAGACAGAGAGAGAGTATGCCAGCACACACCAGAGCGCTATATAACACAGGGATTAACACTATAACTGAGTGTTTTCCCTTATAGCTGCTTATATATATATTTTGCTGCGCCTAAATTTAGTGCCCCCCCTCTCTTTTTTACCCTTTTGTAGCTTGAAACTGCAGGGGAGAGCCAGGGAGCGATCCTTCCAGCGGAGCTGTGAGGGAAAAATGGCGCCAGTGTGCTGAGGGAGATAGCCCCGCCCCTTTTTCGGCTGACTTTTCTCCCGCTTTTTTTGTGGATTCTGGCAGGGGTATTTATCACATATATAGCCTCTGGGACTATATATTGTGATTTTTTGCCAGCCAAGGTACTAATATTGCTGCTCAGGGCGCCCCCCCCCCCCAGCGCCCTGCACCCATCAGTGACCGGAGTGTGAGGTGTGCATGAGGAGCAATGGCGCACAGCTTAAGTGCTGTGCGCTACCTTGTTGAAGACCGAAGTCTTCTGCCGCCGATTTTCCGGACCAACTTCATGCTTCTGGCTCTGTAAGGGGGACGGCGGCGCGGCTCCGGGACCGGACGATCGAGGTCGGGTCCTGTGTTCGATCCCTCTGGAGCTAATGGTGTCCAGTAGCCTAAGAAGCCCAAGCTAGCTGCAAGCAGGTAGGTTCGCTTCTTCTCCCCTTAGTCCCTCGTAGCAGTGAGTCTGTTGCCAGCAGATCTCACTGAAAATAAAAAACCTAAAATATACCTTTCTTTTCTAGGAGCTCAGGAGAGCCCCTAGTGTGCATCCAGCTCAGCCGGGCACAAGATTCTAACTGAAGTCTGGAGGAGGGTCATAGAGGGAGGAGCCAGTGCACACCAATTAGACCAAAAGCTTTCTTTTAGTTGTGCCCAGTCTCCTGCGGAGCCGCTATTCCCCATGGTCCTTACGGAGTCCCAGCATCCACTTAGGACGTCAGAGAAACGGGGAATTTAGACAAGGGATGAGAGTGTAATCCTGCCATTGTATAAATCATTGGTACGGCCGCACCTTGAATATTGTGTACAGTTCTGGGCATCGCTCTATAAAAAAGAAATCTTGGAACTTGAAACGGTTCAGAGGTGAGCCACCAAATTGATTAAGGGTTTAGCGGCACTGGATTATGAGGAAAGGCTAACTAGATTAGATATGTTTACACTCGGAAACAGGCGGCTAAGAGGATCCATTATTAATATTTACAAACATATAAAGGGACAATACAACGGTCTATCAGGAGATTTGTTTATTGAAAAATCTCTACACAGGACATGTGTACACCCTCTGAGGTTAGAGGAGAGAAACTTTCATACCCAATGAAGGAAAGGTTTCTTCACAGTAAGGGCAGTAAGGATTTGGAATTCTCTGCCTGAGAAGGTGGACTCAATCAATATGTTTAAAAATGGGTTAGATAAATTCCTAACAAAGAAATATCCAGAGATATAGCATTTAAAGAGAGTATAGTTAAGAAAAAGCACAAATTATAGTTGTTAGCTATACTTAACTTCATGTGGGTCATTATATTTAAACTAGTGTTAAAAGGAGAGTTATGGTAGAATTACTACTGTTAACTCTCTTTCTGCGAGGTACATTGGGTTCCACAGGGAAACATCGGGGTGTAGAGTGGATCTTACTCCAGAGGCACCAACAGGCTAAAGCTTTAGGCTGTCCCAGGATGCATTTAGGCCTCCTCTATAACCCCGCCTCCAGGAAGTATCCTGGGAGGCGGAAGTATCAAAGGCATAGAACCTTAGAAACGTGTTCACTGAGGACTACGTAGCCGCCTTGCACAATTGTTCTGCAGACGCGCCATGGTGGGCTGCCCAAGAAGTTCCAACAGACCGAGTAGAATGGGCTTTAATAGCAGCAGGAGCTGGGAGACCAGCCTGTGCAAAAGCTTGTGCAATCACCATTATAATCCGTCTGGCCAAGGTTTGGTTATTCGCAGGCAAGCCACATTTGAGGAAACCAAACAGGACAAAAAGGGTATCTCACCTCCTGATAGAGCCAGTCCTCTCCACATATATACGGAAAGCCCTTACCACATCCAAAGACCGCTCTTTGGAGGACAATTCAGAAGAAAGAAAGGCTGGAACCACAATCTCTTGGTTAAGGTGAAGAGTTGACACCACCTTAGGTAAATAACCTGGGCGAGTTCTAGGAACTGCCCAGTCACGCTGAAATATCAGAAAGGGTGGATGACAGGACAATGTGCCGAATAAAGACAAGGGCCCTGTACAAAGAGGTCTGGGCGCTGAGGAAGTAGAAGGGGACGTTCTGCCGATAAACCCTGCAGGTCTGAGATCCAATGCCGTCTGGGCCACGTTGGAGCGACTAGAAGTAGTATTCTTCCTTCTTGTTTGAACTTCCACAGGACCCTGGAGGGAACACGTAGGGCAGCCAAAAGTTCCATGGAACTATCAATGCATCCACGAACGCTGCTTGAAAATCCCTGGTCCTTGATCGGAAGACCGGAACCTTCTGATTGCATCGAGGCGCCATCAGATCTACATCTGGTAGTCCCCACTTGTCCACTAGGAGTTGAAAGACTTCTGGAAAAAGACTCCACTCTCCGGAGTGCACGTCCTGGCGACTGAGGACGTCCACTTCCCAGTTTAGGATGCCCGGAATGAACACTGACGATATTGCTGGCAGATGGCGTTCCGCCCAACAAAGGATTTTTTACACTTCCATCATAGCCATGCAGCTTCGAGTGCCACCTTGATGGTTTATGTATGCTACCATGGTGACATTGTCTGACCATACTTGAACCGGCCTGTTCTGTACCAGAATCAGGGCGAGAGTCAATGCATTGAACACCGCCTGCAACTCCAGAATGTTTGTTGGGAGGAGTGATTCCTCCTTGGTCCAGTGACCCTAAAAAGAGTGTTGCTCCAACACCGCACCCCATCCCCTCAGACTGGCATCCGTTGTCAGCAGGACCCAGTCGGGGATCCAAAAGGGTCGGCCCCTGCTCAATTGCTGGTCCTGTAACAACCAGGTCAGCGACACACCATCCCTTCGGAGTCAAAGTGATCATGTGAGATCTGATCCAATGAGGTAGGCCATCCAACTTGGAAAGGATTAACCTCTGCAGAGGATGGGAATGAAATTGAGCATACTCTACCATGTTGAATGCAGACACCATCAGGCCAAGTACTTGCATCGTCGAGTGTATCGACACTCTGGGGCGACATAGGAAGCATCTTATCCTGTCCTGAAGTCTCAGGACTTTTTCTGGAGACAGAGACAGTCGCTGACTGTGTGTGTCCAGGCGTGCCCCCATGCGCACATGCTCTGAGCCGGGACCAGCGAGGATTTCTTCCAATTGACGAGCCACCGTTGGGCTTGTAGGAAGGTTACCATCAGTTGCAGATGACTGAGGAGGACATCGCGGGAGTTTGCCAGAATCGGCAAGTCGTCCAGATACGGCAGGATCCTGACTCCCTGGTGACAGAGATGGGCCGTCATGACGGCAATGACCTTGGTGAAGACCCAAAGAGACGTAACCAGTCCAAATGGCAGAGCCTGGAACTGATAGTGGGGGTTGCCAATAGCAAACTGCAGATACTGCTGATGCGACATGGCAATAGGTATATGCAGGTACGCATCCTGTATATCCAGGGATACCATATAGTGTCCGGCTTCCATAGCCAGTATAATTGAGTGCAGAGTTTCCAAATGGAACTTGGATACTCTCACAAACTTGTTCAGTGATTTGAGGTTGAGTATAGGCCAGAAAGACCCATTGGGTTTCGGAACTAGAAACAGGGTCAAGTAGTAACCTCTGCCTCCACAGACATGCGAGTGACCTGGAGTAGATTTTTTTCTGACCAAGGATTGATTTAATTGCTGCAACTGGTTAGACAAATTTACCATTAACCATAGGGACAATATGTGGCTGTAATGGCACAGGTGGTCCCATAGGGGGCATAAGGCGTTCCACCAGACTACCCAGTAGGTTTGTGAATGCATCCCAGGATGGCTCCTGATTGGTTATAGGAGCTGTGGACTGACTGGGAGATGTATGACACACAGTACACAGACCACCAAACAAATCTTTCCCCACTGGTAAATCTTTGGCGCATGCTCTGCATGATGCAGGAGCATCCACAGTCTTACTGCCCTTCTTGTTAGACATTGTACACAAATGCAACAACAGAGCGGCTTAGTACGATAAAGCTAGACAGAGTACAATACCTGTAAATAAATCAGTTAGTATGTGACTAAATACACAGTACACAACACCTGCGAATAAATCCGGTATTATGTGACGGAGTACACACTAGAATATATGTAATGGGTAAATACTATGAAGAACTAAATATATATGACCCAGATGCACCTAGTCCCTTAGGGCACATAATATAGTGACAGATATATCTGGGAAACACGGAGAGTGAAACCACATAGCAGATACAGGCACAGGCAATGCAGATAATTATTATGACAATAAAACTGCACTGGAATAGTATATGTACAGATTATATACATACATAAACATAGAGCACAGCACGGTCCTAGACCAGAGGTATATATCAGAATACTCATCAATATATCCTGTAATAGGTACACTCTTTCTTAACTAACGCTGTCTGTATAAAGACATGTAGAATACTCAAGTGTTTGTAAAGTCACAGCACTGTATACAGGCGGCTTTACAAGGGAGACCTTGCCCTGCAGTCCCGGAGACCAGCCACAGCTATGCTTAGAAGATGGCAACCCGTGCCTCAGTCATGGAGTGAGGGAGAGTGTGAGGCAGCTCCAGGGTGGGAAATCTGCAGTAGATGGTGCCCTGGGCAGGGGGAGGGGCTACAGGTCAAGTGCCGATTCCCCTATGCTAGATTTTTACCCTGGGTACTGTGAGCCTTATTAAATGGGGTACTAGTACACCCGACCTCTACTCAGTACGCCCTGGTGGTCTAGTGGGGTCCCTGATTGGTGACAGTATCCATGCCAGCGCCGCGACATGTCTCCCTAGCGGACAGAATGCAATATAATGGCGTGTCCCACCTGGGGGACCCTCTTACCTCCTCCCCGTAGCAGCCATGCGAACCAGAAGAGTATCTGCGACCGTGTGCCTAAGGCAGAAGCATCTCCGCTACAAGTACCCGGGAACAAGCCGCGGGAATATGCAACGCCACTTTGGAGGTGATGGAGCCGCAGCACTGAATGTCACACTGCCCAGTGCAGCCCCCCTGCTAAGTGACCTGCTGCTGCAGGCACCAACTCGAAACTGAGCTCACAGTTCCTGGAGGCAGGGTTATAGAGGAGGCCCCAATGCATCCAGGGATAGCCTAAGGCTTTAGCCTGTTGGTGCCTCTGGATCAAGATCCACTCTACACCCCAATGTTTCCCTGTGGAAACCAATATAACTGCTGCAGAAATACAGATCAGTGTAAGAATTATAATGAAAGTTGAATTCGATGGACAGTTTATCTTTTTTCAACCTCATTAACTATGTTACTATGTTATGATGGGTACACACCTATAGATATATCTGCAGATCAACTGATCTGCAGATATATTTATGGACGGACCGGGAAGTGTGGTGAGCATACACACTGCCCGATCCGTCGGGACCGGCGTCATGAACTCGGTGGGCATTTACACACGCCCGCCCAGTTCAGCCGTCAATCCCGGTCGGCCACTGCAGCTTGTGCACGGGCGGTCAGCTGACTGCCCGTACACACACAGCGATGCGCCAATATATCGTTAGATATAGTGGCCGTCGGCTGTGCTGCATGGCCAACATGATACCTCTGTGAACAACGGCGTTCAGACATATCGTTCGTACACACTGGCCGACGGACCCGCAATATATCAGCCATTCAATAGAGCGGCCAATATATATCAGCCAGTGTGTACACACCATTACTATTACTCACCTCAAATTATTCATGAAAATTCAAGCTCTGTATTTGAAACAAACCACACATAACCACCTTACTTGTAAAATGCATTTCAGAGCCAAAGGCCAAATCTACCTTGCGTATTTACTAAATGACAACACATAATAATTGTGGCTTGACCGATTTAAGGAAATATTGAACAGAATTGGCCTGGGGGGAGAAATCCATACAACGGGTGCTATTACTATTTTGGCTACACAGGGGACAGTCTCTGTCCAGGTAAAAAAAAACAGCGACTTCATGGCTTAATTCAGCCCCGCTTAATTCAGCCCCACTCCTATTTGGCAGAACTAGACAATCACCAGCACGGACATAGTAACAGAACCTGGTTACTGCTGATGCTTTCTAGGCAGTCTGATAGTGGTCGTTTTCTGGCCCTATTTACTAACATGCTGGTATAACCTCTTGGTAACAACAATCATCTTGAGAGTACACACTGCAATATAGAATCAATACTCAATACTGCAACATATGTGTTAGAAAATAAGAATTTACTCACCGGTAATTCTATTTCTCGTAGTCCGTAGTGGATGCTGGGGACTCCGTTAGGACCATGGGGAATAGACGGGCTCCGCAGGAGACTGGGCACTCTAAAGAAAGATTCAGTACTATCTGGTGTGTACTGGCTCCTCCCTCTATGCCCCTCCTCCAGACCTCAGTTAAGGAAACTGTGCCCGGAAGAGCTGACATTACAAGGAAAGGATTTTGGAATCCAGGGTAAGACTCATATCAGCCACACCAATCACACTGTAAAACTTGTGATAAACTTACCCAGTTAACAGTATGAACAACAACTGAGCATCACTCAACCGATGCCACATAAACATAACCCTTTGTTAGGCAATAACTATATACACGTATTGCAGAAAGTCCGCACTTGGGACGGGCGCCCAGCATCCACTACGGACTACGAGAAATAGAATTACCGGTGAGTAAATTCTTATTTTCTCTAACGTCCTAGTGGATGCTGGGGACTCCGTAAGGACCATGGGGATTATACCAAAGCTCCCAAACGGGCGGGAGAGTGCGGATGACTCTGCTGCACCGAATGGGCAAACACAAGGTCCTCCTCAGCCAGGGTATCAAACCTGTAGAATCTTGAAAAAGTGTTTGAACCCGACCAAGTAGCAGCTCGGCAAAGCTGTAATGCCGAGACCCCTCGGGCAGCCGCCCAAGAAGAACCCACTTTCCTTGTGGAATGGGCTTTCACTGATTTCGGCTGCGGCAATCCCGCCGCAGAATGAGCCTGCTGAATCGTGTTACAGATCCAGCGAGCAATAGTCTGCTTTGAAGCAGGAGCACCCAGCTTGTTGGATGCATACAGGATAAACAGCGAGTCAGTCTTTCGGACTCCAGCCGTTCTGGTTACATAAATCTTCAAAGCCCGGACTACGTCCAGCAACTTGGAGTCCTCCAAGTCACGAGTAGCCGCAGGCACCACAATAGGTTGGTTCAAATGAAAAGATGACACCACCTTTGGAAGAAATTCTGCCCTGTCCATATGGAAAACCAGATAGGGGCTTTTACATGACAAAGCCGCCAATTCTGACACACGCCTAGCTGAAGCTAAAGCCAACAGCACGACCACTTTCCACGTGAGATACTTAAGTTCCATGGTCTTAAGTGGCTCAAACCAGTGGGATTTCAGGTAATCCAACACCACGTTAAGATCCCAAGGTGCCACTGGTGGCACAAAGGGGGGCTGAATATGCAGCACTCCCTTAACAAACGTCTGAACCTCAGGCAGTGAAGCCAGTTCTCTTTAAAAGAAAATGGATAGGGCCGAAATCTGGACCTTTATGGACCCTAATTTTAGGCCCATAGTCACACCTGACTGTAGGAAGTGCAGGAATCGACCCAGCTGGAATTCCTCTGTAGGGGCCTTCCTGGCCTCACACCAAGCAACATATTTTCGCCATATACGGTAATAATGCTGTGCTGTCACGTCCTTCCTAGCCTTTATCAGCGTAGGAATAACTTCATCCGGAATGCCCTTTTCCGCTAGGATCCGGCGTTCAACCGCCATGCCGTCAAACGCAGCCGCGGTAAGTCTTGGAACAGACAGGGCCCCTGTTGCAACAGGTCCTGTCTGAGAGGCAGAGGCCATGGTTCCTCTGTGAGCATTTCTTGCAGTTCCGGGTACCAAGTCCTTCTTGGCCAGTCCGGAACAATGAGTATTGTTTTCACTCTTCATTTTCTTATGATTCTCAGTACCTTGGGTATGAGAGGAAGAGGAGGAAACACATAGACCGACTGGAACACCCACGGTGTCACCAGTGCGTCCACAGCTATCGCCTGAGGGTCCCTTGACCTGGCGCAATACCTTCTTAGCTTTTTGTTGAGGCGGGACGCCATCATGTCCACCTGTGGCAGTTCCCACCGATTTGCAATCTGCTTGAAGACTTCTTGATGAAGTCCCCACTTTCCCGGGTGGAGGTCGTGTCTGCTGAGGAAGTCTGCTTCCCAGTTGTCCACTCCCGGAATGAACACTGCCGACAGTGCTTGCACGTGATTCTCCGTCCAACGAAGAATCCTGGTGGCTTCCGCCATTGCCACCCTGCTTCTGGTGCCTCCCTGGCGGTTTACATGGGCGACCGCCGTGATGTTGTCTGACTGAATCAGAACTGGTTGGACTTGAAGCAGCGGCTCCGCCTGACTCAGGGCGTTGTATATGGCCCGTATATCCAGAATATTTATGTGCAGACAAGTCTCCTGACTTGACCACAGCCCTTGGAAGTTTCTTCCTTGAGTGACTGCTCCCCACCCTCGGAGGCTTGCATCCCTGGTCACCAGGACCCAGTCCTATATGCCGAATCTGCGGCCCTCGAGGAGGTGAGCACTTTGCAGCCACCAGAGAAGGGACACCCTGGCACTGGGGGACAGGGTGATCGTCCGATGCATCTGAAGATGCGATCCGGACCACTTGTCCAGCAGATCCCACTGAAAGATCCTCGCATGGAACCTGCCGAAGGGAATGGCTTCGTATGACGCCACCATCTTTCCCAGGACTCGCGTGCAGTGATGCACCGACACCGGTTTTGGTTGTAGGAGGTCTCTGACCAGAGTCACGAGCTCCTGAGCCTTCTCCGCCGGGAGAAACACCTTCTTCTGGTCTGTGTCCAGAATCATGCCCAGGAAGGGCAGACGCGTCGTAGGAATCAGCTGCGACTTTGGAATATTCAGAATCCAGCCGTGCTGACGCAACACTTCCTGAGAGTGTGCTACGCTGATCAGCAACTGCTCCCTGGATCTCGCCCTTATGAGGAGATTGTCCAAGTATGGGATAATGGTAACCCCCTGCTTCCGAAGGAGCACCATCATTTCTGCCATCACCTTGGTAAATATTCTCGGTGCCGTGGACAGGCCAAACGGCAACGTCTGGAATTGGTAATGACAGTCCTGTACCACAAACCTGAGGTACTCTTGATGAGGTGGATAAATGGGGACATGCAAGTAAGCATCCTTGATGTCCAGAGACACCATAAAATCCCCCTCTTCCAGGCTTGCAATGACCGGTCTGAGCGATTCCATTTTGAACTTGAATTTCTTCAGATAAAAGTTCAGGGATTTTAAATTCAAGATGGGTCTGACCGAACCGTCCGGTTTCGGTACTACAAACATAGTGGAATAGTAACCCCTTCCCTGTTGAAGGAGAGGAACCTTTACAACCACCTGCTGGAGGTATAGCTTGTGAATTGCTGCCAGCACTACCTCCCTTTCCATGGGGGAAGCTGGCAAGGCCGATTGTAGGTAACGGTGAGGGGGCGTCACCTCGAATTCCAGCTTGTATCCCTGAGACACAACTTGTATAGCCCAAGGATCCACATGTGAGCGAACCCACTGGTGGCTGAAATGTCGGAGACACGCCCCCACGGCTCCGCCTGTGGAGCCCCAGCGTCATGCGGTGGATTTAGTGGAAGCCGGGGAGGACTTTTGTTCCTGGGAACTAGCTGCGTGGTGCAGCCTCTTTCCTTTACCCCTGCCTCTGGCAAGAAAAGATGCACCTCTGACTTTCTTGCTCTTTTCTGAACGAAAGGACTACATTTGGTAATACGGTGCTTTCTTAGGCTGTGGAGGGACATAAGGCAAGAAATTTGACTTCCCAGCCGTAGCTATGGAATCTAGGTCTGAGAGACCGTCCCCAAACAATTCCTCACCCTTATAAGGTAAAACCTCCATGTGTTTTTTAGAGTCGGTATCCCCTGTCCATTGCCGAGTCCATAAGACCCTTCTGGCAGAAATGGACATTGCGTTTACTCTAGAGCCCAGCAGACAAATGTCCCTCTGGGCATCCCGCATATATAGGACCGCGTTCTTGATATGTGCCAGGGTCATTAGAATAGAGTCCCTGTCCAGGGTATCTAACTCCTCAGACAGAGTATCCGTCCATGCTGCTACCGCACTACACATCCAGGCCGAAGCAATTGCTGGCCTCAGCAGCGTACCAGAATGTGTGTAAACAGACTTCAGGATAGCTTCCTGCTTTCTATCCGCAGGATCCTTTAGGGCGGCCGTATCCTGAGACGGCAGGGCCACCTTCTTAGACAAGCGTGTCAACGCCTTGTCTACCCTGGGGGAGGATTCCCAGCGTAACCTGTCCGTTGGCGGGAAAGGATACGCCATCAGTAATCTCTTGGAAATTACTACTTTCCTATCAGGGGAATCCCATGCTTTTTCACATAATTAATTCAATTCATGTGACGGGGGAAAAGTCACTTCTTGCTTTTTCTCCCCATACATATAAATCCTCTTGTCAGGGACAGGATTTTCCTCAGAAATGTGTAATACATCCTTCATTGCCACAATCATGTAGTGGATGGCTTTAGTAATTTTAGGCTGCAACTTTGCATCATCGTCATCGACACTGGAATCAGATTCCGTGTCGACATCTGTGTCAACTAACTGGGATATTGGGCGCTTTTGAGACCCTGACGGCCTCTGCGCTGTGGGAGCAGGCATGGGTTGAGACCCCGACTGTCCCAAGGCTACAGCTTTATCCAATCTGTTATGTAAGGAGCTTACATTATCATTTAACACCTTCCACATATCCATCCAATCAGGTGTCGGCCCCGTCGGGGGCGACACCACATCAGTTTGCACTTGTTCTGCCTCCACGTATCCTTCCTCGTCAAACATGTCGACACAGGCGTACCGACACACCGCACACATACAGGGAACGCTCTGACTGAGGACAAGACCCCACAAAGGCTTTTGGGGAGACAGAGAGAAAGTATGCCAGCACACACCCCAGCGCTATATAACCCAGGGATTACACTATACCTTAGTGTTTACCCAGTAGCTGCTGTTTTTATCTGCGCCTAAATTTATGTGCCCCCCCCTCTCTTTTTTACCCTCTATTGCACCTGTATACTGCAGGGGAGAGCCTGGGGAGCGTCCTTCCAGCGGAGCTGTGAAGAGAAAATGGCGCTGGTGTGCTGAGGAAGAAGGCCCTGCCCCCTCAGCGGCGGGCTTCTGTCCCGCTTTTCATGTGTAAAAATGGCGGGGGCTCGCACATATATACAGTGCCTGACTGTATATATGTATACTTTTGCCATCAGGTATCTTAATTGCTGCACAGGGCGCCCCCCCCTTCCTGCGCCCTGCACCCTACAGTGACCGGAGTGTGTGGGTGTGCAGCTGTGCGCTACCTTAAGTGAAGACAGGAGTCTTCTGCCGCCGATTTCGATGTCTTCTTGCTTCTGCTGCTTTTGTACTTCTGGCTCTGCGAGGGGGACGGCGGCGCGGCTCCGGGAACAGACGATCAAGGTTAGGTACCTGTGTTCGATCCCTCTGGAGCTAATGGTGTCCAGTAGCCTAAGAAGCGCAACCTAGCTGTAGACAGGTAGGTTTGCTTCTCTCCCCTCAGTCCCACGTAGCAGAGAGTCTGTTGCCAGCAGAAGCTCTCTGAAAATAAAAAACCTGACAAAATACTTTCTTTTCTAGCAAGCTCAGGAGAGCCCACTAGGAGCACCCAGCTCTGGCCGGGCACAGATTCTAACTGAGGTCTGGAGGAGGGGCATAGAGGGAGGAGCCAGTGCACACCAGATAGTACTGAATCTTTCTTTAGAGTGCCCAGTCTCCTGCGGAGCCCGTCCATTCCCCATGGTCCTTACGGAGTCCCCAGCATCCACTAGGACGTTAGAGAAACAGAGATTTTAGCTAATCAGTGTGCCATTATCATAAACTGGGCATCCCTGTGTACATTAATTAGTTAGATTCAAGGGTAGAATTAACATTCAGCGTCTAAACGCTTCTAATCTATAACTCTGCATCACTGACAAATGCCTCCTGAACAAAATGGAAGATTTAGACAGATAATGGATACCCAGGAGGGGTGTGGTTCGTTTTATCGACAGTGTCTAGGTCGACAATGTTTAGCTCGACCACTATAGGTTGACAGTCACTAGGTCGACATGGATGGAAGGTCGACAGGGTTTCTAGGTCGACATGTGCTAGGTCGACAGGTCTAAAGGTCGACATGAGGATTTTTTTTTTTTTTGTGTGTCGTTTTCTTCGTAAAGTGACCAGGATCCCAAATTAGTGCACCGCGTCCCCTCGCATGGCTCGCTTCGCTCGCCATGCTTCGGGCATAGAGCCTTCGCTTGGCACACTTTACCGTTCCAATCGTAGTCCACGTGGATCGTTAAGTATGAAAAAATGTAAAAAAAAAAAAAAAGTGAAAAACTCATGTCGACCTTTAGACCTGTCGACCTAGCACATGTCGACCTAGAAACCCTGTCGACCTTCCATCCATGTCGACCTAGTGACTGTCGACCTATAGTGGTCGACCTAGACACTGCCGATCTTCAGACCGGATCCCACCCAGGAGACTTAGGGGTCTATTTACTAAGCCTTGTATGGAGATAAAGTGGAACCAACTTTCCAGGAGCCAACCAGCTCCTAACTGTCATTTTTCAAATACAGCCTGTGACATGGCAGTTAGGAGCCAATTGGCTGGTACTTTATGAGGGCAATAACCCGGGTTATTTGGGCAGTGTAAAAAGGGTATTAGTGGCTAACTCTGCATCCACTACAGTGGTTACATGCTCATTACAATTTAGTCTGGATATTCATTTGTCTGTCCATTTTCCAGGAGCAGGCTAGGCTGGTTTGAAAATGCCCCTCAGAGTTGCACAATGGGGGTAATTCCAAGTTGATCGCAGCAGGATTTTTGATAGCAATTGAGCAAAACCATGTGCACTGCAGGGGAGGCAGATATTACATGTGCCGAGAGAGTTAGATTTGGGTGGGCTATTTTGTTTCTGTGCAGGGTAAATACTGGCTGCTTTATTTGTACACTGCAAAATAGATTGCAGATTGAACACACCCCACCCAAATCTAACTCTCTCTGCACATGTTATATCTGCCTCCCCTGCAGTGCACATGGGGGGTCATTCCGAGTTGTTCACTCACAAGCGGATTTTAGCAGATTTGCTCATGCTAAGCCGCCGCCTACTGGGAGTGAATCTTAGCATCTTAAAATTGCGAATGATGTATTCGCAATATTGCGATTACACACCTCGTAGCAGTTTCTGAGTAGCTCCAGACTTACTCGGCTTCTGCGATCAGTTCAGTGCTTGTCGTTCCTGGTTTGACGTCACAAACACACCCAGCGTTCGCCCAGACACTCCCCCGTTTCTCCGGCCACTCCTGCGTTTTTTCCGGAAACGGTAGCGTTTTTTCCCACACGCCCATAAAACGGCCTGTTTCCGCCCAGTAACACCCATTTCCTGTCAATCACATTACGATCGCCAGAACGAAGAAAAAGCCGTGAGTAAAATTCCTAAGTGCATAGCAAATTTACTTGGCGCAGTCGCAGTGCGGATATTGCGCATGCGCATTAAGCGGAAAATCGCTGCGATGCGAAGATTTTTACCGAGCGAACAACTCGGAATGACCCCCATGGTTTTGCCCAATTGCTAACAAAAATCCTGCTGCGATCAACTTGGAATTACCCCCAATATCATATCTTTGACTGGCCATCCACCTGCGGTCACACAGTAAGCAGAGTGCCTGGTGTCTGAGATGCAAAATGACAATGCTCCCCAGCTGCTCCTATTATTAGTATAATAACCACTCAACAGGTGTTCTATTGTAGTCACCAGCATGCTCTCTGTATTGTATTGCATAGAGTTAATGGTGTCCGCCCACTTTAATGTTGGCCTTTCAGAATTTTATCTTAGGACTGTTGTAAGGCCCCAATAAATCCCTGGTTCTAAATACTACTTTTTTTCCCAAATAAACTCAGACAAGGCTCTTGTGCGCAGAGTGCTTGCAATTTGGACACTTCTTGCTGAAGTGAGCCATTTTAAAAGAGATCTCTCCGAAAAGTTGAAAAATTGAGTGCTTGTGAATACCTCCAATTTAAGGAGTTTTGTTTACCACTGCCTGGAAAAAATAGGATTTTAATACCTACCGGTAAATCCTTTTCTCATAGTCCGTAGAGGATGATGGGGACTCCAAAAGGACCATGGTTTATAGACGGGATCCGCAGGAGACATGGGCACACTATAAGACTTTGAATGGGTGTGAACTGGCTCCTCCCTCTATGCCCCTTCTCCAGACCTCAGTTATAAGAACTGTGCCCAGGGAGACGGACATTTCGAGGAAAAGGATTTTTGTTACACCAAGGGTGAGATTGATACATACCAGCTCACACCACAACACACCGTACAACTGGATTACCAGGAAACCAGAGAACAGTATGAAAGAAAAACAGCAACTAGCTGAACATAACCGATACACAACCTTCGTGTAACCGAAAACAACAACTAACAATACAACTGCAAGTAACAGTCCGCACTGAGATGGGCGCCCAGCATCCTCTATGGACTAGGAGAAAATAAGATTTTATACCTACCGGTAAATCTTTTTCTACCTGGGACAAGGCGTCCTCCATGGATTTTCTCCACATTTGTGTCTGAGCTTCAGATTTATCCAGCCTTTTAGACAATAACGCCACATTTGCATTCAATGTACTCAACATATTCACCCAATCAGCAGTCTGCGGTGCCAACAGAGTCACTCCCAAATCCTTCTCTGCGCCCCCAGCAACTTCCTCCGGGGAGGAGCACCCAGCCTCAGACATGTCGACACACCGTACCGACACACACCTACTCACACTGGCTATTGGGGACAGACCCACAGGGAAGACGCCCCCACCTCGGCGCGCTGTAGTCCCGCTCAATTTCAAATATTTATACTGGCGGGGGCTTATATTTAGTGACTAGGCACTTATAATATGTCTCTTTGACAGTTATATTGCCTCAGTAACATGCTGCCTAGGGCGCCCCCCCCTGCGCCCTGCACCCTGTAAGTGCCATTGAAAGTGTGTGTGGGAGCATGGCGCGCAGCGCAACCGCTGTGCTCTACCTCATTACTGAAGCCTTCTGCCGTCACTGAAGTCTTCTTTATTCTATATACTCACCCGGCTTCTTTCTTCTGGCTTCTGTGAGGGGGTTGACGGCGCGACTCCGGGAACAAGCAGCTAGGCGCACCAAGTGATCGAACCCTTTGGACATAATGATGTCCAGTAACCTAAGAAGCAGAGCCTTTAACTCAGAAGAAGTAGGTCCGACTTCTATCCCCTCACTCCCAAGAAGCAGGGAGCCTGTAGCCAGCAGGTCTCCCTGAAAATAAAAAACCTAACAGAAAGTCTTTTCAGAGAAACTCAGGAGAGCTCCCCTAGTGCGTGTCCAGTCTCTCTGGGCACAGAATCTAACTGAGGTCTGGAGGAGGGGCATAAAGGGAGGTGCCAGTTCACACCCATTCAAAGTCTTATAGTGTGCCCATGTCTCCTGCGTATCCCGTCTATACCCCATGGTCCCAGCATCCTCTAGGACATAAGAGAAATTTATATTTGTTTATGTCCAACAGCTTATTTAATAATGCTCCTTGAGAAGCAGTCAGAATTTAAAGGGTTTTAGCTGATAAACCCTTTTCAAGGCCAACATCTCTCTCTCCGACTACCACCATAAATTTCTCCACCCCTTTGCCTCTAAACTACCTGAGCGACTCTTGTATAATTGCCTATAAGATTCCCTTTCATCAGACTCCATTCTTAATGTTCAGTCATCAGGCTTTCACCCACAAAATTCCATTAAGACTGCACTCATAACAGTGATCAATGATCTCGTTACAGCAATACAACGCCTCTATACTCCCTGATGCTTTTGACAATGATGACCACCCTCCTCTATTCATTTGCATGTGTAAAATTCTCATTATAGTGTGTACATATTGTAATAGAAAAAGTATTATTCATAATAAACTACTGGCTATTATTCTGTATGTTATCATATTCATTTTGGATTAAGTCAATGGTTCCCAAACTTTTTTAAATCACGGCGCACCTATAAGTATCAGAACCCCTAGGCCAAAAGATTCTTACTGAGAAATTTAGAAAGAAACAATAAATTAAGTAAATTGTGTTTATATGTCATCCATATGTTTAGTTGTGTGATGAGGTACAATATTTGCTTCTATTTGTTGACATATTTTATGATTGACAGTCACCATCACTGGTTTTGCCTATTACATTGACCATATGTAATTTGAATTGGTCCTGGATCACCAGTGCAAGGAACCACTGCAGGTGTCCTTAGGCACCCCAGGGTGGCACGGCACACAGTTTGAGAACCACTGGATTAAGTATTAAAAACACATTATACCTATTATTATTATTATTATTCATTTTAATTCTCTATTGTATGCTGGAGAGGTTATATTTGCAGCAACACCTAGGGATGGCAACGTTAGAAATAGTAAAATGTACTATATAATAAGCTGTGAGAAGACTATTTCATGATTTCAGTACAATAAACTAGTAGGACCACACACAGTTTGTTACATTTAAGTTAATGTAATGCCAATACTCTCATAACCTACGAACTTAAGGGTGGTGATCTATCTTGGACACCCACCTTCTGCGCTGTAGGTTGTCACTTGAAAAAAATCAGACCCCACAAACAGAGGGCCCAATTCAATATAGGCTGTAAACAGTCCAGCAACTTCTCTGTTACCAGTCAAATCATTCATCACATCAGTAGGGGGCAATCAATATAATGTATTAATTATTAATTAATTGCATAATTAAGTCTCAAAATCATTTTGAATTTTGGGAAAATGATCTTACCTTTAGCATCACTTAAAACTTCACATGTTTGGCTTTCATCAAACGATTCAGAGAAATGTAAATTTCCAATATGCAAAAGACCTGCCAAAATCTTAAAATATATATATAAAAAATGTAATTCCAGATTATATAAGTAAGGAATTAGAACAATGTATTACTGTGTGTTTACTAACATAACAGACCAGAAATTTCTAATGGTAGTACTAAATACTGATAGTATATATACATAGCTAAAAAACGTTAACCAAAACTATTTACTATGCAGTTAAACACACAAAACAGGATTTTAATACCTAACGGTAAATCCCTTTCTCGTAGCCCATAAGGGATACTGGGGTTCACTTAATACGATGGGGTATAGAAGGGGTCCAAAGGAGCCGGTGCACTTTAAATTTCTTCAACTGGGTGTGCTGGCTCCTCCCCTCTATGCCCCCTCCTACAGCCAGTATAGGTAAAACTGTGCCCGAAGGAGAAAGGACATACTTGAGAGAAGGAACATAACAACGAGTGGTGAGATTCATACACCAGCACGCCATAACAGAAAACGACCAGCAATGGCTGGTAACAAAGCAACAAAGCTGAACAGGAAACCTTAACAAGAACCTGCAGACAAGTCAATGCACTGAGGCGGGCGCCCAGTATCCCTTATGGACTATGAGAAAGGGATTTACCGGTAGGTATTAAAAAGGAGATTTATGGTAGACTTACCATGGTTAAATCACTTTCTGCGAGGTACATTGCTTCCGCAGGGAAACATCGGGCTGTAGAGATGGATCTTGATCCAGGGACCAACCGGCTAAAGCTTTAAACTGACCCAGGATGCATTGGGGCCTCCAGGCACTGTGAGCTCAGTTTCGTTAACCAGTCCAATGCAGGAGCAGGTATAAGAGAAGGTAGATCTTAGTCACATAGAACCACGTTCTCACGACAGGAGAAGGGTTTAGAGGCTAATGCCATACAAACCCATAGAAGCTAGGTGGTCCCGTGGAACCAATGTACCTCACAGAAAGAGATTTAACCATGGTAAGTCTACCATAAATCTCCCTTTCTGCCGCAGGATACATTGGTTTCCACAGGGAAACATCGGGGATGTCCTAAAGCAGTTCCTCATGGGAGGGGAAGCGCCGTATCGGGTATAAGAACCCGGCGTCCAAAGGAAGAATCCTGGGAGGCAGAAGAATCGAAGTCATAGAACCAAATGAAGGTGTTCAGTGAGGACCACGTAGCCGCCTTGCACAATTGTTCAGCAGACGCGTCTCGGCGGGCCGCCCAAGAATGTCCCACAGATCTAGTAGAATGGGCTTTGATAGCAGCAGGAGCTAGGAGTCCAGACTGCACATATGCTTGTGCAATCACCATTCTAATCCATCTGGACAAGGTTTGCTTATTCTCAGGCAAGCCACGTTTGTGAAAACCAAAAAGTACAAAAAGGGAATCTGACTTCCTGATAGAGGCAGTCCCCTCCACATAAATACAGAGAGCCCTTACCACATCCAAAGACCGCTCTTTGGTGGACAAATCAGAAGAGATAAAGGCCGGAAACACAATCTATTGGTTAAGGTGAAAAGATGATACCACCGGTCACGATGAAATATCAGAAAGGGTGGATGACAGGACAGAGCGCCTAGGTCCGACACCTCCTAGCAGAGGCAATAGCCAGTAGAAACAGGAAAAAGCTGCAAGGTTGATGAAGCGAAACGCGTCTGGTATTCTTTTGGAACAGGACAACTTTGATTTGGACCCGAACCAGCCCTCGTTGTTCACCAGCTATCCAGAGGAGTCCCAGAGAGGCACCATCCAATCTCCGCACTGCATGAGGTACTCACCATTACATGGGACATTGCAATTAACCCTCTAGCGGCATATTGAACCTATAATGGACTCTCTAAATATCATCTAAAAGGGACTTTCCACAGTGGATTCTAACTGGACATTTCTACTATTTAAGGGTAAAATTTGGAACGGATCCTATAGAATACAAAACACATGTCCTGAACCAACACCTGGGTAAAACCTCACCTTTATGCATGCATTTGGCATACTATCTTGCACAGAATACTATTTTTTTAATGAGTTATTGTTTTTTAATAAATTGTTCTTAAAATTTACACACTTAGTGATTGATATTGTCCTTTCCTCTGGCCGCGCAGCCTTCTTTTTTCTTGCCAGTAGGAACAGGACCTTGACCGTGATCCATTTAAGGTCCACTGACTCAAGAGGTTCAAATGGAGACTCTTCAAGGGCATTCAGGACATCAGACAGATCCCATGGAGCCACAGGAGGAACATAGGGAGGCTGAATTCGTAAAACACCCTGAGTGAATGTATGAACGTCAGGTATAGACGCAATTGTTTTCTGAAACCACACCGACAAGGCAGAGATATGAACTTTGAACTCCAAGCCTTGTTGCAGAAAGCCAGAAGTCTGGAAGTACTGAATTTGTATGCATCGTAATTCTTAACACCAGGTGAAGAAGGAATTCCAGACCCTGTAATAAATCCGCGCACATGATGGTTTACGGGCTAGTAGCATAGTTTGGATAACCGCCTCGGAGAATCCTTTGACCCTTAGGAGTGAAGCTTCAAGAGCCACGCCGTCAAAGCCAGTCTGGCCAGGTCCGGTTAGACACAAGGAGGTCTGGGCGCGGATTAAGTAGAAGAGGATGCTCTATCGATAGACCCTGCAGGTCTGAGAACCAATGCCGTCTGGGCCACGCTGGAGCGACTAGAAGTAGTATTCCTCCTTCTAGTTTGTACTTCCGCAGTACCCTGGGCAGGAGAGAAACTGGAGGGAACACGTAGGGCAGCCGAAAGTTCCATGGAATTGCCAGTGTCCACGAACGCCGCTTGAGGATCCCTGGTTCTTGATCCGAAGACCGGAACTTTGTGACTGTGTCGAGACGCCATCAGGTCTACATCTGATAGGCCCCACTTGTTCACTAGGAGTTGAAAGACTTCCAGATGAAAACTCCACTCTCCAGCGTGCACGTCCTGACAAGTGAGGAAATCATCTTCCATTTGAAGACTCCTGGAATGAACACTGGTGATGTTGCTGGCAGATGGCGTTCCGCCCAACAAAGGATTTTTGACACTTCCATCATTGCCATGCGGCTTCGACTGCCACCTTGATGGTTTATGTATGCCACCGTGATGGCGTTGTCTTACTGTACTTGAACAGGACTGTTCTGTATCAGAAGCAAGGTGAGAGACAAAGCATTGAACACTGCCTGCAATTCCAGAATGTTTATTGGGAGGAAGGAGTCCTCCATTGTTCACCCACTGTGGAAAGTGTTGCTCCAACACCGCGCCCCAACCCCTCAGACTGGCATCCATAGTCAGTAGGACCCAGCTGGGGATCCAGTAGGGACGGCCCCTACTCAACTGCTGGTCCTGTAACCACCAGGTCAGCGACAGACGACCCTCCGGAGTCAAGGAGATCATGCGAGACCTGATCCGATGAGGCAGGCCGTCCCACTTGGAAAGGATTGACCTCTGCAGAGGGCGGCAATGAAAATAGTATTTTAATACCTACCGGTAAATCCTTTTCTCTTAGTCCGTAGAGGATGCTGGGGACACCATAAGAACCATGGGGTATAGACGGGATCCGCAGGAGACATGGGCACTTTAAGACTTTGAAAGGGGTGTGAACTGGCTCCTCCCTCTATGCCCCTCCTCCAGACTCCAGTTATAGGAACTGTGCCCAGGGAGACGGACCTTTCTAGGAAAAGGATTTATTGTTAAATAAGGTGAGACACATACCAGCTCGCACCTCAAACACGCCGTACAACATGGCATTTAACAGAACTCCAGTCAACGGCATGAACAACGTCAGCAACAGGCTGACTATAACATAACACAACCCATGTGTAAACATAACTTTTAACTGCAGATAGAGTCCGCACTGAGACGGGCGCCCAGCATCCTCTACGGACTAAGAGAAAAGGATTTACCGGTAGGTATTAAAATCCAATATTTCTCATATGTCCTAGAGGATGCTGGGGACACCATAAGAACCATGGGGTTTATATCAAAGCTCTAGAACGGGCAAGAGAGTGCGGATGACTCTGCAGCACCGATTGAGCAAACATGAGGTCCTCATCAGCCAGGGTATCAAACTTGTAAAATTTCGCAAAAGTGTTTGAACCCGACCAAGTAGCTGCTCGGCAAAGTTGTAATGCCAAGACCCTCTGGGCAGATGATTTCTGGTAGAGTGGGCCTTCACTGATTTCGATAACGGCAATCCAGCCGTAGAATGAGCATGGTAAATCGTATTACAGAGCCAGCGCGCAATAGTCTGCTTGGAAGCAGACGTCCCAATCTTGTTGGCAGCATACAGGACAAACAGAGCTTCCGTTTTCCTAAGTTGAGCCGTTCTGGTGACATAAATCTTTAAGGCCCTGACAACATCGAGAGATTTTGACTCCGCGAAGGCGTCAGTAGCCACCGGTACCACAATAGGCTGGTTCATGTGGAACGATGAAACCACCTTCGGCAGAAATTGTTGACGAGTCCCCAACTCCGCTCTATCTTCATGGAAGATTAAATAAGGACTCTTGTGAGACAAGACCGCTAACTCAGACACCCGCCTTGCGGATGCTAAAGCCAATAGCATGACCACTTTCCAAGTGAGAAATTTCAACTCTACCTTCTGTAAAGGTTCAAACCAATGTGATTGAAGGAAATGCAACACCACGTTAAGATCCCATGGTGCCACCGGGGGCACAAATGGAGGTTGGATGTGCAAAACTCCTTTCACGAAAGTCTGAACTTCTGGAAGGGAGGCCAATTGTTTTTGAAAGAAAACCGATAAGGCCGAAATTTGTACTTTAATCGAGCCTAACTTTAGGCCCGCATCAACACCTGCTTGCTGGAAATGCAGAAAACGCCCTAGCTGAAATTCTTCCATAGGAGCCTTCTTGGATTCCCACCAAGACACATATTTTCTCCAAATATGGTGATAATGTTTAGACGTTACTCCTTTTCTAGCCTGAAGAACTGTGGGAATAACTTCACTGAGAATACCCTTTCGGGCTAGGATCCGGCGTTCAACCGCCAAGCCGTCAAACGTAGCCGCGGTAAGTCGTGATACACACACGGCCCCTGCTGCAACAGATCCTCTCGTAGAGGAATAGGCCAGGGATCTCTTATGAGTAATTCCTGAAGATCTGGATACCAAGCCTTCCTTGGCCAGTCCGGAACAATGAGGATTGCCTGAACCTTTGTTCTTCTTATAATCTTTAGCACCTTTGGAATGAGTGGAAGCGGAGGGAACACGTACACCGACTGAAACACCCATGGTGTCACCAGCGCGTCCACTGCTATTGCTTGAGGGTCCCTCAACCTGGAACAATATCTCTGAAGTTTCTTGTTGAGGCGAGACGCCATCATGTCTATTTGAGGAATTCCCCAAAGACTTGTCACTTCTGTGAAGACCTCTTGATGAAGACCCCACTCTCCTGGATGGAGATCGTGTCTGCTGAGGAAGTCTGCCTCCCAGTTGTCCACTCCTGGAATGAAGATTGCTGACAGAGCACTTGTATGTCTTTCCACCCAGCGGAGAACTTTTGCGGTCTCTGCTATTGCCGCTCTGCTCTTTGTTCCGCCCTGGCGGTTTATGTGCGCTACTGCTGTTATATTGTCCGACTGTATTAGGACAGGCAGGTTGCGAAGAAGACGTTCCGCTTGAAGAAGGCCGTTGTAAATGGCCCTTAACTCCAGGACGTTTATGTGTAGACAAAATTCCTGACTTGACCATTTTCCCTGGAAGGTTTCCCCCTGTGTGACTGCTCCCCAGCCTCGGAGACTCGCATCTGTGGTTACTAGGATCCAGTCCTGGATCCCGAACCTGCGTCCCTCTAGGACAGGCATTCCCAACCACGGTCCTCAAGGCACACTAACAGTGCAGGTTTTAGTGATATCCAGGCTTCAGCACCGGTGACTTAATTAGTAGCTCAGTTATTTTGATTTAACCATCTCGCTAAAACCTGCACTGTTGGTGTGCCTTGAGGACCGTGGTTGGGAATGCCTGCTCTAGGAGGTGAGAGCTGTGCAGCCACCACAGGAGTGAGATTCTGGTCTTGGAGGACAGGGTTATTTTCCAGTGCATGTGCAGATGGGATCCGGACCACTTGTCCAATAGGTCCCACTGAAACACTCTGACATGGAATCTGCAAAACTGAATGGCCTCGTAGGCCGCCACCATCTTCCCCAGCAATCGAGTGCATTGATGAATGGATACTCTCGCTGGTTTCAGAATTTGTTTGACCAAACTCTGAATTTCCAGAGCCTACTCTTCTAGAAGAAAAACTCTCTGTAATTCCGTGTCAGAATCATTCCCAAAAACAACAGCCGCTTCGTCAGATTCAACTGAGACTTCGGCAAAATTAGAATCCAACCATGTTGTTGCAGATCTGTCAGGGAGAGCGCAATGTCCTGCTCCAGCCTGTCTTTGGATCTCGCCTTTATCAGGAGATCGTCCAGGTAAGGGATAATTGTGACTCCTTGCTTGCGAAGGAGAACCATCATTTCTGTCATTACCTTGGTGAAAATCCTCGGAGAAAATCCTTGGAGCCGTGGATAGACCAAACGGCAACGTCTGAAACTGGTAATGACAATCCTGAATAGCAAACCTCAGGTAAGCCTGATGCGGAGGATATATGGGGACGTGTAAGTAGGCATCCTTTATGTTGACCGACACCATGAAATCCCCTTCCTCCAGACTGGAGATCACTGCTCAGAGAGATTCCATATTGAATTTGAATTTTCTTAGGTAAAGATTGAGGGACTTTAGGTTCAGAATTGGTCTGACCGAGCCGTCCGGTTTCGGGACCACAAACAGGCTTGAATAAAAGCCTTCTCCCTGTTGTGACAGGGGAACCCTGACAATGACTTGATTCAGACACAACTTTTGTATTGTATCGCATACTACCTCTCTGTTCGGAAGAGAAGCTGGTAAGGCTGATTTGAAAAAACGTTAAGGGGGAACGTCTTGAAACTCCAGTTTGTACCCCTGGGACACTATTTCTAAAATCCATGGGTCTAGGGCCGAACGAGCCCAGAATTGACTGAAGAGCTTGAGACGTGCCCCCACCGGTGCGGACTCCCGCAGAGGAGACCCAGCGTCATGCGGTGGATTTGGCAGAAGCCGGGGAGGACTTCTGCTCCTGGGAACCTGCCACGGCCAGAGATCTTTTACATTTTCCTCTTCCTCTATTAGCAAGGAAGGAATAACCTCGGCCTTTTCTGTATTTATTGGACCGAAAGGACTGCATCTTCAAGTGGTGAGCTTTCTTTTGTTGTGGAGGGACATAAGGCAAAAATGATGACTTACCCGCGGTAGCCGTAGATACCAGATCAGCAAGACCTTCACCAAACAATACACCACCTTTATACGGTAGAGACTCCATAGCTTTCTTAGAGTCAGCATCAGCATTCCATTGATGAATCCACAATGCCCTCCTAGCTGAGACTGCCATGGCATTGGCCCTTGATCCCAAAAGGCCAATATCTCTCGCCGCTTCCTTTAGGTAGGCTGCAGCATCCCTGATATAACCCAGCGTTAAAAGGATGCTATCCCTATCTAGGGTATCTATATCAGATGACAAGTTATCTGCCCACTTTTCGATAGCACTACTCACCCACGCAGATGCAATAGTTGGTCTGAGTAGTGTACTTGTGGTGACGTAAATGGATTTTAACGTATTTTCCGGTCTACGATCCACAGGATCCTTAAGGGCTGCCATGTCAGGAGACGGTAAAGCCACCTTTTTAGACAACCGTGATAGAGCCTTGTCCACAATGGGAGGGGACTCCCACTTTTCTCTATCCCCAGAGGGAAGGGATACGCCATTTGAATCCTTTTGGGAATCAGAAACTTTTTGTCAGGATTTTCCCACATTTTTTCAAATTCAGTTCAGTTCATGAAGGGATGCCAGGAGACTGTGAATACACGGGATGCCAGGAGACTGTGAGTACATGAGAAATACTAGAGACACTGTGGACTGTGAAGGCACTTTGCAATAGGATTGTTCAGTAGTGGATATTGCACCATAGCAGGATGCACTTGAACAGGGAATGCAGGGTTGCAGGATTGCACTGTGGTAGAGTATGTAACATACCAGGATAACACGATTGTACTTTAGCAGGATCACAGGATAGCACTGTGGTAGAGTATGCAACGTAGCAGGATAACAGGACTGCACTGTAGCTGGATCACAGGATAGCACTGTGGTAGAGTGTGCTACATACCAGGATAACAGGATTGTACTTTAGCAGGATCACAGGATTGCACTGTAGCTGGATCAGAGGATAGCACTGTGGAACCCGGCAGCTCTATGGATGATTCAGCAGCAGAGACCAGCATAACCAGGACCAGGAACTGAGACAACCTTGACACGATGAACTGGCAGCAGGGAGCCTGTGTGGCTGGCCTAAGTAGTGAGTTCAGGTGCTGCTCACAGCTGTGGTAACAGCTGATAATCAAGCTGCAGATACAGAGCAGAGTGCTGAGCACCAGAGCAGAGAGCGCCACTCCAGGCATGGAGGAGAAACTGCATGGATCGTGACAGATTCCATCTTGAACTTGAACACCTTTAGGTAGGGGTTCAGAGATTTTAGATTCAGAATGGGCCTTACCGAACCGTCCAGTTTCAGTACTACAAACAGGTTGGAGTAATAACCCTTTCCTCATTGTTGTAGTGGCACTGGAACAATGACCGGGCAAGCTTTTGAATGGGCTGTTGCAGCGTAGCTCGTGTATCCTCCAAAACTGGTAAGCCTGATTTGAAAAAGTGTTGGGGAGGAGCGCTGTCAAACTCCAGCTTGTAGCCCTGAGAGATGAGATCCTTTACCAGGTATCCTGGCAGGAGCATTCCCAGATGCGGCTGAAGTGACGCTGTCGAGCTCCCACCTCGAGATCCCCTCGGAATGGGCACCATCATGCTGAGGCTTTCGTGGAAGCTGGACTGGTGCTTGGTTCCTGTGAACAGGCGGCAGCGGCTGGTTTTCTTGTCTTACCTCTTGTGCCTTGTGCAGCATTCGAGGCACCTCTGACTCTTGATTTGAACCTGTTAGTCCGAAAGGACTGGGGAGACGGCCCCAGGTAGGAACACGGAGCTGTAAATGTGGATTTGCCTGCAGTGACTTTAGAAATCCACGCATCTAGCTCAACCCCAAATAACTATTCCCCTGAGAAAGGAACAGCCTCCACATTGCACATGGAATCTGGGTCCGCAATCCACTGACGTAGCCACAATGTTCTGCGCACTGACACTGCCATGGTAGTAGTGCTAGCATTGATAGTGCCTATTTCCTTAAGGGAATCACACAAGACACATGCAGTTGAATGTGTTTAAGGAGGGCCACTGTAATGACCAGGGGCATATCCCCCACAAGGCCTGCTTGAATCTGAGTAACCCAGGTATGGATGGCATGTGTCATCCAGCAACCCGCTATCACAGGTCTCTGTGATACGCCAGCCGCTGTGTAAATAGACTTCCGTGTAGTTTCTAACTTCCTATCCCCAGGGTCTTTTAACTGAAAGGAGCCAGGAGCTGGCATCACCGTCTTTTTTGAAAGGTGGGAAACTGAACCGTCCACTGCCGGGGGCTCTTCCCAGCATTTCCTACAGTCAGGTGGAAATGGGAAAGTGTGCAGAAACTCTTAAAGTAACCTGATCTTTTTTATCAGGATTTTTCCAGGCTTGCTTAAATACGTCATCTAATTCTGGTGAATGAGGGAAAGTGACATTGAGCTTTGTCTGAGCTAGGAAGAATGATTGCAGGGCAACCGCATCTTCCATAGGGATTTTTAGTATATCCCGGATAGCAAGGATGAGAGTCTCAATACCTTGTGCAGGAGTGGAATCCTCTGCATTAGGCTCTAATTCCTCCCCCACTTCCTGAACTTCCTCTTCAGATTTTGAGAGTATATCAGCTAGCCCTGACGCAGGGAGAGTGGGCTGTTTATCATCTACTTTAGCAGATAGGTCTGCAAGAGTTTGTTGCATTTGTTGTGTTGTCTGTTTTGTGGCAGAGAGCAGAGAAGCTATGTCTGCCATCATAGTTTTCATTGCGCCCAGCCAGGATGGCTCATGACTCTCCCCCCCCCCCAGCCTCCTCACTAATTTGAGAGTATTGACTGCATTGTTCACAAGATAGAGAACCAGTGGATGATGGGGAGTATCTGGTGTTTGACTATGTTTACAGTACAAGGTATGTCAGCAAGCCTGCCCTTTACTGTATGTGAGGAAAATACCAAGGCAGAGAGGGACAGCAAACCCAGCCTGTCAGACTCAGAAAGACTGAAGCCTAAAATATATATATATACATATATATATATATATATATATATATATATATATAGATATATATATATTATCTTGAGTAGTTTTCTGTGCCTAGTCACAACATGATTTATTAGCATAAACCCTTCAGCTATTGTTTTCAACTGCAATACAATACAGAGAACAATACAGCAGGAGATTAAGTCATTACAGCAGGGGATTAAGTCTGACTGGCCAGTCACAGTTAATCCTATTAACCGTCAAGATAAATGTGGATACATCTGTGTGTGTATATATATCTCTCTCTATATATATATATATCGCTATATATATCTCTATATATCCCAGTAAAGACCGGATTGTTGTCCTTTCCAGGACAGATTACAGTGTACAATAGCGGCTCTCCCCCTGTTTTACACCCCAGTACCAGTTTCCCAGTGCATCCGGGGTGCTGGAGGAGCTGCGTGTCCTTTCTGCAGCAGCGTTGGGCAGAGGAAGGCGCCAAAATGCCGCTGGTCCCGCTCTGAGGAAGCTCCGCCCCCGTAATAGCACCAGAGCTTAAACTGATATTTATACTGCCAAAAGTCTCCTGACAGTGTAAACTAAAACAGCAGCCTGCTAGTTTCACAGTCCGCTGCCAGTAGGGTCCCGTATGCCGCCCCCACGATCGTGCCGCACAGAGAACCGGTAGATCCCCCTAGTGGGGCCTCCGGTTTGTACTCACCACTCTTCCACCTTCAGGCTATTTTTTAGGGGTGTGCGGCGTGCTGCGATTGAGACCGCCATGGCACAGTGCCCCGCGGTGCAACAACCTCTCAGGACAGTGGTTCTGCAGCAGGGAAGCGGCTCTGAAACCTCGCAAGGCCGGTGACTGCCCCCCCTTAACTCCCATGGTGCAGGTATACTGTTGCCAAAATGGTATACCGAAAATAATAACGTTTATATAAACTGAACAAAAAATCCTCTGGAAGCTCCAGAGTGTACATCCTCTCCTGAGGGCACATTTTTCTAAATTGGCTGTAGGAAGGGGCATAGAGGGGAGGAGCCAGCACACCCAGATGAAGAAATTTAAAGTGTACCGGCTCCTTTGGATTCCTTCTACACCCCATCGTGTTAAGTGAACCCCAGTATCCCTTATGGATGTTCGAGAAATAATGTTTAGATTTTACATTTTTTAGACACTAAAAAAGACACAAATTTGGTACAATAGTAGAGCTACTGCAACTCTCAAAGCTCCCCTGGCAGTCACAGCATTGCTAACCAGCTTGGGCTACCCCCAGCACCACTGATGTCACTCCAGTAGTGAAGAATAAAGTAGTGTCATCTTAAAGTATTACAACCTGGAAATGACAAATCAGACTATAGAACTTGTGCATGACATGTTGCAGACAATCAGTAATAACAGCTCTAAGGTATGCTGGGGTGCTGAAAGTGAGTTAAGCCAAGAACAACTGCAGTGATTTACTAAGGCAGGTGCCTTGGGAGAGGTGCACTGTGGGACTTGGCTGAGAAAAGGAACATTGACAGACAGACAGAATAACAGGTCACAGAGGAATCAGATGAGATCCTTTAAGATAATTATATCCCTTTTTACATTGCCAACCTGGGTTCAACCCAAGCCACTGAATACGGGTTTCAAGCAGTGTTGCAGCGGCTTGAAATTTTATTTAGACTGCAGGACGGACCCAGGTTATTGCTGGGGCTTCCCTCTGCCAGTGCTTGGAGATGACAACAGGGTTAGGCTGCAAGAGGGGACGGTTATATTGAACGCCTGAATGCTGCTGATTTCAAACGCCAGGATATCAATACTATCCCCTTAATATTACACTGCCATAATATAAATATGAATCCAGTATATAAACTGTATTATTACTGTGCTTCTTCTATTCAGCATTCCTTTGAAATATTAGTATTTTATACAGACGCAAACTAGAAAAATGAAAAAAAATTAAATTAACTTAAAAAGTTCAGCGCATTGCAAAAACGTGCATAGCTTGTGGATTTGTGCTCCTCCGTGACCAAACCAATACAATTTTTTAAATTCCAGATTCCACGGAAACACACTTTGGTGTTTTAACGGGTGTCAGAAAATAAAACGGAATATTAAATATTTTAGTGAAGATATTTATAAAGCACTCACCTTGAACATGTTATTCTGTGTTGATTTTTCGATACCCAAGTGCAACATGGCATCTTTAGTAACGTCAAAGCAATCCTCTAAAGAAAATAAAGCATGATGCACTTATCTGATTTGCTGCACATCTACCTGAAGTTAAAAGGACTACGCTCTCAGTTTAGCTAGTCTGGTCCAGTTTCATAACCAGCAAGTGTCAGGATTTACAGATTTTAATTTATTGTATTATTCACTGTCTTATTAAATATGAGCATTACTGTGCTCTCTCTTTTTGTACTCTGCTTTTTTCTCTAATCTTTAGGGGCTGGCTATACCCTCTTTTTGAGAGAGAAGCATTGAGCTTGGTCTCCAATATCCAAGGTTGTTTTGGGCACCTTTTTCGATATTGTTTTCGTTTCATGGTTTGGGATTAGTAATTTATGTTAGGATTAGTATAAAGGCCTCATTTATTATTACTGTTATTTTACTTTGTGATTTCTGTAATAAGGGCAGTTTGTTTGAAAAAAGAAACCTGCGTTTCCATTTGTAATGTATATATATATATATATTCTATTTGACTTCTATGACAAATAATTCAGTCCTCTCTTGGATGTCAGGGGTCTAAATTATAAAATTAGCCATGTCTCTTAGACACTTGAAACAAGGATAGTTTATTAGACATACAGTATGGTTGTGTATGAAATACCAGCAATCAGGACTATTTCTACCCTACCCTCACCTCTCCCACCCGTAGCCTATCCCTTGCATTCCCCTCTTGCAGCAAAACCCTAATCCTGACCTCCCCCACCCCTGCAGTCTAATCCTAACCCTCCCCTTAGTGCCTAACCCCAACCTCAGTACTTACCACCGATTCTGACCGTCGGGATCCTGCTGTCAGTCTTCTGACTGTCGGGATCCCGACTGTTGGTATTTTAACAGCATCCCTAGACATATACCAAAGAATGAACAATATTCTATCATGCATCCTTTACTGCAAACACAACAAGTGTCTCTGCTTTTCATATTGTCCAAAATGACATCACTGTGGCACCATAACTTAGTGATCAAGTACCAATTCAAATTATTTATGGTTCATGTGATAGACTAAACAATAGCTGGTGGCTGCCTATCATAAAATATATGGACAAACAGAAGTGCAACCACATAACTGACCCTAAGCACAATTTACTTACTTTAATAATTTTTGATAACATTTTCAATAAGAAACTTTTGTCACAGGAATGCTGTAAACAAACGGCTCTAGTGCACAATGATTTATAAAAAGTTTGGGAAGCACTGCTTTAAGCCGTTAAAATGTTACGCAAACCAATCAAGACGATTCTCTCTCTGATATTAGCAATCAATATTTTGCATGAGTCTGCCTTTATGGTTTAGTCTTTGGAGTGGTCTATAATTTGCATCAGTGATTTTATTATAGTAATGAATGCATACAGATTATTGACATTTGACACAACAAGCTGATAAAATGGGTTTTCTAAACCTAACTCTTTTTTCTTCTCTCCAAAATTACATAAAATGTTCACAAAGTTATTTGCATAAGGAAGGCTTCCATCCTCAATGTCTAATGTGCAGATCATACTTATCTCTACAGCTGGTAGAGACCTATATTATCCCGATTCCTACAGACCAATTTCTTCATTATCTACTGATGTGAAAGTTTTGGTGAAAATTCTTGCTCTGAGATTGAGCAAGGTCATAGCTAATACTATTCACCTCCCAAAAAAATGCAGGAAATTCTGCTCTAACAAACGACAATTATTACAATTATCACAAGACTGATACCTATTTGTGGTGATATCCCTTGATGCCTCCTGGGATTTTGATCCAATGAAGTGGTCATATATTTTGGATGTCTAAAACCCTTTTGGGATGTGTCAGATTTCCTAAAATGGGTAAGATTGTTGTACTCTGCAATAATCTGCATCAATAGATACACTTGGGAGAGGGATACTCGGTCAGTCCGGTCACTGACTACCTCCTTTCTTGCTTCATCTACACTTATTGGACTTTTGCAATGTTTGATTTTAAGATCATTTGGATGAAACTACATATGTCCTCTCCAATGGGCCACTAACATATGCTTCATATATTGCCCATATTTGTCCATGGTTAGGTAGACCACAAAACAACTAGGGAAAGAACCCCCATTCGTAACACAGAAGTACTGTACACAGAAAACAACATTTAATAATGCTTAAGTAAGGTATAGACTGAAATACTCCTCTCAGGTGTAATGAGAAATCTCAAACTGTCAGAGATAGAAGGAGCAGACTTTTAGATGAGGAATGGAATGAAAGTTGGTGGGAAGTGTGAGAGCCCAGAAGTCGCATTTAATGGTCAGACTTCTCAGGTTTGAGGTTACCATAAAGATAAAAAAGGGGCAGACAAGATAGGCCAACTGGTTCTTTTAAGCCATCAAATTCTATGTTTGCACAGTTTAAAGTATGGAGAAAGGCGAATGCACAGCCTGATTAATAGCAGTCATCTATCACATTCATTATTAATTTTATTGTTTATTGTATTCTATTTATGTGTACATACTTTTGTCACTGCTGTATTTTGCTTTCTATGCTAATAGTTATTAATTTCCCAGAGGTGGATGGCGACTTTATATATTCTCCCTGAATGTATTTTTGGGGATTAACACTAATTTTGTGCATCTTTATCATTACAAAGTCTTTATATACACTAGCTATCAGAAAGTAGCTTCTATTGCACAGTAGCCTAAAAAAAAAACAGTTTCTAAGTAGGTAATTAACTTTATCTCATCTCTATGTGAAATCAAGGGCCTAATTCAGACCTGACCCCAGTAGCAAAATCTTTCTCTAATGGGCAAAACCATGTGCACTGCAGGGGAGGCAGATATAACATGTGCAGAGAGCATTAGATTTGAGTGGGTTATTTTGTTTCTGTGCAGAGTAAATACTGGCTGCTTTATTTTTACACTGCAATTTAATTTCAGTTTAGACACACCGCACCCAAATCTAACTCTCTCTGCACATGTTATATCTGCCCCCCCTGCACTGCACATGGGTGGTCATTCCGAGTTGTTCGCTCTGTATTTTTTTCTCGCAACGGAGCGATAAGTCGCTAATGCGCATGCGCAATGTCCGCACTGCGACTGCGCCAAGTAAATTTGCTATGCAGTTAGGTATTTTACTCACGGCATTACGAGGTTTTTTCTTCGTTCTGGTGATCGTAATGTGATTGACAGGAAGTGGGTGTTTCTGGGCGGAAACAGGCCGTTTTATGGGTGTGTGCGAAAAAACGCTACCGTTTCTGGGAAAAACGCGGGAGTGGCTGGAGAAACGGAGGAGTGTCTGGACGAACGCTGGGTGTGTTTGTGACGTCAAACCAGGAACGACATGCACTGAACTGATCGCAGATGCAGAGTAAGTCTGGAGCTACTCAGAAACTGCTAAGAACTGTCTATTCGCAATTTTGAGAATCTTTCGTTCGCAATTTTACTATGCTAAGATTCACTCCCAGTAGGCGGCGGCTTAGCGTGTGCAAAGCTGCTAAAAGCAGCTTGCGAGCGAACAACTCGGAATGAGGGCCATGGTTTTGGCCGTAGAGAAAAATGTTGCTGCTGCGATCAGGTCTAAATTAGGCCCTAATTTTATACAGGGTATGAAGATAGTGCCTGTATGTTGTCTCCTATCTAGAATGCTGAAGAAATGCGGCTACAGCTCTTCATGCATTAAGTTGGTAGCTGCAATTCAATATCCAGTAACAAAGCTCTGTGACCTGTATCTGATTTTATATTGTACTTTTTCTATCCACTGAAGCTAGGTTTATTGGATTTTAGTACATTTTGGATACAACTGCCAAGTCTGCACTGTAATTCAGCACTTACCCTCAAGCTTTTTCTCAGAATTTGGAAGCCAGCAGAACTTTGCATTTTCTGGAAGATTCCATTCTTCTCTTTCATGTAGTGAGGCACCTTTAAAAATCTGAAATGAAAATTCTATTGGAGACACTGTGGTCTAGAATATACTTTAATTCACATATTCTGGTTGTGTCCGAAAATTAAGTTGCTATGGAATGAAGTCTTGGACTTGATTAAGCAGGTTACAGATGTCTCTCTTCCACTGCTTCCTGCAACTGTCTTTTTACATCACTTTCCTCCCTCCCTGCACGGGGTTAATAAATACGTTATAGGACATATACTGATCACTACCAGGGCTGTCCTGGCTCGATATTGGAAAAGGACTGATCCTCCAAAGCTAGCAAAGATATCTTATGCCCAGCGGAGCTATGAAAAGAAAACAATAGGATTTCTCCACTGAGCAAATGGTTACTCTGGTCGACTTATTGCACTACTCATATTGCTTCGCGCAACGCCCTGAACTAGGGAAGATGTGATTACCTTTTTCTATGTCTCCAATGTTTTTTGTGATACTATCCCTGAGTGTTAGTCTGACTTTCAAGAATGTTTTTTTATTTTTTCTCTTTAACCACTATATAAACCATCCTTGCGAGGCAGATGCTACTTTCCCATGGATTTATAGGTGTGAATCTGCAGAGCATGTGCATACTCAATCACAGTATATTTATTGACTAATCGATACACTTACAATTTGTATCTGTTATTTCCCTTTCTCTTTCTTTTCTCCTCTCCCCCTATTGTTTACTTTTATATCACTACAGATTGGATATTACTATGTGGTTTATTATATGTATGTCTATAATGACTTGGAAATTCTGTAATGTGAAACTAACTTTTCTTCAATAAAAATACTTTAATAAAAAAAAAAAAGAATAGGATTTTGGTACCTGCCGATAAATCATATTCTCGTAGTCCGTAGACCTGGGTCCACATTAGTATCATGGGGTATAGACGGGTCCACCAGGAGCCATTGGCACTTTAAGAGTTTGAGAGTTTGGGCTGGCTCCTCCCTCTATGCCCCTCCTACCAGACTCAGTCTAGAAACTGTGCCCGAGGAGACAACATACTTCAACAGAAGGATTATACACAGATAGTGGTGAGAGTCATACTAGCCAACTAGCTTGAACGACTCAGCAACAGCTGAAACATTACTTAACAAGTAACACTGCAGTACTCAACTAAAACAAAGTTGTACTGAACCAAATAACATTTGCAGGAAAACGAAGCGCTGGGCGGGCGCCCAGCATCTTCTACGGACTACGAGAAAAGTATTTACCGGTAGGTACCAAAATCCTATTTTCTCTTACGTCCTAGAGGATGCTGGGGTCCACATTAGTACCATGGGGATGTACCAAAGCTCCCAGAACGGGAGGGAGAGCGCGGAGGCTCCTGCAGAACTGATTAACTGAACTTCAGATCATCAGAGGCCAAAGTACCGAACTTGTAAAACTTTGCAAACGTGTTCAACCCAGACCAAGTTGCAGCTTGGCAAAGTTGCACTGCCGAGACACCCCGGGCAGCCGCCCAGGAAGAACCGACCTTACGAGCAGAGTGGGCCTTAATAGGCCTGCCGTAGAGTAATCGTGCTGGATAGTGAACCTGATCCAGCGAGAGATCGTCTGCTTAGAAGCAGGACACCCAATTTTCTTGGGATCATATAGGACAAACAGAGTCCGACTTTCTGTGGCGAGAAGTTCTCTTCACATATATCTTCAGAGCATTTACGACATCTAAGGACTTTGATGTAATTGAGGAGTCAGTAGCCATTGGCACCACAATAGGTTGGTTGATATGAAATGCCGACACAACCTTTGGAAGAAACTGCTGACGTGTCCGGAGCTCAGCTCTATCTTCGTGGAAGATCAAGTAAGGGCTTTTACAGGATAAAGCCCCCAAGTCTGACACACGTCTAGCAGAAGCCAAGGCTAACAAAGTGACCACCTTCCATATAAGAAATTTGACCTCAACCTCCTGTAGATGCTCAAGCCAATCCGACTGGAGGAACTGCAACACCACGTTAAGGTCCCAAGGCGGCACAAAGGGAAGTTGGATGTGCAGAACTCCCTTCAAAAAAAGTCTGAACCTCAGGGAGAGCAGCAAATTGTTTCTGAATTGGATAGGGCTGAAATCTGGACCTTCACAGATCCCAACCTATCCACTCTTGCTTGCAGGAAGAGGAGGAAATGTCCCAGTTGAAACTCCACCATAGGAAACTTCTTGGACTCACACCAAGAGACATATTTCTTCCAAATACGATGGTAATGTTTAGACGTTACCCCTTTCCTATCCTGTATGAGGGTAGGAATAACCATCTTCGGAATGCCTTTCCGAACAAGAATCAGGCGCAAAACTTCCATGCCGTCAAACGTAGCCGCGGTATCTCTTGATAGGCGAACGGCCCCTGCTGCAGCAGGTCCTCCTGAAGAGGAAGAGGCTTCGGCTCTTCTTGCAGTAGATTCAGAAGGTCCGCGTGCCAAGCCCTTCTTGGCCAGTCTGGGGCAATGAGGATCGCTTGAACCCTTGTTCTTCTAATGAGCTTTAGGATTCTTGGGATGAGTGGGAGTGGTGGAAACATGTACACTGACTTGAACACCCATGGAGACACCAGGGCGTCCATTGCCACTGTCTGTGGGTCCCTCGACCTTGAACAATAATGCCAAACCTTCTTGTTGAGACAAGAGGCCATCATGTCTATTTGGGGTATGCCCCAAAGATCTGTTATTTCCTTGAACACCTCCGTATGGAGTCCCCACTCTCCTGGATGGAGATCGTGTCTGCTGAGGAAGTCTGCTTCCCAGTTGTCTACTCCCGGAATGAAGATGGCTGACAGCGCTAACGCGTGTTTTTCTGTCCAGCGGAGTATTATTGTCACCTCTGACATTGCCGCTCTGCTCTTCTTTCCGCCTGGTCAGTTTATGTAATCCACTGTTGTTATGTTGTCCAACTGCACTTGAATGGCCCAATTTCTCAGAAGAGGGGCCATCTGAAGAAGACCACTATAGATGGCTCTTAGTTCCAGGATGTTGATGGGCAGGCCGGCTTCCAGGCTTCACCACCGTCCTTGGAAGGTTACTCCTTGAGTGACTGTTCCCCAACCCCGGAGGCTCGCATCCGTGGTTAGAAGGATCCAGTCCTAAATCCCGAACCTGCGGCTTTCCAGAAGGTGAGGCAATTGAAGCCACCAGAGGAGTGAAATCCTTGCCCTTGGTGACAGACGAATTCTCTGGTGCATGTGGAGGTGAGATTCCGACCACTTGTCCAGGAGATCCAGTTGGAAGGTCAGAGTGTGGAACCTCCCGTACTGGAGAGCCTCGTAAGAGGCCACCATCTTCCCCAGAAGGTGAATGCATTAATGAACCGACACCCGGGGTGGCTTCAGGACATCCCAGACCATAGCTTGTATCACCAACGCCTTTTCTTGCGGAAGAAAGGCCCTCTGCACTTTCGTATCCAGGATCATTCCCAGAAAGACAACCTCTGGGTTGGTTCCTAATGGACTGCAGTAGCATCTCCTTGGACGATGCCTTTATCAGCAGATCGTCCAGATATGGAATGATGTTCACACCTTGCTTGCGGAGGAGAATCATCATTTCCGCCATCACCTTGGGTAAACACTCTCGGTGCTGTGAAGAGGCCGAATGGTAGGGCCTGGAACTGGAAATGACAGTACAGCAATACGAAGCGGAGATAAGCCTGACGCGGCAGCCAGATCAGAATGTGGAAGTACGCATCCTTGATATCCAGTGATACCAGGAATTCCCCTTCTTCCAGACCTGATATCACCGCCCTGAGAGGCTCCATCTTGAACTTGAACTCCTTTAGAAGGGGGTTCAATGATTTTAGGTTCAGAATGGGCCTGACCGAACCACCCGGATTCGGTACCACGAAAAGGTTTGAATAGTAAGCTTTGGTCTGCATGTGAGGTGGCACTGGCACAACGACCTGTGCCTCCACCAGCTTTTGGACAGCGTCTTGTAATACTGTGTTTTCCTCCAACTGAGTTGGTAAGCCTGACATGAAAAAGCGATGAGGAGGGAGACTTTGAAATTCCAGCCTGTATCCCTGAGACACAATATCTATCACCCAGGGATCCAGGCCGGACGATACCCAGACATGACTGAAGTGTCTGAGTCTCGCTCCCACTGGCCCCACCACCGGTGTGCAGTCCACCGTCATGCGGAGGACTTAGGTGTACCCGAAGTAGGCTTTTGTTCCTGGAAACCTGCAGTGGCAGGCTTCTTGGACTTAACCCGACCTCCCCTACAGAAGGTATTGGATGTTCTGGCCTTTCTAGGCTTGTTAGGCCGAAAGGACTACGTTGCAGCTGGAGAGAAAGATTTCTTTGGAGCAGGTGCTGCTGAGGGAAGAAACTGAGACATACGGAGATATCCACGCGTCTAGAGCTTATCCAAAGAGAGCCTGACCTGTATAGGGTAGGGACTCCACACTTCTTCTGGATTCCGCGTCGGACGATCACTGGCGCAGCCACAGTCCCTGACGAGCTGAAACAGACATGGAAGATATTCCCGCAGCCATGGAACCCAGGTCTTTCATGGATTCTACCATAAAACCTGCTGAATCATGTATGTTGCGTAAATACAATGCAACGTCATCCCTATACATTGTATCCAAATCCTCAAGTAAGGTAGCCGACCACTTTACTGTTGCCTTTGCAATCCATGCACTAGCAATAGTGGGACGTAATATGGCCCCTGAAGCAGTATACATTGATTTAAGCGTGTTATCAATTTTCCTATCAGCTGGCTCCTTTAAGGCGGTAGATCCTGGAACAAGCAGAACCACCTTCTTTGAGAGTCTGGACACAGAGGCGTCAACAATCGGTGGGTTTTCCCATTTTTTCCTATCCTCCTCAGGGAAAGGAAATGCCACCTGGACCCTTTTAGGGACCTGGAATTTTTTTCTCAGGGTTTTCCCATGCTTTTTCAAATATAGCATTCCATTCCTTTGACGCAGGGAAGGTTAGCAAGGCTTTTTTATTTTCAGTGAAAAAAGCCTCATCCTGCTCAGGTGTGGTATCATTAACATTTAACACATCTCTGATAGCCTCCATCAACAATTGCACCCCCTTTGCAAGAGATGCGGACCCCGTAACACATCCCCATCACCATCTGTAGTGTCAGAATCTGTATTCGTGTCATCATGTGTATTGTGGGGGTATATAGCGGGGTGTCCTGAGGTAACAGAAACAGGCCACACTGCCATAGAGCTCTGTAATACCTGGGTTGCAGATTCATTACTTGCAACCCTGTCAGAAATCTGAGAAATCCACGATTTGATAGAGGAAAACCACTCTGGTTCCCTTGCTGGTATCTGTGCTAAACCAGTGCTATCCTGATTACATGGAATGGGATCTTCCTGGGAGGATAAATCCTCTGGAGCATATGACACAAGGGGGCAGATGTATGATGGGGCGCTATGTGCATTCAGCAAATAGCGCACGCTAACTGCTGCTGGTACCGCATCATCACGATGTATGATGCGGCACTTTAACGAATTTACATTGTGCATGGTCCCGCTTCGTCCTGAGCGCTGTGCCTATACCTTTTTGCTGCCTCCCTGATGTATTAACGGCGGGACTGTCACTCACCGCTCGTTAAGTCTCCTCCATCGCTTCGCCAGGTCAGGGCTGGCGCTACAGCACTGCAGGTACTAAAAAGTGGGTGTTTTTTTTTTTTAGGTAATTTAAAAATAAAAACTTTATTGTTCGTGGACAATAGTCCCGCCCACGCCTCCTCCTCTATGACCTTCCTAACACATCCGGCGCTGGCGAGCGCATGCGCCTCCGGCCGCCAGCGGCACGAGCCGGGCGAAGGGCAAAAGGGCGCATGCGCAGACAGCCAGCAGCAGCGATACCAGCCCAGCCGATGTGGAAGGTGCGCTATCGCTGAACAGGTAAGATAACGCACTCCCACATCGGCAGGGGCCTGAATAATACATTGTGGCGGCGGGTGCGGGCGTATCACCACGATAATGTGGTGATACGCCCCCAGACACATAACGTCCGTTAGGACGTTTTTCATACATTACCCCCAAGGTCCCTGGACATAGCTAAAGGAGACCACCAAACACTCCACACACACAAAGGTGGGGGCAGACAGAGTTTCCCCCCAAGAAAGGCAAGAGAGACAAAGAAATCGGAGCCAACCCATACACAGCGCTTTTAGCAAAGGGAGATCCCTTGTCAGTGCAGACTGTGTCCCTTAATAGGAGACACACTCGTTTCACAGCCTCCCCTCCCTTCCAAAACCCCCTGGTACCGTGTACTGATAGCTGGAGTTGCTGTGGAGGGACCTGTTATTCCATCCAGCACTGTGCAGGCAGGAAAATGGCGCTGGAACGCTGCTGGGTCCGCTCTGAGGAGAAGCTCCGCCCTCTTAATGGCGCTGTCTTCCCGCTCTTCAGAATCTATACTGGCCTGAGGTAAAACTTGCTGGCTGAGATCCGCGTACCGCGACAGACTTGATGACCAGCGTGTGGGTAAGCGCTGGCTCAGGACGCCCCTCACAGCGCCGCACCATGTGCCTCTGAACCTTCACAGGAGCGCAGTTAATACTGCGCTCCCTCCCCGTTGCCGCCACCTTCACACCGGCCCTCCGCTTGCTAGGGGGGTTTGGTGTCTCACTCACCAATCTTCAGCACTGGAAAGGGTTGGCGGCATGCTGCTGGGGCGAGCGGTCCCCTGTGGCGGAGAACGATCCGACCCCTCTGGAGCTCAGTGTAAAGTCAGCGGAGACAGTGGCTCAGACCCCGCAGGGTGGACACTGCTCCCTCCCTCAGTCCCTCGTTGCAGGCAGGCTGTTGCCAACAGCCTCCTGTAAAAAAAATAAACTCTAAAAATAACTTTAACCAGAAGAGCTCAGTAGAGCTCCCCTAGATGTGACCGGCTCCTCCGGGCACGTTTTCTAAACGGAGTCTGGTAGGAAGGGCATAGAGGGAGGAGCCAGCCCACACTCTCAAACTTTTAAAGTGCCAATGGCTCCTGGTGGACCCGTCTATACCCCATAGTACTAATGTGGACCCCAGCATCCTCTAGGACGTAAGAGAAAAACTGAAATGAAATACATTATTCTATTTAATGTGGAGATCCTTTAGATTCCACATATTGGGTGGTATTTAAATGATATGGCTAATCTCCTTTCTAAAGTAATCCCCGTTATCGCGCCCATAGTAATCAGGTTTAGCTGTGTAAAGGGTTGGGTGCCTTGCTACCCCGGGGTAGCGAGCTGAAATGATGATACCACCCCCGTTAGCAGAAACAGAACGGGAGTGGAAGGAGGCGGAAAGAATTGAATATCACCCGAAGAGTCTCAAATTCCATGCATCAATATCATTAGATGTTCCATATTCCACTTTATAATTAAGATAGTTGGATATGTTGGAAAATGCATTTGGGGACTAACCTGGTAAAAGATATGGAAGTTCCTTTCTGAAGAGTTTTGATGCACTACACGTGTATTCTCTAGGAGGTAAGTCTGGATAGAAGCACCCATTATCTGCTGAGTTCTATGATTGCACAGAAAATAAATACAGAATATTCACCATGCTATAGCTTTTGGAGATAATTGCAAATATCTAAATTTAAAATACAAAAATCTATACACATGACTATAGATTTTTGTGTATCTGAAACATTTTTGGAGAATACAAATACAATTTCCCTATTCCCAATTTTCCTTAAGCACTAAAAAAAAAATATAATGTACACGTGTTTCTCATAAGACCTATACTGCATGTTAAAAAAAACAAACTTATATTTATATTATTATATAAAATAGCTGTACTTAAATTACCTGCTTAACTGGAGTTGAATATATTTTCCAAATCGGCTGCTGTTGTTGTTCCTTAATGTACAAGCATTACCTGGATGAACCCATGAGAATGAAACACAGTTTTCATGATAGCTTTAATACAATGGGAGGGAGAGTTGGAGCTAAAAACATGTAGGGAGAGTGAAGAGACAGAGAGAGAAGGCGCCAGAGAATGCAAGAGAGTGAGAGGAGAAGAAACAAAAGATGGGAGAGAGAGAGATGGAGATAGAGAGAAGAGAGGAAAGAAAGATTTAGAGAAATATAGAGGGGTTCAAAAAATAAATGGGAGGAAGGGGTATAGAGAGAAAAAGAAATGAGTGTAAGAATTATTTACATGCTTTTATAAATTCTGAGCCATTTTTGTCATTACTTATTTGATTTCACTACAGTAATTTTCCTCTAAAATAGGTCTTGATTATACCGTAACCACGGACAACCACTGTCTGCAGTTTTTTAGATGTACACATTTTCTGGGTGTAATGCAAAATTTACTAAAAACAAACCAAGTTTGAAGCTCGCTATACGAGTCAGTTCTCGCTGATAACATTAAAACTGCATTCAGATGGTATTTATTTTATTTCAAATTAATAATCTATAAAAAAAATAAAAAAAAATTGCTAATACAGTAGTTGAAAGATGACCAAAACAAAGTATCCCAAAATGAAAAATGTTATCCTATTTTAAATTACTGACCTACAGCACAATATTATTTTCTACGTTAGAATTAATTCTCATAATCTATACTTATTATATTTTACAAGTTAACATTTATTAAAGAGAAGTACTAAAAATAAAAAAATGCATTCAAATCAAATTCAGTAAACATCTGAAAACAATGTTAGCGACCTGCTTAGGGCACAGGCTCTGCAGCAATAGGAATTTTTTAAATTATTATTATAAACAGTTTCATATATAGCACAGCAAATTCTGCTGCGCTTTACAATTAGAAAATGTTTCCAAATACGAAGTGCTTATTTACCAAATGCTTCCATAACTGGATTAGAATATAGAACTCTACTCTCTATTCGCTCCACTGTTAAGTCAGAACTTTCCGAGCAGCTGGTTGCAGCAACTGTCGCATAAAAATTCATTAAACATCGAGATGTCCATGTCTAAAAAAGAAGAAAATAAAAATCCGAACAATGCAGATCCTTTTTTGTATATTATTTTAAAAACCCCACAAGACTCAATAAGGGTAAAAAAAGGATTTTGGTTAACTACCGGTAAGTCCTTTTCTCGTAGTCCGTAGAGGATGCTGGGGTCCATATTAGTACCATGGGTTATAGACGGGTCCGCCATGAGCCATTGGCACTTTAAGAGTTTAATAGTGTGGGCTGGCTCCTCCCTCTATGCCCCTCCTACCAGACTCAGTATAGAAACTGTGCCCGAGGAGACGACATTCTTCGAGAGAAGGAATTACACAGATAGGGGCGAGATTCATACCAGCTCACACAACAAGCAAATCCGGCCAACATGACGGAAAAACTCAGCAACAGCTGAAACAGTAAACACAGAACTTACCTAGGAACCAGGCAGTACTGAACTATAAAACCAAAACAGGAAAATGCAGCACTGGGCGGGCACCCAGCATCCTCTACGGACTACGAGAAAAGGATTAACCAGTAGGTAACCAAAATCCTATTTTTTCTAATGTCCTAGAAGATGCTGGGGTCCATATTAGTACCATGGGTATGTACCAAACCTCCCAGTACGGGAGGAAGAGCGCGAGGCTCCTGCAACACTGCTTGACCAAACTTGAAGTTTTCAGAGGCCAAAGTATCGAACTTGTAAAACTTGGCAAACGTGTTCGACCCGTGGAATAAGCACTTTTTCTATGACGAGCCGTCCTCTTCACGTAAATCTTCAAAGTCCTCACTACATCCAAGGCCTTTGAAGTAATTGAGGAGTCAGTAGCCACTGGCACCACAATAGGTTGGTTGATATGAAAAGCCGATACAACCTTAGGCAAGAACTGTGGACGAGTCCTAAGTTCCGCCCTGTCTTCATGGAAAATCAAATAGGGGATTTTACAAGACAAAGCTCCCAATTCCGACACGCGCCAAGCAGAAGCCGAGGCCAACAAGGTGACCGCCTTCCACGTGAGAAACTTCAGATCAGCCTCCTGTAGAGGCTCAAACCAAGCAGATTGCAGGAACTGCAACACCACGGTGCCATATGAGCCACAAAGGGAGGCTGGATGTGCAGAACCCCTTTCAGAAAGGTCTGAACCTCAGGAAGAACAGTCAATTGTTTTTGGAAGAGGATGGACAAAGCAGAGATCTGGACCTTGATGGAGCCCAATCTCAGTGCCATATCCACCACTGCTTGCAGGAAAAGGAGAAAACGTCTAAGTTGAAACTCTACCGCAGGAAACTTCTTGGCCTCACACCAAGAAACATATTTCTTTCAAATGCGATGGTAATGTTTAGATGTTATCCCTTTCCTAGCCTGTATCAGGGTAGGAATGACCTCCCTCGAAATACCTTTCCGAGCTAAGATCTGGAGTTCAACCGCCATGCTGTCAAACGTAGCCGCGGTAAGTCTTGATAAGCAAACGGCCCCTGCAGGAGCAGATCCTCCCGAAAGAGGCAAAGGCCGTGGATATTCCAGCAGAAGATCCGCGTACCAAGCCCTCCTTGGCCAGTCCGGAGCAATGAGGTTTGACAGAACCTTTGTTCTTCTCACGAGTTGAAGAACCTTTGGTATCAGAGGAAGTGGAGGGAACACATATACGGACTTGAACACCCACGGCGTTACCAGTGCATCCACCGCCACTGCCTGTGGGTCTCTTGACCTGGAACAGTACCTCCGTAACTTCTTGTTGAGGCGGGAGGCCATCATGTCTATGTGAGGAACCCCCCACCAACCGGTTACCTCCTCGAACACCTCCAGATGGAGGCCCAACTCCCCTGGATGGAGATTGTGTCTGCTGAGGAAGTCTGCTTCCCAGCTGTCTACGCCCGGAATGAAGATTGCCGACATCGCAACTGCGTGCCTTTCTGCCCAGACGAGGATTTTTGACACCTCAGACATGGCAGCCATACCCTTCGTTCCGCCTTGTCGGTTTATGTAGGCCACTGTGGTCACGTTGTCCAATTGCACCTGAACAGCCCGATCCTGTAGAAGGTGTGCCGCTTGCAGAAGGGCGTTGTACACGGCCCTGAGTTCCAGGATGTTTATTGGTAGAAGTGATTTATGATCCGACCATTGTCCCTGAAAGGTTTCCCCCAGAGCGACTGCTCCCCAACCTCTTAGACTTGCATCTGTGGTTAAAAAGATCCAGTCTTAAATTATGAACCTTCGCCCCTCCAGAAGGTGCGGAAGTTGTAGCCACCAGAGGAGTGAAATCCTGGCTTTCGGAGAAAGGCGTATCCTCTTGTGCATGTGTAGGTGAGAGCCCGACCACGGGTCCAAGAGGTCTGGCTGAAAAGGTCGAGCAAGAAACCTGCCGTACTGCAGAGCCTCATAGGCAGCAACCATCTTCCTCAGAAGGCGTATATGCATTGATGAACCGATACCCGGGTAGGCTTTAGGACATCCCGGACCATTGTTTGAATCACTAGCGCTTTCTTCACCGGGAGAAATACCCTCTGCACTTCCGTGTCGAGGATCATTCCCAGGAAAGACAGCCGCCTTGTCGGCTCCAGATGAGACTTTGGAAGGTTCAGGATCCAACCGTGCTTCCTGAGCAGCTGTGTCGTGAGCGCGATGGACCGCAACAACCTCTCCCTCGACGATGCCTTGATCAGGAGATCGTCCAGATATGGAATTATGTTCACCCCCTGTTTGCAGAGGAGAACCATCATCTCCGCCATCACCTTGGAGAAGATCCTTGGTGCTGTGGATAGGCCAAACGGCAGCGCCTGGAACTGATAGTGATCGTCCAACAGTGCAAACCTGAGATATGCTTGATGCGGCGACCAAATGGGAATGTGGAGGTAAGCATCCTTGATGTCCAGAGACACCAGGAACTCCCCCTCCGTCAGTCCTGAGATGACAGCTCTCACAGATTCCATTTTGAATTTGAATTCCCTGAGATAAGGGTTCAAGGAGTTTAAGTTTAGAATAGGCCGTACCGATCCATCCTGTTTTGGTACCACAAAAAGGTTCGAATAATAACCCTTGTTCCACTGTTGAAGTGGAACTGGAACAATGACCTCTGACACCACCAATTTTCTGATGGCCTCCAGAAGAATTGTCCTGTCTGCCAGCAGAGCTGGCAAGCCTGACTTGAAGAAACGGTGAGGCGGGGGATCTTGAAACGCCAGTCTGTACCCTCTGGACACTATATCCAGGACCCAGGGGTCCAGACCCGACGACACCCAGACTTGGCTGAACTGCCGGAGTCTTGCCCCACCTGACCCTCCTCCAGGCCTAGCTGTCCACCGTCATGTGGAGGACTTAGGGGTATCAGAAGCGGGCTACTGGGTCTGGGAACCTGCGGGAGCAGGTTTCGTTCCTTTGGCACGACCACCTCAGAAGAAGGTGTTCGAAGGCTTGTTTTTTCTAGGCCTCGCGGGCCGAAAGGACTGTGACGTGGCTGATGAAAAAGGCTTCTTCTTAGCCAGTGCAGCTGAGGGGAGAAAAGGAGACTTACCGTAGCTGTGGCTATCCATGCATCCAGCGCCTCCCCAAAGAGAGCCTGACCTTTATATGGTAGGCCCTCCACACTCTTCCTGTAGACCAGTGGTGCAGCCAGAGACCCCTACGAGCCGAGACGGACATGGAGGAGATCGCCGCAGCCATGGAACCCAGGTCCTTTATGGAATCCACCAGGAACCCTGCAGAATCTTGAATAATAAATCAAAGTCACCTTTATCCAGCGTAGTTGATTCCTCCTGCAGAGTGATTGACCACCTGGCAATAGCTTTAGCAATCCAAGCACAGGCTATAGTAGGCCGCAATATAGCCCCTGAAGCCATGTAAATGGATTTCAGTGTAGCATCCACCTTGCGATCTGCCGGGTCCTTTAACGCGGTAGATGCCGGGACCGGTAATACCACCTGTTTGGACAGCCTGGAGACAGAGGCGTCGACTATCGGTGGGGACTCCCATTTCTTTCTATCTTCCTCAGGCAAGGGAAAAGCAACCAAGACTCTCTTGGGGATCTGGAATTTCTTTTCCGGAGATTCCCAGGCTTTTTCAAAGATAGTATTCAATTCTTTGGACGCCGGGAAGGTGAGGGGGGTCTTCTTATTATCTGTAAAGAAGGCCTTCTCCACCTGCTCCAGGGCTGTGTCCGAAATGTGTAAAACATCCCTAACAGCCTCAATCATCAACTGCACCCCCATTGCAACATATCCCCGTCTGCAGCGTCAGTCAGTGTCCGTGTCATCCTGCATAATTGCAGTGCACGTTTATGAGAATGTACCACAGGGGACCCCGAGGAGGCAGTATCAGAACAAACAACCATAGAGTATTGGATGACCTGAGAAATAGTCCCCCTCAGAAAGACTAACCATTCTGGCTCTCTAGCTAGTAACTGTGCTAAAACAGTACAATCCTGATTACAAGGTATGGAGTCTTCCTGGGCAGACAAATCCTCTGCAGCATATGAAACAGTGTCCCTAGACATGTTATACATACACACCAAACACCCCTCAAACACACAGGGTACTGGGTAGACAAAGCTTCCCCCCCAAGCATGGCAGAGAGACACAGAGATTGGAGCCAACCCACACACAGCGCTATTAAAGTACAGGGAAACCCTAAACCTGCGCTGACTGTGTCCCTTAATTGGTGACACAGTCTTTACACAGCCTCCCCTCCCTTCTACAACCCCCTGGTACCGTACAGATAGCTGGAGTCGCTCTGGAGGGACCTGTGCATCCACAGGCAGTGAGCTGCAGGCAGGAAAATGGTGCTGAACACTGCTGGGTCCGCTCTGAGGAGAAGCTCCCCCCCCCCCCCCCCTCAATGGCGCTGTCTTCCCGCTCTTTGAACAATATACTGGCCGGAGGATTTTGTGCTAACCTTGATCCACAGACCCCGACAGACTTGTTTTCGTCACTGTAGGGTCCGGAGCTGGCTCATGGCGCCCCTCACAGCACTGCACCGCAGTACCGCTGAGCCTTCCAGGAACGCGGTTAATACCGCGCTCCTACCCTTTAGCCTCCCTCTTCACACTGACCCCCCGCTTGTAAGGGGGACAGTGACTCACTCGCCACACTTCAGCTCCCTGAGGGGGTGGCGGCTAGCTGCCGGGGTGTGCGTTCCCCTGTGACGGGGCACGATCTGACCCCTCTGGAGCTCAATGTCCAGTCAGCAGAGGCAGTGGCTCAAGACCCCGCAGGGGGGACACTGCTCCCCCCCTCAGTCCCTCGATGCAGGGAGGCTGTCGCCAGCAGTCTCCCTGTAAAATAACAAACTGTAAAAAAACTTTTTCTAAGAGAACTCTGTAGATCTCCCCTAGCTGTGACCGCCTCCTCCCGGCACATTTTCTAAACTGAGTCTGGTAGGAGGGGCATAGAGGGAGGAGCCAGCCCACACTATTAAACTCTTAAAGTGCCAATGGCTCCTGGTGGACCCGTCTATACCCCATGGTACTAATATGGACCCCAGCATCCTCTATGATGTTCGAGAAAAGAGTAGAGTTTTCTGTAGAGCAAGATTCAAATTGCCTTGACAGAGGCATGGAACAGTATCTGATTCACCTAAGCAAGGGTCTCTCAATTAGTACAACAGTTTGACATTTCCATGAGCAGGAAGATTACCATTAGCTCACAGCACAGAGCAACACAGCAGGAGTCTCTAGCAGTTTGAAACATTTTTAATAAATGTAATAAGGCTGTAGAAAGCGCAACGGAATATGCCAGAACTATTTAAGTAAATAATAATCAAGCAATGGGCAAGGTGCTTTTATGTGTTGCTGAATTATGAAATAGTGATCCTGGGCCAGATGTATCAAGCCTTGGAGAGTGATAAATTGCACAGTGATAAAGTACCAGCCAATCAGCTTCTGTAATTTTTCAAACACAGCCTATAACATGGCAGTTAGGAGCAGATTGGCTCAAGTTATCACTCGCCGAGGTTTGATACATCTCGGCCAATGGGCCTAATTGTGAGTTGATCGCAGCAGCAAACTTGTTGGCAGTTGGGAAAAACCATGGCCCTCATTCCGAGTTGTTCGCTCGGTAAAATTCTTCGCATCACAGCGATTTTCCGCTTAATGCGCATGCGCAATGTCCGCACTGCGACTGCGCCAAGTAAATTTGCTATGCAGTTAGGAATTTTACTCACGGCTTTTTCATCGTTCTGGCGATCGTAATGTGATTGACAGGAAATGGGTGTTACTGGGCGGAAACAGGCCGTTTTATGGGCGTGTGGGAAAAAACGCTACCGTTTCCGGAAAAAACGCAGGAGTGGCTGGAGAAACGGGGGAGTGTCTGGGCGAACGCTGGGTGTGTTTGTGACGTCAAACCAGGAACGACAAGCACTGAACTGATCGCAGATGCCGAGTAAGTCTGGAGCTACTCAGAAACTGCTACGAGGTGTGTAATCGCAATATTGCGAATACATCGGTCGCAATTTTAAGATGCTAAGATTCACTCCCAGTAGGCGGCGGCTTAGCATGAGCAAATCTGCTAAAATCCGCTTGCGAGGGAACAACTCGGAATGACCTCCCATGTCCACTGCAGGAGGGGCAGATATAACATGTGCAGAGAGAGTTAGATTTGGGTGTGGTGTGTTCGAACTGAAATCTAAATTGCAGTGTAAAAATAAAGCAACCAATATTTACCCTGCACAAAAACAAAATAACCCACCCAAATCTAACTCTCTCTGCAAATGTTATATCTGCCCCCCTGCAGTGCACATGGGGGGGTAATTCCAAGTTGATCGCAGTAGGATTTTTGTTAGCAATTGGGCAAAACCATGTGCACTGCAGGGGAGGCAGATATAACATGTGCAGAGAGAGTTAGATTTGGGTGGGGTGTGTTCAATCTGCAATCTAATTTGCAGTGTAAAAATAAAGCAGCCAGTATTTACCCTGCACAGAAATAAAATAACCCACCCAAATCTAACTCTTTCTGCACATGTTATATCTGCCTCCCCTGCAGTGCACATGGTTTTGCCCAATTGCTATCAAAAATCCTGCTGCGTTCAACTTGGAATTACCCCAATGGTTTTGCCCAATTGCTAACAAACTTGATGCTGCGATCAACTCAGAATTACCCCCAATATCTTAAGTTGTCTAAAACAAAGTGTGCAAATATAGTGATTAGCATTTTTTGAAAAATAGTCACAGATATAGCTAATAGTAATTTGATTAAATATTTGGGTAATGTAAAAGTAAATACTGAAAATGTCATAGCGTAAATGAGAAATAGGTTTAATACACAAACAGGACATATGGAAACGTGTAGCCGCCAAACCAGTTATTTCTGAATTGTTGCCCATAACAAATAAAACAATGAATATGTGTGCACTTTGCTTGTTTTGCTACATGTTAAAAGACTCTCCATGTTAAATTAAAATAGTTATTCTGTTTTATTAATAGTTTGGAGATGCGTTCTATCGATTTATATTGATGAAACATGAGTTCTGCCATCTCTAAATGCAAACTGAACTATACAAAGAATATAGATTAGAGTAAACAATAAACCATCATTTTCTGCAAAGTAAAAAGAAATCAGTTATATTACCTTCCCAGCACCACTCTCCCCACTGACAATTGTAGACTGATTTACTGGATTAATCTGATTTTGTAGGTTCCGGTAGGCTTGTTCTGCCACAGTGAAGATGTGTGGTGCACAGCTCTGAAAGCAAAAGTAAAACAAAAAATAAATTAAGTCTCCAGTCATTGAAAACTGTAACAGGACGGCCAAACTATACCTCTTTCATAGAGATACGTTCAATTTGCCGGCTGTCTGGATCCCGGCGGTCAGAATACCGACGCCAGAATCCTGATAGCCTTCAATGGCGCTAGCCAGAATCCCACCAAAAAAGGAATATTCCCACTCGTGGATGTCCACAATGCCTGTAGAGTGCGAAGAGATCCTGTGGCGAGCGCAGCGAGCCACCGAACCCGCAAGGGGACTATTTGCGCTCGCCACCGAGCCGGCATTCTGGTGGGCGGGATGCCGCTGTCAGGATATGGACAGCCGGCTTCCTGCCCAACGGTAAATCAAACTGAATCCCTTTCATATATCCCTATACCAGGCCTGCTGGGCCCTTTTAAAACATACTATGTACATCTCTAGGTTTACAGCATGCACTTAAAACTAATCAACAGGAATACTAAATATATAATAAGATTTTACTCACCGGTAAATCTATTTCTCGTAGTCCGTAGTGGATGCTGGGAACTCCGTAAGGACCATGGGGAATAGCGGCTCCGCAGGAGACTGGGCACAACTAAAGAAAGCTTTAGGACTACCTGGTGTGCATTGGCTCCTCCCACTATGACCCTCCGCCAGACCTCAGTTAGGATACTGTGCCCGGAAGAGCGGACACAACAAGGAAGGATTTTGAATCCCGGGTAAGACTCATACCAGCCACACCAATCACACCGTATAACTCGTGATACTATACCCAGTTAACAGTATGAAATATAACTGAGCCTCTCAACAGATGGCTCATAACAATAACCCTTTAGTTAGGCAATAACTACATACAAGTATTGCAGACAATCCGCACTTGGGACGGGCGCCCAGCATCCACAACGGACTACGAGAAATAGATTTACCGGTGAGTAAAATCTTATTTTCTCTGACGTCCTAGTGGATGCTGGGAACTCCGTAAGGACCATGGGGATTATACCAAAGCTCCCAAACGGCGGGAGAGTGCGGATGACTCTGCAGCACCGAATGAGCGAACTCTAGGTCCTCCTCAGCCAGGGTATCAAACTTGTAGAATTTAGCAAATGTGTTTGACCCCGACCAAGTAGCTGCTCGGCAAAGTTGTAAAGCCGAGACCCCTCGGGCAGCCGCCCAAGAAGAGCCCATCTTCCTCGTGGAATGGGCTTTTACAGATTTAGGATGCGGCAGTCCAGCCGCAGAATGTGCAAGTTGAATCGTGCTACAGATCCAGCGAGCAATAGTCTGCTTTGAAGCAGGCGCACCCAACTTGTTGGGCGCATGCAGGATAAATAGCGAGTCAGTCTTTCTGACTCCGGCTGTCCCGGAAACATAGATTTTTAGGGCCCGGACTACATCCAGCAACTTGGAGTCCTCCAAGTCACGAGTAGCCGCAGGCACCACAATAGGCTGGTTCAAATGAAACGCTGAAACCACCTTTGGGAGAAATTGGGGACGAGTCCTCAATTCCGCCCTATACATATGGAAAATCAGATAAGGGCTTTTACAAGACAAAGCCGCCAATTCTGACACACGCCTGGCCAAAGCAAAGGCCAACAGCATGACCACTTTCCACGTGAGATATTTTAGTTCCACGGTTTTAAGTGGTTCAAACCAATGCGACATTAGGAAATCCAACACCACGTTGAGATCCCAAGGTGCCACTGGGGGCACAAAAGGGGGCTGAATATGCAGCACTCCCTTAACAAATGTCTGAACTTCAGGTAGTGAAGCCAGTTCTTTTTGGAAGAAAATCGATAGGGCCGAAATCTGGACCTTAATGGAACCCAATTTTAGGCCCATAGTCACGCCTGACTGTAGGAAGTGCAGAAATCGACATAGCTGAAATTCCTCCGTTGGGGCCTTCCTGGCCTCACACCACGCAACATATTTCCGCCATATGCGGTGATAATGGTTTGCGGTCACTTCTTTCCTAGCTTTAATAAGCGTAGGGATAACTTACTCCGGAATGCCCTTTTCCTTCAGGATCCGGCGTTCAACCGCCATGCCGTCAAACGCAGACGCGGTAAGTCTTGGAACAGACAGGGCCCCTGCTGCAGCAGGTCCTGTCTGAGCGGCAGAGGCCATGGGTCCTCTGAGATCATGTCTTGAAGTTCTGGGTACCAAGCTCTTCTTGGCCAATCCGGAACAATGAGTATAGTTCTTACTCCTCTCCTTCTTATTAGTCTCAGTACCTTGGGTATGAGAGGCAGAGGAGGGAACACATACACCGACTGGTACACCGACGGTGTTACCAGAGCGTCCACAGCTATCGCCTGAGGGTCCCTTGACCTGGCGCAATATCTTTTTAGCTTTTTGTTGAGGCAGGACGCCATCATGTCTACCTGTGGCCTTTCCCACCGGTGTACAATCATTTGGAAGACTTCTGGATGAAGTCCCCACTCTCCCGGGTGGAGGTCGTGTCTGCTGAGAAAGTCTGCTTCCCAGTTGTCCACTCCGGGAATGAACACTGCTGACAGTGCTAACACATGATTTTCCGCCCATCGGAGAATCCTTGTGGCTTCCGCCATTGCCATCCTGCTTCTTGTGCCGCCCTGTCGGTTTACATGGGCGACCGCCGTGATGTTGTCTGACTGGATCAGCACCGGCTGGTGTTGAAGCAGGGGTCTTGCCTGACTTAGGGCATTGTAAATGGCCCTTAGTTCCAGAATATTTATGTGTAGGGAAGTCTCCTGACTTGTCCATAGTCCCTGGAAGTTTCTTCCCTGTGTGACTGCCCCCCAACCTCGAAGGCTGGCATCCGTGGTCACCAGGACCCAGTCCTGTATGCCGAATCTGCGGCCCTCTAGAAGATGAGCACTCTGCAGCCACCACAACAGCGACACCCTGGTCCTTGGAGACAGGGTTATCAGCCGATGCATCTGAAGATGCGATCCGGACCACTTGTCCAACAGAACCCACTGAAAGATCCTTGCATGGAACCTTCCGAATGGAATTGCTTCGTAAGAAGCCACCATCTTTCCCAGGACTCGCGTGCAGTGGTGCACGGACACCTGTTTTGGTTTTAGGCAGTCTCTGACTAGAGATGACAATTCCTTGGCCTTCTCCTCCGGGAGAAATACTTTTTTCTGTTCTGTGTCCAGAACCATCCCCAGGAACAGTAGACGCGTTGTAGGAACCAGCTGCGACTTTGGAATATTCAGGATCCAGCCGTACTGTTGTAGCCCTTCCCGAGCTAGTGCTACACCGATCAACAACTGTTCCCTGGACCTCGCCTTTATAAGGAGATCGTCCAAGTACGGGATAATTAAAACTCCCTTTCTCCGAAGGAGTATCATCATTTCGGCCATTACCTTGGTAAATACCCTCGGTGCCGTGGACAGACCAAACGGCAACGTCTGGAATTGGTAATGACAGTCCTGTACCACAAATCTGAGGTACTCCTGGTGAGGAGGGTAAATGGGGACATGCAGGTAAGCATCCTTGATGTCCAGTGATACCATGGAATCCCCCTCGTCCAGGCTTGCAATCACCGCCCTGAGCGATTCCATCTTGAACTTGAACCTTCTTATATAAAAGTGTTCAAGGATTTTAAATTTAAAATGGGTCTCACCGAACCGTCCGGTTTCGGTACCACAAACATTGTGGAATAGTAACCCCGTCCTTGTTGAAGGAGGGGTACCTTGATTATCACCTGCTGAGAATACAGCTTGTGAATCGCCTCCAGCACTGCCTCCCTGTCCGGGGGAGCTGTCGGCAAGGCAGATTTGAGGAAACGGCGAGGGGGAGACGTCTCGAATTCCAGCTTGTACCCCTGAGATACTACTTGTAGAATCCAGGAATCCACCCGTGAGCGAGCCCACTGGTCGCTGAAGTTCTTGAGACGGGCCCCCACCGTACCTGGCTCCGCCTGTGGAGCCCCAGCGTCATGCGGTGGACTTAGAGGAAGCGGGGGAGGACTTTTGTTCCTGGGAACTGGCTGTATGTTGCAGCTTTTTCCCTCTACCTCTGCCTCTGGGCAGAAAGGACGCGCCTCTACCCCGCTTGCCTTTCTGGGGCCGAAAGGACTGTACCTGATAATACGATGCTTTCTTTGGCTGTGAGGGAACATGGGGTAAAAATGCTGACTTCCCAGCTGTCGCTGTGGAAACGAGGTCCGAGAGACCATCCCCAAACAACTCCTCATCCTTGTAAGGCAATACTTCCATGTGCCTTTTAGAATCTGCATCTCCTGTCCACTGCCGAGTCCACAATCCTCTCCTGGCAGAAATGGACATTGCGTTTATTTTAGATGCCAGCCGGCAAATATCCCTCTGTGCATCTCTCATGTACAAGACAGCGTCTTTAATATGCTCTACGGTTAGCAATATAGTGTCCCTGTCTAGGGTATCAATGTTTTCCGACAGGGAATCTGACCACGCAGCTGCAGCACTGCACATCCATGCTGAAGCAATAGCCGGTCTCAGTATAATACCTGAGTGTGTATATACAGACTTCAGGATAGCCTCCTGCTTTCTATCTGCAGGCTCCTTTAGGGCGGCCGTGTCCGGAGACGGTAGTGCCACCTTTTTTGACAGACGTGTGAGCGCCTTATCCACCCTAGGGGATGTCTCCCAACGTGACCTGTCCTCTGGCGGGAAAGGGTACGCCATTAGTAACTTTTTAGAAATTACCAGTTTCTTATCGGGGGAAGCCCACGCTTCTTCACACACTTCATTTAATTCATCAGATGGGGGGAAAACCACTGGTAGTTTTTTCTCCCCAAACATAATACCCTTTTTTGTGGTACCTGGGGTAATAATAAGAATTTACTCACCGGTAATTCTATTTCTCGTAGTCCGTAGTGGATGCTGGGGACTCCGTAAGGACCATGGGGAATAGACGGGCTCCGCAGGAGACTGGGCACACTATAAGAAAGATTTGGTACTACCTGGTGTGCACTGGCTCCTCCCTCTATGCCCCTCCTCCAGACCTCAGTTAGGATACTGTGCCCGGAAGAGCTGACACAATAAGGAAGGATTTTGAATCCCGGGTAAGACTCATACCAGCCACACCAATCACACCGTATAACTCGTGATATTAAACCCAGTTAACAGTATGAAATACAACTGAGCCTCTCAACAGATGGCTCAACAATAACCCTTTAGTTAGGCAATAACTATATACAAGTATTGCAGACAATCCGCACTTGGGATGGGCGCCCAGCATCCACTACGGACTACGAGAAATAGAATTACCGGTGAGTAAATTCTTATTTTCTCTGACGTCCTAGTGGATGCTGGGGACTCCGTGAGGACCATGGGGATTATACCAAAGCTCCCAAACGGGCGGGAGAGTGCGGATGACTCTGCAGCACCGAATGAGAGAACTCAAGGTCCTCCTCAGCCAGGGTATCAAATTTGTAGAATTTAGCAAACGTGTTTGCCCCTGACCAAGTTGCAGCTCGGCAAATTTGTAAAGCCGAGACCCCTCGGGCAGCCGCCCAAGATGAGCCCACCTTCCTCGTGGAATGGGCTTTCACTGATTTAGGATGCGGCAATCCAGCCGCAGAATGCGCCAGCTGAATTGTGCTACAGATCCAGCGAGCAATAGTCTGCTTTGAAGCAGGAGCACCTATTTTGTTGGGTGCATACAGGATAAAAAGCGAGTCAGTTTTCCTGACTCCAGCCGTCCTGGAAACATAAATTTTCAAGGCCCTGACTACGTCCAGTAACTTGGAATCCTCCAAGTCCCTAGTAGCCGCAGGCACCACAATAGGTTGGTTCAAGTGAAAAGCTGATACCACCTTAGGGAGAAACTGGGGACGAGTCCTCAATTCTGCCCTATCCATATGGAAAATCAGATAAGGGCTTTTACATGACAAAGCCGCCAATTCTGACACACGCCTGGCCGAAGCCAAGGCCAATAACATGACCACTTTCCACGTGAGATATTTCAGATCCACGGTTTTAAGTGGTTCAAACCAATGTGATTTTAGGAAACTCAACACCACATTGAGATCCCAAGGTGCCACAGGAGGCACAAAAGGGGGCTGAATATGAAGCACTCCCTTTACAAAAGTCTGAACTTCAGGCAGTGAAGCCAGTTCTTTCTGGAAGAAAATCGACAGAGCCGAAATCTGGACCTTAATGGAACCCAATTTTAGGCCCATAGTCACCCCTGACTGTAGGAAGTGCAGAAAACGACCCAGCTGAAATTCCTCTGTAGGGGCCTTCCTGGCCTCACACCACGCAACATATTTTCGCCAAATGCGGTGATAATGGTTTGCGGTTACTTCTTTCCTGGCTTTTATCAGCGTAGGAATGACTTCCTCCGGAATGCCCTTTTCCTTTAGGATCCGGAATTCAACCGCCATGCCGTCAAACGCAGCCGCGGTAAGTCTTGGAACAGACAGGGCCCCTGCTGTAGCAGATCCTGTCTGAGCGGTAGAGGCCATGGGTCCTCTGATAACATTTCTTGAAGTTCCGGGTACCAAGCTCTTCTTGGCCAATCCGGAACCACGAGTATCGTTCTTACTCCTCGCCTTCTTATTATTCTCAGTACCTTTGGTATGAGGGGCAGAGGAGGGAACACATAAACCGACTGGTACACCCACGGTGTCACTAGAGCGTCCACAGCTATCGACTGAGGGTCCCTTGACCTGGCGCAATATCTCTTTAGCTTCTTGTTGAGGCGGGACGCCATCATGTCCACCTGTGGCCTTTCCCAACGGTTTACCAACAGTAGGAAGACTTCTGGATGAAGTCCCCACTCTCCCGGGTGTAGGTCGTGTCTGCTGAGGAAGTCTGCTTCCCAGTTGTCCACTCCCGGAATGAACACTGCTGACAGTGCTAATACGTGATTTTCCGCCCATCGGAGAATCCTTGTGGCTTCTGCCATGGCCACCCTGCTTCTTGTGCCTCCCTGTCGGTTTACATGGGCGACTGCTGTGATGTTGTCTGATTGGATCAGAACCGGCTGGTTTTGAAGCAGGGGCCTTGCCTGACTTAGGGCATTGTAAATGGCCCTCAGTTCAAGAATGTTTATGTGTAGGGACGACTCCTGACTTGACCAAAGTCCCTGGAAATTTCTTCCCTGTGTGACTGCGCCTCAGCCCCGAAGCCTGGCATCCGTGGTCACCAGGACCCAGTCCTGTATGCCGAATCTGCGGCCCTCTAGAAGATGAGCACTTTGCAGCCACCACAGTAGAGACACCCTGGTCCTTGGAGACAGGGTTATCAGTTGATGCATCTGAAGATGCGATCCCGACCACTTGTCCAAGAGGTCCCACTGGAAGGTCCTTGCATAGAACCTGCCGAATGGAATTGCTTCGTACGAAGCCACCATTTTTCCCAGGACTCGTGTGCAGTGATGCACCGATACCCGTTTTGGTTTTAGGAGGTCTCTGACTAGAGATGACAGCTCCTTGGCTTTCTCCTGCGGGAGAAACACTTTTTTCTGTTCTGTGTCCAGAATCAATCCCAAGAAACAGTAAGCGTGTGGAAGGAACCAGTTGTGACTTTGGAATGTTTAGAATCCAGCCATGCTGTTGTAGCACTTCCCGAGATAGTGCTACTCCGACCAGTAACTGCTCCCTGGACCTCGCCTTTATTAGGAGATCGTCCAAGTACGGGATAATTAAAACTCCCTTTTTTCGAAGGAGTATCATCATTTCTGCCATTACCTTGGTAAACACCCTCGGTGCCGTGGACAGTCCAAACGGTATTGTCTGGAATTGGTAATGGCAATCCTGTACCACAAATCTGAGGTACTCCTGGTGAGGAAGGTAAATTGGGACATGCAGGTAAGCATCCTTGATGTCCAGGGATACCATGTAATCCCCCTCGTCCAGGCTTGCAATAACCGCCCTGAGCGATTCCATCTTGAACTTGAATCTTTTTATGTATGTGTTCAAGGATTTCAAATTTAAAATGGGTCTCACCGAACCGTCCGGTTTCGGTACCACAAACAGTGTGGAATAGTAACCCCGTCCTTGTTGAAGTAGGGGTACTTTGACTATCACCTGCTGGGAATACAGCTTGTGAATTGCCTCTAGTACAGCCTCCCTGCCCGAGGGAGTTGTCGGTAAGGCCGATTTGAGGAAACGGCGGGGGGGAGGCGCCTCGAATTCCAGCTTGTACCCCTGAGATACTACTTGGAAGGATCCAGGGATCCACCCGTGAGCGAACCCACTGATCGCTGACATTTTTTAGGCGGCCCCCCACCGTACCTGGCTCCGCCTGTGGAGCCCCACCGTCATGCGGCGGATCTGGAAGAAGCGGGGGAGGACTTTTGTTCCTGGGAACCTGCTGCGTGGTGCAGCTTTTTTCCCCTTCCTCTGCCTCTAGACAGAAAGGACCCGCCTTTTCCCCGCCTGTTTTTCTGGGGTCGAAAGGACTGTACCTGATAATACGGCGCTTTCTTAGGCTGTGAGGGGACATGGGGCAAAAATGCTGACTTCCCAGCTGTTGCTGTGGAAACAAGGTCTGAGAGACCATCCCCGAATAACTCCTCACCCTTATAAGGCAAAACTTCCATGTGCCTTTTAGAATCTGCATCCCCTGTCCACTGCCGAGTCCATAAGCCTCTCCTAGCAGAAATGGACAATGCACTTATTCTAGATGCCAGCCGGCAGATCTCCCTCTGTGCATCTCTCATGTACAAGACTGAGGCTTTTATATGCTCTACGGTTAGCAATATAGTGTCCCTGTCCAGGGTGTCAATATTTTCTGACAGGGAATCTGACCAAGCAGCAGCAGCACTGCACATCCACGCTGAAGCAATAGCTGGTCTCAGTATAACACCAGTGTGTGTATATATAGACTTTAGGATAGCCTCCTGCTTTCTATCAGCAGGTTCCTTTAGGGCGGCCGTATCCGGAGACGGTAGTGCTACCTTTTTAGACAAACGTGTGAGCGCTTTATCCACCCTAGGGGGAGTTTCCCAACGTGACCTATCCTCTGGCGAGAAAGGGAACGCCATTAGTAATTTTTTTGAAATCACCAATTTTTTATCAGGGAAAGCCCACGCTTCTTCACACACTTCATTTAATTCTTCAGATGGGGGAAAAACTATTGGTAGTTTTTTCTCCCCAAACATAATACCCTTTTTTGAGGTACCTGGGTTTATATCAGAAAGGTGTAAAACCTCTTTCATTGCCTCAATCATGCAACGAATGGCCCTAGTGGACATTAAATTTGACTCATCGTCGTCGACACTGGTATCAGTATCCGTGTCGACATCTGTGTCTGCCATCTGAGGTAGTGGGCGTTTTAGAGCCCCTGATGGCCTTTGAATTGCCTGGGCAGGCACGAGCTGAGAAGCCGGCTGTCCCGCATTTGGCATGTCGTCAAATTTTTTATGTAAGGAGTCGACACTTGCACGTAATTCCTTCCGTAAGTCCATCCACTCAGGTGTCTGCCCCGCAGGGTGTGACATCACATTTATAGGCATCTGCTCCGCCTCCACATAAGTCTCCTCATCAAACATGTCGACACAGCCGTACCGACACACCGCACACACACAGGGAATGCTCTTAAAGGAGACAGGACCCCACAAAAGCCCTTTGGGGAGACAGAGAGAGTATGCCAGCACACACCAGAGCGCTATATAATGCAGGGACTAACTGAATTATGTCCCCTATAGCTGCTATAATATTTACTGCGCCTCAAATTTGTGCCCCCCCTCTCTTTTTTACCCTTTTCTGTAGTGTAGACTGCAGGGGAGAGTCAGGGAGCTTCCTTCCAGCGGAACTGTGAGGGAGAAATGGCGCCAGTGTGCTGAGGGAGATGGCTCCGCCCCTTTTTCGGCGGACTTTTCTCCCGCTTTTTTCTGTATTCTGGCAGGGGTAATTACCACATATATAGCCTCTGGGGCTATATATTGTGGTTATTTTGCCAGCCAAGGTGATTTTATTGCTGCTCAGGGCACCCCCCCCCCCCAGCGCCCTGCACCCTCAGTGACCGGAGTGTGAAGTGTGTATGAGGAGCAATGGCGCACAGCTGCAGTGCTGTGCGCTACCTTGGTGAAGACTGAAGTCTTCTGCCACCGATTTTCCGGACCATCTTCTTGCTTCTGGCTCTGTAAGGGGGACGGCGGCGCGGCTCCGGGAACGAACACCAAGGACGGGTCCTGCGGTCGATCCCTCTGGAGCTAATGGTGTCCAGTAGCCTAAGAAGCCCAAGCTAGCTGCAAGCAGGTAGGTTCGCTTCTTCTCCCCTTAGTCCCTCGTTGCAGTGAGCCTGTTGCCAGCAGGTCTCACTGTAAAATAAAAAACCTAATATATACTTTCTTTCTAGGAGCTCAGGAGAGCCCCTAGTGTGCATCCAGCTCGGCCGGGCACAGAAATCTAACTGAGGTCTGGAGGAGGGGCATAGAGGGAGGAGCCAGTGCACACCAGGTAGTACCAAATCTTTCTTATAGTGTGCCCAGTCTCCTGCGGAGCCCGTCTATTCCCCATGGTCCTTACGGAGTCCCCAGCATCCACTAGGACGTCAGAGAAATCAGAAATATGCAACACATTTTTCATTGCCGTAATCATGTAACGGGTGGCTCTATTGGAATGTACACTAGTCTCATCATCGTCGACACTGGAGTCAGTATCCGTGTCGACATCTGTGTCTGCCATCTGAGGTAGCGGGCGTTTTAGAGCCCCTGATGGCTTTAGAGACGTCTGGGCAGGCACAGGCTGAGAAGCCGGCTGTCCCACATCTGCTATGTCATCAAACCTTTTATGTAAGGAGTCGACACTGTCGCGTAATTCCTTCCACATAACCATCCACTCAGGTGTCGACCCCGCAGGGGGTGACATCACATTTATCGGCACCTGCTCCGCCTCCACATAAGCCTCCTCATCAAACATGTCGACACAGCCGTACCGACACACCGCACACATACAGGGAATGCTCTGACTGAAGACAGGACCCCACAAAGCCCTTTGGGGAGACAGAGAGAGAGTATGCCAGCACACACCAACAGCGCTATATAACACAGGGATTAACACTATAACTGAGTGATTTTTCACAATAGCTGCTTGTATACACAATATTGCGCCTAAATGTAGTGCCCCCCCTCTCTTTTTTACCCTTTTGTAGTCTGGAAACTGCAGGGGAGAGCCTGGGAGCGATCCTTCCAGCGGAGCTGTGAGGGAAAATGGCGCCAGTGTGCTGAGGGAGATAGCCCCGCCCCTTTTTCGGCGGACTTCTCCCGCTTTTTTCTCTGTATATCTGGCAGGGGTATTTTACACATATATAGTCTCTATGACTATATTATGTGTTATTTGCCAGCCAAGGTACTCAATATTGCAGCCCAGGGCGCCCTCCCCCAGCGCCCTGCACCCATCAGTGACCGGAGTGTGAGGTGTGCATGGGAAGCAATGGTGCACAGCTGCAGTGCTGTGCGCTACCTTGATGAAGACCGAAGTCTTCTGCCGCCGATTTCCAGGACCCTCTTCTTGCTTCTGGCTCTGTAAGTGGGACGGCGGCGCGGCTCCGGGACCGGTCGACCGAGGCTGGGCCTGTGTTCGATCCCTCTGGAGGTAATGGTGTCCAGTAGCCTAGAAGCCCAAGCTAGCTGCAAGCAGGTAGGTTCGCTTCTCTCGTAGCAGTGAGTCTGTTGCCAGCAGATCTCACTGAAAATAGAAAACCTAAAATAAACTTTCTTTTTCTAAGAGCTCAGGAGAGCCCCTAGTGTGCATCCAGCTCAGCCGGGCACAAAATTCTAACTGAGGTCTGGAGGAGGGTCATAGAGGGAGGAGCCAGTGCACACCAGGTAGTCCTAAAGCTTTCTTTAGTTGTGCCCAGTCTCCTGCGGAGCCGCTATTCCCCATGGTCCTTACGGAGTTCCCAGCATCCACTAGGACGTCAGAGAAATATAGTTTTACTGAATCTACCGCAAATACTGTACAAGAGCTACCATATTTGTCTGAATATAAATGCAGTTACGTGACTTGTGTAACATACAGTAAGTTCATTATGTAACTGAATGGTATTCAATTTAAATACTGTATATAAAACATTTGATTGAATGATTGAAGTCTGTAAAACTAACTATAGCATTCTGTCAGAATGTAGCTATTTAAAAAGACAGTATACAGATAAGAAGACAGATTTTGGTCAAATATTAAACATAAAATTATGGCTCTCCCAGTATGCTCAATGTCACCTCAATTCTAGTGAATGTGCAATATCCAGTTCATACAGATGTGTCCTCATACATCTTGCCTCAATACGCCATGCACCACGAGATGCCTGGCGTGAGTGAGCTGGCAGATCCTGGGCAACTCTGCTAACTTTGGGCATCTTTATTTGCCAAAATACGTCTTATTCGCATCACTATGTGGATAGGACGCACAAGCAGTTTATACTGATTAAAATGATATGCGGCATGTCTATAGTCTGTGTGGGACTGTGGCTGTATCTGCATATGGAATGCTATATTACAGTGATTTCCAGGAAAACATTGTAACGTAGCACGTCCTATGCAGATACATCTTCAGTCTCACACAGAATATAGGCATGCCACTATAATTTTAATCCGCTGCTTGTTCATCTTATCCACATAGCGATGCGCATAAGACACATTTTTACAGAAAAAGTTGCACATAAAGACGCTCGGCGCTACCGAGTCGTGCCACAGCATGGCGTGACTAGAAGGGCTGTTTAATGTGATTTCAGCAAGGATAAAAGAGACACATCTGTACTGTATATCAAATGACTAATGGAGTTAAAATCTGTAATCTGGAATAAAATAAATCTAATGCCAAGGCTTGTGGCCATGTATACATATGCCTAGGGCTGAATAAATGTTGTTGTTTTTTTGCAGGAAAACTACCTTACCAATAAAATAGTCAATATGATAAGCTTTCAATGTTATTAAAAAGTATAAATACTCCCAGCACCACAAATGTGTTAAACACACTGTAGTGCCCCCAGTTCACATTATGCCATGCAGAAACCCAAGTGCCCTGCTACCTCCCAGCGCTCCACATGCCACAGTGCACCATGCTGGTGATGTAGCTGTGTGTGAGGGCCTTTGGGTCACCCTGTTGTTAATCCTGCACTGCAAATGTTTTCTGTATAGCACTTGTTTCTGATCACATAGGATTTTGCCTACAGTTATACACATCATTAATGCTCAGCAAATTAGAACCGAATATCTATTTGAATGCCCATGAAAGTACCAAGAACATAACACATTACGCTACAGGGTTGTTTTGAGGAAAGATAGTGAATGCATATCAAAGCTCCCCTGAAACAAAGCCAGGAAATGTATTTTTCAATGTCTACAGTATGTGTATATAGCCATTGTCTATCTCACACTAGGAATATATGGCATTGCAGTGTTCGGAAATCAAGAGTAATTTCATCAATGTTTTTACTCATAATCTTGAAAAATGCTGCATTTGCTCTGTGGAGTTCTTATCTGAGAACTTTTCAATAAACTGGCCGCTTGTGGTGGAGATTTTTCTCTATTTTCCAGCATTCTTTCCTGCCTTTAATCACTGACAGACCACTTCGTACGATGGGGATGTCCCAAAGCTCCCAGAACGGGTGGGAACGTGCTGAGATGCCTGCAACAACGTATGTCTAAACTGGGCATCCTCTGCAGCCAGGGTATCAAACCTGTAAACTTGACAAATGTGTTTGACCCTGACCAGGTAGCGGCCCGGCAAGTTGCAAGGCCAACACACCCCGGGCAGCCGCCTAGGAAGAACTTACAGGCCTAGTGAAGTGGGCTTTGAGAGGCTGAGGAATAGGCAAGGCCGCCGAAGCGTGGGACTGTTGTACATGTAAGTCTAATCCAACGGGCAAGGGACTGCTTGAAGCAGGACAACCCTTTTTGACAGCATCATAGAGCACAAAAAGGAATCCGATTTTCTGACAGCAGCAGTCCTCTTTACATAAATTCTCAGGGCTTGTACCACATCCAATGAATCAGGAACTGTGGAAGTGGACGAAGCCGCTGGAACCACAATTGGCTGGTTTAAGTGCAAGGCAGAAACTACCTTTGGCAAGAACTGTTGTCGAGTCCTTATGAAAGACCAGGTAGGTGCTTTAACAGGACAAAGAGCCAAGTTCCAAAACGCGCCTAGTGGATGCCAAGGCTAAGAGCATAACCGTCTTACACGTAAGAAATTTGTCCTCTATCGACATCAGAGGTTCAAACCAAGAGGACTGTAGAAAGGACAAAACCACGTTTAGATCCGAAGGTGTCGTGGGCTGCACAAAATAAGAATTTACTTACCGATAATTCTATTTCTCGTAGTCCGTAGTGGATGCTGGGGACTCCGTAAGGACCATGGGGAATAGCGGCTCCGCAGGAGACTGGGCACATCTAAAGAAAGCTTTAGGACTATCTGGTGTGCACTGGCTCCTCCCCCTATGACCCTCCTCCAAGCCTCAGTTAGGATACTATGCCCGGACGAGCGTACACAATAAGGAAGGATTTTGAATCCCGGGTAAGACTCATACCAGCCACACCAATCACACCGTACAACTTGTGATCTGAACCCAGTTAACAGCATGATAACAGAGGAGCCTCTAGAAAAGATGGCTCACTACAGCAATAACCCGATTTTTTGGTAACAATAACTATGTACCAGTATTGCAGACAATCCGCACTTGGGATGGGCGCCCAGCATCCACTACGGACTACGAGAAATAGAATTATCGGTAAGTAAATTCTTATTTTCTCTAACGTCCTAAGTGGATGCTGGGGACTCCGTAAGGACCATGGGGATTATACCAAAGATCCCAAACGGGCGGGAGAGTGCGGATGACTCTGCAGCACCAATTGAGAGAACTCCAGGTCCTCCTCAGCCAGGGTATCAATTTTGTAGAATTTTACAAACATATTTGCTCCTGACCAAGTAGCTGCTCGGCAAAGTTGTAAAGCCGAGACCCCTCGGGCAGCCGCCCAAGATGAGCCCACCTTCCTTGTGGAGTGGGCATTTACAGATTTTTGGCTGTGGCAGGCCTGCCACAGAATGTGCAAGCTGAATTGTACTACAAATCCAACGAGCAATAGTCTGCTTAGAAGCAGGAGCACCCAGCTTGTTGGGTGCATACAGGATAAACAGCGAGTCAGATTTTCTGACTCCAGCCGTCCTGGAAACATATATTTTCAGGGCCCTGACAACGTCTAGCAACTTGGAGTCCTCCAAGTCCCTAGTAGCCGCAGGCACCACAATAGGTTGGTTCAGGTGAAACACTGAAACCACCTTAGGGAGAAACTGAGGACGAGTCCTCAATTCCGCCCTGTCCGAATGGAAAATCAGATAAGGGCTTTTACAGGATAAAGCCGCCAATTCTGACACGCGCCTGGCCCAGGCCAGGGCCAACAGCATGACCACTTTCCATGTGAGATATTTTAACTCCACAGATTTAAGTGGTTCAAACCAATGTGACTTTTGGAACCCAAAACTACATTGAGATCCCAAAGTGCCACTGGAGGCACAAAAGGAGGCTGTATATGCAGTACCCCTTTTACAAACGTCTGAACTTCAGGGACTGAAGCTAGTTCTTTTTGGAAGAAAATTGACAGGGCCGAAATTTGAACCTTAATGGACCCCAATTTCAGGCCCACAGACACTCCTGTTTGCAGGAAATGTAGGAATCGACACAGTTGAATTTCCTCCGTCGGGCCTTACTGGCCTCGCACCACGCAACATATTTTCGCCATATTCTCTTGAAGTTCCGGTTACCAAGTCCTTCTTGGCCAATCCGGAGCCACGAATATAGTGCTTACTCCTCTCCATCTTATCAATCTCAGTACCTTGGGTATGAGAGGCAGAGGAGGGAACACATACACTGACTGGTACACCCACGGTGTTACCAGAGCGTCTACAGCTATTGCCTGAGGGTCCCTTGACCTGGCGCAATACCTGTCGAGTTTTTCCCAACGGTTTATAATCATGTGGAAGACTTCTGGGTGAAGTCCCCACTCTCCCGGGTGGAGGTCGTGCTGAGGAAGTCTGCTTCCCAGTTGTCCACTCCCGGAATGAATACTGCTGACAGTGCTATCACATGATTTTCCGCCCAGCGAAGAATCCTTGCAGCTTCTGCCATTGCCCTCCTGCTTCTTGTGCCACCCTGTCTGTTTACGTGGGTGACTGCCGTGATGTTGTCCGACTGGATCAACACCGGCTGACCTTGAAGCAGAGGTCTTGCTAAGCTTAGAGCATTGTAAATGGCCCTTAGCTTCAGGATATTTATGTGAAGTGATGTCTCCAGGCTTGACCATAAGCCCTGGATATTCCTTCCCTGTGTGACTGCTCCCCAGCCTCGCAGGCTGGCATCCGTGGTCACCAGGACCCAGTCCTGAATGCCGAATCTGCGGCCCTCTAGAAGATGAGCACTCTGCAACCACCACAGGAGGGACACCCTTGTCCTTGGTGACAGGGTTATCCGCTGATGCATCTGAAGAATAGATGCGACCCGGACCATTTGTCCAGCAGGTCCCACTGGAAAGTTCTTGCGTGGAATCTGCCGAATGGGATTGCTTCGTAGGAAGCCACCATTTTACCCAGAACCCTTGTGCATTGATGCACTGAGACTTGGCTCGGTTTTAGGAGGTTCCTGACTAGCTCGGATAACTCCCTGTCTTTCCCCTCCGGGAGAAACACCTTTTTCTGGACTGTGTCCAGGATCATCCCTAGGAACAGAAGACAAGTCGTCGGAACCAGCTGCGATTTTGGAATATTGAGAATCCAATCGTGCTGCCGCAACACTACCTGAGATAGTGCTACACCGACCTCCAACTGTTCCCTGGATCTTACCCTTATCAGGGAATCGTCCAAGTAAGGGATAACTAAAATTCCCTTCCTTCGAAGGAATATCATCATTTCGGCCATTATCTTGGTAAAGACCCGGGGTGCCGTGGACCATCCATACGGCAGCGTCTGAACTGATAGTGACAGTTCTGTACCATAAACCTGAGGTACCCTTGGTGAGAAGGGTAAATTTTGACATGAAGGTAAGCATCCTTGATGTCCCGAGACATCATGTAGTCCCCTTCTTCCAGGTTCGCAATCACTGCTCTTAGTGACTCAATCTTGAATTTGAACCTCTGTATGTAAGTGTTCAAAGATTTTAGATTTAGAATCGGTCTCACCGAGCCGTCCGGCTTCGGTACCACAACAGTGTGGAATAATACCCCGTTCCCTGTTGCAGGAGGGGTACCTTGATTATCACCTGCTGGGAATACAGCTTGTGAATGGCTTCCAAAACTGTCTCCCTGTCAGAAGGAGACATCGGTAAAGCCGACTTTAGGAAAACGGCGAGGGGGAGACGTCTCGAATTCTAATTTGTACCCCTGAGATATCACCTGAAGGATCCAGGGGTCTACTTGCGAGTGAGCCCACTGCGCGCTGAAATTCACTGAGACGGGCCCCCCACCGTGCCTGATTCTGCTTGTAAAGCCCCAGCGTCATACTGAGGGCTTGGCAGAGGCGGGAGAGGGTTTCTGTTCCTGGGAACTGGCTGATTTCTGCAGCCTTTTTCCTCTCCCTCTGTCACGGGGCAGAAATGAGGAACATTTTGCCCGCTTGTCCACGAAAATACTGCGCCTGATAATACGGCGTCTTCTCATGTTGAGAGGCGACCTGGGGTACAAACGTGGATTTCCCAGCTGTTGCCGTGGCCACCAGGTCTGAAAGACCGACCCCAAATAACTCCTCCCCTTATTAAGGCAATACTTCCAAATGCCGTTTTGAATACGCATCACCTGATAACTGACGGGTCCATAACCCTCTACTGGTAGAAATGGACAACGCACTTAGACTTGATGCCAGTCGGCAAATATTCCGCTGTGTATCACGCATATATAGAAATGCATCTTTTAAATGTTCTATAGGCAAAAATATACTGTCCCTATCTAGGGTATCAATATTTTCAGTCAGGGAATCCGACCACGCCAACCCAGCACTGCACATCCAGGCTGAGGCGATTGCTGGTCGCAGTATAACACCAGTATGTGTGTAAATACCTTTTAGGATACCCTCCTGCTTTCTATCAGCAGGATCCTTAAGGGCGGCCATCTCAGGAGAGGGTAGAGCCCTTACAAGCGAGTGAGCGCTTTATCCACCCTAGGGGGTGTTTCCCAACGCACCCTAACCTCTGGCGGGAAAGGATATAATGCCAATAACATTTTAGAAATTATCAGTTGTTATCGGGGGAAAACCACGCATCATCACACACCTCATTTAATTTCTCAGATTCAGGAAAACTACAGGTAGTTTTTCCTCACCGAACATAATACCCCTTTTTGGTGGTACTCGTATTATCAGAAATGTGTAAAACATTTTTCATTGCCTCAATCATGTAACGTGTGGCCCTACTGGAAGTCACATTTGTCTCTTCACCGTCGACACTGGAGTCAGTATCCGTGTCGGCGTCTATATCTGCCATCTGAGGTAACGGGCGCTTTAGAGCCCCTGACGGCCTATGAGACGTCTGGACAGGCACAAGCTGAGTAGCCGGCTGTCTCATGTCAACCACTGTCTTTTATACAGAGCTGACACTGTCACGTAATTCCTTCCAACAGTTCATCCACTCAGGTGTCGACCCCCTAGGGGGTGACATCACTATTACAGGCAATCTGCTCCGTCTCCACATCATTTTTTTCCTCATACATGTCGACACAAACGTACCGACATACAGCACACACACAGGGAATGCTCTGATAGAGGACAGGACCCCACTAGCCCTTTGGGGAGACAGAGGGAGAGTGTGCCAGCACACACCAAAGCGCTATATATATACAGGGATAACCTTATATAAGTGTTTTTCCCCTTATAGCTGCTGTATTGTTAATACTGCGCCTAATTAGTGCCCCCCTCTCTTTTTTAACCCTTTCTGTAGTGTAGTGACTGCAGGGGAGAGCCAGGGGAGCTTCCCTCCAACGGAGCTGTGAGGGAAAATGGCGCCAGTGTGCTGAGGAGATAGGCTCCGCCCCTTTTTCGCGGACTTTTCTCCTGCTTTTTTATGGATTCTGGCAGGGGTTAAAATTCATCCATATAGCCCTGGGGGCTATATGTGATGTATTTTCGCCAGCCAAGGTGTTTTTATTGCTGCTCAGGGCGCCCCCCCCAGCGCCCTGCACCCTCAGTGACCGAAGTGTGAAGTGTGCTGAGGAGCAATGGCGCACAGCTGCAGTGCTGTGCGCTACCTTGGTGAAGACAGGATGTCTTCTGCCGCCGATTTTCAGGACCTCTTCTGTCTTCTGGCTCTGTAAGGGGGCCGGCGGCACGGCTCTGGGACCCATCCATGGCTGGGCCTGTGATCGTCCCTCTGGAGCTAATGTCCAGTAGCCTAAGAAGCCCAATCCACTCTGCACGCAGGTGAGTTCGCTTCTTCTCCCCTTAGTCCCTCGATGCAGTGAGCCTGTTGCCAGCAGGTCTCACTGAAAATAAATAACCTAAACTAAAACTTTCACTAAGAAGCTCAGGAGAGCCCCTAGTGTGCACCCTTCTCGTTCGGGCACAAAGATATAACTGAGGCTTGGAGGAGGGTCATAGGGGGAGGAGCCAGTGCACACCAGATAGTCCTAAAGCTTTCTTTAGATGTGCCCAGTCTCCTGCGGAGCCGCTATTCCCCATGGTCCTTACGGAGTCCCCAGCATCCACTTAGGACGTTAGAGAAAAGGAGGTTAGATGTGCATGACATTCTGCAGGAATGTCTGTCCGGTAAAACAGACAATTTCTTCTGAAAGAAAATGGACAAGACCAAGATTTGAACCTTTATGGAGCCCAACCTTAGCCCATATCCACACCAGCCTACAAAAAGTGCCCCAGCTTAAAATCCACAGGAGGATAGCTTCGGCCCTCACACCAGGAGACGTATCGTTTCCATTTATGGTGGTAATGCTTTGATGTGACCGCCTTCCTTGCTTGAATCATGGTGGTAATAACTTTTCCCGGAAAGCCCTTCTCAGCTAGAAGGTTCCACTGAACCACCATGCCGTCAAACCAGGTAGACGAACGGCTCTTGCTGAAGATCTTCCCTTAGTGGCAGGTGCTAGGGGTCTTCTATGGCCATGTGCAGAAGATCCACGTAACAAACCCTCCGAGGCCAGTTGGGGGCAATGAGGATCGCTTGAGCTCCCTCTCTTCTGATTCTTTTTAGAACCTTGGGGAGCAACGGAATCGGAGTGAACAGGTATACCAACTGGTAATCCCATTAAATTGTCAGCGTATCCACTGCCATTGCCAGAGGGTCCCTCATCCTGGAACAATAGCACTGAAGCTTGTTGTTTAGTCAAGAGGCCATCACATCGATGTGTGGGCAGCACCACATATTGGTTATTTGTCGAAACACCTGAGGATGGAGACCCCACTCTCCTAGGTGGAGGTCGTGACGGCTGAGGATATCCGCCTCCCAGTTGTCGACTACTCTAATGAATATGGCCGACACTGCCTTTGCATTCTTTTCAGTCCAGAGGAGGATCATGGATACCTCCCTCATGAAGGCCATGTTCTTTGTCCTGCCTTGCCGATTGACATAAGCCACAGCCGTGCCGTTGTCCAACTGTACCTGAATGACTCGGCCTTGGAGCAGAGGAGCTGCCTGTAGCAGAGCATTGCATATCGCTCTGAGTTCCAGTATGTTTATAGGAAGACAGGCTTCGAGGTGTGACCACAACCCTGGAATTGTTTTCCTTAGATCACCGCTCCCCAGCCCCAAAGGCTGGCATATGTGGTCAAGAGAATCCAGTCCTGGATCCCAAACCTCCAAGAGGATTGCAACCACCACAGGAGGGAGATCCTGGTCTGTGGTGAGAGACGTATGACCCGGTGCACCTGCAGATGTGAACCCGACCATTTTTTCAGGAGGTCAAGTTGGAATATCCTCGTATGGAATCTGCCAAATGGAATGGCCTCGAAGGAGGCCACCATTTTCCCCAACAGACATGTGCAGAGATGTACAGAGAACCGGTCCTTCTGCAGAACAGCTCGAACCAAATCCTGAAGTGCTGTCACCTTGTCTGTGAGAAGAAATACTTTTTGAGCCACCGTGTCCAGGATCATCCTGAGAAACTGGAGATGCTGGGTTGGCTTCAGGTGGGACTTTTGAAAAATCAGAATCCACTCGTGACGTGATAGCGGGGAAGTCGTGCGGAAGATGCTGTCTAGCAGTAATTTCTTTGATCTTGCCTTGATCAGCAGATCGTCTAGGTATGGGACAATGTTAACACCCTGAATTCTGAGTTGGAACATCATTTCCACCATCACTTTGGTGAAGACCCTTGTGGCCATGAATAGGCTGAAGGGTAGCTCCTGGAATTGGTAGTGTTACTGCAGCAGAGCAAACCCGAGGTAAGCCTGATGAGACGGCCATATCGGTATATGGAGGTAAACATCATTTATTTCGAGGGAGACAAAGAAATTTCCCTCCTCCAGACCTGAGATCACTGCTCTCAGAGACTCCATTTTGAACCGAATAACCCGCAGATATGGGTTTAACGATTTGAGGTTAAAAATGGGCCTCACTGAACAGTCTGGTTTTGGTACAACAAAAAGGCTGGAATAGTATCCCTTGCCTTGTTGTTGAGGTGGCACAGGAACAATGACCTGGGTCTGAGCTAACTTTTGAATAGCCCTCTTTAACGTGAGGCGCATGGTTTCTGAAGCCGGTAAACCCGACTTGAAGAACCGGAGAGGTGGAAGACTTTCGAATTCCAGCTTGTAGCCTTGAGAGATCAGGTCTTTTACCCAGGCGTCCTGGCAGGAGCTGATCCAAATGGAGCTGAAGAATCTCAGACGAGCTCCCATCCTGAGGTCCCCCTGGAGTGGAGGGACACTGTCATGCTGAGGGTTTGGAGGAGACAGAGCTGACATTCTGTTCCTGGGAAGCAGAGGTGGCAGGTTTACCAGACTTACCTCTTGAACCTCGTGCCGCATTTTAAACACCTTGCGCCTTACTTTTAAAGTGCGCTGCCCGAAAGGATTGCAGAGATGGCCCAGTGTAGGAACATCTAGCTGGTGGAGCAGCCGAGGGAAGGTACATGGACTTACCAGCAGTAGCATTCGAAATCCAGGTATCCAATTCAGCCCCGAACAGCCAATCTTCTGTGAAGGGTAAGGCTTTCAAACTCTTTTTAGACTCCACATCCGCCACCCACTGACGTAACCACAACGCTCTATGTGCACAAACCGCCATGGTAAAAGTAAGGGCATTTATAACACCAATACCTTTGATGGTATCACAGAGGAAGTGGGCAGACTCCTGGATGTGCTGAATTAGTTACCATATCAGCTAGGGATTTATCCCCAGTAAGGCCCTCTTGGAGGTTACCAGCCCAAGTATAATTGGCATGTGTAACCAAACCTGCAATAACAGGCCTCTGGGAGGCCCCTGCTGCAACATAAATAGATTTTAGAGTTGTTTATATTTTTCTGTCTGTGGGTTTCTTTAAGGCCCCTGGGACCGGCAGTACTGTCTTTTTTGACAGACGCGATACTGATGCATCGACAGCGGGGGGAGTTTCCCAGGTCTTGCGCCCCTCTTGGGCAAAAGGGAGGGTGGCCATTCATTTGTTTGACACCTGGAATTTCCTACCAGGGGTTGCCCATAGTTCCCTAAAAAGTTCATCCAGTTCCTTTGAGTCAGGAAATGTGATCTGTAACTTTTTCTTTGTTGAGAAAAAGGATTGTTGCACATCTGTCTCATTACCAGGAATATTGAGGACATCCCTTATAGTAATGATAAACAAGTCTACTCCTTGTGCAGCAGAGGAATCATCTAATTCAGGATTAGATTCTATCTCTTCCCCCTCCTCTACCTCTGGTACCTCCTCCTCAGATTCTGAAAGGAATCACCCTTTTGTGGGGTAACTGCCCTATCTTTTGTCAGCCATAGACTGTTGTAACTGCTGCCTTTCTTGTCTAGCAGTACTCAGTTCATTTAACATGTCATAGATTTTATAGAGATGAGCCAAGCAGGCTCCTGCAATTCACCCCCTGCAGCCCCACTACCTTGTGAGGGCTGGCTGCATTGATCACAATCTGCAGGGGAGGGGGAAAACCTGGTGTGACAAATAGAGCACACAGTTCTTTTCCCCATGCTGACAGAGAACATTTATATTTACACACAAATACAGAAAAAAACAGGTACAAGCAAGCTTTCCCTAGTGTATTGTGTGTGGAGATACTCAGAGAGAAGGAACCAGCACACTGCCTGAAACTAACAATTTAGCAGTTAGAAGTGAGGAAATTTGGTGTATAGTGCGTGAGGAGACTAATATATATAGGTTCCACAGCGGGCTCTCCCCCTTAACTACACCCCTGTACCAGTGTCTGGCCGTGGATGATCCCTGGAGGAGCTGGCAGTCCTGCAGCAGCTGGTCCCGCTCTGAGGAAGCCCCGCCCATTGTAATGGCGCCTGAGCTATAATGATATTTATACTGGCAAATGTCCCCAATGTGTGTAAAATAAGGCACCAACACCTATTTTCACAACCGCTGGCCATTGTACGTGGGGGGTTATGGGATCACCCCAAGGGGGGTCCGTATGCCCGCCCCGCGTTCATGCCGCACACAGAACCAGGTCCCCCCCTAGCGGGGTGGAGACAGCACACCCTATTGAAGAAATTTAAAGTGCAACAGCTCCTTTGGACCCCTTCTATACCCCATCGTACTAAGTGTCCCCAGTATCCCTTAGGGATGATAGAGAAATATTTTTTGGACTGCTGGCCCCCTACTTCCCTAAACTCATAACCTGTGGCCCCAGCACATTACGAAGATAACACAAAACAGTAACAATAAAAAACAATATGTTCATTATCCAATCCGCAACCCTCCTCCTTTCCTCGACCACATCCAAGGTGATATTACCGCCCACTTTAAGAACCACTGATATAATGTGGATACTGTTACTGAAGCTCATATGACATTTCACAAAGTGTTTGAAATTAACTTTGAATTCAAATGACTTTACAAAGGAAGATATGTCACATATTAGTAATCTGAAGTTACCTGAGGGTGAGATGCAATGTGGTATTGTTTCATGACCTCATGACTGTATAATTTGTGTACTGGTTGAAAAGGATTGACTGCAACAAGAGTACACCCAGCATTTGTGTAGAACACTTCTTCTGCATATCTGGCTTGAAGACACTTCAACACTATAATAAAAAGTAAAGATATGAATATATGAAATGTGAGATATAAAGCCATTACTATTAAAGTATTTCCAGGCTGCAGGGTAGGGGGGGGTTAGGGAAGTAGGTTAGTTACCCTACCCACCGGGAGTTGGGATCCTGACCATCGGCATGCCACTGTCGGTATTCAGACCGTCTGCATTGTGAGCACCAGGATCCCGTACCCAACCTCACTAGACACTGTAGTAGGTCATATTGTTATGTGATACTACGTTTATTACACAACAATACTGCTACGACAACTAATAGCACAATTAGTCTTTTGTGGCACAACGCTATATTGAAATATTCCTATCTTGTTCACTATAGAACACAGAGTTGTTGAAAATAAAATTCTGTATTCACATGAAAACATAATTCTGCAGTTTTTTTTTATTTCATCTATGATGGCTGAAATGGAGGCTAGCATCTATGAGTCTCCCAGACTTTTATAGAAAGTATACAAGTATGGTAGAAAAAGTTCAGTTGAATATTCACCACAAGGGACTGTAATGACATTGCATTCAAATGTATATACTTTAATATGAAGGTGGTCCCTCTTTGCAGCTAAAAGAGCTTCCACTCTTCTTGTAAGGCTTTACACAAGATTTTGGAGTGTTTCTGAGGAAATTTGTGCCCATTCATTATGTACAGCATTTATGAGGTCAGACAATAATGTTGCATGATAAGGCCTCGCTTGCAATCTCCATTCCAGGTCATCCCAAAGGTGCTCAATGGGCTTGAGGTCAGGGCTCTGTGCAGGCCAGTCAAGTACTTCCACACATAATGACGTCAGCACCGATGCACGGCTTGCATTGCGTGAACGATACAGCCCAAACTAACAATCAGATCAAAATTTGGATTGCACCTCCAGTGTATAGAATTTCATTAACTACAAAAATGGTCCTGTCATGTTTTTCCATATCTGCTACAGGTGCTCCTCGTGTAACGCCAAGAACCGTAGATTAATATTTACTTACATTAAGACGTCTCAAATTTACATCTCTATAGATTTACCAAATTTTTAACACTCATTTATATTTACAACCGTGAAAATCAGAAACTTCCGTGCGAAGAATGAGTTGAACAGCTAGTCACCAGATATCTGCAAAAATGTTCACGTACTGCCAAGCAAGAGGAGGATATCATGCTCTAAAGCGGACTTCCTCCATTTCAAATTTATGTTCTCTACACTGCTGCCCTTTCCATCTCTAAACAGTCATACTTCAAGCATCTCCTCTCCTTCCAATCTTTAAAACCCCCAGTGTCTCTCTGCCACTGTCAACTCCCTCCTCTACCCATCCTCACCTCAACTCCCTTCTTCACTCTCTGCTGTTGATTGTGGCACCTACATCACATCCAAAATTGACCATCAGCCTGCCCCCTCCATTTCATGACCACCACTCCCCATCTATCTTACCAACTCTTTTTATTTTTCAAATGTATCTGAAGATGAAGTAATGGCCCTCATCCGGTCCTCCCACCCCTTTCCACTAGATTCTACCCCCTCCCGCCTCCTCTGCTACTTCTCTCCCTCTGTCTGTCCCCACCTCCACAATCACTCTCCCTTTCATCTCTTTGACCTCTCTGCTGATTTTAAAACTGTGGACCACCCTCATCTCCTACAGCAGAACGGATGGTGTTATGGTAAGCATTACTGCCTCTCAGCACTGAGATCATGGGTTCGATTCCCACCATGGCCCTCACTGTGTGGCGTTTGTATATTCTCCCCGTACTTGCGTGGGTTTCCTCCGGGTACTCCGGTTTCCTCCCACCATCCAAAAATATACTGGTAGGTTAATTGGCTCACAACAAAAAATTAACCCTAGCGTGAATGTGTGTGCATGTACGTGTGGTAGTGAATATAGATTGTAAGCTCCACTGGGGCAGGAACTGGTGTGAATGGGCAAATATTCTCTGTAAAGTGCTGCGGAATATGTGTGCGCTATATAAATAACTGGTAATAATAATAAATAATCTCCTGCAAATCCTTCATCCCATTGGTCTGTTTAATACTGCCCTCTCCTGGCTGTCCTCTTACCTCTCTGACCACTCCATCTGTCTCCACTCATGGCTCCACGTCTCCCACAATTCGTTAACAGTAATTGTCCCCCAAGGCTCCGTTCTTGGACCTCCCCTTTTCTTTCTCTATATGTCCTCTCTAGGCCAGCTAATTCACTCTTTCGACTACAATATCATCTTGATGCTAATGATACTCAATCTACCTGACCTCTACCCCTTTCTCCTCACTCGTATTTCCAAATGTCTCTCTTCTATCTCTTCTTGGATGTCCCAGCGCTTTCTTAAACTTAAAATATCTAAGACCACCCTCCCGCATAACCTCACCTCCCACAATTTCACCATCTATTGATAGCACAACAATCTCCTCCAGCCCTCAAGTATGCGGTCTTGGGAGTTATCCTTGATTCCTCCCTCTACTTCAAACCATACATTCGGTACCTCTCACAGTCCTGCAGTTTCCATCTCTAAAATACTTCCAGGAACAGACACTTTCTCACCCTGGATACTACTAAGACCCTCATCCTTTCACTGGTCATCACCAGATTGTAATCTCCTCATATCTAGTTTACCTGACAAATGCCTCTCTCCACTCCAATCTATCCTCAATGTTGCTGCCTGGATCATCTTTCTCTCCAAAGTACTATGTCCACCTTACCTCTCTTACAAGCCTGTCATTGGCCTTCTTCCTTACCAATCCAATTCAAGCTTCTCACACTTATTTACAAAGCTCTCACCCATTCCTCTCCCTTTTTCATATCTGAACTTATCTCCCTTTACACTCCCACCCGCCCTTCTCGCTCTACAAATTTTTGAAAGCACCACCAGGTTCCACTAGCCAGGGAGGTGATGCTACAGCCGGGGGACACTTTTATATAGGTCCCTGCAGCCAAAGCATCACAAACCCCCCAACTAGTCACCACAGCCCGGGGCTATCCCATTTATCCATGGGCTTTGGACGGAGAGCTGATAGCCGTGAAAGTGTTAAAAAGAATATTGTCTTTTGCTGTGGAACTACAAGTCCCAGCAATTCTCCCCTGCATGCTGGTACTTGGAGAACCACAAATACCAGCATGCACGGAATTAAAGGGACCGCTGGTACCTGTAGTTCCACAACAAAAGAAATACCCCAAAAAAGACAAAGCACACACACCGTGATAGTAGAAGTTTATTAGCACACACTTAAACACTCACACATACTTACCTCCATCCCACGCCGCCACTCACGTCCCCTTGTCCAAGGAGAATCCATAAGGGTACCGGTTTTAAAAAAATATATTCACAAAAAATCCTGTGTAGATCTGTCCTCTTCGATCCACGTAAGCATCCCAGGGGTTAAAATAAAAAAACGCAATTAGCCGGACCAACGAACATGTAGAAGTGTATGTTTACACATACACTTCTACTACGCGAATGAGGACCCTCTACCGATAGTTATATCAATAGAGGGTACCGCCAGCCAATCCGGGGCCACTGCAGCAGCATCAGCTTCCTGATTAGCTCTATGTTGCTAGGGTATAGCCAATAGTGGCTTCCCCAGTGTAATGAATGGAGATGCTATGCTCAATTCATTACTATGCTGTATCACGTTTAAGTGATGTAACCGCAAGGGTCAGCATAAATTGACCTTGTAGTTTCACTCAAACCACAATGTCAATTGATGTTGACCCTCACATGCTCTCAAAGATTTGGAAACTCATGTGCACAGTCGCGGATTGTCATTTGTACCGACTAATCACTTTAATGATTTTAAATGGGAGGTTGAGAAATATTGCCTCAATAGACAACTCCGCCTACATGAGCATTTTCGGGGATCCAAATCATCTAGTTCCCTCCATGAAGTGTCTGAGGTGATTCCACCTCAATTACGTAAACTGCAAAAAAAATAAAAAATCTGCATTTGTACTCTTTTACAATAATGTTTCAACCAAAACCTTAACACGTATGCTTGAGCATGATGTTGGTACTGAAATCATACCAGGTGTAGCATCACAGTGCGATACCAACAATTTATCAAAAGCTGAATTTCAAGCTCTTCGCAACTTGGCTTCGTATAACGATATAATTATTCGCCCCACAGATAAAGACAGGGCAAATGTAATACAGGACCTTTAGTCCTATAAGAATGAGCTGGATCATCAGCTGGCTAACAAAAGTGTATACAAAGTATTAGAAGGTGATCCAACATCTGACTTCACACGTAAACTAACAGATTTATTAAATAAAGCAGTTTTTGCAACAGTGACAATATGAGGGCAATCTGTGATTTAATATCAAATAACCCTCTTTATAATGGACTTGATGTGACCCTAATCTGTGAACTTTTAACGATTCTCACATGTAATTACTTCATTTTTTTTAAGGCAAATTTTATTTGCAACAGTATGGGTGTGCAATGGGGTCCAATGTGGCCCCAACGTACACAAATGCGTGTATGTTTCAGACGGAGAAAAATACGATTTTAAATACCTACCGGTAAATCCTCTCTCGTAGTTCATAATGGATATTGGGGACAGGTTAGTACGATGGGGTACACACGGGTCCAAAGAAGCCAGTGCACTTTAAATTTCTTCAACTGGGTGTGCTGGCTCCTCCCCTCTATGCCTCCTCCTGCAGCTCAGTTATAGGTAAACAGTGCCCGAAGGAGAATTACATACTTGAGAGAAGGAACTTAACAAAAAGTGTGAGAATTTCACACCAGCACACCAACATATAACTTAGCCAGCAACATCTGGCAACATTAACAGCGACAGCTGGACAGGAACCCATACAGAGAACCTGTAGAAAGTCACTGCACAGAGGTGGGCACCCAATATCCCTTATGGACTACGAGAAAAGGATTTACCGGTAGGTATTTAAAATCCTATTTTCTCTAGCATCCATAAGGGATATTGGGGACAAATTTGTCTGATGGGGATGTCCCAAAGCTTCCAGAACAGGCGGGAACATGCAGAGACATATGCAGCACCACCGGCCCAAACTGGGTATCCTTTTTGGTCAGGGTATGAAACTTGTAGAACTTCACAAAGGTGTTCTTCCATGACCGGGTAGCAGCTCGGCAGAGTTGCAGGGCCGAGACTCCACGGGCAGCCGCCCAGGAAGAGCCCACCGATCTTGTAGAGTGGGCCTTCAGAGACTGTGGAACCAGTAAGGCTGCTGACACATAGGCCTGTTCTATAGTAAGCCTAAACCAAGCTGGGCAACCCTTTTTCTGCGCATCATAGAACATGAACAAGGAATCCGTCTTTCTGAGCAGAGCCGTCCTTTTGATATAAATTTTCAAGGCTTGCACAGCATCCAATGCCTCCGGAGGAGCAGAAGTGTCAGAAATGGACAGAATCACGATAGGTTGATTCAAGCAAAACGCGGAGACCACCTTCGGCAGGAATTGTTGTCTAGTCCTGAGCTCCGCTCTGTTCTCGTAAAAGACCAAGTACGGACTTTTGCACGACAAGGCCCCCAATTCTGAGAAACGCCTAGCAGAAGCCAGGGCCAGTAACATCACCGTTTTCCACGTGAGGTACTTATCTTCTACCGTCATCAGAGGTTCAAACCAGGAGGACTGTAGAAAACACAACCACATCCAGATCCCAAGGTGCCATAGGCGGCACGAATGGAGGTTGTATGTGAAGCACCCCTTGCAAGAAGGTCTGAACTTCTGGCAAGAGAGCCAACTGCTTCTGGAAGAAGATGGAAAGAGCTGAAATCTGGACCTTAATGGATCCCAGGTATAGCCTGCAGGAATCGTAGGAACCTTGCCAAGTTGAATTCTGCAGAGACATATCTCCGCCAGATATGATGACAGTGTTTCGACGACACAGGTTTTCTGGCTTGCACCATAGTGGCAATAACCTTTCTGGAAAGCCCTTTGTGAGCTAGGATGTTCCGCTCAAATTCCATGCCATCAAACGAAGCCGCAGTAAATCCGGGTAGAGGAACGGTCCTTGTTGAAGAAGATCCCTTCTTAGTGGTAGAGGCCAAGGGTCCTCTACGGACATGTCCAGAAGAGCAGCATACCACGCTCTTCGGGACCAATCCGGGGCAATCAAGATTGCTTCCACTCTTTGATGTCTGATCTGTTTGAGCACCCCTGGGATCTGCGGAATCGGGGGAAACAGGTAGACCAGCTGGTAAGGCCAAGATGATGTCAGCGCATCCACTGCACTCGCCTGAGGGTCCCTGATTCGTGAGCAATAGCAGCGAAGCTTCTTGTTGAGACGAGAGGCCATCAAGTCGATCCGTGGGCATCCCCACCTGTCTATGATTTGCTGAAACACCTGAGGGTGTAGTCCCCACTCCCCCGGATGGAGGTCGTGATGACTTAGGAAGTCTGTTTCCCAGTTGCCCACTCCCAGAAAGAAGATCGCGGACAGTGCTCTTGCATTTCTTTTTGCCCAGAGGAGTATTCTTGACACTTCTCGCATGCAGGTCTTGCTTTTAGTCCCGTACGCCACCGCCGTGGTGTTGTCCGACTGCACCTGGATCATCTGATCCCGGAGTAGAGGGGATGCCTAAATTAGAGCATTGTAGATAGCCAGAAGTTCCAGAATGTTGATTGGAAGTAGGGCCTTTTGGGCAGATCACCTGCCCTGGAACTGCGCTCCCTGGGTGACAGCTCCCCATCATCTCAGACTCGCATCCGTCATGAGGAGGATCCAAACCTGAATCCCAAAGCGTCGACCTTCCAGCAGGTTGGAAGTCTGTAGCCACCACAGGAGAGAAATCCTGACCTGGGGTGACAGCCGAATCATCCAGTGCATCTGAAGATGGGAACCGGACCACTTGTTCAGGATGTCCAGTTGGAACGGTCTGGCATGAAACCTTCCGAATTGAATTTACCTCGTACGAGGCCACCATCTTTCCCAACAATTTTATGCAAAGATGAATGGAGACTCGAGCAGGTCGGAGCACCATGCGAACCATTTCTTGAAGTGTTCTTACTATTTTCTCTGGGAGGAACACTTTCTGAGCTACAGTATCCAGTAGCACGGTTCCAGGGGGGACTTGTGCAGATTGAGGATCCACCTGTGGTGTGACAGAAGTTAGATAGTGCGATCTATATGGAGCAATTGCTCCCTGGAGTTCACTTTTATCAGTAGATCGTCCAGGTATGGAATTATATTGACCCCCTGGACCCCGAGTTGAAACATCATTTCCGCCATTACCTACGTGAGCACTCTCGGAGCTGTAGCCAGGCCGAAGGGCAACGGCTGAAACTGGTAGTGATTGTTCAGCACGGCAAACCTCAGATAGGCCTGATGAGGAGGCCAGATTGGGATATATAGGTAAGCGTCCTTGATATCCAGAGACACTAGGAATTCCTGTTGTTCCAGGCCTGCGATCACCGCTCTCAAAGATTCCATCTTGAATTTGAAAACCTTCAGGTAATGATTGAATGACTTCAAATTCAGAATGGGTCTCACAGACCCATCTGGTTTTGGTACTATGAACAGACTGGAGTAGTAACCTTGTCCTTGTTGTAGAAGGGGTATTGGAACAATGACCTGGGACTGAACCAACTTGTTTATGGCCAGCAGTAGCGTACCACGCATATTTTCTAAAGCTGGTAAGCTGGATTTGAAAAATCATTGGGGAAGAGAACCTACGAACACCAGCTTGTAACCCTGAGAGATAAGGTCCCTTACCCAAGCATCTTGGCAGGAACCGTCCCAGATGTGGCTGTAGTGACGTAACCGAGCTCCCACAACGAGATCCCCTCGGGGTGGGTGGGCACCGTCATGCTGAAATCTTTGCAGAAGCAGAACTGGTCTTCTGGTCCTGAGATCCTGCAATGGCTGGTTTCATAGGTTTACCTCTGGAGCCTCTAGATGCGTTGGAGGCCCCTCTGGACCTAGATCAAAATCTGGAGGACCAAAAGGACTGAGTAGACGGTCCCGGGTAGGTACGTCTAGCAGGCGGAGCCCCCTAAGGGAGAAACAAGGATTTTCCAGCAGTAGCTTTGGAAATCCATGCGCCGAATTCACCTCCAAAGAGCCATTCACCTGTGAAGGGAAGAGATTCCAGATTACGTTTGGAGTCAGCATCAGCAATCCATTGACGCAACCATATGGCTCTGCATGCAGACACAACCATAGCCGTGGTTCTAGCATTAATATTGCCAATCTTTTTAAGGAAGTCACAGAGGACTCTTGCCGTGTCCGAAATGTGATTGAGGAACGTAACAGTATTAACTAAGGTCATATCACCCGAAAGACCTTTCTTAATTTGATTAGCCCAGGAATGAATTGCATGTGTCATCCAGCACCCTGCAATGACCGGCCTTTGAGCAACATCTGCAGCAATGTAAATAAATTTCAGAGTGGTCTTAATTTTCCTATCTGCCGGGTCTTTTACCGTAAAGGAGCCCGGAGCAGGGAGTACCGCCTTTTTAGAAAGGCAACAGACTAAGACATCCACCGATGGAGACTCTTCTCAGAATTTCCTGCCTTCAGGGGCAAAGGGGAATGTATGCAAAAACCATTTTGACACCTGATTATTTCTTATCTGGGTTCTTCCAGGCTATTTTAAATAAGTCATCCAATTCCTTGGAATCAGGAAATGTGACTGTCAGTTTGTCTTGTGGGAGGAAAAATGACAGCTGAGTGGTAGCATCCTCCAGGGGGAGCTTTAACACATCCCTAATAGCCAATATGAGGGGCTCAATACCCTGGGTAGGGGTGGAGTCCCCACTTATGGAGTCCACATCATCCCCATCATCCTGTATATCATCATTAGTATCTGATAGGAGGGGTGGTCTTCAGTATGCCGGCTGTCGGGACTCCGGCGCACAGTATACCGGCGACGGAATCCCGACAGCCGGCATACCGACACTTATTCTCCCTCGTGGGGGTCCACGACCCCCCTGGAAGGAGAATAAAATAGCGTGTGGCGAGCGCAGCGAGCCCGCAAGGGGCTCATTTGCGCTCGCCACACGGTCGGTAAGCCGGCGGTTGGGCTCCCGGCGCCGGTATGCTGGTCGCCGGGAGCCCGACCGCCGGCAACACATAGTACATCCGATAGGAGTGCAGGTAGAGCATGTTTTTGTGCACCTGTAGTAGACAGAGGGGGATGTTTAGCAGCTAGACTTGCCAGTGCTTGTTGCAGTTCCTGAGTCTTTGCAGTGAGCTGAGATGACATATCAGACATCATACTTTTGATAGCCCCCAACCAGGGCGGCTCTGGACTCTCCCCCACATTGATGTCAGCATTCTGAGATGCTGACTACACTGTTTACATGATATGGAGCTAGATGAACTAGTAGAGAATCTAGCATTACACACACTGCATATCTTCTGTTTTACTATATTCAAGCAGAAAACAGTAAGAATACGCACACAAAACAGATATATATATATATATATATATATATATATAAAAGCCAGCCCTATTGTATGTGAGAGGAGACACAGGAGAGAGGACCCTAACGCACCCTGCGCTGGAGATAATGTCCTCTGAGAAGCTGAATTTATGTTTCAGAATTATTTCTGGTTAAGGCAACCATACACATGAAAGATATTAATCTTTTTAAGGTGTATGTATGGGTTACCATTCAGTGGTGCTCCCTTGAGTCAGGAAGTATCAGAACAAAATACCAAATAAAGAGAATGGACAGAAGAAGACTCTTATTTGGGAGCATTCAAACTCAGATGGACTAATGTATTTCAGTACCTTATGCTGATATAATAATATCTTTAATGGACTCTTATTAAAATATAATTACAGGAGTTCAATTAATATCGATATGTGGATCAAAGGCAAAAATATTATAGAAATTAGAATAAGTATATAGTAGCGTAAATGCTATAATATGAAATGAGCCGGAAAGTCTTTTATGGCCAATAGATTGTCACATTGTGATCACAGCGATATCCATTATGAAAAGTATGACCATCATTCATTCTGCGAGAATCCCTTAGGGAAATTTAGTAGCAGAGAATTAAATCATAGGTCATATAGATCCGAGTGCCAGTCAGTATTCTTTGTTGGTGACACACAGATAGGCAGCAATATTTGTTGCAGTACCAGGGTGTTCCAAGGTGGTCTCCCATCCAAGTACTAATCCGGCCCTCCACTGCTAGGAAGAGATTGGGCATCTCCAGTGGGGTATGCCCGCAATTATTATGCTTGCCCCTCTTGTCACTCTAACTGAAAGTGGGGATTATCATGTACTCACAATGATGCTGTCATGATCCGGGTTACTGGACGCCATTACCTACCTTTCAGGTGTCTCCTGAGGCTGGCTCAGGTTTCAGTTATGCTAAATAACATCCTCACTTCACATCTCCTCTCTGCCAGTCCGCAGATGCTGTCACAAGGAACTCCTGTAGTTGGAATGGCGTTATAGCCCTCCGTGGCCTCCGCCACCATTGCTGCACTTCCAGTACTCAGATGGCATCTCCTGTCAGCTGCAGCCTCTGCCACCATCATTGTATTCCAAATGCACAAACAGGTCTGCATGGCGCTTCTCGCCCGTTGCGGCCTCTGCCGCCAGCTCCGTGTGTCAAGTGCGCAAGTTGGCGTCCACTGTCCTCTGCGGCCGCCGCCGCCATTACTGTAAATATTCACATGGGACTACAAACTAGATTTCCCTCCAAATGCCAGTATGGGCGCAGCCATGTTGGCTCTAATCACATGACGCTATTTCCACCAATCTACAGCATCACTGAACTCTGCCTGATTGTTCATCCAATCCCTGCACTGCTTTGGGTATAAAGGGCCTGTTCCTGAACTAGGAAGTTGTCAGTGCTTTGGTTGTCATTTCCAGTGTATCCTGTCTCTGCTCCTTGTGGTTGATTATTTGTTCCAGGTATTCCAGCTCCTGTGTCTTCATTCCACCAGAGACCCGCACCAATCACCACCTTGCGGTGCAGCCTGACTCTACAGTGTCCTCATTGCTCTCTGCGACTAGCAGTGCTCTAAACACCGGCTTCCAGCGTCTGGCTCTGAGCGGTGATCAACTTCATGATATCATCGGTGCTCCGCCATCGGTTTTCCTGATACCATCGGTGCTGTCATCTATTCTTCAATATCACCGATCTCTAGCGTCACCAGTGTCATTCTACTCTCCTCCTGTTACATTGGTTCATCTGCACTTCTTCAACAGTTCTTCATTACCGGTTCCATCCGGCAAACCCGGCAGTCTACGTGTATCATTTACTCTACAGTACATTCAGCCTCTGTACAACATCTGCTGGTCAGTTCCTGCTTCCACTTCATCACTCAGCACATAGGTGTTGATAAAAGGACTTTCCATCTCCTAATCCCCAAGCTTGCCTTGTTGTGGATACCACACCAAAGGACATTCCATCTATTGCTGCATCTAGTGGAACTGTGTACTGCTTTTAACTATTTTCATATCTTACAACTGCAATTGCCGATGTACCATCGGAACTGTGCTAAATAAATACTCATTAATGTTATCCTTGTTGTCGTGGTCACGCCTTCAGGCCCTGGTGGTACAAATCCATCTGCATGTCTAGAAGTCCTATACTGCCGCCCAGATTTACATATACACCAGCCCCTACAACTGAGGTGTCTCCTGGTCAGCACCAGCCCTCAGTTGTGACAGATTAGAATAGAGCACACGTGACAGTTAGGCTCATAGACAAAAATGGATGCAACAATTATGTGGCAAGACTAAATGAATACCACAATTATCCAATGCAGTCCCAGTCCTTTCTTATATTCCAAGAAATGGTAAATAATTTAGGTCACCAGTATGATCATTATGCGGTACTGAGTACCATTACACATTTGCACAAAAAGTGGTTATTAAACACATACAATCCACATGGTTACGTAACCTTATAATTATTTATGCAATGATTTATACAAAAAGACAACAATTTTTTGCAGTACCAGGGCGTTACAAGATGGTCTCCCATCCAAACACCGAACAAGTTCTCCACTAATTGGCACCAATGCTCAGATGCAAATGAGCACCACCTGTGGCGTATATCCGCAAGTGTGATCTATGTCACTGGTAACACTAACTCTGAATAGATGCTCTATAATCACTCACAGCAATAATGTTTAAATATATGAATCAAGCATACATTTAGCGACATAGACCTAATCCAATGCTGTAAGTGATAAATGCATAGAACATTTGGATTACACCAATATTACCGAGTCTCCAATATTTCTGGGGATATATGCCACAGCTATCAAGTATGATTGAGGCATACAGAAGACAGCAATTTTTGCAGTACCAGGGTGTTCCAAGGTGGTCTCCCACCCAAGTACCGACCCGGCCCACCACTATGTAGCATTCATGCTCAGATGCAAATAAGCACCTCTAGTTGCGTATATACGCAAATATGATGTTTATCACTGCAATGCTAATGCGAAATAGATACTATAGTCACTTCACATCAAGAAATATGTGAGCTAGACATCCTTTTGGTGGCATAGACCAAAGAGCTTTGATGCTATATATAGTTGTTACCTTCTATGCAAAGAATTCCAACAATAAATATCCTCAAGTAGGAGAGAGTGCATAGAACAAAAAGATCATACCGATATTGCCAGATCTCCAATATTTCTGGAAATACACTCCAGATATTGGAGATCTGGCAATATCGGTATGATCTATTTGTCCTATGCACTCTCTCCTACTTAGTTACCGGATTTATTAACTGCTAAACAGAGAGCTCTATCACGGGAAGAGTTTCTTGGTACAGGGAGAAAACGTGACCCTGGTAAAAGGCATGCCTTGGGTGAACCATTTTAATACAACCAGTGGTGACATCAAGGGTGCCTGTAAACGGTTATGGCCCATTGTAAAATCAGATGCTGACTTAAATTTACAGGAGGTAAATGTGATGCCATTTTACACACATAGTTGGTAACATGCGTGATTGGGTTATGAGAATGGATATTACCAACGTGACCTCTGTTGCCCCTTCTTCTCACTTTTTAAGTAAAAAAACTGGGTGCTACAAATGTATCAACTGTATAACATGCCGTTATTTGATCTCAGGGAATAGTTCTTGCCACCCCTATTGTGGAAAGAGATTTTATATCCATCATTAAGTAACATGCACCACACGGTATATTGAAACGGTATAGAGCGAATAATCCATAGCACGTGAAGGCAGGCCACAATATGGCTAAGCTGCGTTACATGATCACTGATCATGTGCCTGCTAGTATACGTATTGAAAAGCGAGTCACGATGGATTCACAGACTGAATACACTGGTGCCCATGGAGTTCAACGAAAGTTTAGGATTACATGCATTTATTTAATCTAGCATTGATGTAATCGGTACTATGGTCCTATACCACAGCTTTAATTGCAGTAGTTAACGGTAACCTTCTTCATTTTTGGATCAAATCTGCATTGTGTCTCAGTTTTGTGTTGCAGTTGATGTAAATACTATTTGTATCGATATTAGTGTGTAAAAATTGTATCATATGAAGTTACACTTTAGCACTGTAATTTTTTATGTTAGTGCCGGAAGTCTGGGTAACGGATGAGCGGAGATGAGGTCATTGGTGGGTGTCATTCTTCCGGTTCCGGTGGGGACACACATGGTGGAGATATAAGGTGAGCATTGTATTTGTCATTTATTTTATATGCCTGATGACGATGGATAAATAAATCGAAATGTTGCATTTAGCCTGCATTGGAGTGTCTATGATGTTGTCCGGGTGCCGCTGAATTGCAAGCTTATGTTTTGACTCCTGGCTGGGGAGGACCTACAGCAGGCACTAGAGCTGGATGTTCATGCACGTTTAAACGACCTCAAAATATACAGTGTATCTTTTTTAGTGAGCACACTCCCGTAAGGGCAAAGTGCATGAACATCCAGCCTCTGTATTAATAGACAGGTCTTGTTGATATTATTCATTGTATTATGCTGTTTGGGTTTTATGTAAATGTTTTATATGTACATTTGAATAAATGTAAAAAATATAAAACATATCGACATTGGTGTTGTAAGAAAAGGGACATTAGGTCCATAGAGGATAATTTTAAAATTTATCCTGAGTATATTGGCGCACCTAAGGAATTTATTGTGATGTATATATATATATATATATATATAATTTGATAATTCATAAGATATTGACACTACTGTAGAGTATCTCCCAATTTTTAGTTTCCATTTTAAATACATACATACAGGGCCGGTGGTAGGGTGTTTGGCGCCCCCCTGTAAACTATAAATTTGCGCCCTACCATAGTTTACAAAGGAACAGCGTGCGACAAAAAAGTGGTGTGGTCTCACAAGGAAGGGGTGGTACCACACAATAATACTCCCATTTCAAATTATGCCACACGGTGCTATTTATACACATAATAGTCCCTGTAGTAGCACTGATTATACACATAATACCCCCTGTAGTAGCACCGATTATACAAATAGCCCCTGTAGTAGTAGTACCGCTTATAGTACGCAAAATAGCCTCTGTGTAAGCACCGCTTATACACATAACAACCCCTGTAGTAGCGCCACTGAAACACACAATAGCCCCAGTACTAGTGGCGCTTATACACATAATAGCCCTTCCCCTCCTATGCAAGACTGGGGCAGTGTGCGGCGTAGGCGCGCAAAAAATATATAGGGGCGTGGCTTCATGGGGAAGGGGCGTGGCCTCAAAATAATACCAATTCATACTACGGTGCACAGTAGTCTCCATTATTCAAATTACGCTGCACAGTAGCGCCACTACACCAGATAAAGCCCCTTTTACACATTACAGCAGCCAGTCCCCAATTTTACACATTACGGCAGACCGCGTCCCCTTTTTACACATTACGGCAGACAGCATCACCCTTTTTACACATTATGGCAGACAGCGTCCCTTTTTTACACATTACGGCAGACAGCGTACCCCTTTTTACACATTACGGCAGACAGCATGCCTTTTTACACATTACGGCAGACAGCGTCCCCAATTTTACACATTATGGCAGACAGCGTCCCCTTTTTACACATTACGGCAGACAGCATCCCCAATTTTATACATTACGGCAGACAGCGTCGCCCTTTTTACACATTACGGCAGACAGCGTGCCTTTTTACACATTACGACAGACAGCGTCCCCAATTTTACACATTATGGCAGACAGCGTCCCCTTTTTACGCATTATGGCAGACAGTCCCCCTTTTTACACATTCCGGCAGACAGCGCTATGTCCTTGGTAGAGGCGCCGCTGCAGCAGTCCCCTCTCCTTTCGCATTGGCTGGCCGCTGTTGTGAATGTTGGGATGAGGGAAGCGCATCCCAGTATTTACAGCAGCGCCGGGTAGCCAATGCGGAAGGAGAGGGGACTACTGCAGCAGTGCCACTACCAATTACATAGCGTTGCTGCGGCTCCAGTCCCCCTCCCTCCTCCTCCTCCTCCCCTGTGTCCGGCGCTGCTGCTCTCCTCTTCTCCTCCGGCCGCGGCGCACACAGCACAGAACAGGCGGCTTGTAATAAGTCGATTTGACTCATTACAAGCCGCTGGTCGTGCGCCCTCAGGGCAACTGCGCTGTGTGCCAGGCACACCTGGCACAAACGTAGTTACGGCGCTGCTACACACACACACACACACACACACACACACACACACTGTAGATACACACACACCTTCTCACTCACTCACTCCCTCAACATACCATCTGGCTGGCTGGCTGGCTGGATGGCCAGATTTGTAGTAGCACAAGCAGCTTCTGTCCTCCTCTGCACTGAAGCCTGGTCCTGTGTAGCTCCGCCCCTCGGTGCCGTGTAGCCCCGCCCTCTTTTTGGACAGGACATTAAACTACAGGAAAGGGAGGGGGGGAGTTGTGTGTGTGTGTGTGTGTGTACGAGGAGGATCAAGCTGCCGGAGCCGCTGCCTGTCAAACGATGTGGCAGGCACAGCAGCCGGCAGCAGCAGGGTCCCAGGCGCAGCACAGGGATGCAAAGCAGGCAGAGCGCCTCTCCTGCCTGGCGCCTACCTGCTTTGATTCCCTTTGCTGAGCGGGTAGCGCCGGGCCTGTATACATATGAGAGCAGTAGTAAATTAAGATGGAATTTTAAGGTCCGAGCATTTTTCAATGAGAGGTGGTATATTTTGGCTAGGCTTTCACCACCATAATACACATTAAAAAAAAACTTTCAAAAGTTGAAAACATGTTGATGGCTACTACTTGGCTGTTATCTGTTCCCACAGATACTTCAAAGATCCATTAGATTACTTCCTGAACTGAGCTTGTAACATCATGTATATGCTGCAGATCGGTAAGTGACACACCAACAGAGAATGATCAGGGCACATTCCATTAAGCATACCTATGACTCGGAAACAGGTGTGGTATGGCCGACCAGCGGCCAGGAGACCGCCGGTCAGCATACTGACGCCGGGATCCCGGCAGCATACCGGCGACGGGATCCCTGCGGGGAGGGGCGAGTGCAGTAAGCCCCTTGCGGGCTTGCTGCACTCGCCACGCTACGGACTCGGTGGCGACCACACCACTCATGTTGGTCAACATGCTGACCGTCGGGATAGTGACGGGGTGGGATGTTGGTGGAGGTCATGTGGGCAGTCGGGATGAATACCACCCCTCGGAAACTATGCCTCTTCAAATTAAAACGAGATTTATGGTAAGAACTTACCGTTGTTAAATCTCTTTCTGCGAGGTACACTGGGCTCCACAAGGAATAACATCGGGGTGTAGAGTAGGATCTTGATCAGAGGCACCAACAGGCTCAAAGCTTTAACCTTCTTTCCAAGATGCATAGCGCCGCTTCCTATATCACCCCGCCTCCGTGTACAGGAGCTCAGTTTCGTTAACCAGCCAAATGCAGTAGCAGGTACCAGAGATGACAAACATGAGTAGCCACATAGACCACACACTCACCACTGGGGAGGGTGTCAGCAGCTAATGCCATACCAACCCAAAGAAGCTAAGTACGTCAGGGTGGACGCCTTGTGGAGCCCAGTGTACCTCGCAGAAAGAGATTTAAAAACGGTAAGTTCTTACCATAAATCTCGTTTTCTGCTGCGGGGTACACTGGGCCCCACAAAGAATAACATCGGGGATGTCCTAAAGCAGTTCCTTACGGGAGAGGACGCACTGTAGCAGTCACAAGAACCCGGCGTCCAAAGGAAGCATCCTGGGAGGCGGAAATATTAACGGCATATAACTTCATGAACGTGTTCACTGAGGACCACGTAGCCGCCTTGCACAATTGTTCAAGGGTCGCACCACGGTGGGCCGCCCAAGAAGGTCCAAACGACCGAGTAGAATGGGCTTCAATGGTAGCAAGAGCTGGACGACTAGCCTGTACATAAGCATGTGCTATCTCCATTCTAATCCATCTGGCCAGGAAGGAGACCAGCCATGTTTGTGAAAACCAAACAGTACAAAGAGAGAATAAGATTTCCTAATGGAGGATGTTCTCTTCACAGAGATATGGGGAGCCCGTACCACATCCAAAGATCGTTCTTTGGGAGACAACTCAGGAGAATTAGAGGCCGGAACCACAATCTCCTGGTTAAGGTGGAAGGAAGACACCACCTTGGGTAAATAACAGGGTTGCGTTCTAAAAACCGCCTGGTCACGGTGAAAAAACAAATGGTGGGACTTACAGGATAAGGCACCCAAGTACGAGACCCTACTAGCTGAAGCGATAGCCAGCAAAAACAAAACCTTAAGGGAGAGCCACTTAAGGTCCACAGATGCAAAAGGTTCAAACGGAGTCTCTTGCAAAGCCTCCAGAACCACCGACAGAGACCAAGGGACGACAGGCGGTACATAAGGAGGCTGAATCCGCAACACGCCCTGAGTGAATGTATGAACATCGGGTAGGGCAGCAATCTTTCTCTGAAACCAAACCAACAAGGCAGAAATGTGAACTTTGAGGGAGGCCAGAAGAAGGCCTAAGTCCAGGCCCTGTAGAAGGAAGGCCAACAGTGTGGCCGTGCTCAACTTGAAAACGTCATGATTGTGAGACGTACACCAAGTAAAGTAAGCATTCCAGACCCGATGGTAAATCCGAGCAGAAGCCGGCTTACGGTTCTTCAACATAGTTTGAACGACCGTCTCAGAAAAACTCTTGGCCCTCAGGACGGAAGTTTCAAGAGCCATGCCATCAAAGCCAGGTGGGCCAAGTCCTGGAAAACACAAGAGCCCTAAACAAGAAGATCTAGTCATTGTGGAAGTAGAAGGGGACAATCCAACGACAAGCCCTGTAGATCGGAGAACCAGTGCCGCCTGGGCCACGCTGGAGCGACCAGAAGTAGGTTTCCTCCTTCTTGCTTGAACTTCCGTATTACTCTGGGCAGGAGTGACACCGGAGGGAACACTTACGGCAGCCGATAGTTCCATGGGATTGACAAAGCATCCACGAACGCTGCTTGAGGATTCCTTGTCCTTGCTCTGAAGACCGGAACCTTGTGATTGTGTTGAGACGCCATCAGGTCCACATCTGGAAGGCCCCACTTGTCCACGAGAAATTGAAATACCTGTGGATGAAGGCTTCATTCTCCGGCGTGTACGTCCTGACAACTGAGAAAGTCCGCTTCACAGTTTAGGACCCCCGGAATGAACACTGCGGATATGGCCGGCCGATGGCGTTCTGCCCACTGAAGAATCCATGATACGTCTTTCATTGCCATTCGGCCTCGAGTGCCTCCTTGATGATTCATGTACGCCACCGTGGTGGCGTTGTCCGACAGTACTTGACCAGGTCTGTTCTGTATTAGATGCTGGCCCATTGTCAACGCATTGAACACTGCCCGCAGTTCCAGAATATTTATCGGGAGTAGAGACTCCTCCTTGGTCAACCGACCCTGAAGAGAGTATTGTTCCAACACCGCGCCCCAACCTCTCAGACTGGCACCCGTGGTCAGCAGGACCCAGCTGGATATCCAGAAGGGACGGCCCTTGTCCAATTGTTGGTCCTGAAGCCACCAGCTCAGTAACAGGCGGACCTCCGGAGACAAGGAGCTCATGTGAGATCAGTTTCGGTGAGGCAGGCCGTCCCACTTGTTCAAAATTAACTTCTGCAGAGGGCGAGAATGGAATTGATCGTACTCCACCATGTCGAAAGCCGACACCATGAGACCTAGCACTTGCATTGCCGAATGTATCGACACTTGCGGACGAGATAGGAAGCATCGAATCCTGTCCTGAAGCTTCAGGACTTTCTCCTGAGACAAGAACAACCGTTGGTTGTGAGCATCCAATAACGCTCCCAGGTATACCATGCTCCGAGAAGGAACCAGGAAGGATTTCTTCCAGTTGATTATCCACCCGTGGGCTTTCATGACACAGGAGAAGTTCTTGGGAATTTGCCAGGATCAACAAATTGCCCAAGTACGGTAGGATCCTGACCCCTTGACGGCGGAGTGTAGCCGTCATGACCGCCATTACTTTGGTGAAAAAAACCCAAAGAGTAACGCCCGAAATTGGTAATAAAGGTAGCCCATCGCAAACCTCAGGTACTGCTGATGAGACACTGCAATAGGAATATGCAGGTAGGCATCCTGTATGTCCAGGGAGACCATATAGTCCCCAGGCTACAAGGCCAGAACAATACAGCGCAGAGTTTCCATACAAAACTTGGAGAACCGCACATACTTGTTCAAGGACTTTAGATTGAGAATGGGCCGTGAGGACCCATTCGGTTTCGGGACTAGAAACAGCGGTGAATAGTACCCCTTGCTTCTCTGAGTCAGAGGCACCTGTACTACCACTCCTGTGGTCAGGAGGGAATGTACCACCGAATGAAGAGTGTTTGCCTTTGCCGAGTCCAGAGTAACATCTGTCAGGCAAAATCGATGAGGGGGGCGATTCTTGAAGGGTACGGCGTAACCTCGAGCAACGGCTTCTCTTACCAAGGCATCGGAAGTGGTCTTCAACCATTCCTGGGCAAAACCTAGAAGTCAACCCCCCACCCTGGGATCCCCCAGAGGGAGGTCCGCCCCCGTCATGCGTCCAAAGAGAATGTCTCCCTTGAAAGGAAGTATCTCAAGGGTTTTCTTGGAATCCAAATCCACTGACCAGGATCTCAACCGAAGGATACGTCTAGCCAAGACGGACGTAATAGTAGCCTTGGCCGCCAGCACCCCGGGATCGGAGGCCGCCTCCTTAAGGTACAGAGAAGCCGTGGTAATATACGAGAGACATTGTCGAGCATGCTCAGGTGTGTTGGAAGGTAGCTCCACCTCTAGCTCCTGAGCCCACGCCTCAACAGCTTCAGCAGCCCAAGTTGCTGCAATGGTTGGCCTATGCACAGCCCCGTTAGGGTGTAAATCGCTTTCAAACAACCCTCCACACGTTTATCCGTCAGTTCCTTCAGAGAGGTGACGGTAGTTACTGTCAGAGCAGAGAAAATTACCATGCGCACCACATGAGAATCTACAGGGGGAGGAGTTTCCCAATTTTTTACATAGCTCCGCAGAGAGAGGATAGCGAGCCAACAGTCTCTTATGCTTTCCCGGATTATCCCATGAGTCCTGACGTATGTCAGCCAGGTGTTGAGAATAAGGTAAAACTTGTTTAACCACCTTCTTACGTTTAAATCTGTCCGGATTTTTAGAGACCACTGCAGGCTCAGGTTCATCAGAGACCTGAAGAATGAGCCTGATAGCCTCAATCAAATCAGGGACATCCACCATTGACTTCCCTTCCCCATCAGAAGCATCCAAGTCAGTGACTGTGGGGTCTGTATATGCACCATCCTCCTCAGAGGATTTGTCCGGGAAAGCAGTGGATTGTGAGGAGGTAATGGTCCGTTTAGAAGACATCTTAGTCTTAGGTAGGTGAGAGTGAGAGTTAGATTTAATCAGTGACCGGTTCAATTGCTGTAACGGAGTGGAGATTTGATCTGACCATGGTGGATTAATTGCAGGGACCATAAACTGCTGCATTGGGACAGGTGGTCCCACAGAGGGCACCAGTTTAGTTACAAGTGTGTTTAACAGCGTGGAAAAGGTAGCCCAAGGTGGGTCATTTGTTGCCCCCGATGCTACGGACCCACCTGGGGGCAAGGAACCCTCTGAACCAGAACTCTCTGCTGCCATATTCTCCTCCAAAATGTCTGCAGCATCACCACCACATAATGTGGGAGAAGCCCCAGCTCCGTTGCCTCGTGTAGCTGACATACTGATGTGCACAATATCGGGCAACCTGGTACAAGTCTTAGCAGCAATATTCCTAGCAAGAACTCCCAGTGAAGTGTGACTGTGTCAGCACAAACCGGGAGTTCAAGAGATCTATAGGATCTATAAATCACAAGTAAAAATACACAGCAAGTATATCTTGTGAAACAAATCCTATATTATACAGAAAAAACCTGATACACTTAGCCCTCTCAGGTATAGGAATATAAGAGTAGCACGTTGAGTGAAATACCCAATAAGGTAGCAACACAGCAGCTACATGCACACACACATATATAGTCACAACCGTACCATGCAGAAATTATACACCATAAAACTGCACTGAACTAGCAATACAAAGTAATACTCAGTATGGCTTTATGTGTCAACAATAGATATAACAAAGCACAGTAGATACTGGATGTATATCACAGGGTGTTTGTACCACACAACCCTGAATGTATGCACTCTTTCTTAACTACCACTGTCCCAGTGACAGGTAGAATACGTAAGTGTCCTGTAATATGCACAGCGCTGGCGATCAGGCGACTTTACAGAGGAGGATTTGCCCCAGCAGTCCCAGGAACAGCGCAGCTCCGTTGTGATGGCTGCTGACAGGGAGTGAGAGAGAGAAATGCAGATCCAGGACGGGAACATTTACAGAAATGGCGCCCTGGGGCTGGGGGAGGGGCAACAGGTTAGGCCTGCTCCCCCTGATGGCATCCCCACCGGGCGCTGCGGGCTTTGAAAACGGGGATTTTTGAGAGTAAAAACCCCCAGACCTGTGCCCAGTGTCCCTGGTGGCTAGTGGAGCGGCTGCCCAATAACAGTGTCCACGCCAGCGCGCGCGCGGCCCGCCTCCGACGGCAGCTCTGGATCGCGGTAAAGTGCGGCCATGCGATCCAGTAGGACAGCGGCGAGTGTGTGACTGACGCTGTAAAGATACCGGAGCCTCCACTGCAGTGACCCGGCAACCAGGGCGCGGGAGTATACAGCGCCACTGGGGATGATGAAGCTGCAGCCAGGAAAGTCTATGTGACTTTACACGCTGCAGCCCTGAAGTCTGTAAAAGTATTCTTCTTTCTTTTTCTTCAAATAAATCAATAGGCTGCAAAAGGCAGCCCTCCTGTTGTATGCCTGCTTACTGCATGGCACCAACTTACAAACTGAGCTCCTGTGCATGGAGGCAGGGTGATATAGGAGGCGGCGCTATGCATCTTGGGAGGAAGGTCAAAGCTTTGAGCCTGTTGATGCCTCGGATAAAGATCCTACTCTACACCCCGATGTTATTCCTTGTGGAGCCCAGTGTACTCCGCAGCAGAAACTAATTTAAGATACTGCAACACACTATTGGGGTACCCTTTATATTTATCTTATATGACATAACTGAGAAATGTGAGAAGAATTATTACAGAGAAGACGGGTAGGGGGAAAGGAACTTCTTCTTATGAAAAGCTTGAACATGCTTCTAAAGCTTAAGAAGAATATCTAGAAGGTTTCCCCTCAGGATTTTGATATACTGTATATTGGATTATGACAAAGAGCATTGCAGTGAACATTCTCCATTATATAAAGAGAATAGGCTGGTTCACACTATGGGGCAAATTCAGACCTGTTCGCTCGCTAAGGTTTTTTGCAGTCCTGCGTTCGCATAGTTGCCACCCATAGGGGAGTGTATTTTCGCTATGCAAGTATGTGAACGCATGTGTAGCAGAGCTGTACAAACAGATTTTGTGCAGTCTCTGAGTAGCCCAGGACTTACTCAGCCGCTGCGATCACATCAGCCTGTCCGGGACCGGAATTAATGTCACGAACCCTCCCTGCAAACGCTTGCACACGCCTGCGCTTTTCCAAACACTCCCTGAAATGGTCAGTTGCCACCCACAAACCCACAAACGCCTTCTTCCTATCAATCTCATTGTGAACGCTCGTGCGAACAGATCCTTTGCACAAACCCATCACTGAGCGGCGATCCGCTTTTGTACCCGTGCGACACGCCTGCGCATTGTGATGCATATGCATGCGCAGTTTAGACCTGAATGCCCGTTTTACAAAAACGAAGCCTAGCGATCAGGTCTGAATTAGCCCCTATAAGCAGCAAGAACAATGATGGTTAAAATAGATATATTAAACTCTGCAAATATCGGGGGTAATTGATCGCAGCAGGAATTTTGTTAGCAGTTTGGCAAAACCATGTGCACTGCAGGGGAGCCAGATATAACATGTGCAGAGAGAGTTAGATTTGGGTGGGTTATATTGTTTCTGTGCAGGGTAAATACTGGCTGCTTTATTTTACACTGCAATTTAGATTGCAGATTGAACACACCACACCCAAATCTAACTCTCTGTTAAAGCCTATAATTTATCCTATATTAAACACGCTAAAAGGTTAAGGGACTCAGTACGCTATTGGAGTATGTGGTACCGTAAGGGTACGCACTTAGCGTAGCGTACGCTTAGCCGTGGACGAGACGCACGAGCGGCACGTTCGCTCACGGCTTAATGCGTAGAGGCAAGCACGCTATAGGCTGCCGACTAACGTAACGATACGCTATCAGCGTAGCGGACGCTCGAGACCACGAGGAGATCACAAGCGGCGCTGACACTCACAGAGTTAAACCTTTATAACTATACCATAAATAATGTACTTATACTTTAAACCTTTGTGCAGTGTTAGGGTGTAAATGCAACACAGTGTAACCTTGTTAGTTTAAAAGCTATATGAGCGATTCTTACGCTCTGAGAACCCTTTAGCAATATAATAAACACTCAAATACCGGTCTAAGGGTCTAACACCTTTTAAGGGAGAGAATGAACGTTCATTCGCAAAAGAATACACAATACAAGTTATACACTACCAAACTAACATAAAATACCTAACCGAGTCACTACACATTAAAATACAACAAAGACACAATTACATTTAAGGGGGAAGGAGAGAGAGAATGGCTTACAACAAAATAGGAGATAAATATGGTTGCAGAGAACTTACGCACAAGGGGAAACAATCGCATGCGCCTTCCTGGATATCCAGCTCCCGATTATCAGTGATGAGAACCGTTGAAAAGAGTAGAGAGCTGGCCCAGGTCGGCTTGTCTTTATATACACTTACACACAGTACAGTACAATGGTCCCTACATTCTTATTGTTCATTGGACACAGGAATCCGTCTCCGCATTATAACAAAAGGTCATAGGTTGGTTCATACAGGTGGGCTGTGACTATTTCAAACTGCTCAGGTGGGAGGGAAACTGGGTTTCCCGCCGCATGGGTAATAAAGTGCAAATATAGTAAATGTCCATAAACTTCTTATGTCCATAACTATACGCACGAGCGAGTAATCCGCTTCAAACCAACACCGGAATATTGCTAATTTAATACTCTTCCGATGGATACTAAACACCACTGTGTCACCCCTGTCTGACCCTTCGTATCAAACAAAGAGGGATCTCTTTGTCTCTGAACATACTACATTAACTAAACTTTCAGATTCTATCAAAGGGACCATAATCTACAAAATACATTATATGACTAGAATATGTAACGATCGAGTCGCCCGCTAGACGTACACAAACTCTACCGTAAATGCGCATACCGTGCGCCTGCGAGTGCACGCTACTGCGAGTATACGCACGGGAGGGCTCATGCACGTGCAGCGGGCACACGCATGAGGTGCATATTTGGCAATGTGCAGCGTGATATTTTTCTGACTTTGACAGTCCACCCTTTGGCAGTCACCAAATAACTGCCACTTCCTAAAACAGTTCAAAAAGAGAAAAATATATGTCATGTATAATACATTTCTATGATTGGGTAAGGGAGAAGAGAAGAAGGTGGGAAAAAGGTATGACCTAGTGAGATAGTAGAAGCATGTATGTATGAGTCCATGTTTGAGGGGTCATGTATCATCGTGCCGTACGTGTTTTAAATCAAGCTTCGAGGTATTGCGAAGTATACATTTGAATTCCTTCTTATCCCGTGGAACGGGTCTGTGGATGGGCTGTCAAACTTTACCGAGCTCTTTTCGGCTTTTGGTTGCAACAAAAATGGGGGAGCACATTTTAGTTGATGATACATGAATGGGGGGATATGTGAGTGCTGATATCTGTGCCTATATTCCCTATCGACTATGTGTGTCATTACCTGAAGGTTGTAGAGATGAAGATAAGAAGCAATTATGGTAAATGCAGTCGTAAACTATGTGAGTTTAATGTACATTTGCCGATTGAGGTCTTGTCTGGTGTCTTGTCTTGATGTACATGTTGACTGTAGTCTCTTTGGGCTTTTGCCAAAATGCAAGCAAAAAGCTTTCTCAATGTCCATAGACTTACAAAAGTGTTGGGCTATCGTAAAATTTTAAAATTGCTAGGGATATTGGGGGTCTATGGCATTGTCCATCAATGGCCTGTGTGAAAGGTTGTCAAATTCTTCTTCCAAGCGGATGTCTTTGTACCTTGGAGGAAAACAAAGGCGAAACGGGTGAAAGAAACGGACCGTGGAATCACATTTTCATCACAACATTGTCTCAATGGTTGGGTCGTAAATCAAATCAGTCGTTGTTATTACAGTATCTTCACTTCTTAAACTCATCACTCGGGCGCTACGTTTACACTTTGTTAAAACCCGAACGCATCTAAATATCAGACCGACCAATATGATGACACCCAGAATACACAAAAGAAATTTCCCTACATCCATGATAATACCTTGGGTCCATTCTCCTAAACCAGAGAACCAATTTCGTGGGTTCAACCATGACACCCAACTGGTCAGCTCATTACCCACAGCGGCAAGGGTGAGATTGTGTTTCCTTCGGAACTCCCATTTTAATTGCAAAATGTCATCCATCTTTTGGTCTATGACCTCGGCTGGGTCCTCTGTGCTGTTTGTAATATACGTGCAGCACTTTATTCCATACTGAGTCGCTAGGGTAACACAATACCCGCCTATCACAGCCGTGAGATAATTGAGAATCATCCTATGCTGAACCAGTTCTGTTTTGTAGGCTTGTAACTCTCCCAGTATACCTGAATGTGTCATCATACATTTCAGTGATATTGTCTAATAAATTTGCAAGCGCAGATATATATTTATAATTTATCACTCCTCTGGCGGTACCAGTGATATCTAACGCGATTAGGAATTGAATCCCGGTGGATTCATGGATCAGGTCAGAGGCCGGATGCTCTGTTCTTTCTATCAGGTGCCGTTTAACGATGTGTTCGTAATGAGTGTGAGTATAAGGAGCTTGGGAACTGCGGTGAATATCCTTCATTTTAGTGTGGGATACGGTCATTACCTCAGGCAGTACTTTTCCAATATAACATAACCCTTCTGAGTTTGGGGCAAGCCACTTATACGCCTTCCTCCCGCATATGAAATATGCATCATCGGGGAGAACATATGGGACGGAGTAGGACATAACCATATTACACATTTTCCATATGAAATCTCCTAACCCTAATTCTCCCATCTGTTTAGTACACGTATCTGTTTGTACGATATGTGCACAGTATCCTGGTGATACTTCTCCAACTCTCATGATCCTACTTCCTAGGGTATACCTACATCGGAAATATTTTCCACTACCGGCTATGTGGCGTATAAGTTCTGTATCTGTTGGCATTCTATCGGCTCTGTATGAAAAGGTCATGGTTTGGTTATTCCATGACACTTCCCAATTTCCCGGCTTTCGGGGATTGGAAATGTTAAAACACACTAAGGACCTATCCACATGATATTGGTGGAGCTTCAAACTAGGAGGACTAGAGATATTAAACCTCTTGTCCACCGGCCTCCCACCACTTAACTCAAGTACCTCCCCTATCGTTAAAGGAAATGGTACTAGTCCTCACTTGCTGTGACCTTGAGGTACTTGAGAGCATACCCAACAGTCTGTTTGGTTTAACACCTTACCCACTAATGAGTGATAGTCACCCAATGGATGCCGGTCCATGTTAATGTTAAAACTGGACTGACATTTCTTGATGCACCCATCCTCAACTAAGTTATCACAATGCCTACAGATGCAGTTTTCTTCAGCTAACAATCCTTCACAATTCCTTCTATTGTCAATGCTACCAGATCGTTTTCTGATACTCGCCTTTACTCGGTGATTATGTTGTTCTTGGAAATCTACGCCTCCATCTCTGTCATCAGAACCCATTCCAGAACCTCTCTCGACCTCCATGGTACTCTCGCCGGAACAGACTGCTCTGGTCAACATCATGGTCAACAGGAAAATCCGGATCACAGTCTCTTGGGGCAAGTCCATCTTATAGGAGGAGATGGAGAAAAATGAGAAGGGGGAAAGAAATAATTGAGGGAGATGGGATGGGAAGTGGAGAAAAACAATAAAAGGGAACAGGGGATCGACAACTGCCTCCGATCTTATTATTCTCAATGCTCAGGTGCCGTTTCCCTCTTCCTGAAACAGACACTCCAGTGATACAACTTCCTCTACCGTCTGTTCTTTATCACGAGACCTCTCTGGATCAGCAACCTTCTTACAATGGGACGAATGAACCCAAGTCTCTCTCTCAGCAACCTTCAATGCTGTCGTGCTAATCAATAAGACTTGGTATGGTCCTTCCCATCTGTCAATAAGGCAACCTGAGCGTAGAAAATTCCGTATCATTACATAATCCCCAGGTTCAATGTCATGACAATTACTATCTGGCAGATCAGGAATCACCAACTTCAAATTGTCATTCTGATTCCTTAGCTGTTTACTCATCTTAACCAAGTATTTTACAGTCACTTCATTGTTACACTTCAAATCATCCTGAGAGTTAATCATAACATGCGGTTGTCGACCGCACAGAATTTCAAAGGGGGACAGATTAAGAGGGGACCTGGGAGTGGTTCTGATGCTGTATAATACAATGGGTAAAGCTTCTGGCCATGTCAATCCTGTTTCTGCCATAACTTTGCTCAATTTATTTTTAATAGTGCTGTTCACTCTTTCTACTTTCGCACTCGCCTGGGGGCGGTACGGAGTGTGCAGCTTACTATCAATTCCCATCAACTTACACATTCCTTGAAAGACATCACCTGTAAAATGGGTACCCCTATCACTTTCAATTATTCTAGGGATACCGTATCTACACACAAATTCCTGTACAATTTTCTTAGCAGTAAACATAGCGGTATTTGTGGCCACAGGAAATGCTTCGACCCAATTTGAAAACACATCTATACAAACTAGTACATACTTCAAATTTCGACAAGGGGGTAATTGTATGAAATCAATTTGTATTACCTGAAAAGGGCCGCCTGTAGGTGGGATATGAGATGGTTCTGTTGGTATTGCCTTTCCGATATTCTTCCTCAAGCAGGTGAGGCATGTCATTGCCCTTTTTCCCGCATGGGAAGAAAATCCTGGGGCGCACCAATATGCTCTTACCAACTTGCACATCCCTACCTTGCCTAGATGAGTCAGCCCATGTGCTGCTTCCGCTAAACTTGGAAGGTATGCTCTGGGTGCCACTGGTTTACCCTGCCCATCTGTCCAGAGTCCTGAGGACTCATGGCCATATCCTTTTGCCCTCCAAACTGCCTTTTCCTGTGTGGAACACAAATTTTGCATTTCACACAATTTCTGTGTGTTGACGGTATTAAATACCATCAGTTGTATTCCCCGTGGCCACGGCAGCAGAGGACTAGGCAGCAGGATCGAGGAGCTCCCTGGATAATTAATCCTGCAACAATCCTGGGGCCCCGATCCTGCTCTCCTCTGGACTAATCTCCTGCCCGGCGGTGCTGGGGAGGCGGTGGAGCGTGTGTGCGAGCGCTCCCGGCTCGCGTCGGCGGCCGCCCGGACTCCGGGCCTAGGCCGCAGCTCAGTCCCCGGCCTCGATTTTGAAGCTCCGCCGGGCGCGTGCGCGCGCGCACACGATCGAGCGCCCGAGGCGGACGCGGCGTCCAGCGGCACAGGAAAGGAGCGGCACCCCACTCCTGCACCCTCAGGGCCATATACAGAAGCCATCCTGATACCCTGAAGGCTGGTGCAGAGAGGGAAGGAGGGGGAAATCCTTGTGCTGGGCGGCCATTTTACCTGCAGCTCCCTGAGGCACTGAACACAGCAAGGTGCAGTGTGGGTGAAGACTGCACTGGGCTGAAGGATTGATACTGTCCCAGCTGCCCTGCCTCCTACTGCTTATACTGCTGGAATACCACACACTGGACATATTTATTTATACCATTGGACCCCCCAGGTCCCCCTTCTCCCCTCTCCCTTCATTACAACGTCTGGCTTTCCCAGTGACTGGCGTGCTGCTGTTGCTGCATTTACCTTCCACTGTTATACTTTTGACACTGAATAACGGGACTCTCATTACAGCTGGACCCCCACAAGATGGTGAGGGGCGGCCAGAGTGCGGCCGCGGCTAAACTGGAGAAGTTTGCCCGACAGCCTACATCTCAGTCGACGCAGTCATCTCCTAAGCCTTCCCCCCCTGCCAGAATGGATCCATCGGCTGGGGCCGACTCGGGGGCGAATACGCAGCCGTCTGCACCCTCCATCCAGCAGGTCCTGGAGGCCATAGCGGCCAGCGAGCAACGCCTATCGGACAAGATGGAGAAGGTGCAGTGCGATTTATCACTGCTGCGACAGGACGTCCAGCGAGTACGGGAGAGGGTGGGCGAAACTGAGACAAGGGTCTCCAACCTGGAAGACCTCAGCGGCCCTCTGCAACAATCGGTGTCTGCGGTTACACAGCAGGTCACAACGATACAAGCCAAACTCCTGGACATGGAGGGCAGACTCCGCAGAAACAACGTGAGGTTCGTAGGCCTCCCCGAAAAAGAAGAAGGGGCACACCCCGAGGATTTCCTGGAATCCTGGTTAAAAGAGGCATATGGTGCTGAATCCTTTACATCTCAGTTTGCAGTGGAGCGGGCCCACCGCGTGCCCTTCCGGCCTTTACCACCAGGTGCCCCACCACGAACTTTTATAGCAAAATTCCTGCACTACAAGGACCGGGACTCCGTCCTGCGCCTGGGACGTGTGAAGGGTCCCCTGATACGGAATGGAATCCGGGTGTCGGCATTTCCGGACTTTGCAGCGGACGTCCAAAAAGACAGAGCACAGTTTCTCCCCATAAAGCGACGCCTTCGTGACCTGAATATATCCTATTCAATGCTGTTTCCCTCCAGGTTGCGAGTGGTGGCGGATGGGGAGACCAAATTCTTCAGCTCGCCCAGGGAAGCGGCTTCCTGGTTGGACAGATATGCTCCGGGGGCACGCCAGCTGGCTCCAGACTGACATCGGGTCGCCTTCCTTTATGGGCCTACAACTCGCAAGTATAAGTCCAGGGAGCTTCCTCTCGTTTAGTGGTTCTGGACTTTGCTGAGAAGTGTTATAAACGTATAACGTATAAGGGTTTAAATATTTTGGGTTGTTTGATCTGTACGCCTAGTACAGTGTTGCCGTAGGCTTTGGGTTCTCCAGGGCTAGAGTTCGGTTAGGGATTTAGGTATGCCACAGTTCGGGGAGGTATACGGGGAGGGGGGATGCCGGGGGGCTGCTGTTGGTCCCCCAGTAGTTTTTCTGTTTTATGTTTTGAATTTAAGAAGCCTACATATTAGCTATTCGGAGGGTGTGGTGGGGTTGCACTGTTTCCAGGGGTTTGGCTTGAGGTCCGGGGCCGGTGGACGGCGCGACTAAGGAGCCGGGGGGTTGGGTGGTAGATAGGAGTGTTGCGCCCCAGCTGATGACTTGGCTGACATGCCTCCCTTAAAAATCTTGTCGTGGAATGTCCGGGGCATTAACAACAAAGTAAAGCGATCCTTAGTGTTTAAGATGATCAAGAAATATTGCCCAGATATTATCTGTTTAAGCGAAACCCATTTGGAGGGAAATAGGCTGTTGTCGCTCCGTAGGCCTTGGGTGGGCTGGGCATATCATTCCTCGCACTCCTCCTATTCCCGAGGGGTGTCGGTAATGATTAAGAGGACTGTGCAGTTTGAGATGATTAGGGTAAATACAGATCCACATGGTAGATACGTGTTCATAGAATGTAAATTGTTCTCACGTAATTTTTTCCTGTTGTCTGTGTATGTTCCCCCCCCGTTTTCATATGATGTCCTGCAAAAGGCCGCCTTGTTTGTTGCCTCCTCCCCACACACCCCTGTCATCTGCTTGGGGGACTTCAACGCTGTGTTGGATGCCTCCTTAGACAGATGGAGGGCTCCCCGGGATCAAGGGACGGGGGGTGGTTCAGCCTCATCGGGATCTAAATTCGCAGACTTTCTAGACGGTATGCAATGGGTAGACGTCTGGAGAATTCGGAATCCTAGTCTTAGGCAATACTCCTGTTATTCGGGTACACATGGCTCTTTTTCTAGAATCGACCTGGCCCTGGTCTCGCCTGGGCTTTTGCCTGGCGTGACGGATGTCCGTTACGAGGCACGGGGGGTGTCAGATCACTCGCCCCTGGTGCTCTCAATAGATGGGGAATGTCAGAGGGGACAGTCATATTGGCGGCTACACCCTTCCTGGCTGGCCCAGCTGGGCGAATGCCCGGAGTTGGTGTCCACATGGGAGGGATTTTTTGCAGACAATGTGGGATCGGCCCCGGCCCCGGTTGTCTGGGACGCGTTCAAGGCGTATTTGCGAGGTACAATGATCGGCAAAATTGCAGCCTGCAAGGTGGCTAGAAGGGCGACGGAAAGACAGCTTGAGACTGAGTGTAGAGATCTGGAGATGCGTTACCTGACAGAGGGTACTCCTGAGCTGAGGGCCCGCTGGCTTGCGGCTCAGGAGGCCTGGCTGGCCCACCTTTCAGATATAAACGCACGTTCCCTTTTGTTTAGGGCTACTAACATATATATGCAGGCGGACAGACCAGGTAGCCTGATGGCCCACTTAGTGCACTACGATCGACCTGGGACCACGATAGCGCAAATGCTAGACCCAGGCGGCTCCACGGTAGATGCCACCCCCGGCATCGCTCAGATGTTCCTCGAATACTTCAGAGAAGTATACGACAGTAGACTGACATGCTCCACGGAGGAACTTGACCTGTACCTGACAAACATTCCCCTTTCTAAACTCTCCCATGAGGCCAGAGACGCATTAGACGCGCCTCTGACCCTGGAAGAGGTGGTGTCGGCGGTGGAGGTGTCTCCTAGAGGTAAATCCCCGGGCAGTGACGGTATTCCCACGGAACTATATAAACAGTACATAGAGTTCTTTGGTCCCCAGCTGCTTGACACGTACGTTAAAATGACTGCCACTAACAGCCTTCCTCCCTCGATGTCCGAGGCGATCCTTATAATGCTTCCAAAGCCTGGAAAGGACCCCAAGTTGTTGGACTCCTACAGGCCAATCTCCCTTATCCCCACTGACGCCAAGATCCTGGCGAAAATTCTTGCGGTCCGACTCAACCTAGTAATTGAATCTATAATTCATCCGGATCAAACCGGCTTCATGCCTGGGAAATCCACATCCATTAACTTGCGCAGGCTATACACCATTTTGCAGGCCCCCCGCGACTTCCCCTCGGACGCGGCTGTAGTCTCATTGGATGCAGCCAAGGCATTCGACAGCGTTGAATGGCCTTACCTGTGGGGAGTCATGAGGAACATGGGCTTCGGCCCAAACTTTATTCAATGGATCAAACTACTATACCAGAATCCACGCGCCAGGGTCTTGGTGAACGGCTACATTTCCTCCTCCTTCCCTTTGACACGGGGCACCAGACAAGGATGCCCCCTCTCTCCTGCCCTGTTTGCCATAGCCATAGAGCCTCTCGCTTGCCTGATCAGATCGCACCCGGACATTGGGGGAATAGGTACCGGCCCCTGTACTGACAAGATAGCCCTTTATGCGGATGACTTGTTGTTATTCCTTCAAGACTACGCAGTAGAGATGCCCACTGTGCTGCGGGTCATCGAGACATTCGGTGGGTATTCGGGTCTCCGCATAAATTGGACTAAATCATTTATTATGCCCATTATAGGCCCCCTCCCTCAGATTCCGAAAATATCCCTGCCACTGTGCTGGACAGTTCAGTTTAAGTACCTCGGAATTCTAATTACACACGACCCATCAGACTTTGTGCCCTTAAACCTCGACCCCCTAGTACAAACAGTAGTGCGCAAATCTAGAGCCTGGGGTAAGCTACCACTGACAATGACGGGCAGGGTCGGCCTTATTAAAATGGTAGTCCTGCCTAAACTATTGTATGTTCTACTACAGTCCCCTGTGTTCATTTTTCCAGCCTTCTTCAGGAAATTAAATAGCGTCCTGTCCTCCTTTGTATGGGCCAATAAAAGAGCTAGAATTAAATTAACCACCCTCACCAGGCAGAAAGGGGACGGCGGTCTGGCCTTGCCCCACTTCCAACTATATTATTATGCTGCTCAGCTATCACATATCAATATGTGGCTTCGGGAGGGGGGTGGGGCTGGGCTGGGCCGGGCGTTCCTTCAATGCTATTACCCAGACCTTTCCCCGGCACAGGTCCTGGTGGGGGAAAACCCTTCCAGATTTTTACCTCCTATTGTCTTTCAGGCGATGAGAATATGGCTAGCATTGAAGGGCCTACTCGGGTATGAAGGCATGGACCCTGATACTCCCCTATGGCACTCCACAATGCTTAATGAACTGAGGTCCCTAGAGGGCGGGGAGGTATGGGCTCCGTATTCGATAGACTCACTGTCCCAATTATATAGTGACGGTTCATTGAAATCATTTCACCAATTAAAGGAGGAGTTTGGACTCCCGAACTCTTACTTCTACAGATTTTTACAGCTCAGGCACGCCTTGCAGGCGCAATTTAGAGACTCCCCCCGGCGCTCCTCCCATTTCCCATCAAAACATTTCTACAAACACTGGGTCGAGTCAAGGTAATTTCCTTCACCTACTCATACCTCCTTCAAACAATACATGCAGACCCGCTCTCGAATCTTCGGGCGAACTGGGAGTGTGACTTGGGTCCCATAGACGGGGAAGACTGGGAGGGCGCTCTGGGCAATCCGAGCCAGGCCACCAAATCGCTACGGTTTCAGCAGATACAGCTTTTCATTCTGCATAGATCATACATGACACCGAGCAGGCTGGCCAGATTCAGGTCTGATAATGTTGATGTTTGTCCCAAGTGCGGGGCTGCCGGAGGCACATTCTGGCACCTCATATGGGAATGCCCGTTGCTACAGGTGTTCTGGGCTGGGGTCAGGTCGATTCTGGAACACACGGGAACACAGAGGGGAATGCTGACTCCGAGATTTTGCATTCTGGGGGTGGGTGACTCGGATTCTGGGTCTAGATGGGAAAACATGTATGCCCGCAGCGTATGCGCACTTGCAAAAGTGTGTATCGCGCGGACATGGATGGCCCCCAGCCCTCCCACAATACCTGCTCTTAAAAGTTTGATCAATGATACCCTATTAAAAGAACGATATGTATATATGAAATATAATGCCCTTACCAGATACGAGAAGATTTGGTCTCCTTGGATCACTTCCACATACTCCTCCCTTGCCCTTCAAATGTAACGGGCACTGGCCATTGCTGCAGGGGCGCTGTTTGGGCCCCGGGGCGTTGGGCCGAACCCTTTACCTCTCCTAACGCAGTTGCTTAAATACTTAGCTGTCGCATCACACCATGCACACATCAGCTTGACTAGGCTTGAGTTTGTTTAGAGGGTTAGTTCGGGGGTAGTGGGGTTGTGGGCTATATACGGCTCACTAGACGGGGTAATTACACATAAGGTGGGGGGAGAAAACTTGAAAAATGTTAAGTATGTGAACCATGACTTGGCTACAGACTACAAACAATATGTATACCGCGGGAAGACCGCACGGAAATGGAATATGGGGAATTTCATTCATGCATGTATAATACCATAAAGATATTATGAATGACTGAATACTGTGATTATACACTATGACCAGTAATGTATTCTGAAATGTCTGTATCTCTAATTTTGTGGCGAATAAAAATTACTCTATTTAAAAAAAAAATACCATCAGTTGTGTGGTGTCTGTCTGTCTGGGGGTACCAGCTGCTAACTTAGCAGCTTCGTCTGCTCGGCTGTTACCAAGTGATACCAGGTCTTGGCTATATGTGTGTGCTTTACACTTGATAACAGCCACTCTGTCGGGTTCCTGTATCGCTGTTAGAAGCCTTTTGATGTGAGCTGCATGCGCTACTGGTGTACCAGCTGCCGTCATGAAATTTCTGAGGCGCCATAGGGCTCCGAAATCATGGACTACCCCGAAGGCGTATCTAGAATCGGTATAGATATTGGCTGATTTGCCCTTAGCCAATTCACATGCTCTGGTTAGGGCAACCAGTTCAGCAACCTGGGCAGAGTGAGGTGGGCCTAGCGGTTCTGCTTCTATGGTGCCTTGGTCATCTACAACTGCGTATCCAGTACACAAGTCTCCCGAGTCCGTCTGTCTGTGACAACTACCGTCAGTGTAGAAAGTAAGATCTACATCTTCCAGTGGGTTGTCACTGATGTCAGGCCTTGCCGTGAAATTTTGGGTCAAATATTCCATACAATCATGCATGTCTTTTCCTATACTAAATCCTCCTTCACCATTACTCTCATCCTCCACCCTTTGTGCCTGTCCAGGCACACCTGGGAGATACGTTGCAGGATTTAATGCACTGCATCTCTTTATGGTGATGTTTACGGGGGCCATCAATGCCAATTCCCATCTTGTAAACCGCGCTGATGAGACGTGTCTGGTTTGAGCCGAATTCAGCAAGGCTGATACTGCATGCGGTGTATGGATTGTGAGGTTGTGTCCTAGCACTACATCTTCGCTTTTCGTTACTAGCAATGCTATCGCAGCGACACTTCGCAAGCATGTGGGGAGGGATCGCGCTACCGTATCTAGCTGAGCGCTGTAGTATGCTACCGGCCTGCTGGCTACCGGCCTGCTTTTGGGTTAGGACGCCTGCCGCGCAACCAGCACTTTCTGTTCCGTACAGCTCAAAGGGTTTCCCATAGTCTGGCATACCTAATGCTGGTGCCTGCGTTAGGCACTGTTTAAGTCTCTCAAATGCCATCTCGGATTCGTCTGTATGCGAAATCCGATCAGGTTTGTTTGATGAGACCATCTCCTGCAAAGGTAATGCTAGAATGGAAAAAATAAGAATTTACTTACCGATAATTCTATTTCTCGGAGTCCGTAGTGGATGCTGGGGTTCCTGAAAGGACCATGGGGAATAGCGGCTCCGCAGGAGACAGGGCACAAAAGTAAAGCTTTCCGATCAGGTGGTGTGCACTGGCTCCTCCCCCTATGACCCTCCTCCAAGCCAGTTAGGTACTGTGCCCGGACGAGCGTACACAATAAGGGAGGAATTTTGAATCCCGGGTAAGACTCATACCAGCCACACCAATCACACCGTACAACTTGTGATCTAAACCCAGTTAACAGTATGATAACAGCGGAGCCTCTGAAAAGATGGCTCACAACAATAATAACCCGATTTTTGTAACTATGTACAAGTATTGCAGATAATCCGCACTTGGGATGGGCGCCCAGCATCCACTACGGACTCCGAGAAATAGAATTATCGGTAAGTAAATTCTTATTTTCTCTATCGTCCTAGTGGATGCTGGGGTTCCTGAAAGGACCATGGGGATTATACCAAAGCTCCCAAACGGGCGGGAGAGTGCGGATGACTCTGCAGCACCGAATGAGAGAACTCCAGGTCCTCCTTAGCCAGGGTATCAAATTTGTAGAATTTAGCAAACGTGTTTGCCCCTGACCAAGTAGCTGCTCGGCAAAGTTGTAAAGCCGAGACCCCTCGGGCAGCCGCCCAAGATGAGCCCACCTTCCTTGTGGAATGGGCATTTACATATTTTGGCTGTGGCAGGCCTGCCACAGAATGTGCAAGCTGAATTGTATTACACATCCAACTAGCAATAGTCTGCTTAGAAGCAAGAGCACCCAGTTTGTTGGGTGCATACAGGATAACAGCAAGTCAGTTTTCCTGACTCCAGCCGTCCTGGAACATATTTTCAGGGCCCTGACAACATCTAGCAACCTGGAGTCCTCCAAGTCCCTAGTAGGTGCAAGGCACCACAATAAGCTGGTTCAGGTGAAACACTGACACCACCTTAGGGAGAGAACTGGGGACGAGTCCGCAGCTCTGCCCTGTCCGAATGGACAAACAGATATGGGCTTTTTTGAGAAAAAACCACCAATTTGACACTCGCCTGGTCCAGGCCAGGGCCAAGAGCATGGTCACTTTTCATGTGAGATGCTTCAAATCCACAGATTTGACTGGTTTTAAACCAATGTGATTTGAGGAATCCCAGAACTACGTTGAGATCCCACAGTGCCACTGGAGGCACAAAAGGGGGTTGTATATGCAATACTCCCTTGACAAACTTCTGGACTTCAGGAACTGAAGCCAATTCTTTCTGGAAGAAAATCGACAGGGCCGAAATTTGAACCTTAATGGACCCCAATTTGAGGCCCATAGACACTCCTGTTTGCAGGAAATGCAGGAAACGACCGAGTTGAAATTTCTTTGTGGGGCCTTCCTGGCCTCACACCACGCAACATATTTTCGCCACATGTGGTGATAATGTTGTGCGGTCACCTCCTTTCTGGCTTTGACCAGGGTAGGAATGACCTCTTCCGGAATGCCTTTTTCCCTTAGGATCCGGCTTTCCACCGCCATGCCGACAAACGCAGCTGCGGTAAGTCTTGGAACAGACATGGTACTTGCTGAAGCAAGTCCCTTCTTAGCGGCAGAGGCCATAAGACCTCTGTAAGCATCTCTTGAAGTTCCGGGTACCAAGTCCTTCTTGGCCAATCCGGAGCCATGAGTATAGTTCTTACTCCTCTACGTCTTATAATTCTCAGCACCTTAGGTATGAGAAGCAGAGGAGGGAACACATACACCGACTGGTACACCCACGGTGTTACCAGAACATCCACAGCTATTGCCCGAGGGTCTCTTGACCTGGCGCAATACCTGTCCCGTTTTTTGTTCAGACGGGACGCCATCATGTCCACCTTTGGTATTTCCCAACGGTTTACAATCATGTGGAAAAAACTTCCCGATGAAGTTTCCACTCTCCCGGGTGGAGGTCGTGCCTGCTGAGGAAGTCTGCTTCCCAGTTTCCATTCCCGGGATGAAACACTGCTGACAGTGCTATCACATGATTTTCCGCCCAGCGAAAAGTCCTTGCAGTTTTTGCCATTGCCCTCCTGCTTCTTGTGTCGCCCTGTCTGTTTACGTGGGCGACTGCCGTGATGTTTTTCCCACTGGATCAATACCGGCTGACCTTGAAGCAGAGGTCTTGCTAAGCTTAGAGCATTATAAATTTACCCTTAGCTCCAGTATATTTATGTGGAGAAAAGTCTCCAGACTTGATCACACTCCCTGGAAATTTTTTCCCTGTGTGACTGCTCCCCAGCCTCTCGGGCTGGGCTCCGTGGTCACCAGCATCCAATCCTGAATGCCGAATCTGCGGCCCTCTAGAAGATGAGCACTCTATAACCACCACAGGAGAGACACCCTTGTCCTTGGATATAGGGTTATCCGCTGATGCATCTGAAGATGCGATCCGGACCATTTGTCCAGCAGATCCCACTGAAAAGTTCTTGCGTGAAATCTGCCGAATGGAATTGCTTCGTAGGAAGCCACCATTTTTACCAGGACCCTTGTGCAATGATGCACTGTTTTTAGGAGGTTCCTGACTAGCTCGGATAACTCCCTGGCTTTCTCTTCCGGGAGAAACACCTTTTTCTGGACTGTGTCCAGAATCATCCCTAGGCACAGCAGACGTGTCGTCGGGATCAGCTGCGATTTTGGAATATTTAGAATCCACCCGTGCTGTTGTAGCAGTATCCGAGATAGTGCTACTCCGACCTCCAACTGTTCCCTGGACTATGCCCTTATCAGGAGATCGTCCAAGTAAGGGATAATTAAGACGCCTTTTCTTCGAAGAAGAATCATCATTTCGGCCATTACCTTGGTAAAGACCCTGGGTGCCGTGGACAATCCAAACGGCAGCGTCTGAAACTGATAGTGACAGTTCTGCACCACGAACCTGAGGTACCCTTAGTGAGAAGGGCAAATTTGGGACATAGAGGTAAGCATCCCTGATGTCCCGGGACACTATATAGTCCCCTTCTTCCTGGTTCGTTATCACTGCTCTGAGTGACTCCATCTTGATTTGAACCTTTGTAAGTGTTCAAAAAAATTTTTTAGAATAAGTCTCACCTAGCCTTCTGGCTTCAGTACCACAATATAGTGTGGAATAATACCCCTTTTCTTGTAGTAGGAGGGGTAATTTAATTATCACCTGCTGGGAATACAGCTTGTGAATTTTTTCCCATACTGCCTCCTTGTCGGAGGGAGACCTTGGTAAAGCAGACTTCAGGAGCCTGCGAAGGGGAAACGTCTCGACATTCCAATCTGTACCCCTGGGATACTACTTGTAGGATCCAGGGGTCCTGTACGGTCTCAGCGCCATGCTGAGAACTTGTCAGAAGCGGTGGAACGCTTCTGTTCCTGGGAATGGGCTGCCTGCTGCAGTCTTCTTCCCTTTCCTCTATCCCTGGGCAGATATGATCTTATAGGGACGAAAGGACTGAGGCTGAAAAGACGGTGTCTTTTTCTGCAGAGATGTGACTTAGGGTAAAAACGGCGGATTTTCCAGCAGTTGCCGTGGCCACCAGGTCCGATGGACCGACCCCAAATAACTCCTCTTCCTTTATACGGCAATACACCTTTGTGCCGTTTGGAATCTGCATCACCTGACCACTGTCGTGTCCATAACATCTTCTGGCAGATATGGACATCGCATTTACTCTTGATGCCAGAGTGCAATATCCCTCTGTGCATCTCGCATATATAGAAATGCATCCTTTAAATGCTCTATAGTCAATAAAATACTGTCCCTGTCAAGGGTATCAATATTTTTAGTCAGGGAATCCGACCAAGCCACCCCAGCTCTGCACATCCAGGCTGAGGCGATCGCTGGTCGCAGTATAACACCAGTATGTGTGTATATACTTTTTATGATATTTTCCAGCCTCCTGTCAGCTGGTCCTTGAGGACGGCCCTATCTATAGACGGTACCGCCACTTGTTTTGATAAGCGTGTGAGCGCCTTATCCACCCTAAGGGGTGTTTCCCAACGCGCCCTAACTTCTGGCGGGAAAGGGTATACCGCCCATAATTTTCTATCGGGGGGAACCCACGCATCATCACACACTTTATTTAATTTATCTGATTCAGGAAAAACTACGGTAGTTTTTTCACATCCCACATAATACCCTCTTTTGTGGTACTTGTAGTATCAGAAATATGTAACACCTCCTTCATTTCCTTTAACGTGTGGCCCTAATAAGGAATACGTTTGTTTATTCACCATCGACACTGGATTCAGTGTCCCTGTCTGTGTCTGTGTCGACCGACTAAAGTAAACGGGCGTTTTAAAACCCCTGACGGTGTTTTCGAGACGTCTGGACCGGTACTAATTGTTTGTCGGCCGTCTCATGTCGTCAACCGACCTTGCAGCGTGTTGACATTATCACGTAATTCCCTAAATAAGCCATCCATTCCGGTGTCGACTCCCTAGAGAGTGACATCACCATTACAGGCAATTGCTCCGCCTCCTCACCAACATCGTCCTCATACATGTCGACACACACGTACCGACACACAGCACACACACAGGGAATGCTCTGATAGAGGACAGGACCCACTAGCCCTTTGGAGAGACAGAGGGAGAGTTTACCAGCACACACCAAAAACGCTATAATTATATAGGGACAACCTTATATAAGTGTTTTCCCTTATAGCATCTTTTTTATATATTTCTAACGCCAAATTAGTGCCCCCCCTCTCTGTTTTAACCCTGTTTCTGTAGTGCAGTGCAGGGGAGAGCCTGGGAGCCTTCCCTCCAGCCTTTCTGTGAGGGAAAATGGCGCTGTGTGCTGAGGAGATAGGCCCCGCCCCTTTTTCGGCGGCCTCGTCTCCCGCTCTTAACGGATTCTGGCAGGGGTTAAATATCTCCATATAGCCTCCGGAGGCTATATGTGAGGTATTTTTAGCCAAAATAGGTATTCATTTGCCTCCCAGGGCGCCCCCCTCCCAGCGCCCTGCACCCTCAGTGACTGCCGTGTGAAGTGTGCTGAGAGGAAAATGGCGCACAGCTGCAGTGCTGTGCGCTACCTTTAGAAGACTGAGGAGTCTTCTGCCGCCGATTCTGGACCTCTTCTTACTTCAGCATCTGCAAGGGGGCCGGCCGCAAGGCTCCGGTGACCATCCAGGCTGTACCTGTGATCGTCCCTCTGGAGCTGATGTCCAGTAGCCAAGAAGCCAATCCATCCTGCACGCAGGTGAGTTCACTTCTTCTCCCCTAAGTCCCTCGTTGCAGTGATCCTGTTGCCAGCAGGACTCACTGTAAAATAAAAAAACCTAAGCTAAACTTTTCTAAGCAGCTCTTTAGGAGAGCCACCTAGATTGCACCCTTCTCGGCCGGGCACAAAAATCTAACTGGCTTGGAGGAGGGTCATAGGGGGAGGAGCCAGTGCACACCACCTGATCGGAAAGCTTTACTTTTGTGCCCTGTCTCCTGCGGAGCCGCTATTCCCCATGGTCCTTTCAGGAACCCCAGCATCCACTAGGACGATAGAGAAAATAAGAATTTACTTACCGATAATTCTATTTCTCATAGTCCGTAGTGGATGCTGGGGACTCCGTAAGGACCATGGGGAATAGCGGCTCCGCAGGAGACTGGGCACATCTAAAGAAAGCTTTAGGACTATCTGGTGTGCACTGGCTCCTCCCCCTATGACCCTCCTCCAAGCCTCAGTTAGGATACTGTGCCCGGACGAGCGTACACAATAAGGAAGGATTTTGAATCCCGGGTAAGACTCATACCAGCCACACCAATCACACCGTATAACCTGTGATCTGAACCCAGTTAACAGCATGATAACAGAGGAGCCTCTGAAAGATGGCTCACAACAATAATAACCCGATTTTTGTAACAATAACTATGTACAAGTATTGCAGACAATCCGCACTTGGGATGGGCGCCCAGCATCCACTACGGACTATGAGAAATAGAATTATCGGTAAGTAAATTCTTATTTTCTCTAACGTCCTAAGTGGATGCTGGGGACTCCGTAAGGACCATGGGGATTATACCAAAGCTCCCAAACGGGCGGGAGAGTGCGGATGACTCTGCAGCACCAAATGAGAGAACTCCAGGTCCTCCTCAGCCAGGATATCAATTTTGTAGAATTTTACAAACATATTTGCTCCTGACCAAGTAGCTGCTCGGCAAAGTTGTAAAGCCGAGACCCCTCGGGCAGCCGCCCAAGATGAGCCCACCTTCCTTGTGGAGTGGGCATTTACAGATTTTTGGCTGTGGCAGGCCTGCCACAGAATGTGCAAGCTGAATTGTACTACAAATCCAACGAGCAATAGTCTGCTTAGAAGCAGGAGCACCCAGCTTGTTGGGTGCACACAGGATAAACAGCGAGTCAGATTTCCTGACTCCAGCCGTCCTGGAAACATATATTTTTAGGGCACTGACAACGTCTAGCAACTTGGAGGCCTCCAAGTCCCTAGTAGCCGCAGGCACCACCAATAGGTTGGTTCAGGTGAGACGCTGAAACCACCTTGGGGAGAAACTGAGGACGAGTCCTCAATTCCGCCCTGTCCGAATGGAAAATCAGATAAGGGCTTTTTCAGGATAAAGCCGCCAATTCTGACACGCGCCTGGCCCAGGCCAGGGCCAACAGCATGACCACTTTCCATGTGAGATATTTTAACTCCACAGATTTAAGTGGTTCAAACCAATGTGACTTTTGGAACCCAAAACTACATTGAGATCCCAAAGTGCCACTGGAGGCACAAAAGGAGGCTGTATATGCAGTACCCCTTTTACAAACGTCTGAACTTCAGGGACTGAAGCTAGTTCTTTTTGGAAGAAAATTGACAGGGCCGAAATTTGAACCTTAATGGACCCCAATTTCAGGCCCATAGACACTCCTGTTTGCAGGAAATGTAGGAATCGACCCAGTTGAATTTCCTCCGTCGGGCCTTACTGGCCTCGCACCACGCAACATATTTTCGCCAATTGCGGTGATAATGTTTTTGCGGTTACATCCTTCCTGGCTTTGATCAGGATAGGGATGACTTCATCCGGAATGCCTTTTTTCCTTCAGGATCCGGCGTTCAACCGCCATGCCGTCAAACGCAGCCGCGGTAAGTCTTGGAACAGACAGGGTCCTTGCTGGAGCAGGTCCCTTCTTAGAGGTAGAGGCCACGGATCCTCCGTGAGCATCTCTTGAAGTTCCGGTTACCAAGTCCTTCTTGGCCAATCCGGAACCACGAATATAGTGCTTACTCCTCTCCATCTTATCAATCTCAGTACCTTGGGTATGAGAGGCAGAGGAGGGAACACATACCCTGACTGGTACACGGTGTTACCAGAGCGTCTACAGCTTATTGCCTGAGGGTCCCTGGACCTGGCGCAATACCTGTCGAGTTTTTAATCATGTGGAAGACTTCTGGGTGAAGTCCCCACTCTCCCGGGTGGAGGTCGTGCTGAGGAAGTCTGCTTCCCAGTTGTCCACTCCCGGAATGAATACTGCTGACAGTGCTATCACATGATTTTCCGCCCAGCGAAGAATCCTTGCAGCTTCTGCCATTGCCCTCCTGCTTCTTGTGCCACCCTGTCTGTTTACGTGGGTGACTGCCGTGATGTTGTCCGACTGGATCAACACCGGCTGACCTTGAAGCAGAGGTCTTGCTAAGCTTAGAGCATTGTAAATGGCCCTTAGCTTCAGGATATTTATGTGAAGTGATGTCTCCAGGCTTGACCATAAGCCCTGGATATTCCTTCCCTGTGTGACTGCTCCCCAGCCTCGCAGGCTGGCATCCGTGGTCACCAGGATCCAGTCCTGAATGCCTAATCTGCGGCCCTCTAGAAGATGAGCACTCTGCAACCACCACAGGAGGGACACCCTTGTCCTTGGTGACAGGGTTATCCGCTGATGCATCTGAAGATGCTATCCGGACCATTTGTCCAGCAGGTCCCACTGGAAAGTTCTTGCGTGGAATCTGCCGAATGGGATTGCTTCGTAGGAAGCCACCATTTTACCCAGAACCCTTGTGCATTGATGCACTGAGACTTGGCTCGGTTTTAGGAGGTTCCTGACTAGCTCGGATAACTCCCTGGCTTTCTCCTCCGGGAGAAACACCTTTTTCTGGACTGTGTCCAGGATCATCCCTAGGAACAGAAGACACGTCGTCGGAACCAGGTGCGATTTTGGAATATTGAGAATCCAATCGTGCTGCCGCAACACTACCTGAGATAGTGCTACACCGACCTCCAACTGTTCCCTGGATCTTACCCTTATCAGGGAATTGTCCAAGGAAGGGATAACTAAAATTCACTTCCTTCGAAGGAATATCATCATTTCGGCCATTACCTTGGTAAAGACCCGGGGTGCCGTGTACCATCCATACGGCAGCGTCTGAACTGATAGTGACAGTTCTGTACCATAAACCTGAGGTACCCTTGGTGAGAAGGGTAAATTTTGACATGAAGGTAAGCATCCTTGATGTCCCGAGACATCATGTAGTCCCCTTCTTCCAGGTTCGCAATCACTGCTCTGAGTGACTCAATCTTGAATCTGAACCTCTGTACGTAAGTGTTCAAAGATTTTAGATTTAGAATCGGTCTCACCGAGCCGTCCGGCTTCGGTACCACAACAGTGTGGAATAATACCCCGTTCCCTGTTGCAGGAGGGGTATCTTGATTATCACCTGCTGGGAATACAGCTTGTGAATGGCTTCCAAAACTGTCTCCCTGTCAGAAGGAGACATCGGTAAAGCCGACTTTAGGAAACGGCGAGGGGGAGACGTCTCGCATTCTAATTTGTACCCCTGAGATATCACCTGAAGGATCCAGGGGTCTACTTGCGAGTGAGCCCACTGCGCGCTGAAATTCATTGAGACGGGCCCCCCACCGTGCCTGATTCTGCTTGTAAAGCCCCAGCGTATACTGAGGGCTTGGCAGAGGCGGGAGAGGATTTCTGTTCCTGGGAACTGGCTGATTTCTGCAGCCTTTTTCCTCTCCCTCTGTCACGGGGCAGAAATGAGGAACCTTTTGCCCGCTTGTCCACGAAAAGACTGCGCCTGATAATACGGCGTCTTCTCATGTTGAGAGGCGACCTGGGGTACAAACGTGGAATTCCCAGCTGTTGCCGTGGCCACCAGGTCTGAAAGACCGACCCCAAATAACTCCTCCCTTAATAAAGCAATACTTCCAAATGCCGTTTGGAATACGCATCACCTGATAACTGACGGGTCCATAACCCTCTACTGGTAGAAATGGACAACGCGCTTAGACTTGATGCCAGTCGGCAAATATTCCGCTGTGCATCACGCATATATAAAAATGCATCTTTTAAATGCTCTATAGGCAAAAATATACTGTCCCTATCTAGGGTATCAATATTTTCAGTCAGGGAATCCGACCACGCCAACCCAGCACTGCACATCCAGGCTGAGGCGATTGCTGGTCGCAGTATAACACCAGTATGTGTGTAAATACCTTTTAGGATACCCTCCTGCTTTCTATCAGCAGGATCCTTAAGGGCGGCCATCTCAGGCGAAGGTAGAGCCCTTACAAGCGTGTGAGCGCTTTATCCCCCCTAGGGGGTGTTTCCCAACGCACCCTAACCTCTGGCGGGAAAGGATATAATGCCAATAACATTTTAGAAATTATCTGTTGTTATCGGGGGAAACCCACGCATCATCACACACCTCATTTAATTTCTCAGATTCAGGAAAACTACAGGTAGTTTTTCCTCACCGAACATAATACCCCTTTTTTTTTTTGGTGGTACTCGTATTATCAGAAATGTGTAAAACATTTTTCATTGCCTCAATCATGTAACGTGTGGCCCTACTGGAAGTCACATTCGTCTCTTCACCGTCGACACTGGAGTCAGTATCCGTGTCGGCGTCTATATCTGCCATCTGAGGTAACGGGCGCTTTAGAGCCCCTGACGGCCTATGAGACGTCTGGACAGGCACAAGCTGAGTAGCCGGCTGTCTCATGTCAACCACTGTCTTTTATACAGAGCTGACACTGTCACGTAATTCCTTCCAACAGTTCATCCACTCAGGTGTCGACCCCCTAGGGGGTGACATCACTATTACAGGCAATCTGCTCCGTCTCCACATCATTTTTCTCCTCATACATGTCGACACAAAAGTACCGACATACAGCACACACACAGGGAATGCTCTGATAGAGGACAGGACCCCACTAGCCCTTTGGGGAGACAGAGGGAGAGTTTGCCAGCACACACCAGAGCGCTATATATATACAGGGATAACCTTATATAAGTGTTTTTCCCCTTATAGCTGCTGTATAGTTAATACTGCGCCTAATTAGTGCCCCCCTCTCTTTTTTTAACCCTTTCTGTAGTGTAGTGACTGCAGGGGAGAGACAGGGAGCATCCCTCCAACGGAGCTGTGAGGGAAAATGGCGCCAGTGTGCTGAGGAGATAGGCTCCGCCCCTTTTTTGCGGACTTTTCTCCTGCTTTTTTATGGATTCTGGCAGGGGTTAAATGCATCCATATAGCCCAGGAGCTATATGTGATGCATTTTTTTGCCATCCAAGGTGTTTTTATTGCGTCTCAGGGCGCCCCCCCCCCAGCGCCCTGCACCCTCAGTGACCGAAGTGTGAAGTGTGCTGAGAGCAATGGCGCACAGCTGCAGTGCTGTGCGCTACCTTGTTGAAGACAGGACGTCTTCTGCCGCCGATTTTCCGGACCTCTTCTGCCTTCTGGCTCTGTAAGGGGGCCGGCGGCGCTGCTCTGGGACCCATCCAAGCTGGGCCTGTGATCGTCCCTCTGGAGCTAATGTCCAGTAGCCTAAGAAGCCCAATCCACTCTGCACGCAGGTGAGTTCGCTTCTTCTCCCCTTAGTCCCTCGATGCAGTGAGCCTGTTGCCAGCAGGTCTCACTGAAAATAAAAAACCTAATCTAAAACTTTCACTAAGAAGCTCAGGAGAGCCCCTAGTGTGCACCCTTCTCGTTCGGGCACAGAGATCTAACTGAGGCTTGGAGGAGGGTCATAGGGGGAGGAGCCAGTGCACACCAGATAGTCCTAAAGCTTTCTTTAGATGTGCCCAGTCTCCTGCGGAGCCGCTATTCCCCATGGTCCTTACGGAGTCCCCAGCATCCACTACGGACTATGAGAAATAGAATTATCGGTAAGTAAATTCTTATTTTCTCTATCGTCCTAGTGGATGCTGGGGTTCCTGAAAGGACCATGGGGAATAGCGGCTCCGCAGGAGACAGGGCACAAAAGTAAAGCTTTCCGATCAGGTGGTGTGCACTGGCTCCTCCCCCTATGACCCTCCTCCTTACGGAGTCCCCAGCATCCACTTAGGACGTTAGAGAAACCTGGGATCCAGTTACGGCAATACCCACACATTCCTAGAAACGTTCTGATCTGTTGCTGGGTTTGTGGCAGGGTCATGTCTCGAATTGCTTGAATTCTATCAGCGGTCAGGTGTCTCAGTCCTTGTGTCAGACAGTGTCCCAAATATTTTACTTTAGTCTGGCATAATTGCAACTTGTCTTTGGAAACCTTGTGTCCTGTGTCTGAAAGATGAAACAGGAGCTGTTTCGTATCTTTCAGGGACGCTTCCAGTGAATCTGAACACAGTAGTAAATCATCCACGTACTGGATCAATACTGATCCACTCTCTGGTTGGAAAGACTGTAAACAATCATGCAAAGCCTGTGAAAATATACTTGGACTGTCTATGAAACCTTGTGGTAATCGAGTCCATGTGTATTGGACTCCTCTGTATGTGAATGCAAACAAATATTGGCTGTCAGGGTGCAGAGGTACAGAGAAGAAGGCGGAGCAGAGGTCAATTACAGTGAAAAATTTCGCAGTGGGAGGGATTTGCATAAGGATGACAGCTGGATTTGGCACTACGGGGAACTGACTCAACTATTTTGTTAATCCCCCTTAGATCCTGCACTAGCCTGTAACCCCTCCCCCCACTCTTTTTCACAGGGAAGATGGGACTATTGGCAGTGCTGGATGTTCTTACGAGAATGCCCTGTTGTAGCAAGCGCTCTATTACGGGGTATACTCCTAATTCCACCTCTGGTTTCAGAGGGTATTGTGGGATTTTTGGAGCTATCCTACCATCTTTTACTTGCACAACGACTGGAGCTACGTTTGCCATTAATCCAGTGTCTTGTCCATCGTTAGTCCAAAGTGACTCTGGTATTTGGGATGTCATTTCTTCTACCTGGGATGGACTCCTATTTATCATAAGGGTATGTGACATTAATTTTGATGGGGAGTCTAGCATATCTTGTACTTCCTGGGCGTGGTTCTCAGGTATGTCTAGGAATACACCTTCAGGAGTACAATATATGACGCACCCCATTTTACACAATAAATCTCTTCCCAGGAGATTAGTCGGTGCCGATGCAGCCAGCAAAAAGGAATGCTTGGTATGTAAAGGCCCTATTGTAATCTCTGCTGGTTTGCTAATAGGGTAGTGCTGTACTACTCCCGTTACTCCCATGGCTGGAATTGTCTTATTAGTGGTTCTCATGCCCACTGTCGAATTTATCACTGATTTGGCCGCCCCCGTATCTACAAGGAAATTTAATGATTTACCAGCTACATCAATTGTGATCTCGGGTTCACTTCCAAGACTTGCAATCAATTTCACTGGCTGCAGATTACAGGTGTGGCCACACCCCTATTGGGTATGGTGACCTCCCTGAATCGCGCTGGCAGCAATTACTTGTGGTGGGGGTAGATGGGAACTATCAGAGATTTGCCAGTCTCTTCTTGGGGGATACCTTTTTGTTTCCCCTGCATGTGGCTCATAGCTCCACTTCTGCGGTCCTTGATCCCAATGTCTCGTATCAGGTCGTTGTCTAGGGGATTGATATGAATTTTGCCTTTGTTTTGTTTTACAATCACGTGACATGTGTCCCTCTCTGTGACAACTATAACATTTTATACCTCTTGACTTACCCACAGGGGTCACAGTTCTGGGCTGAGGTGGTGGCCCAGTAGTAAGAGCCTGTATGCTTACAGCCATTAATTTATCACTCTGTGACTCCCTGTGTCTGATGATATTCCGATCATGCCCAGCAGCAGCCTCTCCCAATGCATCCACCGACATACCTCTCCAATCAGGCCTAGTGGTTTGTATTCTATTCCTTAAAACCTCTTTTAGACCGTCCATTAATACTGAAACAGCTACTTCCCTGTGGTGTACATTAGTTTTAATGTCATCTATACCAGTGTACCTAGCCATATCCTGCAGAGCCCGGTGAAAATACTCTGGTGTGGATTCACCTTCTTTTTGTTTTATTGTAAAGATTTTATTCCACTTTACAACTGCAGGAAAATATACTCCTAACTGTAAGTTGATTCTCTTTACATTATCCTGATTATACTCGTCTGTTAGTGGTACTTCCTCATCTAACTTGCAATCAGCGATAAACTTTAACGAATCAACATTGGGGGGTAAACATGCCCTCAAAACTGTCCTCCAATCTTTGTTATTTGGCTCTGCAGAATTTCCTAGCTCCCTAATATACTTTTGACATGCAACTAAATCTTTCCTAGGATCAGGGAATTCAGACATCATTGATCTTAATTCTGCTCGGGAAAAGGGACAGTGCATGGCGATGTTCCTGACAGGAGTTGCTCCTGAAGCTTCAGTTTTCCCATTTGGCACTGCTATTACCCTAACGGGATTAAGTCCAATAACATCATTCTGAGTAGATTCTAAAGCATGTGGTGAAATGGTTTCAGCATAGTGTATGGTGCCGTACTTACCAGTCGATACGACCTCACCTGTCCCTCCGCTAGGGGCCTTTGATACTAATCTTACGGGTTGGGTCGTGCCCACTGCTGTTTCTGATATGGTGGCTGCTAGGGAGAGTGCTGATATTGTTGTGGGCTCATCCTCTTGGTCACAATCCTGGGGAAAGTTCAAAACAGGGTACAACTTGCACGGATTAGTGTTAGCATTAATTACTTTGGTTACATTATCTTTAACTTCTATACATTTAACATGACCCTGAGTGCCATTCTCTGCAACCAATTTCTCTCCAGGTATGTATGGTGGTGGGGGTGCAGTGGCTATCAGTTTCCTGATAGGGTTAGATCCAGCGGCTTGCGCCAACCCCCTTTGTATTTCACCTTCCTGTTGCCACAATGTTAAATAATCATAATGTCTAATACGCCTTTTTGAAGATTTAATCAGGCAAACTCTTCTCCTTAAATTCTGTAATACTTCTGGGTTAAAACTACCTACCCGGGGAAACTTTTCCCCGTCATGCACAGTCATCCTTTCCCATTCATTGCACAACATTTCTGTGTGATGTCCATATTTCTCACACATGATATACCTTGCCGACCCGATTGGTCGGTTTACCAAATCAACCTGAACCTCGGTTGATCGCCCCTTACCTGAACAACTGGCCCCCATCTCTGCAGGTGCTGCTTTCACTACCTCTGACTTCAAATCAGGGTCTTCGGCAACCCTTACAAAAACCAAGATGCTCGGGTAAGGCTGCGGTGGGGGTTTTGCAACGAGGTCCGCCCACTTAACTCCGCCCACGCTGGCCAATACGGCGACCAAAGTTCCCAGAGGTTCCGTACCCAACCTAGGGCACCTAAGTACGTCTACTTGCTCGGGCGTGTGGGAGTGTCTTACCCTCCCCAGCAAGTATCAGTCGCTGGAATGTCCCTGAGTGATCAGGCTACTTCCCTTAAAATAAAAAAATTACACAAATCACGTTAACAATGTGCAAGTAGCGTTCTTCTGAATTCAAGACACGCTAATGCACACAATCACATGCGGTACAATCGTATCTGCACACAAGCAACTAATCTTATGTGCGGAACGATCAGTGGAATCGAAAATTTCGGCTGCGAATTCCTTCAGCAATGAGCTTCTTTGGCCTATATGGGTCTCGCACCAACCCTCTTCGGTTGTGCTCTCTACTTCTAGTCTGCTGTACCTGAACCTCCTGTTCTGTGACCTCCTCGTCTGTGACCTCCTGGTCTGTGACCTCCTGGTCTGTTATGTACAGCAGACTCTACTGCTCATTAATATGTCGAGACTAACAAGGGACGCCTCCCAAGCCACCCCACGATATCACTCTCGCTGGTGTACCTCTTTCTACTGGCCTATGGTTCCCACTTCCGTAATAAAAGAGAAATCTTATATATACACACTCTTACATTCGAACACTCTTATTTCTGTACAGAATTCCTTTCATTCAGTAATAGTCTAACCCAGAAGAATTGCAACAGAGAAAGTCTTTTCTTTTAACTTTAAACTTTTTGGATTTGAGATAGATTTGTGTTATTTTCGCGTTACTTCCTTATCGCCTATTAAAACAATACTATCGTGCGGTTTGTATTATGTGGGCGTATCCGTACGCTCCGTTGCGTGATATACGCTCCGTGCGTCGACCCTTGCGTTGCGTACGCCCTGCCCTTGTAAGGACACGTGTACGCAGACCAAGTACGTCCACAGTAACACACTACACGTTTATCAATGTGAATGATCTTTAACAGTAATCATTCACTGAACACCACCCAAATCTCCCTTGTATTTCTAGGCGAGACTGTGTGCGTGCCTTTTACAATTATTCCCTTAAATATTTATCTTTTAACTATTAATAACAACAAATGTCTCAACACGTTATCACTAGTGTGTGGCAATCAGGAGAATGAGGTACAGTCAAATAATACTAAACAAGAAATACAGGTGTGTGTGCTTATGCGTACGTTCGCAAAACAGAAACTAAACAGGTTTTAAAAGACAATAACGTACTGTTCCTACCTTCCGGCTCCGGATTCCTTCAGCACTCCTTACTAAGCGAAGCAGACGCTTATCTGGTCAGCACTACGAGGAATATTACCTCCCGCCTTTTGCTGACCGATAATGTCTGCTGAAATTACCTAGTGCAGATATGTGAAGAGCGGGCGAGTCCCCAATTGTTAAAGCCTATAATTTATCCTATATTAAACACGCTAAAAGGTTAAGGGACTCAGTACGCTATTGGAGTATGTGGTACCGTAAGGGTACGCACTTAGCGTAGCGTACGCTTAGCCGTGGACGAGACGCACGAGCGGCACGTTCGCTCACGGCTTAATGCGTAGAGGCAAGCACGCTATAGGCTGCCGACTAACGTAACGATACGCTATCAGCATAGCGGACGCTCGAGACCACGAGGAGATCACAAGCGGCGCTGACACTCACAGAGTTAAACCTTTATAACTATACCATAAATAATGTACTTATACTTTAAACCTTTGTGCAGTGTTAGGGTGTAAATGCAACACAGTGTAACCTTGTTAGTTTAAAAGCTATATGAGCGATTCTTACGCTCTGAGAACCCTTTAGCAATATAATAAACACTCAAATACCGGTCTAAGGGTCTAACACCTTTTAAGGGAGAGAATGAACGTTCAATCGCAAAAGAATACACAATACAAGTTATACACTACCAAACTAACATAAAATACCTAACCGAGTCACTACACATTAAAATACAACAAAGACACAATTACATTTAAGGGGGAAGGAGAGAGAGAATGGCTTACAACAAAATAGGAGATAAATATGGTTGCAGAGAACTTACGCACAAGGGGAACAATCGCATGCGCCTTCCTGGATATCCAGCTCCCGATTATCAGTGATGAGAACCGTTGAGAAGAGAATAGAGAGCTGGCCCAGGTCGGCTTGTCTTTATATACACTTACACACAGTACAGTACAATGGTCCCTACATTCTTATTGTTCATTGGACACAGGAATCCGTCTCCGCATTATAACAAAAGGTCATAGGTTGGTTCATACAGGTGGGCTGTGACTATTTCAAACTGCTCAGGTGGGAGGGAAACTGGGTTTCCCACCGCATGGGTAATAAAGTGCAAATATAGTAAATGTCCATAAACTTCTTATGTCCATAACTATACGCACGAGCGAGTAATCCGCTTCAAACCAACACCGGAATATTGCTAATTTAATACTCTTCCGATGGATACTAAACACCACTGTGTCACCCCTGTCTGACCCTTCGTATCAAACAAAGAGGAATCTCTTTGTCTCTGAACATACTACATTGACTAAACTTTCAGATTCTATCAAAGGGACCATAATCTACAAAATAAATTATATGACTAGAATATGTAACGATCGAGTCGCCCGCTAGACGTACACAAACTCTACCGTAAATGCGCATACCGCGCGCCTGCGAGTGCACGCTACTGCGAGTATACGCACGCACGGGAGGGCTCATGCACGTGCAGCGGGCACACGCATGAGGTGCATATATGGCAATGTGCAGCGTGATATTTTTCTGACTTTGACATCTCTCTGCACATGTTATATCTGCCTCCCCTGCAGTGCACATGGGGGGTGATTCCGAGTTGTTCGCTCGCTAGCTGCTTTTAGCAGCATTGCACACGCTAGGCCGCCGCCCTCTGGGAGTGTATCTTAGCTTAGCAGAATAGCGAACGAAAGATTAGCAGAATTGCGAATAGAAATTTCTTAGCAGTTTCTGAGTAGCTCCAGACTTACTCAGCCATTGCGACCAGCTCAGTCCTTTTCGTTCCTTGTTTGACGTCACAAACACACCCAGTGTTTGCCCAACCACTCCCCCGTTTCTCCAGCCACTCCTGCGTTTTGCAACTCGAACGCCTGCGTTTTTCCGCACACTCCCATAAAACGGCCAGTATCCGCCCAGAAACACCCACTTCCTGTCAATCACACTCCAATCAGCACAGCGATGAAAAAGCTTTGTTATGCCGTGAGTAAAATACCTAACTTTTGTGTAAAATAACTAAGTGCATGCGCTCTGCGAACCTTGCGCATGCGCAGTAAGCGACTAATCGCAGTATAGCGAAAACCGGCAACGAGCGAACAACTCGGAATGACCCCCATGGTTTTGCCCAACTGCTAACAAAGATCCTGCTGCGATCAACTCAGAATTACCCCCATCATACGGTATTATATGCACCAAGAGCCTCAATTAGACTTCCAGAGTTTATTACACCTGTTTTGACTATTAGTGTTCTTTGGGTGTGTACCAGCATCTTCTTTCTCCTGTAGGGCACTAAAACTTTCAGCATGGTAGCCACTCTAATTATGTTCAAAATTAGGGTATGCGAACCCGCCCCTCACACTTTCACCTGAGTTTGTGAACCATCCACATTATATATTCTTGTGCTTATGAGGAATACAGAACTGACACAACTGGACTCACCTTGTTTTCTATGTAACCTTTCATTTGCACTTTGCTCATATGTGGATGTCACAAAGCTTCCCGTACTGTAGGTGTTCATTACGGAACTGATCACCAGTTCATTTCATTTGAACCATTCATAAAAGTACGATTATTGCACAGACCTACCTGTATCCTGTGTTAACTAGTGATTATTTTAGTCTTTTGGTTTTCATATGTATTGCTGACATTTATGTTAAAGCATTTACTATACAAGTCATTGAAGCTTTAGCGGGAATATTATCCATCAAGCTACACAAAGTATTTTATAAAAATGAAATTTCCTTTGTAATGTATTTAGCTGAACTGGAAATTGCGCCACTGGCATGATCGATCATAGTTTATTTACATATAACTGGCCATGTATGAACATGGGTTACTTTTCATGTCAATGTAACCTATGTTTTTTATTATTATAATTCTACACTCCACTGGATTCATTTTTGATTTACAGCACCAGCTACAGTACAATGCGTTTTTATGTATGGAAGCCTGTGTGCAATACAAAGAATATATAGAATGGAGTTGAAATTATTTTTAAATGACAAACATAATAACAGGATTTTCAGCACATTATGTAATGATAGTAAAATGTAATACATGGGATTGAAGACACTATAAGCCAGAGTTGGTTACTTGATCGTTAAGGAAGAAAAGTACATTGATCATTACAGTTGGTATTACTGGGCCTAGAATTTATCGCCTTTAGTATTTACCAAGTAGCACGAGATGATGCCCGAGCAGTAATAGATTTACATTGGTCCTCTCTCATGGATCAGCTGAGAGCAAACGGTGAACCAGTGGACTGATTTAGATATGGTAGGACAGGCTATCACTGCTGCTCTCTTGGAAGCAGCAGTGATGGCTGTAATATGATAATAATGCGCTGCATTCTAGGACGCAATATCGGATCATCTTTGACACCATTGGCTGGTCGCGTGACTCATGGGGCAGGTCCAACCAAGAGGCCATGAAAGCTCCATCCTCACATGGTGATCCTGCCCCCACCCCCCCGCCCCAACAACATTGACACCACTTCCGTGCCCCCAAACGGCATCAGACTGTCAATCACTGGTAGCCCGTAGCCTGGAAAGTACTGAACAGCGGAAATTTGCGTTGAAACCTCAATCAGGCACCAGGTGTCAAGGGAAGACACAGTTTCCCCTCATTCACAATTTCACATAGGTACCTTGTACATTCCTTCATCGCAGGTCCTGGTAAAAGCAACTAGTTTTCCCTGTTGTCATGCATGCTGGCTGTGCGTGACTCTAAAAGTGCTTAATTAGGCACTAAATGCAAGCCTTGTACCTTCGGTACCGTTACAGTCACATGAAACAAGTCAATGTAGCAGTCTACCTGGCACATGGGAAGTGCCCATACTAGGCTAGCCTAGGCCCAGCCCTTCCTTGACCCTGCCACATATTCACATTTGACATTTTAACTAAACATACAGAAAAACAAAATTAAAAGCAATATCCAGAAACCTCTTATTTACATTACCAGAACAAATATTTTAACAGAAAAATACAATTATTATTTTACCCGTTTCAGTGGTAACTGGGTTTACTTTGGTGAGATCATCGTACAAATGAAGTTGTTTTTCCTCAATTAAGAGTGCATTTAATTCCTTGCTGATTGATTCATGTGAAGTTTTCTCCTCCAGTCCATTAGGCTAAAATGAAAATAAAAAGAATTAGCATTCTTCTACTTAATTAAAGGTTGTGTTCATCTACTACTGTCCTCACTCTCCACTCCTGCCATTTCCCTCTTTTACTCCAGATCAGCTGTAGGATACATGCTTATGTCCACACTACTTCTTAATTAGCGATGCCCCCTCACATCAGTCCAGACAAGCAAAGTATTGTACAGGGCTAATGCAGAGCTAGATGTAAACAAATTTCACTACTTTTTATCCCTACAATATGCGACAATTCGCACTCTGCACCAAATCGCCGTTAATATGCCAACTTTGGCTTATAGGGGATGTATAAACGTAGGTGACGTACTGTGAGTGTGGGGTGTAGTATGTGATGCCGGCGGTCGGGCTCCTGGCACCGGAATCCCGACCGCCGGCATACCGACAGCTGGGCGAGCGCAACTGAGCCCCTTGCAGGCTCACTGCGCTCGCAGCACTACGCGCGCCACGCTATCTATTTTCCCTCCAGAGGGGTTGTGGACCCCAAGAGGGAGAAAAGATGTCGGTATGCCGGCGTTCGGGATTCCGGCGCCGGTATGGTGGTCGTCGGGAGCTCGGCCGCTGGCAACCTGAAGACCACCCGTGAGTGTGTGTTCACACAAAATGCATACATGCTGAGTACCAAATAGAAGCATATGCATCTGTAAGCAGATCTCATAATAATGTTTCTGCAAACTATTTGTAGGATTACAGTGAGATGAGCAACAGCTCTGCAGTACTAGAACATGTTCCTAGTCAGCTTTTACTGATGTTCATTAATACTTGTACTTAAAACAATTATTGTAATTTTGTATTTTACATTTGCCCTTTGGCTCTATAACCCATTAAAGTAACCAACAAGAAACGTCTCCAGCTGGGTTCGAGAAGATTATATTATTGCCATCAATGAAGAGATAATATAGGCCCTCATTCCGAGTTAATCGCACGTTGCCCCTTTTTGCAGTACGTGCGATCAACTAGATGCCGCCTATGGGAGGGTGGATTTTTGCATAGCAAGGCTGCGATCGCTTGTGCAGCCGAGCTATGCAAAGACATTTTGTGCAGTTTCTAAGTAGGTCTGGACTTACTTACCCACTGCGATGACTTCAGCCTGTCAGGTCCCGGAATTGATGTCAGACACCCGCCCTGCAAACGCCTGGACACGCCTGTGTTTTTCTCACCACTCCCAGAAAACGGTCAGATGCCACCCCGGAACGCCTTCCTCCTGTCAATCACGTTGCGATCGCGGTAGCGATCGATTTCCTATTTATTTCAGTCACTACACGGAGTTCCCCGTTGCCAGGCAGCGACGCGCATTCGCATTCCAGACCCGTTCGCACGGCTGCGAAAAAAAGCAGCGTGTGAATGGGTCAGAATGATCCCTGTAGTCCTTTGCCCGCAACCATATACCAAGCATTGATAGATAGATATAGATATATATATATATATCTCCATAGGTGGTCCGGCTCTCCATATTAGAATATTGAGACCGGGTGTGCCGGATAGTCTGGCTTTCGGTGATTGGCGTCTTGGTGATGGGAGCACTTATTTAGGTAAGAGTTTATTTTGTACCTGTTTGTCTGATGAAAGTGCCGATTTAATAAAGGGGGCACTGAAACGTTACCCTATTTGCCTGAATAGAGTTGATTACTTCATGCCCAGGAGTGCCGCACGTGGAGACAGTGCTATTGTGAGAGGTGTGGGGGCACCCGGGTTGGCAATATTCTAATATGGAGAGCCGGACCACCTATGGAGATATGGATAAGTACTATGCGTGGCTTGCTTAGTGCTTTTTGTCAAGGCTCCCTTACCAGTGATTCTAATAAGTCATATCCTATTCATCAGTTTGACTAGCGCCGGACCGCACAGTGTGGCGGCAGCTGTTGATTTTAATAGTGACTGTGTTTTATGCTCATACCTTGCGTGGTTGTCTTGCAAGACGGGGACATTTGAATATATATTGCATTGAGGTATTGTCCTTGGCAATAAGTGCTTGCTGCTAATTTGCCAGACGCATAGCTGTGGACTTGTGGATACAGAGATACCAACACTACTGTGCAGCACTGCTCAATATTGTGGCCAATACTGAGAATGAAGTGGGTGCTGCGGGCTATACACATATTTCTTATGCCATAGGTGATCTTTTCAGCTATTCAGAATCTGAAGCTGCAAGCATCCTATATAATGCAGAGCTCACGAATGAGCTGGAAGTGATACCGTTGGAGGACATTTATAGAGATCTCTTAAAACTGAATAAAAAAGAAATGGAATACTATTATCATTGTATCTCTCTAAGTGATTATCACCGGGCAAGAAAAATTCCCAGAGGTCTAAGAGTGAAAAATGGCCCCACAATAGGCAGGCAAGATGCCATGTTCTGTAAAAAATGGGTGGCCATCACCAATAAATGCTCAATGGACCTGATCCTACTTATTATAGAGCAGTCAACAAAAGAAATGAATGCTGTTAAAGAAAAAATCAGTGCGTATGAAACGCTACATAAGGCTACTTTAATGAATGATACCTCGGTAAATTGGTACGAGAAATTATCTGCCCAGATGCAGGTGTTCAAGCGTGACCTTACTAAGTTCAAAAAAGAAAAGAGAATGAAAGTCGATGCAGACTATGATAACAACACAGTCTATCAGTGGACCAGTGGCCCCAGGAGTATGTATAATAGGCAACCATTCTTCCGTAGAGGCCATGGTCGAGATTATACATCAGGACCTAATAGCGAGGCTAATTCATCTACTACGGATCCTGATAGGCCATCACACAGACAAAGAACAAAACGCACCACTGGCCCTTTAGGGTTGACGACCAGGGCACAATACACAGGGGGCAAAGGCAGAGGATACGAAAATTCACCAGGCGTGGAGGCCAGTGGCCTCCACGCAAGATGCAAGATCGGGTGCAAAACCACCCAGCCAGAACAAAGCCTAGTTGTGAACCTTTCCTCTTATGAACTTACACCTCTAGAGACTAAGGTACTTTCGCTGGGCCTTTCATTCGTACCGACCAACCTATTTAAACCGTTTCAGTGGCAAGTGGAACAGCATAGGTTGGGTCGACAACTTAAAATTAAAGAGTACTTCGGTAAAAACACTACTGAGCAACAGGAAGGTGATGCTATTCCATATGAATTGCGAAGATCACAACCGAAGTCCACATTTGACCCGCAGTCTGGTAATCCCACTATAAGAACATTTATGAGGATGCTTGGTAGCGAGGTAGATGAACAGATACAGAATCCACTACCTATACAACATAATTTACGGCATGAAGAATATCAAGCTCTACTTGTACTATCAAAAAATGAAACCCTCATATTCAGGCCAGCCGATAAGGGGGGAGCTCTTGTCATACAAGATCGTGACAAATATATAGAGGAAGTTAAATGATTACTTGGTGACAAAGATACATACAGACTCCTAGATAAAGATCCTACTAGTGTATTTAAATCAGAGCTTTCTAATGTATTGAAACAGGCACTGGACAGCAGGATTATAACAGCTAAACTGAGTGCAGCACTAGTACCTGCATATCCTAGGGTACCTATTATGTATACTACGCCAAAAAATCATAAATCAATGGAGAATCCTCCAGGACGCCCTATTATTGCGGCTGTCCAGTCCCTTTTTCAACCTGTGTCTGTATACATCGATACGCTGCTGCAGCCTTGTATTCAGGTGCACCCTAATCACTTGTTGGATACCACTATGTTGCTTGGTAAACTTAGAGATCTAGGGGATGTAGATGATGACGTATGGTTATGTAGCATAGATGTATGCAGCCTCTATACGATTATCCCCCATGAGGAGGGTCTCAATGCGGTTAGACGTTTTCTTATGAATAATGCTCTGAATATGGGTCCTGATTTGGATTTCTTGTTGGAATTGTTGAATTTGGTCTTGATCCGGAATTTTTTTATGTTTGATGGGCAGTACTACCTGCAATGTGTTGGCTGTGCGATGGGGGCCAGTGTGGCCCCATCGTAGGCCAACATATATATATATGTTCCAGGAAGAGAATGATATCTTGTTTTCTAGACCAGAGGTGGCAAAGAATATATTGTTTTATACCAGATAGATAGATGACCTGCTGATTTCTGGCAGGGGTCTAAGGAGTCATTTGTATCTGTAATTGCGCAACATAATGAGGGCGAACATCCGGTGAAATTTACATACACTATCAGTAGAACTGAGGTTCATTACCTAGATGTCATGATCAAGAAACAAGGGGGTAAGATTTCTACCTCCTTGTACTCGAAATTGACAGATAGGAATAATTTACTTCATGGTAGGAGTTTTCACCCCACACCACTTAAACGTGGCTTGCCATTCTCTCAGTTGCTCCGCATTCGTCGGATCACATCTGACCCGATTAGAGCGGAAGAACAAATGGACACTATGATCGGTAGATTCCTTTGCAGATGATATAACCTGGAACAATTATTGGTAGCGAAGGAGAAAGCCCACAGACTTGACAGAGATACATTAATTAGGCAATGTAAAAATAAAAAGGAGATGAATATGATCCCCTGGGTACAGGATTTTAACCAACATAGTGTTAGCATAAGTAAACTCTCGAAAAATGTGTGGCCCATTATCCAATCAGATGGGGATTTGAAACTTAATAACACCAGACTTATCAGTTGCTAAACTAGAAGCAGAAACTTGAGAGATATACTGGTGCGGACGGATGTAAGATCCGAAGCCACTATTAGAGAAACCTTTCTAAAGAAGAAAATGGTATGTATGAGATGTGCTTGTACCACCTGTCAATTTTTAATTACAGGTGACACATTTTATCACCCTGGGTCAGGTAAAAAGTATAAGATCCGACATGCTTTTTGACATGCAATTCTAAATTCACTATCTATCAAATTATCTGCCCTTGTGGGAAATCATACATAGGCAAAACCGAAAGAGCCTTTAAAGAACGTATGGCTGCGCACCGGAGTGCTATTAAGGCAGCCATTAACAAGGGGGGCAGTGAACAGCCTGTAGCCTGTCACTTTTCCATGGCAGCACATCCATTAAGCACCTTACGATATTGCATGATTGATCATGTACCCCCGATGATTCGGGGGGGCAATAGATCACTCAAATTACTTCAACGTGAGTCAGAGTGGATATTTAGGTTAGATACGCTTAGCCCCAAGGGGTTAAACGAACATCTGGGCTTGAACTGGTTTTTATAATCCTTATAATTCTAAGACACTATTGTCCTTGTAGGGTTACTAGGTTTGGGAAACTTTAGGAATTATGTAGTATTCTCTGGATTTGCTTAACAGCTAGATGCATGGTTAATGTTTAAGCATGTCTCCAGTTTAAAATGATATTAATAATAACTGTTATATGTAATAACCTGTATTATTATTGGTACAATTATGAGAGTTGCAAGGAGTGTGTAGCTTGTACTTTGCATTGTTTTTATTAGTGCACTGGGTGGTGACCTTTGGACCGGCGCGTCCGTGTGAGGCGTGTCTGGGAATTACGTCACTCCTGATGAGACCGGGTGTGCCGGATAGTCTGGCTTCCGGTGATTGGCGTCTTGGTGATGGGAGCACTTATTTAGGTAAGAGTTTATTTTGTACCTGTTTGTCTGATGAAAGTGCCGATTTAATAAAGGGGGCACTGAAACGTTACCCTATTTGCCTGAATAGAGTTGATTACTTCATGCCCAGGAGTGCCGCACGTGGAGACAGTGCTATATATATATATATATATATATATATATATATATATATATATATATATATATATATATATATATTGTAGTAGAGAAAATAAGCGCTTCTGAGTGTAACAACGGATTATAGAGGAAATAGCCAGGTGGGTGTAATTATAACCAAGAACAGTTACAGGTTGAGTATCCCTTATCCAAAATGCTTGGGACCAGAGGTATTTTGGATATCGGATTTTTCCGTATTTTGGAATAATTGCATACCATAATGATATATCATGGCAATGGGACCTAAATCTAAGCACAGAATACATTTATGTTTTATATACACCTTATACACACAGCCTGAAGGTAATTTTAGCCAATATTTTTTATAACTTTGTGCATTAAACAAAGCGTGTCTACATTCACACAATTCATTTATGTTTCATATACACCTTATACACACAGCCTGAAGGTCATTTAATACAATATTTTTAATAACTGTGTGTATTAAACAAAGTTTGTGTACATTGAGCCATCAAAAAACAAAAGTTTCACCATCTCACTCTCACTCAAAAAAGTCCGTATTTCGGAATATTCCGTATTTCGGATATTTGGATATGGGATACTCAACCTGTATCTGGTTTTACAAGAACTTTCAACGAGTGTTCATCGTTTTTGGATTAACATGTAAAGAGAAAAACACAACAAAACATAGTGTGTACCGTTCTCACAATCAAATAATAGCATTTGCAGTGGAGGGCGATAGATTAGGGAACATGCTTATTCCCAATTAAACATATTTAGTAGCCCAGACATTTAAAAAAACATAATACCAATTTAATATACAAAGACACACAATGGCTAGACAACACACGTACAAGATCAAACGTTTTTTAAAAAAAAGCTTATCTGTCCATCTAAAAGGGGACACAGCAGCAGACAGTCCCAATGGATATAAAATAGGCAGAGAACATGCGTAGAGAAAAATTAAAAGTTCAAACGCGTATCTGTCCATTTGAGTTCAGCAAAAAAACAGACCCAACGCGTTTCGTCCGTCAAAGTCTGGACTTCTTCAAGGGGGTAAGGCCAGTGGGCCTAAAATGCTCTATTTATACCATTCAAATGGTGATTGCACATGACTAGTCTATCTGACATCACTTCCTGTAGTGATGTATATGTTAGTCACAAGATTGAGACAAAGACAACGTTTTTAATGAGTACTTGAGTGCTTATATAGTGGTGCAGAGAATACAAGTGCAGATTCTAATCAAAAAAAGAGAGAAAAGATGTTACAAAGTGAGGGCTAGTGATGAGACGGCGGTGGAATGCAATTTGGAACGCACTGCCGTCTAAAAAACAGGTGAAATACAGCGCCATCTTTGATGCGTCACTTCCGCCGCTCCGTGCAATGGACTGGTGGAACGCACCGCTATTGTATGTGATAGAGTGCCCGCTGCTTAGCGCCGTAGCCGGCGGGGGGACAGCTCCATTGTGGAATGTGTAAAATGTGTTAAACACGTATTAAAAATACATATTTATTTAGAGGTACATAGTTAGAGGTGGTTTAAAGGTGATTTAAATTGTGCATGGCGGTTATAGTATGGTGGAACACACCGCCATCTTAAAAACGGAAGGTGGAACGCACTACCATTTTGAGATAAGCACAAAGGTCCGATAATGCAGGGGAAACGCACTGCCATTTTGAAATCAGGAAAGGTGTGAAAAGGGACATGTGTGGCCTTATTAAGGAAATAATATGAAAACAGAAGTGTCTAAAGAGCTCAGCACTATATTTAAGTGATACCGGTGGAACATAAATTTGAAATACACCACCATTTTGAGAGAATGGCCACCAAGGTGTAAAAAGGGACTTAGAATATTTTAATTAATTATTAAGATTTCAGGTAGATCCAGAAGTTCGGGTCCAACATATAGGAGTATCACGTCTGTAGATTTCAATAGAGATGAATCAACTGGAAAAAGGGAGCAAAAACAAGACTTATGTATTCCCCTAGTAGTTACAAAGTGTACTATTAAGTATATAGTAAAGAAGGAAAAAATAGAGTAGGAAAAAATAGAAATAGAACAAATAAAGGATATACATATTATTTAAGTAGAAGGGCAATTAAAAAGAATGGATCGACTTTTAAATAATATATAGCAAAGTGTAGAGTGTATAAGTATCAAGGTTACGGAATTAGAAAATTAAAGAAATGGGGCAATTTCAAAGGCTTCATTGAGTCCCTGTAGTGAAAGTGTTTGGAGTTCATAAATCCAAAACATCTCTCGTTTGGAGAGTTTGTTGAGTATGTCACCTCCTCTATTGCCAAGTTTAACGCATTCAATGGCTTTAAAGGTAATTTCTTCAGGGTTTGATTTGAGTTTTTCTGTGAAAATGTCTGGATAATGTATGATTATCGACTTTATTCTTGATATTTCTGAAGTGTTACTGTATGCGTAGCTTTAGGATCCTCTTAGTTTTGCCAACATATTTTAATCCACAGGTGCATTCTAAGACATATATGATCATTGTGGAATTGCAGTTAAGAAAATCTTTTATTAGGTATTCCTTTGTGTTGTTATGATTAAAGAACGTTTTCCTATTCGGGTGAAGGAATTTGCAAACATAACAGTTACCACATTTGTCGGATCCCTTGCAGGTTTCAAAAGTATTACTTGTGTTCAATGACTTGGTTGGCAGATGGCTGGGGGCCAAAATGTCCTTCAAATTGCTGTTTTTTTCGGAATACTATGTCCGGTTTTGGAGGGAGAATTTCTTTAAGAATCGGGTCGAGTAGGAGAATGTCCCAATGTTTCTTAACGGATTGTTTGAATTTCTGTTCTTGGTTGCTAAAGGTGGTGATGAAGGGAGTGAAGTTTTTATCTTTTGCTTTGGTTTTTTTGTGGAACAGTTCTTGTCGCGTTGTATTCTCTGTTTTTTCAATGCTTTGTCAATCACGGTTTCAGGATATTTTCTCTCCTTGAATCTATCGGCATATGTGGTTAGCTGCTTGTCACAGTCTTGCTTGTCACTGCAGTTCCGCTTAATACAGTAGAATTGAGAATAGGGGATATTCGTTTTCCAATTTTTAGCGTGACAGCTTTTGAAATGGAGGTAGCTGTTAGTGTCAACGTTTTTAATGTGATTGCTGGTAATGATCTGTGTTCCATTATTTGACAGAGTTAGATCTAGATACTTGATTTTTTCACTGTTGACTTTGTGTGTAAATTTCAGATTGTAGTGGTTACATTCCAATATACCAAATAATTCTTTGAACAGATCAGATTTTCAAGATACTGGTTGTTGTTATAGATACAGTCCTCCTCCCACGATCCCATCAGCAGATTAGCAAAACTGGGCGCAAAAGTAGTCCCCATTGCGGTCCCGCAGAATTGTAGAAAGAAGTGTTTTTGAAAAATGAAGTAATTGTGACTGACAGTAAATTTCATAAAGTCACAGATTGCATTTTTATGGATTGTTGAAATTTCCAGATCTCTATCCATGAATCTTCTACATGCTTCTATACCTGTTTAATGCAGGTATATAAACTTTGGACGTCGACGGTAATCCACATATATGATTCTTTCCATTCAATTTTAGATAAGATGTTGATTACACTGCTGGTGTCTTTCAAAAAAGATGTTAATGAAGTAACATATTTTTGTAAAAAGATGTCAATATATTCAGAAAGGTGGCTTGTGAGCGAGTCAATACCCAAAATAATGGGTCTTCCTGGTGGTTTGATTAATGATTTATGTATCTTGGGTAGGTAGTAAAAGGTGGGCATCACCGGAGTTGTCATCAATAGGAATTGGAATTCGTTCTTGTCCAGAGTATTGTTATGAAAATCATGTAGTATTGGTCTCAATTCCTCAATGAGACCTGTAGGGTCTTTTGGGAGCTTCTTATAGGATGTTGTGTCATTCAAAAGGCGGTAGGCTTCTTGTTCATAGGCTTCCCTGTCCAGAAGAACAATACCGCCCCCTTTGTCCGCTTGCTTTATGACAATGTTTGTATTTTCTTGTAGAGCTTTCAGGGCTTCTTTTTCCCTGTTGGATCAATATCACATAGGTCCTTTTTGACGAGTTCCTGAAAGACATTAATATGGTTATCCTTTGATTCTAGCGGGTAACATTTTGATTTTCTTTTTAGGCCTGATTTAGAAGGTACTAGGTGAGTCATATCCAGTTCTTTCTTGGCAAAATGTCTCTTGAGAGTCAGAGATCTAGCAAATTTATTTAAATCGATGAAGGTGTCGAATCTGTTCATCTGTTTTGATGGCGCAAATTTGAGGCCCTTGCTTAAAACTGTAATTTTGTCCTTCTTTAATTTATGGTTGGATAAGTTGAATATACCTTGTTCAACTCGGTCTTTCATTGGAGATAGCGTCTTTTGTTCAGTCTTCCTGCGTCCGCCCCGGGTACCTCTTCTTCTTGTAGACCTCTTTTTAGGGGGGGATCTTCCCTTTAATCTCTCTCGGAAAAAGGTTTTCCTTGTGGAGGATTGATTTTCTATAGTGGGATCCGGAGATAAAAAATCAGAGTCACTATTCGATTCGCATCTTTGAAGTGCTGAAAATCTATTGTGAGTGTTCACATAGGTAGGATACAGAGAATTCACCTTGTCTCTGACTTGTTGTCCCTGTTTTCCCAATTGGTTCAAGCGGTTGTTCCTTTTTTGGTAATATGGGGTAGATTTCCATTTTCTCATTCTTGGGTCTTGGAAAACAGGAATGGTGGGGTATTTTTTCTCTTTAAATCTACTCCAATTTTGGATGCGGTTGTTAAGATGGTCTTGTTTGTCTCTAAAAAAAAATTCTGTTTGCCTTTAATGACTTCTTCCTCTATATGTTCAAGTTTCTTGGTCAAGGTTGTGTCGTTGGCTCTAAAATCATCTTTGTTTTTGTGGATCACTAGTTGTTGTTCTTTAGTTGTGAGTTCTTCTTCGATCTTAGTGAGGGTATTCTTCATTTCACTGATAATGAGTTTCATGAGGTTGATCGAACAATTATGAAGTATCTCATCCCAGTTCTTTATAAATTTTTGGTTTTCTAGGCAAAATGTGGGTCTTTTCTAAAGTCTTAGGCCCCTAGAGATCCTATTCACAGTGATATATTGTTCAAGACTTTTTATTTCCCACCATGTTTTAATTTCCCTGGTAAGTAGTCTTTCTGCTTCCCAAAAAAGGGAGTCTATATCGGAAGTATTAGGTATATCTTTTTTTCCATTATTGGGGTTTCCTTCATCAAATATTTGATGACAGAGGTCATTTCTTTTCTCATGACCCCTATTTTTAAACATTATTAATGTAGCACAGGTACTAGCTGCCTTTGGAAAATTACCAGAGTAAAGATATAGTAGCAGAGACCTAGGCGCTTTAGTACAGGTGTGCAGTAATAACATAATATTAAAAAACACTAAAACTCTGAAAGGGGTTAAGGAGTGTTTTTTAATATCTTATTACTGCACACCTGTACTAAAGCGCCTAGGTCTCTCTCTCTCTATATATATATATATATATATATATATATATATATATATATATATATATATATATATATCTATATCTATATATATATATATATATATATCTATATATATATATATATATATCTATATATATATATATCTCTATATATATATATATATATCTCTATATATATATATATATATATATATATATATATATATATATAATCACACACACATGGATTCTGTGGGAAATCCCGACTGGCGGGATCCCGGCGGTATAAATACTGACGCCAGAATCTCGATCTCGAGCGCAGCGTGTCACCTCGGGTGGTGGCGTGGAATACTACCCAAGTGGGGATTCCGGGTGGCGGTCCGGCATTTCAGCGGGTGGCGGGATTCCGTCGTCAGTATTTCGACCGCCGGGGTCCCGACAATCAGGAAAATTAGATTTATGGTAAGAACTTACAAGGACAAGCAGAAGCTCAGCTCCGTGAAGGCTGCCTGGCCAGGTGATTGATAGGCTATACTTATTTCTGTGAGTGGCATGTGGCTACAGATGTTATTACTATGGTATTGTACTGTATGTTTCCTTAACTAACTTTCTGCTGCGGGGTACACTGGGCTCCACAAGGAATAACATCGGGGTGTAGAGTAGGATCTTGATCCGAGGCACCAACAGGCTCAAAGCTTTAGACTGTTCCCAAGATGCACAGCGCCGCCTCCTCTATAGCCCCGCCTCCATGCCAGTGAGATCAGTTTAGTTAATCAGCCCAATGCAGTACCGGGTACCAGAGACGACAACCGCTCGTAGCCAATTACACCACACACTCACTGCAGGAGAGGGTGTCAGCGGCTATGCCAATACCAAACCAAAAGAGCTAAGTGCGTCAGGGTGGGCGCCTTGTGGAGCCCAGTGTACCTCGCAGAAAGAGATTTAACAACAGTAAGCTCTTACCATAAATCTCGTTTTCTGCTGCGGGGTACACTGGGCTCCACAAGGAATAACATCAAGGATGTCCTAAAGCAGTTCCTTATGGGAGGGGACGCACTATAGCGGGCACAGGAACCCGGCGTCCAAATTAAGTATCCTGAGAAGTGGCAGTATAAAAGGCATAGAACCTAATTAACGTGTTCCCAGAGGACCACGTAGCCGCCTTGCACAATTGTCCAAGGGTAGCACCACGGTGGGCCGCCCAAGAAGGTCCAACCGACCGAGTAGAATGGGCTTTGATGGTAGCAGTAACCGGACGACCGACCTGTACATAAGCATGTACAATCACCATTCTAAGACATCTGGCCAGGGTCTGCTTAGAAGCAGGCCAGCCACGTTTGTGAAAACCAAACCACACAAAAAGAGAATCGGATTTCCTAACAGAGAAAGTTCTCTTCACATAGATACGGAGAGCCAGTACCACATCCAAAGACCGCTCTTTGGAAGATAACTCAGAAGAATTAAAGGCTGGAACCACAATCTCCTGGTTAAGGTGGAAAGAAGACACCACCTTGGGTAAATAACCTGGGCGTGTCCGAAGAACCGCCCAGTCACGGTGAAAAATCAAATAGGGGGAATTATAGGATAAGGCACCCAAGTCCGAGACCCTTCTAGCTGAAGCAATAGCCAGCAAAAATAACACCTTAAGGGAAAGCCACTTAAGGTCAGCAGAGGGAAGAGGCTCTAACGGAGACTCCTGGAAGGCCTCCAAAACCACCGACTAATCCCAAGGGGCCACAGGTGGCACATAAGGCGGCTGAATCCTCAGCACACCCTTAATGAATGTATGGACATCAGGTAGGGTAGCGATTTTTCTCTGAAACCAAACCGACAAGGCAGACACGTGAACCTTGAGGGAGGCCAGACGCAGGCCTAAGTCCAGGACCTGTTGTAGAAAGGCCAACAGTTTGGCCGTGCTAAACTTGAAAACTTCATGATTGTGAGAAAAACCCTTAGCCCTCAGGACGGAAGCCTCAAGGGCAATGCCATCAAAGCCAGACAGGCTAAATCCTGGTAAGCACAACGGCCCTGAACGAGGAGGTCTGGTCGTTGTGGAAGTAGAAGGGTACGATCCCACGAGAGACCCAGCAGATCGGAGAACCAGTGCCATCTGAGCCACGCTGGAGCGACCAGAAGCAGGTTTCCTCCTTCTTGCTTGAACTTCTGTATTACTCTGGGCAGGAGCGACACTGGAGACAAAACGTACGGTAGCTGAAAGTTGCATGGAATTGACAGAGCGTTCAACAACGCAGCTTGAGGATCCCTTGTCCTTGCTCCGAAGACCGGAACCTTGTGATTGTGTCGAGATGCCATCAGATCCACATCTGGAAGGCCCCACGTGTCCACGAGAAGTTCAAACACCTCCGGATGGAGGCTCCACTCTCCTGCGTGTACGTCCTGACAACTAAGATAGTCCGCTTCCCAGTTCAGGATGCCCGGAATGAACACTGCGGATATGGCCGGCCGATGGCGTTCTGCCCACTGAAGAATCCTTGATACTTCCTTCATTGCCATGCGCTTCGAGTGCCGCCTTGATGATTGATGTACGCCATCGAGGTGGCGTTGTCCGATTGTACTTGAACAGGTCTGTTCTGTATGAGATGCTGGGCCATTGTCAACACATTGAACACTGCCCGCAGTTCCAGAATATTTATCGGGAGTAGAGACTCCTCCTTGGTCCGACAATGAAGAGAGTGTTGTTCCAACACCGCGCCCCAACCTCTCAGACTGGCATTCGTGGTCAGAAGGACCCAGTTGGATATCCAGAATGGACGGCCCCTGCTCAATTGTTGGTCCTGCAGCCACCAGCTCAGTGACAGGCGGACCTCCGGACACAATGAGATCACGTGAGATCTTATCCGGTGAGGCAGGACGTCCCACTTGGTCAGAATCAACTTCTGCAGAGGGCAAGAGTGAAACTGAGCATACTCCACCAAGTCGAAAGCCGACACTATGAGACCTAGAACTTGCATTACCGAATGTATCGACACTTGTGGATGAGATAGGAAGCATCAAATCCTGTCCTGAAGTTTCAGGACTTTGGCCCTCATTCCGAGTTGATCGGTCGCAAGGCGATTTTAGCAGAGTTGCTCACGCTAAGCCTACGCCTACTGGGAGTGTATCTTAGCTTCTTAAAATTGCGACCGATGTATTCGCATTATTGCGATTACAAACTACTTAGCAGTTTCAGAGTAGCTTCAGACTTACTCGGCATCTGCGATCAGTTCAGTGCTTGTCGTTCCTGTTTTGACGTCACAAACACACCCAGCGTTCGCCCAGACACTCCCCCGTTTCCCCGGCCACTCCTGCGTTTTTTCCGGAAACGGTAGCGTTTTTTCCCGCACGCCCATAAAACGGCCTGTTTCCGCCCAGTAACACCCATTTCCTGTCAATCACATTACGATCGCCGGAGCGATGAAAAAGCCGTGAGTAAAAATACTATCTCCATTGTAAAATTACTTGGCGCAGTCGCAGTGCGAATATTGCGCATGCGTACTAAGCGGAATTTCACTGCGATGCGATGAAAAATACCGAGCGAACGACTCGGAATGAGGGCCTTTCTCCTGAGACAGGGACAACCATTGGTTGTGAGTGTCCAATAACGCTCCCAGGTGTAACATGCTCCGAGCAGGAACCAGGGAGGATTTCTACCAGTTGATCAGCCACCCGTGGGCTGTCATATACTGGACCGTCAGATTGAGATGACACAGGAGAAGTTCTGGGGAATTTGACATGATCAACAAATCGTCCAAGTACGGTAGGATCCTGACCCCTTGTCGGCGGAGTGTAGCAGTCATGACCGCCATTACTTTGGTGAAAACTTGGGGAGCCGTTGTCAAACCAAAGGGTAACGCCCGAAATTGGTAATAAACGTTGCCCACCGCAAACCGCAGGTACGGTTGATGAGATACTGCAATAGGAATATGCAGTTAGGCATCCTGTATGACCAGGGAAACCATATAGTCCTCAGGCTCCAGGGCCAGAACAATAGAGCGCAGAGTTTTGGAGACCCGCACATGCTTGTTCAAGGACTTCAGATTGAGAATGGGCCGCGAGGACCCGTTCGGTTTCGGGACTAGAAACAGCGGTGAATAGTACACCCCTTGCCTCTCTGAGCCAGAGGCACGTGTACCACCACTCCTGTGATCAGGAGGGAATGTACCACCGAGTGCAACGTGTTTGCTTTTGCCAGATCCAGAGGCACATCTGTCAGGCAAACCCGCTGCGGGGGACGATACTTGGAGGGTATGGCGTAACCTCGAGCGACGACTTCCCTCGCCAAGGTATCTGAAGTGGTCTTCAACCATTCCTGGGAAAAACCTAGAAGTCGGCCCCCCACCTTGGGATCCCCCAGTGGGAGGCCTGCCCCGTCATGCGGCAGGCTTGTCCGTTTTGGAAGCTGACTGACGGGCGAACTAGGCACGCTTCAGTCGGGGCTTGGCAGGTCTGGAAGCACAAGCTTGCTTTAAATATGCCTGACCTTTTGTTTTTCCTGGAGGATGAAAGGGCAGAGGGAAAGTACTTTTAGCCTTCTGCATTGAAGGAGCCGTACTAGGTAGGCAAGCTGTTTTAGCAGTAGCCAGATCAGCCACAATCTTATTGAGGTCTTCTCCAAAGAGAGTATCTCCCTTGAAAGGAAGCACCTCCAGGGTTTTCTTGGAATCCATATCCACCGACCAGGATCTCAACCAAAGGATACGTCTGGCCAAGACGGACGTAGTAGCAGCCTTGGCCGCGAGCACCCCGGCATCGGAGGCCGCCTCCTTAAGGTACAGAGAAGCCGTGGCCATATACGAGAGACATTGTCGAGCATGCTCAGATGCATTGGAAGGCAGTTCCGCCTCAAGTTCCTGAGCCCAGGCCTCAACAGCCAAAGTCGCTGCAATTGTTGGCCTATGCACAGGCCCCGTTAGGGTATAAATCACTTTTAAACAGCCCTCCACATGTTGATCCGTCGGTTCCTTCAGGAAGGTGACTGTAGTTACTGGCAGAGCAGAGGAAACAACCATACGCGCCACATGAGAATCTACGGGCGGAGCGGTTTCCCAATTTTTACATACCTCTGCAGAGAGAGGATAGCGAGCCATTAGTCTCTTATTCTGTGTAAATTTTGTTGCCGGATTTTCCCAGGATTCCTGACGTATGTCAACCAGGTGTTCAGAATGGGGTAAAACTTGTTTAACCACCTTCTTACGTTTAAAACTATCCGCTTTCTTGGAGACAGTCTCAGGCACAGAATCATCAGCCACCTGAAGAATGAGCCTGATTGCCTCAATCAAATCCAGGACATCCACCAGTGACCTTCCTTCCCCCTCAGAAACATCAGTGTCAGTGTCTGTGGGATAAGTATATGCGCCATCCTCATCAGAGGACTTGTCTGGAATAGCAGTGGATTGGGAGGAGGTAATGGCCCATTTAGAAGACGACTTAGTCTTAGGCGGGCGAGAGTGACACTTGGATTTAGTCATAGATCGGTTCAAATGCTGTAACTGAGTGGAAAGCTGATCCGCCCATAGCGGGTTTACAGCAGGGACCATAACCTGTTGCAGTGGCTACATTTGTGAAGGTATCTGTTCCATTTGTGATGCCAAAGTTAGTAAAGGTACAGTAGGGACGTTAATCTTATTCCACATGCATTTTAAACCCTCAAGCATCTTATAATTCACTCAGCTCCCCCCTCTCACAGCTCCCCCGGGCCCTTACACAGTTTATACCTAACACAGCTCTCCCCTCTGTCTAATCTTATCCATCACACAGCTTTTTTCCCTGACATGGCTCCCACGGGGGGCGTCAATTTAGTCACAAGCATGTTTTACAACGTGGAAAATGTAGCCCAAGGTGGGTCTTGTGATGCCCCAGGTGCTATTGACCCACTGGGGGGTAATGAACCCCCTGAACCTGAACTCTCAGCTGCCATATTATCCTCCGTTACGTCCGCGGCCTCATAACCACGCAGTGTGGGAGAAGCCCCAGCGTCGTTGCCACGTGTAGCAGACATAACTATGTGCACAATAGTGGGCAACCTGGTACAAAGTGTAGCAGCACTATACCTAGAACTCTCACAAAAGTGTGCCTATGATAGCACAGACTGGGAGTCCGAGAGATATAGATTATATGGGGACTATAAATCACAAGTAAACATACACCGTCAGTATATCTTGTGATACGATCCTATATTAAACATAAAGAAAAACCTGAAACACTTTGCCCCCTCAGGTATAGCAATATAGGAATAGCCCACTGAGTGAAATACCCTGCAATAAGGCAACCACGCAGCAGCTACACACACATATAGTGTTCACGCTAGGTGTCTTTCACAGGGCGCTGCACTCTGCCCCTTTTTCAAACAGCTGAATACCGCACAGCCCGTTTTTGTGCGCCCTGCCGTTTGTTGCCCGCTAGTCCTAGCCGTGCGCTGCCGGACCCAACCGTGCGCCGCCGGACCTGGTAAGCACACTGTCTCCATGCATGAGAGTCCCCTGCGGCCCGCCCCGCCCATCCGTAGCTGTCAGCCGGCGCTGTCTCAGCCTTGCGCTGACACAGGGACTGACAGCAGCTCCCCTCCTCTGCGAGCAGACTATAGGTCTGCTCATGATCTGGTGTGACAGGAGGGCTGGGTTTGCCTCTCCCGCCATGGCAAACCCAGCCCTCCTGTGTATAAATGTTTAAAAGGACTCGGAGATGCCAGGGAGGATCTACAGGTTGCCATCTTTAATGCAGCTCCACAAGTGTGGTGATCAGCTCTCCCCCTCTGTGTCCTGGGTTAAATTTACCTTGTAAGTACTGCAGCTGTAAACTTCGATCTCAGTGCTCTCTACGTGGTGCAGTGTGTCTCAGTGCGCTCTACCTGGTGCAATGTGTCTCAGTGCTCTCTACCTGGTGCAGTGTGTCTCAGTGCGCTCTACCTGGTGCAATGTGTCTCAGTGCGCTCTACCTGGTGCAGTGTGTCTCAGTGCTCTCTACCTGGTGCAGTGTGTCTCAGTGCTCTCTACCTAGTGCAGTGTGTCTCAGTGCTCTCTACCTGGTGCAGTGTGTCTCAGTGCTCTCTACCTGGTGCAGTGTGTCTCAGTGCTCTCTACCTGGTGCAATGTGTCTCAGTGCTCTCTACCTGGTGCAATGTGTCTCAGTGCTCTCTACCTAGTGCAGTGTGTCTCAGTGCTCTCTACCTGGTGCAATGTGTCTCAGTGCTCTCTACCTGGTGCAGTGTGCCTCAGTGCTCTCTACCTGGTGCAGTGTGCCTCAGTGCTCTCTACCTGGTGCAGTGTGCCTCAGTGCTCTCTACCTGGTGCAATGTGCCTCAGTGTTCTCTACCTGGTGCAGTGTGCCTCAGTGCTCTCTACCTGGTGCAGTGTGCCTCAGTGCTCTCTACCTGGTGCAGTGTGTCTCAGTGCTCTCTACCTGGTGCAATGTGTCTCAGTGCTCTCTACCTGGTGCAATGTGTCTCAGTGCTCTCTACATGGTGCAGTGTGTCTCAGTGCTCTCTACCTGGTGCAGTGTGTCTCAGTGCTCTCTACCTGGTGCAGTGTGTCTCAGTGCTCTCTACCTGGTGCAGTGTGTCTCAGTGCTCTCTACCTGGTGCAGTGTGTCTCAGTGCTCTCTACCTGGTGCAATGTGTCTCAGTGCTCTCTACCTGGTGCAATGTGTCTCAGTGCTCTCTACATGGTGCAGTGTGTCTCAGTGCTCTCTACCTGGTGCAGTGTGTCTCAGTGCTCTGCCTGATGCAATATGTATAACGTGCTCTATCTGGCGCAATATGTATAATGTGCTCTACCTGTCGCAGTGTGTATAGGAGGTTCTACCTGGTGCAATGTGTATTAGGTGCACTACTGTGTGGTGTAATGTGAATTGCCACTATTATGTGGCCACGCCTGTTCCCCACGAAACAACGCCCCTACATTTTTGCTGCACGCCTTAGGCGCGCACTGTCCATGCTTTAACCTATAGGTATGGGAGCACCAGGCATTACAGTATGTACCTAATTTTGCCCTTCTAACTTAAAAATGTGCCCCTGCCCTAAAAAAAATCCTAGAGTGAACACTATACATATATAGTCACAAGCGTACCATGCAGAAAGTATGTACCATAAACTGCACTCGACTAGCAATACAAAGTAATACTCAGTATAGCTATATGTGATGATGATGATAATAATAGATATAACAATGCACAGTAATCACTGGATGTTTATCACAGGGCGTTGTACCACACAACCCTGAATGTATGCACTCTTTCTTACTAACACTGTCCCAGTGACAGGTAGAATACTTAAGTGTCCTGTAGGAAGCACAGCGCTGGTAATCAGGCGGTTCCACAGAGGAGGATTTGTCCTAGCAGTCCCAGGAACAGCAAGGCTCTGTCTGTAATGGCTGCTGACCGGGAGTGAGGGAGAGAGAAGCAGCTCCAGGACTGGAACATTGCTGGAATGGCGCCCTGGGGCTGGGGGGAGAGGCCTCAGGTCCGACCTGCTCCCCCTGCTGGCATCCCCACCAGGTGCTTGCGGGCACTGTAAAACGGAGATTTATAAGAAAATTTCCCCCTGACCTGTGCCCATTAGTTGAACCTGGTGGATAGTGGAGTGGCTGCCCAGTATTCAGTGTCCACGCCAGCGCGCGGGCCGCCTCCTGAGGCCGCACTGGATCGCGGTAGATAGCGGGCACAGGAGCCCCTTACCGGCCCCTTGTCTGCGGCCCCGCGATCCAGGAGACGGCAGCGTGTGTGTGACTCACGTTAAGAAGAAGCCGGCGCCTCCGCTGCAGTGACCTTGTAACCAGGGTGCGGGAGTATACAGCGCCGCTGGGGGTGAGGGAGCCGCACAGAGGCAAGTCAGAAAGACTTGTCTGCAGCAGCCCTTGAAGTCTTGATTAGAAAATAATATTCATTTTTTTGTCATTTAAGCTATCAATAGACTGCCTGAGGCAGCCCTCCTGTTAAGTGCCTGCTTACTGCATGGCACCAACTTACAAACTAAGCTCCTGTCAACTAAGTGACAATATAAAAGTGATATTATAACACTAATAAATTGAAAGGATATGTAAATTTCGTCTATCAGAATATAAAAAAGAAAAGATAATCTGATTACGTGCTTAGATGCATGGAGGAGGTATGGGGGAAGACTGGCCCGCGTCGGGAGCTACTCAGCGTTATATACAACACTTCCACATAATATGTAGAGCTAAGGATCAATAAAGTGCCGAGAGTTCTTCCAGGGGCCCCATACCATATCAAATTTCATTAGGCATTTACGTTTAGTGTACATATAACGCTCATGGGAGAGAGTAGATTAACCAGGGCAACCCACTCAGCAGATGGCGGCGGGGCATGAGCCATCCAGTTACGGGCTATACACACTCGAGCTAATGCTAAAGTGTTATTGACATAAAGACGAGAATGAGACGGGAGGAATTCCTGTAAATCAAGACCAAATATACAAATACATGGGGTCATCAACGCAAACTGTATACCTGTGTGACACACTGAGGACGTGACATCTTCCCAGAAGGCATGCACTCGTGGACACTGCCAAAGCAAGTGCCAGAACCCAGCAGCTGGAGCGGAACATTTCAGACAGTTATCAGAAGTCGAGCCTCCAAACTTAAACAAGCCACAAGGAGTCCAGTAGCCCCTATGTAAAATGTACAGCTGTATTTGTTGGACTCTAACACTCGCTGTGGCCCCATGCGAGGAAGCCAGGATATGGTTCCAGTCTTCATCATCAATTGTACCCAGATCTTGTGCCCATTTATCTCGGAGGGCGCTCAGCCCATCAGACCCAGGAGAGGAGGGAGGAGTAGAGAACAGAGACCCTTCCACAAGAAGGTAACGTACGGATTATTGTATGGACAGGGGATTCAGATAGGAGCAGAGCCTCGCCACTGTGCTGTCAGTGCATGTCGGAGCTGTAAGTACCGAAAAAAATAATGTCTAGGAATGGCATATGTAGTAGATAAGTAATCAAAACTATGGAGCACCCCATCCTGGTAAAGTTGTCCAATGGTAGACACCCCATAAGAGGTCCAGCCGGAGTTGCCCTCTAAACCACAAGTTTCAGAAAAATACATATTGTACCACGGTGGAGAGCAAGGGTCTATTGTGGAATCACCCAGCAATTTCTCAGTTGCCAGCCACACTCTATGAGCCTGTTTTAATAATGGGGGAAGAGAGGACAATGAATTATGTGCCAGTAAAAACTGTAATAGAGAAAATGTTAGGCCAGCTTTATTCAAAAGAGCCACTGGGAGATTCCCATAGTCCCCCGTGGCAATCCACTCACAAAGTTGTATTAGTTGGGCAGCTAAATAATATAGACGTATATTCGGCAATGCCAGGCCGCCCTCCACTCTGGGTCTGCTAAGGGTTTTATATGCAATGCGGGCCCGTTTAGCTCCCCAAATAAAAGAGGTGATATACTGGGAAATCAACAAGAACTGGGAGGCAGGGATATAAACTGGTGCATTCTGCAGTATATAGAGAAATTTGGGTTGGATGATCATTTTAACAATGTTCACATGACCCATAACAGTTAAAGGGAGTTTTTGCCAGATTTGCGTCTTTATACGCAAATTATCAATCTGAGGGATCAAATTCAAGGCAACAAAATCTTTAGGAGAATGAGAAATTTGAATACCGAGATATTTAAACTGGGTTTAAGGGGAAGATCGTAGAAAAGGGGAGGTAATGTAGAGGGATTCAACGGAAACACCACTGATTTATCTCAATTAATACAAATGCCTGAGAAAAAGCCAAACGCCCGTACAAATTCAAGAAGGGCAGGTAATGAACGAGATATAGCTGTCACTGGCCTAGACTGAGGATGTTGTGGACTCGGGGATTCTTCCGATGGTCGGGAAGAGGAACCACAACTGAGCTGCAACTGGGGTGGCCTAATATAGGATTTCCTCATACAGGACGCTGACAGTAAGGTTTGATGAAATATTGAAGAACTTTATTGTAGGAAAAGAACAACTTAAAGTCATACATCATAAAGGAACTTATGAGGGAATGTCCAGACCCATTGAAGGGTTTAGTGGGCAATATTAGAAATGCTGATGACTGTAGGAACTGTGGGTGATGTCTAAAAGTCACTGATACCTTGTAGAACTTGTGAGCGGTGGTTAAGACACTGGTAATTTGTAGAACTAACGTGCAGAGGTTTAGGACGCTGATGATTTGCAGAGTTTAAGTGCAGTGGTTTAAGACGCTGTTAGTTTGTAGAACTTGTGAACAGTGACTGAGACGCTGATGATGTGAAGAACTGAAGTGCAGGGGTTTAAGACGCTGTTAATTTGTAGAACTTGAGAACGGTGGCTGGTCGCTGTTGCCGACTCCCCTACACACGGAGCGATGTTCAGCTAATTTCTAAGCAATCTAGTCAGATTTCTTAGAAATTAGCTGAACATCGCTCCATGTGTTCCCCCCTTATCTATCCAGTCAGGTGCCGGTGAATCGTGTCCCTGAGGAGATAAAGAGCACTGTTCACAGATGAGAGACCACGCTGAAGAAGGGGTAGAGTTACAAGCAGCACACATAACCATGTCAACAGACATCTCTACACAACTGTAATACAGTGCAGCTCACTGACAAACACCTCCACACAGACCCTAGAGAGTCCCTGGAGTGACACTGAGGAATGGGGACCAGCACACAGAACACAACACAGCAGCGCAGTGTGAGACTTAGGAGTATAACCTGATTGCAGCGGCACTACAGCCCCCCCCCCCCCCCCCGCTATGACCCCCTGGTACCAGTATAGAGTCTGTAACAGCGTGGGTCCCTGGAGAAGCAGCGGGCATGCAGCCTTAATGATCCGCAGCAGCAGGAAATGGCGCATTCCAGCCTCTGGTCCTGCGCCGGGAAGCCCCGACCAGCTAACCGGGACCACGGTGTTAACACTTACTGCACCCATCGATCTTCAGCATCTGTTAGAGGGTGGCGGTTAGCTGCTGGCGTGGGCACATACACTAACGGTGTGTGAACAGCACCTCAGGAGCTCAGTGTCCTGTCAGCTGGGATTATGAACCATTAACCCTCAGGAGGTTGGTTCAGTCCCCCCCTCCAAGTCCCACGAAGCAGGTAGACTGATTGCCAACCAGTACTACCTGAAAATAATAAAATAAAAAATAAAAAGGAAACTCTCTGGAGCTCCAGAGAAATGCAACCGGCTCCTTGGGCACATTTTTCTAAACGGAGTCTGGAAGGAGGGGCATAGAGCGGAGGAGTCAGTACACACATACACACACTAAAGGTTTTAAAGTGCCAGGCTCCAGTGGACCCGATCTATACCCCATGGTACTAAAGTACAGATCCCCAGTATCCACTAAAACGTAAGAGACGGGTTAAATGCACAATTAACCCACAAAGAGCCCTTCCCGGGAGACACAGAGAGAGGATAGAACCAGCACACGGCGCCCTTATCGCTAAAGCCAATCTTAGCCAGGTGGCAGAATAAGTACCTAGATTAGGGCCTTAGTACACTAGTATATAGCTCTCCCCTGTACCGCTCTCCGGAGGAGCTGCGCGTCCCTGTCAGTCAGCGTCTATGTCAGCTGCAGTGGGGTAAAATGGCGCCTGTGAGCTGCTGGATCCGCTCATAGTGAAGCCCCACCCCTTCAATGGTGCGTGGTCTTCCCGCTCTTCTCTATACTTGCTTTATGTGTCTGAGTGCATAAAATGCAGACAGTCCCCTTTTAAGCCTGTATTGCCGGTATGGGTACTGTGTACGAACTCTGGAGACTCAGTCCGCCCCATGTGGGAGCCGTGCATCTCCGTACCCTAATGCCGCCATAATGGTCAGCTAACCAGTACGCCGGCTAAGTACTCATCACTCTTCTTTCTTCTGACTCTGTTAGGGGTGGCGGCGTGCTGCGGGAATGTACGCTTGCCATGGTGGGGCTTGCGAATAGTTCCCTCAGGAGCTAGTGCCCTGTCAGCGTGGAACGGGACCATTAACCCTTAGTGGGGTTGGCCCGTCCCCCGTCTCCCCCCCTTCCTAAGTCCCACGAAGCAGGCAGGATGATGCCATCCAGTCCCGCCTGAAAATAACAAACAGAAAAAATAAATGCAGAAAACTCTTCAGAAGCTTCCAGAGATGTGACCGGCTCCTCCGGGCACATTTTCTAAACTGAGTCTGGTGGGAGGGGCATAGAGGGAGGGGGCATTCTTAATCTTGCGCCTAGGCTCCAAAAACCCTAGATACGCCTCTGCAAAACCGCAAAATTAATAGAACGCAAATTTAAGGTTTTGGAAGAGGTTTATTTTTTTACGTAAACGTCTCCATTAAGAGATACCTAAATAATGTGAAAAAGTTATAAAAACAACCATTTTCACATTGTTAGTAACAAAAAAAAGGAATAAGTACGCCCCAAAATACACTGTGTGCCTCCAACTTCATATGTTGGGAGAAACAAAACTAACAATAAACAATATAGTGCCCACTACAGAGACATATGCCAGTATTGTACAGCGATTCTCCCAGATAAACTGACTCTGGCACCAACACAAAGCCAAGCAAAATCAATACCTCCAAATCATCATAGCCAAAGCGCTGATTACACTTCGAGAAGTGTGCTCAGCTCAACCAAATACAAAAATGCGTCTGCGGTATCTGCACTCTGTGCTGACATCATACCCCTTCAACAAGCACGCAGGCAGGTACTAAGAAGTACTACAAGTGCCCACATGACCATTCTGGTGACTTACCCATGTTATCTCCCCAGCTGTGCCCTGACCATAGACAACGCCGCTCATGATGATGACTATAGACTGGCACCAGGGACGCAACGCTACCACCTGTACAGCGAGAGCCTGAAGGACAAGGGGCGGAGCCACCGCCAGAAAAGGTCCCGCCTACCGCCTATCGCGTACAACTATTGCCGAGTTACGATTGGTCAACGTCATCATCCGCATTCCAAGCATTCATTCAATCTTTCTACGAGCAACAGCAGCAACGACAGCAGACCCGGAAGTATAGGAAAAGATTTAACAACTGCCACAGCAGTTACTGACATACTCGTCTGTATGTAGTGCCCTCACTGGGTGTGTGATGGTATAAATCGCACAGACTGTACAGGCTGCGTGGTGAGTGACTGATGTTATTCCTGCCTGGCGTCTGAGATTATCATCTAGCAGTATCTTTCTATCTATCTCATTCCAGATGTTATGAGGAGCAACCTGTAATTAGAAGGGTGTGTGGGGGTGTTGGCTCTGGAACTTGTTTGTCAGCGTTACAATATTACCTGCAGCTGCTGCAATGCTTAAAGTGAGGTTCCATTACACAGAGGTAAGACATATAAACAGTATGCGAGTCGCATTGTTCATATAATATAACATATTTCTCTCATTTCAAAAATGATTTTTATATTTAATGCACATACTTTTCAGTCAGTGGTGGACTATGGTGTATTCTCTACAGTGCATTGCTGTTATTAATCTGCTACATTATCATGCATGTACTAGCAATCTGCACGCTAATAGTTAAGGGCCCTACACACTTGCCGATACCACTAAACGATATGAACGTTCTCGTTCATTAATGAATGAGAACTCGGTTCATATCGTTCAGTGTGTAGGCACCAACGATGAACGATGAGCGGCCACTCTTTTGATATCTTGTCTGTGTGCTTAGGGTCGTTGTCCTGCTGAAAGATGAACCGTCACCCCAGTCTGAGGTCAAGAGTGCTCTGGAGCAGGTATTCTTCCAGGATGTCTCTGCATTCATCTTTCCCTCTATCCTGACTAGTCTCCCAGTTCCGGCCACTGAAAAACATCTCCACAGCATGATGCTGCCACCAACATGATTCGCTGTAGGGATGCTATTGGCCTGGTGATGAGAGGTGCCTGGTTTGCTTCAAACATGACACATGGCATTCACTCAAAAGAGTTCAATCTTTGTCTCATCAGACCAGAGAATGTTGTTTCTCATGGTCTTAGAGTCCTTCAGGTGCATTTTGGGAAACTCCAGGCGGGCTGCCATGTGCTTTTCTCTGACGTCCTACTGGATGCTGGGAACTCCGTAAGGACCATGGGGAATAGACGGGCTCCGAAGGAGACTGGGCACTCTAAAAGAAAGATTAGGTACTATCTGGTGTGCACTGGCTCCTCCCTCTATGCCCCTCCTCCAGACCTCAGTTAGAATCTGTGCCCGGCCAGAGCTGGGTGCTCCTAGTGGGCTCTCCTGAGCTTGCTAGAAAGAAAGTATTTGTTAGGTTTTTTATTTTCAGTGAGATCTGCTGGCAACAGACTCACTGCTACGAGGGACTGAGGGGAGAGAAGCAAACCTACCTGCTTGCAGCTAGCTTGTGCTTCTAAGGCTACTGGACACCATTAGCTCCAGAGGGTTCGAACACAGGGCCCGACCTCGATCGTCCGTTCCCGGAGCCGCGCCGCCGTCCCCCTTGCAGAGCCAGAAGACAGAAGAATCATCGAAAAACGACGGCTGAAGACTCCTGTCTTCATTAAGGTAGCGCACAGCTCTACAGCTGTGCGCCATTGCTCCCACAGCACACCACACACTCCGGTCACTGGTGGGTGCAGGGCGCTGGGGGGGGGCGCCCTGGGCAGCAATTAGTATACCTTTTGGCAAACTGCACATAATACAGTTTATAAAACTGTATATGTGCCTAAACCCCCGCCATTAACATTATAAAAAAAGCGGGAGAAGCCCGCCGCGGAGGGGGCGGGGCTTTCTCCCTCAGCACACCAGCGCCATTTTCTCTTCACAGCTCCGCTGGAAGGACGCTCCCCAGGCACTCCCCTGCAGTATACACTACAACAAGGGTAAAAAAGAGAGGGGGGGGCACATAAATTTAGGCGCAAATGTGATATAAGCAGCTATTGGGAAAAATTCACTTTTTTGTTAGTGTAAATCCCTGTGTTATATAGCGCTGTGGTGTGTGCTGGCATACTCTCTCTCTGTCTCCCCAAAGGACTTCTGTGGGGTCCTGTCCTCAGTCAGAGCATTCCCTGTGTGTGTGCGGTGTGTCGACATGTTTGATGAGGGTTACGTGGAGGCGGAGCAGGAGCAGATAAGTGTAGTGTCGCCCCCGACGGGGCCGACACCGGAGTGGATGGATATGTGGAAGGTATTAACCGACAGTGTCAACTCCTTACATAAAAGGTTTGATCACGCAGCAGCCTTGGAACAGCCGGCTTCTCAGCCCGCGCCTGCCCAGGCGTCTCAGAGGCCATCAGGGGCTCATAAACGCCCGCTAGCTCAGATGGCAGACACAGATGTCGACACGGAGTCTGACTCCAGTGTAGATGAGGATGAGACAAATGTACAGTCCACAAGGGCCATCCGATGCATGATTACTGCAATGAAAAATGTATTGCACATTTCTGACATTAACCCGGTTACCACCAAAAAGGGTATTATGTTTGGGGAGAAAAAGCTGCCAGTGACTTTTCCCCCATCTGATGAGTTAAATGAATTGTGTGAAGAAGCGTGGTGTTCCCCTGATAAGAAACTAGTGATTTCTAAGAGGCTACTGATGGCGTACCCTTTCCCGGCAACGGATAGGCTACGTTGGGAAACATCCCCTAGGGTGGACAAGGCGCTCACACGCTTATCAAAAAAGGTGGCACTGCCGTCTCAGGATACGGCCGCCCTAAAGGAGCCTGCAGATAGAAAGCAGGAGACTATCCTGAAGTCTGTATATACACACTCAGGTACTATACTGAGACCTGCAATTGCTTCAGCATGGATATGTAGTGCTGCAGCAGCATGGTCTGATACCCTGTCAGACAACATTGATTCCATCGACAGGGATACTATTTTGCTAACCATAGAGCATATAAAAGACGTCATCTTATATATGAGGGATGCACAGAGGGACATTTGCCGGCTGGCATCTAGAATTAATGCAATGTCCGTTTCTGCCAGGAGAGTATTATGGACTCGGCAGTGGACAGGTGATGCTGATTCTAAAAGGCACATGGAGGTTTTGCCTTATAAGGGTGAGGAATTGTTTGGGGACGGTCTCTCGGACCTCGTATCCACAGCAACAGCTGGGAAGTCGACTTTTTACCTCAGGTTCCCTCACAGCCTAAGAAAGCACCGTATTATCAAGTACAGTCCTTTCGGCCTCAGAAAGGCAAGCGGGTCAGAGGCGCATCCTTTCTGCCCAGAGGCAGGGGTAGAGGAAAGAAGCTGCATCAGGCAGCCAGTTCCCAGGAACAAAAATCCTCCCCTGCTTCCACTAAGTCCACCGCATGACGCTGGGGCTCCACAGGTGGAGCCAGGTGCGGTGGGGGCGCGTCTCCGGAACTTCAGCGACCAGTGGGTTCGCTCGCAGGTGGATCTCTGGGTTATACAAGTGCTATCTCAGGGATACAAGCTGGAGTTCGAGGCGACTCCCCCTCGCCGTTACCTCAAATCAGCCTTGCCAGCTGCTCCCAGGGAAATGGAGGTAGTACTGGCGGCAATTCACAAGCTGTACCTCCAGCAGGTGATAATCAAGGTTCCCCTCCTTCAACAGGGACGGGGTTACTATTCCACAATGTTTGTGGTACCGAAACCAGACGGTTCGGTGAGACCCATTCTAAATTTGAAATCCTTGAACACTTATATAAGGAAGTTCAAGTTCAAAATGGAATCGCTCAGGGCGGTTATTGCAAGCCTGGAAGAGGGGGATTTTATGGTGTCGCTGGACATCAAGGATGCTTACCTGCATGTCCCCATTTACCCACCTCACCAGGAGTACCTCAGGTTTGTGGTACAGGACTGTCATTACCAATTCCAGACGTTGCCGTTTGGTCTGTCCACGGCACCGAGGGTATTTACCAAGGTAATGGCAGAAATGATGATACTCCTCCGAAAGAAGGGAGTTATAATTCTCCCGTACTTGGACGATCTCCTTATAAAGGCGAGGTCCAAGGAGCAGTTGTTAGTCAGCGTAGCACTATCTCGGGAAGTGCTACAACAGCATGGCTGGATTCTGAATATCCCAAAGTCGCAGCTGATTCCTGCGACACGTCTGCTGTTCTTGGGCATGATTCTGGACACAGAACAGAAGAAGGTGTTTCTCCCCTGGGAGAAGGCCCAGGAATTGTCATATCTGGTCAGGGACCTCCTGAAACCAAAACAGGTCTCGGTGCATCAGTGCACGCGGGTCCTGGGAAAGATGGTGGCTTCTTTCGAAGCAATTCCCTTCGGCAGATTCCATGCAAGGATCTTTCAGTGGGATCTGTTAGACAAATGGTCCGGATCGCATCTTCAGATGCATCGGTTGATCACCATGTTCCCGAGGGCCAGGGTGTCTCTGCTGTGGTGGCTGCAGAGTGCTCATCTTCTCGAGGGCCGCAGATTCGGCATACAGGACTGGGTCCTGGTGACCACGGATGCGAGCCTCCGAGGATGGGGGGCAGTCACTCAGGGAAGGAACTTCCAAGGACAGTGGTCAAGTCAGGAGACTTCCCTACACATAAATATACTGGAACTAAGGGCCATTTACAACGCCCTGAGTCAAGCAGAGCCCCTGCTTCAAAACCAACCGGTGCTGATTCAGTCAGACAACATCACGGCGGTCGCCCATGTAAACTGACAGGGCGGCACAAGAAGCAGGATGGCGATGGCAGAAGCCACAAGGATTCTTCGATGGGCGGAGAATCACGTACTAGCACTGTCAGCGGTGTTCATTCCGGGAGTGGACAACTGGGAAGCAGACTTCCTCAGCAGGCACGACCTCCACCCGGGAGAGTGGGGACTTCATCCAGAAGTCTTCACACTGATTGTAAATCGTTGGGAACGGCCACAGGTGGAGATGATGGCGTCCCGCCTCAACAAAAAGCTAAAAAGATATTGCGCCAGGTCAAGGGACCCTCAGGCGATAGCTGTGGACGCACTAGTGACACCGTGGGTGTACCAGTCGGTTTATGTGTTCCCTTCTCTTCCTCTCATATCCATGGTACTGAGGATAATAAGAAAGAGAGGAATAAGAACTATACTCATCGTTCCGGATTGGCCAAGAAGAACTTGGTACCCAGAACTACAAGAAATGATCTCAGAGGACCCATGGCCTCTGCCTCTCCGACAGGACCTGCTACAGCAGGGGCCCTGTCTGTTCCAAGACTTACCGCGGCTGCGTTTGACGGCATGGCGGTTGAACGCCGGATCCTATCGGAAAAGGGCATTCCAGATGAAGTCATTCCTACGCTGATAAAAGCTAGGAAGGATGTGACAGCAAAACATTATCACCGCATATGGCGAAAATATGTTGCTTGGTGTGAGGCCAGGAAGGCCCCAACAGAGGAATTCCAGCTGGGTCGATTTCTGCACTTCCTACAGTCAGGGGTGACTAAAATTGGGGTCCATAAAGTTCCAGATTTCGGCCCTCTCTATTTTCTTTCAAAAAGAACTGGCTTCACTGCCTGAAGTTCAGACGTTTGTTAAGGGAGTGCTGCATATTCAGCCCCCTTTTGTGCCTCCAGTGGCACCTTGGGATCTCAACGTTGTGTTGGATTTCCTGAAATCACATTGGTTTGAGCCACTTAAGACTGTGGAGTTAAAGTATCTCACGTGGAAGGTGGTCATGCTGTTGGCCTTAGCCTCAGCTAGGCGTGTGTCAGAATTGGCGGCTTTGTCATGTAAAAGCCCCTATCTGATCTTCCATATGGACAGGGCGGAATTGAGGACTCGTCCCCAATTTCTCCCAAAGGTGGTATCAGCGTTTCATTTGAACCAACCTATTGTGGTGCCTGCGGCTACTCGGGACTTGGAGGACTCCAAGTTGCTGGATGTAGTCTGGGCCCTGAAAATTTATGTTTCCAGGATGGCTAGAGTCAGAAAAACTGACTCGCTATTTATCCTGCATGCACTCAACAAGCTGGGTGCTCCTGCTTCAAAGCAGACTATTGCTCGCTGGATCTGTAGCACGATTCAGCTGGCACATTTTGCGGCTGGACTGCCGCATCCTAAATCAGTAAAAGCCCATTCCACAAGGAAGGTGGGCTCTTCTTGGGCGGCTGCCCGAGGGGTCTCGGCTTTATAGCTTTGCCGAGCTGCTACTTGGTCGGGTTCAAACACATTTGCAAAATTCTACAAGTTTGATACCCTGGCTGAGGAGGACCTTGAGTTTGCTCATTCGGTGCTGCAGAGTTATCTGCACTCTCCCGCCCGTTTGGGAGCTTTGGTATAATCCCCATGGTCCTTACGGAGTTCCCAGCATCCACTAGGACGTCAGAAAAAATAAGAATTTACTCACCGGTAATTCTATTTCTCGTAGTCCGTAGTGGATGCTGGGCGCCCGTCCCAAGTGCGGACTCTCTGCAATACATGTATATAGTTATTGCTTAACTTAAGGGTTATTGTTATGAGCCATCTTTTGAATGAGGCTCAGTTTTTTGTTCATACTGTTAACTGGGTATAGTTATCACGAGTTGTACGGTGTGATTGGTGTGGCTGGTATGAGTCTTACCCTGGATTCCAAATCCTTTCCTTGTAATGTCAGCTCTTCCGGGCACAGTTTCCTTAACTGAGGTCTGGAGGAGGGGCATAGAGGGAGGAGCCAGTGCACACCAGATAGTGCCCAGTCTCCTTCGGAGCTCGTCTATTCCCCATGGTCCTTACGGAGTTCCCAGCATCCACTACGGACTACGAGAAATAGAATTACCGGTGAGTAATTTCTTATTTTTACAAAGGAGTGGCTTCCGTCTGGCTACTTTACCATACAGGCCTGATTGGTGGATTGCTGCAGAGATAGCTGACCTTCTGGAAGGTTCTCCTCTCTCCACAGAGGAATGCTGTAGCTCTGACAGAGTGACCATTGGGTTCTTGGTCACCTAACTGACTAGGGCCCTTCTCCCCTGATCACTCAGTTTAGACGGCCGGCCAGCTCCAGGAAGAGTTCTGTTGGTTCCAAACTTTTTCCATTTATGGATAATGGAAGCAACTGTGCTCATTGGGACCTTCAAAGCAGCAGATATTTTTCTGTACTCTTCCCCAGATGTGTGCCTCGAGATAATCCTGTCTCAGAGGTCTACAGACAATTCCTTTGACTTCATGCTTGGTTTGTGGTCAGACATGCACTGTCAAGTGTGGGACCTTGTACAGACAGGTGTGTGCCTTTCCAAATCATGTCAACTGAATTTACCTCAGGTGGACTCCAATTAAGCTGTAAGAACATCTCAAGGATGATCAGTGGAAACAGGATGCACCTGAGCTCACTTTTGAGCTTCATGGCAAAGGCTGTGAATACTTATGTACATGTGATTTCTTAGATTTTTCTTTTTAATAAATTTGCATAAGTCTAAAAAAAAAACCTTTTTTCATGTTGCTATTATGGGGTATGTGTAGAATTTTAAGGGGGAAAATGAATTTATTACAAAATGTGTAAAAAGAGAATCGCTGTGAATACTTTCCAGATGCACTGTATATCTTAAATATATCTATTTTTGTCCAATTTCATAATTACATATAATAGGATTTTAATACCTACCGGTACATCCTTTTCTCGAAGTCTATAAGGGATATTGTGGGAAACTAGTACGATAGGGTATATAAGGAGTCCAAATGAGCCAGTGCACTTTAAATTTCTTTAACTGGGTGTGCTGGCTCCTCCCCTCTATGCCCCCTCCCAAAGGCAGTTATAGGTAAAAAGGTGCCCCAAGGAGAAAGGACATATATGAGAGAAGGAGCATGATAACGGAAAAGGTGGTGAGATTTACGCACCGACACACCACTAACATACAACAACAACCGGCAACAGCTGGTAACAACAACAGCAACAGCTGAACGGGTAACTATAGAACAAGAACCTGCAGAAAAGTCCATGCACTGAAGCGGGTGCCCAGTATCCCTTATGGACTACGAGAAAAGGATTACCGATAGGTATTAAAATCCTATTTCTCTTACGTCCTAGAGGATGCTGGGGACTCCGTAAGGACCATAGGTTATAGACAGGCTCTGCAGGAGACATGGGCACTCTGAAGACTTTAGAATGGGTGTGTACTGGCTCCTCTCTCTATGCCCCTCCTCCAGACCTCAATTAGATCCTGTGCCCAGAGGAGACTGGGTGCACTGCAGGGGAGCTCTCCTGAGTTTCTCTGAAAAGAGGCTTTTTGTTAGGTTTTTTTATTTTCAGGGAGCACTGCTGGCAACAGGCTCCCTGCTTCGTGGGACTGAGGGGAGAGAAGCAGACCTACTTAAATGATAGGCTCTGCTTCTTAGGCTACTGGACACCATTAGCTCCAGAGGGTTGGAACGCAGGTCTCACCCTCGCCGTTCGTCCCGGAGCCGCGCCGCCGTCCTCCTCACAGAGCCGGAAGATAGAAGCCGGGTGAGTATTAAGAAGAAAGAAGACTTCAAAGGCGGCAGAAGACTTCAGATCTTCACTGAGGAAACGCTGCGCGCCATTGCTCCCACACATACACACACACACAGCGGGCACTGTAAGGGTGCAGGGGGTGCGCCCTGGGCAACAATATTAACCTCAAGGGACACTGGCAGATAGATTAGATACTGCAGAGGCAGTATATTGGAAAACCCCCGCCAGTATAAATAATTTGAGCAGGACCGAAGCCTGCCGGTGAGGGGGAGGAGCTTGATCCTCCAGCACTAACCAGCGCCATTTTCTCCACAGCACACTGCAGAGAAGCTGGCTCCCCGGACTCTCCCCTGCTGAACACGGTTACAGAGGGCAAAAAAGAGGGGGGGGGGCACATTTAATTGGCGCAGTGAGTGTATTTATATATTTTTGTAAAAACGCTGTACTAACTGGGATTTTATTCCAGTGTCCGGTGGCGCTGGGTGTGTGCTGGCATACTCTCTCTCTGTCTCTCCAAAGGGCCTTATTGGGGGACAGTCTCCATATAGATATATCCCTGAGTGTGTGGAGGTGTCGGTACGTGTGTGTCGGCATGTCTGAAGCGGAAGGCTCATCTAATGAGGAGGTGGAGCAGATGATTGTGGTGTCTCCGTCGGCAACGCCAACACCTGATTGGTTGGATATGTGGAATGTTTTGAATGCAGATGTGTCTTTATTACATCAGAGATTGGACAATGCAGAGTCCAGGGATAAAACAGGTAGTCAATCTATGGCGTTGACTGTGTCACAGGGCCCTTCAGGGTCTCAGAAACGTCCCCTGTCCCAAGTAGCAGACACTGATACCGACACGGATTCTGACTCCAGTGTCGACTATGATGATGCCAGGTTACACCAAAGGGTGGCCAAAAGTATTAATTATATGATTATTGCAATAAAAGATGTTTTACAAATCACAGATGACCCCTCTGTCCCTGACATGAGGGTATGCATGTTTAAGGAAAAGAAACCTGAGGTAACCATTCCCCCATCTCATGAGCAGAACGCGTTATTTGAAAGTTTGGGAAACTCCAGACAAAAAACTGCAGATTCCCAAGAGGATTCTTATGGCGTATCCTTTCCCTGCACAGGACAGGGTACGGTGGGAATCCTCGCCCAGAGTGGACAAGGCTTTAATGCGCTTGTCCAAGAAGGTGGCGCTACCGTAGCCAGACACGGCAGCCCTCAAGGATCCTGCTGATCGCAGACAGGAAACTACCTTAAAATCAATTTTCTCTGACGTCCTAAGTGGATGCTGGGGACTCCGTCAGGACCATGGGGATTAGCGGCTCCGCAGGAGACAGGGCACAAAAGTAAAAGCTTTAGGATCAGGTGGTGTGCACTGGCTCCTCCCCCTATGACCCTCCTCCAAGCCTCAGTTAGATTTTTGTGCCCGGCCGAGAAGGGTGCAATCTAGGTGGCTCTCCTAAAGAGCTGCTTAGAGTAAAAGTTTTATTAGGTTTTTTATTTTCAGTGAGTCCTGCTGGCAACAGGCTCACTGCTACGAGGGACTTAGGGGAGAGAAGTGAACTCACCTGCGTGCAGGATGGATTGGCTTCTTAGGCTACTGGACACCATTAGCTCCAGAGGGAGTCGGAACACAGGTCTCACCCTGGGGTTCGTCCCGGAGCCGCGCCGCCGACCCCCCTTGCAGATGCCGAAAAGTGAAGGTCCAGAAACGGCGGCAGAAGACTCTTCAGTCTTCATAAGGTAGCGCACAGCACTGCAGCTGTGCGCCATTGTTGTCAGCACACTTCATAGCAGCGGTCACTGAGGGTGCAGGGCGCTGGGGGGGGGCGCCCTGGGCAGCAATGATAGTACCTTATTCTGGCTAAAAATACATCACATGTAGCCCCTGGGGGCTATATGGATGTATTTAACCCCTGCCAGGTCTCAGAAAAACGGGAGAAGAAGCCCGCCGAAAAGGGGGCGGGGCCTATTCTCCTCAGCACACAGCGCCATTTTCCCTCACAGAAATGCTGGTGTGAAGGCTCCCAGGCTCTCCCCTGCACTGCACTACAGAAACAGGGTTAAAACAGAGAGGGGGGGCACTTATTTGGCGATATGTATATATATATTAAAATGCTATAAGGGAAAAACACTTATATAAAGGTTGTCCCTGTATAATTATAGCGTTTTTGGTGTGTGCTGGCAAACTCTCCCTCTGTCTCCCCAAAGGGCTAGTGGGGTCCTGTCCTCTATCAGAGCATTCCCTGTGTGTGTGCTGTGTGTCGGTACATGTGTGTCGACATGTATGAGGACGATGTTGGTGAGGAGGCGGAGCAATTGCCTGAAATGGTGATGTCACTCTCTAGGGAGTCGACACCGGAATGGATGGCTTATTTAAGGAATTACGTGATAATGTCAACACGCTGCAAGGTCGGTTGACGACATGAGACGGCCGGCAAACAAATTAGTACCTGTCCAGGCGTCTCAAACACCGTCAGGGGCTGTAAAACGCTCATTTACCTCAGTCGGTCGACACAGACACAGACACGGACACTGACTCCAGTGTCGACGGTGAAGAAACAAACGTATTTTCCTTTAGGGCCACACGTTACATGTTAAGGGCAATGAAGGAGGTGTTACATATTTCTAATACTACAAGTACCACAAGAAGGGTATTATGTGGGGTGTGAAAAAACTACCTGTAGTTTTTCCTGAATCAGATAAATTAAGTGAAGTGTGTGATGATGCGTGGGTTTCCCCCGATAGAAAATTATTGGCGGTATACCCTTTCCCGCCAGAAGTTAGGGCGCGTTGGGAAACACCCTTTAGGGTGGATAAGGCGCTCACACGCTTATCAAAACAAGTGGCGGTACCGTCTCCAGATAGGGCCGCCCTCAAGGAGCCAGCTGAGAGGCTGGAAAATATCCTAAAAAGGTATATACACACATACTGGTGTTATACTGCGACCAGCGATCGCCTCAGCCTGGATGTGCAGCGCTGGGGTGGCTTGGTCGGATTCCCTGACTGAAAATATTGATACCCTTGACAGGGACAGTATTTTATTGATTATAGAGCATTTAAAGGATGCATTTCTATATATGCGAGATGCACAGAGGGATATTTGCACTCTGGCATCAAGAGTAAGTGCGATGTCCATATCTGCCAGAAGATGTTTATGGACACGACAGTGGTCAGGTGATGCAGATTCCAAACGGCACATGGAAGTATTGCCGTATAAAGGGGAGGAGTTATTTGGGGTCGGTCCATCGGACCTGGTGGCCTCGGCAACAGCTGGAAAATCCACCTTTTTTTACCCCAAATCACATCTCAGCAGAAAAAGACACCGTCTTTTCAGCCTCAGTCCTTTCGTCCCCATAAGGGCAAGCGGGCAAAAGGCCAGTCATATCTGCCCAGGGATAGAGGAAAGGGAAGAAGACTGCAGCAGGCAGCCCATTCCCAGGAACAGAAGCCCTCCACAGCTTCGGCCAAGTCCTCAGCATGACGCTGGGGCCGTACAAGCGGACTCAAGTGCGGTGGGGGGTCATCTCAAGAGTTTCAGCGCGTAGTGGGCTCACTCGCAAGTGGACCCCTGGATCCTACAAGTAGTATCCCAGGGGTACAGACTGGAGATTCGAGACGTCTCCCCCTCGCAGGCTCCTGATGTCTGCTTTACCAACGTCTTCCTCCGACAGGGAGGCAGTATTGGAAACAATTCACAAGCTGTATTCCCAGCAGGTGATAATCAAAGTACCCCTCCTACAACAAGGAAAGGGGTATTATTCCACACTATATTGTGGTACTGAAGCCAGACGGCTCGGTGAGACCTATTCTAAATGGGAAATCTTTGAACACTTACATACAAAGGTTCAAATCAAGATGGAGTCACTCAGAGCAGTGATAGCGAACCAGGAAGAAGGGGACTATATGGTGTCCCTGGACATCAAGGATGCTTACCTCCATGTCCCAAATTGCCCTTCTCACCAAGGGTACCTCAGGTTCGTGGTACGGAACTGTCACTATCAGTTTCAGACGCTGCCGTTTGGATTGTCCACGGCACCCCGGGTCTTTACCAAAGTAATGGCCGAAATGATGATTCTTCTTCAAAGAAAAGGCGTCTTAATTATCCCTTACTTGGACGATCTCCTGATAAGGGCAAGGTCCAGAGAACAGTTGGAAGTCGGAGTAGCACTATCTCAAGTAGTTCTACGACAGCACGGGTGGATTCTAAATATCCAAAATCGCAGCCGTTTCCGACGACACGTCTGCTGTTCCTAGGGATGGTTCTGGACACAGTCCAGAAAAAGGTGTTTCTCCCGGAGGAGAAAGCCAGGGAGTTATCCGAGCTAGTCAGGAACCTCCTAAAACCAGGAAAAGTGTCAGTGCATCATTGCACAAGAGTCCTGGGAAAAATGGTGGCTTATTACGAAGCGATTCCATTCGGCAGATTCCACGCAAGAACTTTTCAGTGGGATCTGCTGGACAAATGGTCCGGATCGCATTTTCAGATGCATCAGCGGATAACCCTATCTCCAAGGACTAGGGTGTCTCTCCTGTGGTGGTTACAGAGTGCTCATCTTCTAGAGGGCCGCAGATTCGGCATTCAGGATTGGATGCTGGTGACCACGGAGGCCAGCCCGAGAGGCTGGGGAGCAGTCACACAGGGAAAAAATTTCCAGGGAGTGTGATCAAGTCTGGAGATTTTTCTCCACATAAATATACTGGAGCTAAGGGCAATTTACAATGCTCTAAGCTTAGCAAGACCTCTGCTTCAAGGTCAGCCGGTATTGATCCAGTGGGACAACATCACGGCAGTCGCCCACGTAAACAGACAGGGCGGCACAAGAAGCAGGAGGGCAATGGCAGAAACTGCAAGGATTTTTCGCTGGGCGGAAAATCATGTGATAGCACTGTCAGCAGTGTTCATTCCGGGAGTGGACAACTGGGAAGCAGACTTCCTCAGCAGGCACAACCTCCACCCGGGAGAGTGGGGACTTCATCGGGAAGTCTTCCACATGATTGTGAACCGTTGGAAAAGACCAAAGGTGGACATGATGGCGTCCCGCCTGAACAAAAAAACTGGACAAGTATTGCGCCAGGTCAAAAGACCCTCAGGCAATAGCTGTGGACGTTCTGGTAACACCGTGGGTGTACCAGTCGGTGTATGTCTTCCCTCCTCTGCTTCTCATACCCAAGGTATTGAGAATTATAAGACGTAGAGGAGTAAGAACTATACTCGTGGCTCCGGATTGGCCAAGAAGGACTTGGTACCCGGAACTTCAAGAGATGCTCACAGAGGACTCATGGCCTCTGCCGCTAAGAAGGGACTTGCTTCAGCAAGTACCATGTCTGTTCCAAGACTTACCGCGGCTGCGTTTGACGGCATGGCGGTTGAACGCCGGATCCTAAGGGAAAAAGGCATTCCGGAAGAGGTCATTCCTACCCTGGTCAAAGCCAGGAAGGAGGTGACCGCACAACATTATCACCACATGTGGCGAAAATATGTTGCGTGGTGTGAGGCCAGGAAGGCCCCATGAAGAAATTTCAACTCGGTCGTTTCCTGCATTTCCTGCAAACAGGAGTGTCTATGGGCCTCAAATTGGGGTCCATTAAGGTTCAAATTTCGGCCCTGTCGATTTTCTTCCAGAAAGAATTGGCTTCAGTTCCTGAAGTCCAGAAGTTTGTCAAGGGAGTACTGCATATACAACCCCCTTTTGTGCCTCCAGTGGCACTGTGGGATCTCAACGTAGTTCTGGGATTCCTAAAATTACATTGGTTTAAACCGCTCAAATCTGTGGATTTGAAATATCTCACAGGGAAAGTGACCATGCTGTTGGCCCTGGCCTCGGCCAGGCGAGTGTCAGAATTGGCGGCGTTTGTCTCAAAAAAGCCCATATCTGATTGTCCATTCGGACAGGGCAGAGCTGCGGACTCATCCCCAGTTTCTCCCTAAGGTGGTGTCAGTGTTTCACCCGAACCAGCTTATTGTGGTACCTGCGGCTACTAGGGAATTGGAGGACTCCAAGTTGCTAGATGTTGTCAGGGCCCTGAAAATATAGTTTCCAGGATGGCTGGAGTCAGGAAAACTGACTTGCTGTTATCCTGTATGCACCCAACAAACTGGGTGCTCTTGCTTCTAAGCAGACGATTGCTAGTTGGATGTGTAGTACAATTCAGCTTGCACATTCTGTGGCAGGCCTGCCACAGCCAAAATATGTAAATGCCCATTCCACAAGGAAGGTGGGCTCATCTTGGGCGGCTGCCCGAGGGGTCTCGGCTTTACAACTTTGCCGAGCTGATACTTGGTCAGGGGCACACCCTGACTGAGGAGGACCTGGAGTTCTCTCATTCGGTGCTGCAGAGTCATCCGCACTCTCCCGCCCGTTTGGGAGCTTTGGTATAATCCCCATGGTCCTGACGGAGTCCCCAGCATCCACTTAGGACGTCAGAGAAAATAAGAATTTACTTACCGATAATTATATTTCTCGTAGTCCGTAGTGGATGCTGGGCGCCCATCCCAAGTGCGGATTGTCTGCAATACTTGTACATAGTTATTGTTACAAAAATCGGGTTATTATTGTTGTGAGCCATCTTTTCAGATGCTCCGCTGTTATCATGCTGTTAACTGGGTTCAGATCACAGGTTGTACAGTGTGATTGGTGTGGCTGGTATGAGTCTTACCCGGGATTCAAAATCCTTCCTTATTGTGTACGCTCGTCCGGGCACAGTATCCTAACTGAGGCTTGGAGGAGGGTCATAGGGGGAGGAGCCAGTGCACACCACCTGATCCTAAAGCTTTTACTTTTGTGCCCTGTCTCCTGCGGAGCCGCTAATCCCCATGGTCCTGACGGAGTCCCCAGCATCCACTACGGACTACGAGAAATAGAATTATCGGTAAGTAAATTCTTATTTATACACATACGGGTGCTTTGCTCAGACCGGCAATAGCGTTGGCTTTGGTTTGTAGCGCTGTAGCAGCTTGGACAGATACCTTGTCAGCTGACATTGATACCCTAGATAGGGATACCATTTTATTGACCTTAGGTCACATTAAAGACGCAGTCTTTTATATGAGAGACGCTCAGAGAGACGTTGGGCTGCTAGGTTCGAGAGCCAACGCCATGGCGATTTCTGCTAGGCGAGCCCTGTGGACCCGCCAATGGACGGGTGATGCCGACTCAAAGAGGCATATGGAAGTTTTGCCTTACAAGGGTGAGGTTTTATTTGGGGAAGGTCTCGCGGACCTGGGGGTATATTTACAAAGATTCGTGTTTTTGCCGTTTTTAAGGGTGTTTGAACTCGAATGGTATCGGGTACATTTTACTGCAACTTTTTGAATTCTGATACGATCATTCACTAAGCTGCAGATTTTTCCAAATTCGGATTTTCCGATGTTGATGTGATTCGTAATGTCAGGCAGTGTTTTACGGGAGTGATGAGTAAAACACTGCCTGACAAAACACAAGGAATCCCGGCCGGATCTGTGAGATCCATGCAGGGCTTCATTGTGTACCTTAAGAAGGTGTTTAAAGTGTTAAAAAATCAGAAAAAAATTGCGTGGGGTCCCCCCTCCTAAGCACAACCAGCCTCGGGCTCTTTGAGCCGGTCCTAGTTGACAAAATATGGGGGGGGGGAATGACCGGGGTTCCCCCGTATTTCTTAAACCAGCACCGGGCTCCACTAGCCAGGTACATAATGCCACAGCCGGAGGACACTTTTATTGTGGTCCCGGCGGCCCTGGCATCACATACCCAACTAGTCACCCCTGGCCGGGGTACCCTGTAGGAGTGGGAACCCCTTAAATCAAGGGGTCCCCCCCCTCCAGCTACCCAAGGGCCAGGGGTGAAGCCCGAGGCTGTTCCCCCCCCCCCCCCCATCCAAGGGCGGCGGATGGGGGGCTGATAGCCTTGTGTAAAAAATGAGAATATTGTTTTTAGTAGCAGTACTATAAGTCCCAGCAAGCCTCCCCCGCAAGCTGGTACTTGGAGAACCACAAGTACCAGCATGCGGTGGAAAACCGGGCCCGCTGGTACCTGTAGTACTACTACTACAATATACCCAACAAAAAACAGGACACACACACCGTGACAGTATAAGTTTATTACATACATGCACACCTCCAAACATACATACTTACCTATGTTCACACGAGGCTCGGTCCCCTTCTCCATGTAGAATCCTCGGGGTACCTGTGAAAAAAATTATACTCGCATAATCCAGTGTTGCTTGTCTTCTTTGTAAAATCCACGTACTTGGCAAAACAAAAAAACTGAAACCCGACCACACACTGAAAGGGGAACTTTGCGGTTAGCGGTTGACCGAAAGTAACCTCACCGCTGACCGCAAAGTTCCCACCATTGTATACAATGGAGCGCATAGGCGCTACATTGTATCTCTGCCGTGTGCAGCCTCACAGACACTACAGAAGCACACAGCCAATCAGGAGAGTGCCACGACGTGGCTCTCCCTGATTGGCTGAAGGGAACCTCTTTGACAGGAGTCAGGGGGGGTCCTGGCAGTCGGGGAAAGGGGTCCCATGTGTAAACATGGGACCCCTTTCAGTGCGTGGTCGGGTTTCCGTTTTTTGTTTTGCCAAGTGCGTGGATTTTACAAAGAAGACAAGCAACACTGGATATTGGGAGTATAATTTTTTTTCACAGGTACCCCGAGGATTCTACATGGAGAAGAGGACCGAGCCTCGTGTGAACATAGGTAAGTATGTATGTTTGGAGGTGTGCATGTATGTAATAAACTTATACTGTCACGGTGTGTGTGTCCTGTTTTTTGTTGGGTTTTTTTTTTTTAGTAGTAGTACTACAGGTACCAGCGGGCCCGGTTTTCCACCGCATGCTGGTACTTGTGGTTCTCCAAGTACCAGCTTGCGGGGGAGGCTTGCTGGGACTTATAGTACTGCTACTAAAAACAATATTCTCATTTTTTACACAAGGCTATCAGCCCCCCATCCGCCGCTCTTGGATGGGAGGGGCAGCCTCGGGCTTCACCCCTGGCCCTTGGGTGGCTGGAGGGGGGGGACCCCTTGATTTAAGGTGTTCCCACTCCTCCAGGGTACCCCGGCCAGGGGTGACTAGTTGGGTATGTAATGCCAGGGCCGCCTGGACCACAATAAAAGTGTCCCCCGGCTGTGGCATGATGTACCTGGCTAGTGGAGCCCGGTGCTGGTTTAAGAAATACGGGGGACCCCTACGCTTTTTGACCCCCGTATTTTTTGAACCAGGCGCAGAGCCCGGTGCTGGTTGATGAAATATGGGGGAACCCCTGTCATTTTTTTTTCCCCATATTTTGTCAACCAGGACCGGCTCAAAAGAGCCCGAGGCTGGTTGTGCTTAGGAGAGGGGACCCCACGCAATTTTTTTTCCTGTTTTTACACTAAACACACCCTTTCCCATAGATAACCATGCACAGATCTCACTGATCCGTGCATGGTTATCCAAACTCGACTGGAAAAAGCAGGTCTATTTTTTTGCTGCTTTTTTTTTTTTTAACGAATCGCAAAAAAATAGACCTGCACTTGAGCACTCAGAGACTAACACCCAAATACGAATGAATAGTGAATACCCGTATTGTATGAAATAACAGCCGCGTTTGACCGATGGTCTATTCATTCGTATTTCAGAACTTTGCCGTTAAATCCATTACGAATAGACCAGACACTGCCAAGATTTGTGCTTAGTGAATTCCCGGATTGGGACTTTGGAAAAAAAACACAAATCGGACAAACTCAATTTTTTTAGTAAATATTGGCCCTGGTTCCACAGCTACTGCGGGTAAATCCACTTTTTTACCTTATGTTCCCCCACAGGGAAGGGAGATAGTTTTAGCTGCAATTCAAAAACTGTGTCAACAAGTGGTTGTCGAAGTTCCCCTAGTTCAACAGGGGAAGGGGTACTATTCAACCCTGTTTGTGGTTCCGAAACCGGATGGCTCGGTCAGGCCCATTCTAAATCTAAAATCCCTAAACCTGTACTTGAAAAAGTTCAAATTCAAGATGGAATCGCTTCGGGCAGTTATCTCCTGCCTGGAAGGAGATATCCCCCTCATCAGGCATACCTGAGATTCGCTGTACAGGACTGTCATTTCCAGTTTCAGAAGTTGCCGTTTGGGCTTTCCACGGCCCCGAGGATTTTCACCAAGGTAATGGCGGAAATTATGGTGCTCCTGCGCAGGCAGGGAGTCACAATTATCCCGTACTTGGACGATCTGATAAAAGCGAGATCGAGAGATCAGTTGCTGAAAAGCGTGTCGCTCTCCCTGAGAGTGCTACAGTAACATGGCTAGATTCTAAATCTACCAAAGTCACAGTTGGTTCCAACGACTCTGCTATCTTTCTTAGGCATGATTCTGGACACGGAACAAAAGAGGGTTTTTCTCCCAATGGAAAAGCCCAGGAACTCCAGAACATGGTCAGAGACCTGTTAAAACCGAAAAGAGTGTCAGTCCATCAATGCACTCGAGTGCTGGGAAAAATGGTGGCGACCTACGAGGCCATCCCCTTCGGCAGGTTTCATGCAAGGACATTTCAATGGGACCATCTGGACAAGTGGTCCGGGTCCCATCTTCAAATTCATCAGAAAATAAGCCTGTCCCCCAGGGCCAGGGTGTCTCTTCTGTGGTGGCTGCAGAGTGCTCCCCTTCTAGAGGGTCGCAGGTTCGGCATTCAAGACTGGGTTCTGGTGACCACGGACGCGGGCCTCCGAGGATGGGGAGCAGTCACACAAGGAAGAAACTATCAGGGACTATGGTCAAGCAAGGAGGCTTGTCTACACATCAACATACTGGAATTAAGGGCCATATACAACGGCCTACGACAAGCGGAGAATCTTCTTTGCGACCTACCGGTTCTGATTCAATCAGACAACGTCACAGCCGTGGCTCTTGTAAACCGCCAAGGCGGGACAAGGAGCAGCGTGGCAATGGCGGAAGCCACCAGGGTTCTTCGCTGGGCGAAAAATCGCGTAAGCGCTCTGTCAGCAGTCTTCATTCCGGGAGTGGACAACTGGGAAGCAGACTTCCTCAGCAGACACGATCTCCATCCAGGAGAGTGGGGACTTCATCAAGAAGTTTTTGCAGAGATAACAAGTCTTTGGGGACTTCCTCAAATAGACATGATGGCGTCACGCCTCAACAAGAAGCTTCGGAGGTATTGTGCCAGGTCAAGGGACCCTCAGGCAGTAGCAGCAGACGCATTGGTGACACCATGGGTGTTTCAGTCGGTCTATGTGTTCCCTCCTCTTCCACTCATCTCAAAAATATTGAGAATCATAAGACGAAAAAGAGTGCAGACAATACTCATTGTTCCAGATTGGCCTCGAAGGGCCTGGTATTCGGATCTTCGGGAGATGCTCACAGAAGATCCATGGCCTCCTCCTCTCAGGGAGGACCTGTTGCAGCAGGGGCCCGCGTGTTCCAAGACTTACCGCGGTTACGTTTGACGGCATGGCGGTTGAACACCGAATCCTAGCTGGGAAAGGTATTCCGGAGGAAGTCATCCCTACTCTGATAAGGGCTAGGAAGGAGGTGATGGCGAAACATTATCACCGTATTTGGAGGAAGTATGTATCTTGGTGTGAAGCCAAGAATGCTCCTACGGAAGATTTCCACCTGGGCCGTTTTCTCCACTTTCTACAGGCAGGAGTGGATATGGGCCTGAAGTTAGGGCCGAAATCTGTACCTTAATGGAGCCTATCTATATTCTTTCAGAAGGAATTGGCTTCTCTCCCAGAAGTCCAGACTTTTGTAAAGAGAGTGCTGCACATCCAGCCTCCTTTTGTGCCCCCAGTGGCACCATGGGACCTTAACGTGGTGTTACGGTTCCTAAAATCTCACTGGTTTGAACCTCTTCAGACGGTGGATTTAAAATTTCTCACTTGGAAGATGGTCATGTTGTTGGCCTTGGCATCTGCAAGACGGGTGTCCGAATTGGCGGCTTTGTCTCACAAAAGCCCCTATCTGATTTTCCATGTGGATAGAGCAGAGTTGAGGACTCGTCCTCAATTTTTGCCTAAGGTGGTTTCATCGTTTCATATGAACCAACCTATTGTGGTGCCTGTGGTTACGGGAGACTTGGAGGATTCCAAGTCCCTGGATGTAGTCAGGGCCTTAAAAATTTACGTAGCCAGGACGGCTCGGGTTAGGAAAACAGAGGCACTGTTTGTCCTGTATGCGGCCAACAAGGTTGGCGTTCCTGCTTCTAAGCAGACTATTGCTCGCTGGATCTGTAACACGATTCAACAGGCTCATTCTACGGCTGGATTGCCGTTACCAAATTCAGTAAAGGCCCATTCCACTAGGAAGGTGGGCTCTTCTTGGGCTGCTGCCCGAGGCGTCTCGGCTTTACTGCTTTGCCGAGCAGCTACTTGGTTTGATACCATGGCTGATGAGGAACTCATGTTTGCTCAATCGGTGCTGCAGAGTCATCCGCACTCTCCCGCCCGGTCTGGAGCTTTGGTGTAATCCCCATGGTCCTTACGGAGTCCCCAGCATCCTCTAGGACGTAAGAGAAAATAAGATTTTAAACCTATCGGTAAATCTTTTTCTCCTAGTCCGTAGAGGATGGGCGCCCGTCCCAGTGCGGACATATTTCTGCAAGGCTTGTATATAGTTGTTGATTACATAAGGGTTATGTTACAGTTAAGATCAGTCGTTGGCTGATGCTGTTTTGTTTCATACTGTTAACTGGTTGCGTATATTCCAGGTTATACGGTGTGGATGGTGTGGGCTGGTATGAATCTTGCCCTTAAATTAACAAAAATCCTTTCCTCGTACTGTCCGTCTCCTCTGGGCACAGTTTCTCTAACTGAGGTCTGGAAGTGGGGCATAGAGGGAGGAGCCAGTGCACACCCATTCTAAAGTCTTTAGAGTGCCCATGTCTTCTGCGGAGCCCGTCTATACCCCATGGTCCTTACGGAGTCCCCAGCATCCTCTACGGACTAGGAGAAAAAGATTTACCGGTAGGTTTAAAATCTTATTTTTCTCTAGCATCCATAAGGGATATTGGGGGAAACTGATACGATGGGGACGTCCCAAAGCTTCCAGAACGGGCGGGAACATGCGGAGACTGATGCAGCACCGCCTGCCCAACTGGGTATCCTCTTTGGTCAGGGTATCAAATTTGTAGAACTTCACAAAAGTGTTCTTCCCCGACCAGGTAGCAGCTCGGCATAGTTGCAAGGCCGAGACTCCACAGGCAGGCGCCCAGGAAGAGCCCACAGATCTTGTAGAGTGGGCCTTTAGAGACCTAGGAACAGGTAAGGCTGCCGACACATAGGCCTGCTGGATATTAAGCCTAATCCAACGAGCAATGGACTGCTTAGAAGCAGGGCAACCCTTTTTTTCTGATGAAACGCGGAGACAACCTTCGGCAGGAACTGCTGCCTAGTCCAGAGCTCCGCTCTGTCCTCGTAAAAGACCAAGTACGGACTTTTACACGATAAGGCCCCCAATTCTGAAACACATTGAGCAGAAGCCAGGGCCAGTAACATCACTGTCTTCCACATGAGGTACTTGTCTTCAACCGTCATCAGCGGTTCAAACCAGGAGGACTGTAGAAATGCCAACACAACATCCAAATCCCAGGGTGTCGTAGGCGGTACCAAAGGTGGTTGTATGTGGAGCACCCCTTGCAAGAAGGTCAGAACTTCAGGCAACAGCACCAATTTCTTCTGGAAGAAAATGGAGAGGGATGAAATCTGGACCTTAATGGAACCCAGACATAAGCCCTTATCCACACCAGGCTGCAGGAAACATAGGAAACGTCCCAAGTAATGTACTGCAGGCGGATACATGCATTCCTCGCACAAAGAGACATATCTCCTCCAGATATGATGATAGTGTTTTGACGTTACAGGTTTCCTGGCCTGAACCATGGTAGCAATAACCTTTTTGGAAAGGCCATTGTGAGCTAGGATGTTCCGCTCAACCTCCATGTCGTCGAATGAAGTCGCCGTAAATCCGGGTATACGAACGGTCCTTGTTAAATAAGATCTCTTCTTAATGGTAGAGGCCAAGGGTTTTCGACAGACATGTCCATAATATCCGCGTACTACGCTCTCCGAGGCCAATCCAGGGCAATCAGAATTGCCTAGACACCTTGATTCCTTATTTGCTTTAGCACCCTCGGGATCAATGGAATCGGAGGAAACAGGTAGTCCAGCAGGTACGGCCAAGGCGACGCCAGTGCATCCACTGCCCTCGCCTGAGGGTTCCTGGTCCGTGAGCAATACCAGGGAAGTTTCTTGTTGAGACGAGCCATCATGTCTATTTGTGGGCAACCCCACCGGGCGATAAACTGTTGGAACACCAGATGGTGGAGCCCCCACTCCTCGGGTGGAGATTGTGACGACTCAGTAAGTCCGCCTCCTAGTTGTCCACATCCGGAATGAAGATTGCTGACTTTGCTCTTGCATTTCATTCTGCCCAAAGGAGTATCTTTGAGACCCTTCGAGTGTAGGCCCTGCTTTTTGTCCCTCCTTGATGAATAATATACGCCACAGCCGTGGCGTTGTCCGACTGTGCCTGGATCGCGTGATCCTTGAGCGAAGGAGAGGCCTGAAGCAGAGCATTGTATATCGCCTGAAGTTCCAGAATGGTGATCGGATGGAGGGCCTCGTGGGAACTGCGCCCCTTGAGTGACAGCTCCCCAACCCCGTAGACTTGCATCCACCGTGAGAAGGTTCCAATCCTGAATCCAGAAACTCCAGCCTTCTAGGAGATTGGAGGACTGTAGCCTTCACAGGAGCGAAATCCTGGCCTGAGGCAACAGCTGAATTATCCGGTGCATCTGGAGATGCGAACTGGACCACTTGCTCAGGAGATCCAATTGACATGTTCTGGCATGGAACCCTCCCATACTGGATCACCTCGTATAAGGCAACCATTTTTCCTAGCAATCTTATGCAGAGATGGATGGACACTCGAGTAGGTCGGAACACCATGCGGACCATCTCCTGAAGTGTCTTCGCCTTGTCCTCTGTTAGAAACACCTTCTGGGCCACAGTATCCAGCAACATCCCCAGGAATTGGAGCCTCTGAGTTGGCTCCAGGTGGAACTTCTGCAAGTTGAGGATCCACCCATGGTCTGATAAAAGATGAATGATGCGGTCGATATGTAGCAACAAAAGCTATTATTTATCCCCCCCCCAAAAAAAAAAAAAAAAATCAAATGGATATCGAGAGTATACAGTATATAGCAGCACTTTTTTTTTTACAATTTCCTGACACGAAGGTACTGGGGCTGCAATTCAGGAACGGCATCCCTGCACGAAAAAGGGTCCTGGCCAAGTCTCACAGGAAAGTCGCCACATCTTACTGGGGTATGTAACAAGTAAAGGGGCGTCACCTCACAGCACACCCCATCTCTCTACATGCTGGTTGAGCAGAGCCACAGTAGGTGAGGCTGCGTGAAAAGCTCATCAGCCCATCAGCCCCTCTGGCATATACTGTATATCATACTTCCCATCATTGTGTTTGCAGGGGTGGGGACTTCTCACATACTCCTGAAAAGGGGTTGTGGCCTCATCAAAAGGGGGGGTATCTTTATGGCAATGCCACTATCGCAAGCCACGTCCCTGTACTCCATCACTGTGGGGAAATGCCCAGCCCTCTGAGCTGCTTTCATGCCCCCAGTTCATCTCCCGTGAATAGATGCTTTGCACATTGTCTTTTCACTGAGTAAGTGACAAGAGCCTCGAAACTGTTACCCCCCACCGTCACTGCGGGACACTGTGGCCTGAGTGTGGGACAGCAGGATAGTCTCTAAAAAACAGGACTGTCCTGCGAATATCGGGACAGTTGGGAGATATGTATATATTCCAATCGATTACATCACTGTCATGTTAACCAGCTCAGTGTCTGGCACTGCTACCAAATAATGATTACCTCAACTGAGACATATTTCTTGTGCACATGTACTAGGCATACAGATGTTTTTGTGATGGAGAAATAGTAAAGTGGAATATACAAGCAGTTGGTAATATAAATAGAATGGAGAAAAAACCTTCAAAACCCCAATACTGCAAGGTTGGCTTTGATCAGCGTAATAATGGTTTATTTTAACTGCTGTCTATTGCTATTTGCTGGATTACTATTTTTTTTTAATATGCTATATATGTTTTATTTACTTTATATTCATTTTTTCTGCTTGATGCTTTTGAATTTAAATGTAGCTTTGTATATGAGATCATTATTTGAGGTAATTCCTTGCTTACCACTTGTTTTCTTTTGTATTTACAAATTAAATTGCCGTCGTATAAAATCTATTTAGTATGCAAGGTCCTCTTCATAGGGACAAAGTGGGAGAAAAGGAAACTGTGATTCAAAACTCAAATTTGTTGGAATACTGCATTACCACCTCCATGCAACCGTTTTTCCCATGGCTCTGACTAAGGGAAGCGGCACTCCTGTCTGCAGGCTATGAGCAAACTCAGGGAGATGTCTGCCAACTCTCTGCCTGCTTTCTGTCATACAATGGCTAATAAGATGTTGCCCTCTTTTTCATATTTTTCTTTTCTTCCATCATGAAATCAAGATAAACTTGTTACTGAGTTCAACTTGTTACAAATTAGCCTTTTGTTAATTAATTAAAAATGTAAAAGTCTGTCAAATATATTTTATTTAATAAGTGTTTACTGTTTTTGCTATAATACTTTTTATTTTTGTGGGGGCAAGTTTCTGCCCGCTTTATATAGCTAGATGCTGCAATATTTCCCATTCTTCTTCACAGTAATTGCTTGAGCTTTATACCGTTGAGTGGGGATCATTGGTTGACAATAATTGTCATATCACTCAATGTTTTCCTACCATGACATTGCTTGTATTTATATCTAAGCCACTTCAATGTGGTCTGTGCTGTATAAAGGTCATTGTCATGTTAAAATACAGTATAAATACTCTTCTAGGACTTTTGCAGATTGCTGCAGGTTTTATTCAGGATTATCTCCATCTATGTTGGCCACTCTTTGGACAAGATTTCCAGTCCCTGAAACAAAGAAACATCTCCTAGCATTATGTCTCAACCACCGTGGTTCATGGTAGGAAAAGCATACTTAGAATAATGTACATTATTAGGCTTGTGTCAAAAGTGGTCCCTAATGCTCAGGACGGGAACTTTAACCTTGGTCTTATCAGACCAAATAATCGTGCTCAACTTGGTGTTTCTGTTTCCTACTTCTGTTATTGATAGAGTTGCAGAGCGCTGCACACGTACGTTTGTCAAAGTTTTATTATTAAAATAATAAAACTTGCACTTATAGAGCTACAGTATGTAAAAGCGTAGAAATGGGTTTAACAGCTTTCAGATTTTGGTGATGGGCTTCTTCAACAGTCAGTTGAATAACACTCCATACTGGCCCAGTGTTAGGGCGGCGATATACCATGCACTTATCAGCTGATCTGGCTGATAATTGAACAGTGTATGGCACTACCAAGCTGCTTTGACTGTCATGAGATATCTTGCAGCATGCATGACAGATGTGATCATTGTTGTTAGGATCTGACAGTAGATGTGCTCACCATCAGACAGACCAGTTATCTGACAGTGTATTGCATAGTCAGATAATTGACCTTTCTGGCTGATGGTGAGTTCGATCTCACAGTGTATGTCCAGCATATCAAAAAGATTATATGTACATGCAGGTTAAGTGAATATATCCAAGAGATCGCCTCAAAATAAGGGCTCTACTATCTATGAATCTAGGGTTCTCCATTAAATTCAAGTTGCTCTGAATTCAACATACAGATGTGGCCTCAATACGCCACACAGCAGGATATACCTGGCATGAGTGAGCTGACAGGTCCCATACAACTCTGTAATCATCTGCCATCTTTTTTGTCAAAAATGCTTCTTATTCACATCAGTATGCAAATAAGATGCACAAGCAGACTCTGCTGATTAAAATTATATGTGGCATGCCTATATTCATTGTGCGACTCTGGCTGTATCTGCATAAGAATTGCAACATTACAGTGTTTTCTAGGAAAACAGTGTTACGTATCATTTCTTATGCATATACAGCCATGGTTGCAGACTGAATATAGGCTTTCTGCATATCATTTTAATCCGCAAAAGTTGCATGTGCGTCCTATTCGTATTTTGAAAATAAAACTAATTTTAATGGAAAAAGTTGCACGTTAAAGAAGCTCGGCAATACCAAGTCATGCCATGACATAGAGTAAGTAGAAGGGCTATTTAATGTGAAGGAAGACTAGATATGCAGCAAGTGGACACATCTGTACCCCATTTTTATTTTACTAATAGATTGCATTTTCCTCTAATCTTTGTTGTATCCAGAGACAAAATTTACTCTAAAGCATTGCCAATGCCGTGTCCGACAGGGGGTGCCACCGATGGGACTCGATGCCGGGTCCGACAGGGCGAGCCATATGATATGCTGCATTATGCAGCGTGAAATTACTAGTGACATCCCCCAATGATGCTGCTGCAGGGCCGACGGGAGAAGTCGCTAGTGACCCGCAGGAGCACGCATATCATGGGTACACACTAGATGTACCTGATATGTTGCGCTCATCTGCAGAATTTTGCGACATATTGTCTAGTGTGTGCCCAGCTTTTTAATTGGTGTTCACAATAGGAAATCCCTCTTTACCATGTCCACCTCCATACTGCCAATTTTCTTTAAATCTTTACACAAGCAAGAAGGATTGGCTTTGGAAATTTTGATCCAAACAATCAATCTAGTTTTATCCCTTAGGAACTAGCTTTAATGATTTCACCCAATAATATTTGTTCATGTAAGTATGTTTTTGTATCCTATTCTTTACAGTGGGTATAAAAAAAAAAAAAAATCAGGTGCTTTCCGGTACACATCCGGTGGAGTTGCACTCACTTCTGATCCAAAATAATAAATCTAGCCAAGGTAACCATTGGTCAATGTGCCCACCAGCCCTGGGTTATGGTTCTTGTTCTACTATGAGACTGCAATACCTTTCTCTTATAGGCCCTACACACTGGCCGATTTTTTTGAAAGATATGAATGATCAAATACTCGTTCATATCTTTCAGTGTGGAGGCTCCAGCGATGAACGATGCGCGGCCCCGCGCACGTTCATCGCTGGTCCCCCGTCGGCTGTGCATGCAGGCCAATATGGACGATCTCGTCCATATTTGCCGCACTTCAATGGAGCCGGGTGACGGGGGGAGTGAAGAAACTTCACTCCCCCCGTCACTAAACCCCCCCCCCCCCCCCCCCCCGCCGCCGGGTCGGCGGCGGATTAGCTAGTGTGTAGGGCCCCTTAGAAATAAATCTCTGCTAAAGCATATTAATACAGCAGGACTGTCATAACAGTGTGCTGGTGTTTCTACCTTCAGACTTAATGAGTGGTGTCATAAGACTATAGCTATAAATTATCGCTTTCTCTATTGTTGATAAACATGCCAAATTCACTGCCACCTTGTTCCACAGGATTGATTTCAAAACCACCTTTATTTATTTATTATCAGTTTCTTATGTAGTGCATCTTATCAGTTCTGATGTAGTGCAGCAAATTATATTGCACTTATTGGAAATAACAGTGATTAAAACAAAATTAACAGACATACATAGTGGTAGGAGGGCCCGCAAGCTTACAATCTATACTGAAATAGGCACTAGTCCACTAGTTTGCAAAAGGTTTTAGTGGGCTGTATGATATGGTCTCACAGTAATGTTGGACAGGTCAGGAGGATGTGAAAGTGAAGAAAGAGAAAATATGTCTGGACTGTACAATTTATGAAGGTTATGTGGGCGGTTCCAGAATTTCAGAAGCTTTCCTGAAGAGGTGAGTTTTCAGGGAAAGCTTGAAGGTTTGTAGACTAGAGGAGAGTTATTGTGCTTGGAAGGGCATTCCACAGAACGGGTGCAGCCTGAAGAAAGTCCTGCAATCATTAATGGGAGTGAATAATGAGTGTGTATAAGAGATGTAGATCTTGTGACAAGTGAAGAGATTGGGGTGGGAGATATTTTGAGATAAGCAAAGAGATGTGCGTTGGTGTAGTTTGGTTAATGGCCTTGTGTGTGAGTAAAAGTTTTTATATTGAATACAAACATCTAGTGATTAGCTTCGCAGCTGAAGTCAGAATGGATTGTAGTGGTGGGAGGCTCTTTTTAGTAAGACCAGTGGAGGAGAGAATGCAGGTGATAAGATTGTGATCTGAGAGAGGGAAAGGAGTTTTAGTGAATTCAGAAACTGAGCGAAGTCTGGTGAATACAAGATCAAGGCAGTGTCCCTCCTGATGAGTAGAGTAGTCAGTCCGTTGGGAGAGGCAGAGAGAGGAGGTTAAAGAGAGTAGTTTGAATGCATGAACATCAGATTTTGGACTGTAAATAGCGATGTTGAAGTCACCCATGATGATGGAGATGTAAGAAGATAGGAAATGAGGAAGACAGGAAATTGTTTGGGTAGCCTAGGTGGGCAATAGATAGCTGCAACACGCAGAGAGAAAAGAGTATAAATCCTGAAAGAATGTACTTCAACTGATGTGAATGTGAGTGATGGATCCTTTGGTAGAACTGTAAATGTGAAATAATAAGATTTTAAACCTACCGGTTTATCTTTTTCTCCTAATCCGTAGAGGATGCTGGGGACTCCGTAAGGACCATGGGGATAGACGGGCTCCGCAGGAGACATGGGCACTAAAAAGAACTTTAGATATGGGTGTGCACTGGCTCCTCCCTCTATGCCCCTCCTCCAGACCTCAGTTAGAAAACTGTGCCCAGAGGAGACGGACAGTACGAGGAAAGGATTTTTGTTAATCTAAGGGAAAGATTCATAGCAGCCCACACCATCCACACCGTATAACATGGAATATACGAACCAGTTAACAGTATGAAACAAACAGCATCAGCCCGAGACTGACCAAAACTGCAACATAACGCTTATGTAAGCCAAAACTATATACAAGTCTTGCAGAATGTAGTCCGCACTGGGACGGGCGTCCAGCATCCTCTACGGACTAGGAGAAAAAGATTTACCGGTAGGTTTAAAATCTTATTTTCTCTTACGTCCTAGAGGATGCTGGGGACTCCGTAAGGACCATGGGGATTACACCAAAGCGGGAAAGTGCGGATAACTCTGCAGCACCGATTGAGCAAACATGAGGTCCTCATCAGCCAGGGTATCAAACTTGTAGAACTTTGCAAAGGTGTTTGAACCCGACCAAGTCGCCGCTCGGCAAAGCTGTAATGCCGAGACACCTCGGGCAGCCGCCCAAGAAGAGCCCACCTTCCTAGTGGAATGGGCCTTTACTGAATTTGGTAACGGCAATCCAGCCGTAGAATGAGCCTGCTGAATCGTGTTACAGATCCAGCGAGCAATAGTCTGCTTAGAAGCAGGAGCGCCAACCTTGTTGGCTGCATACAGGACAAACAGTGCCTCTGTTTTCCTAACCCGAGCCGTTCTGGCTACATAAATTTTCAATGCCCTGACCACATCAAGGGACTCGGAATCCTCCAAGTCCCGCGTAGCCACAGGCACCACAATAGGTTGGTTCATATGAAAAGAGGAAACCACCTTAGGCAAAAATTGAGGACGAGTCCGCAACTCACCTCTATCCACATGGAAGATCAGATAGGGGCTTTTGTGAGACAAAGCCGCTAACTCAGATAATCTCCTAGCAGACGCCAAGGCCAACAACATGACCACCTTCCAAGTGAGATACTTTAATTCCACCGTTTGAAGCGGCTCAAATCAGTGAGACTTAAGGAACCGTAACACTACGTTAAGGTCCCATGGTGCCACTGGAGGCACAAAAGGAGGCTGGATATGCAGCACTCCCTTCACAAAAGTCTGTACTTCTGGGAGAGAAGCCAATTCCTTCTGAAAGAAAATGGATAGGGACAAAATCTGAACTTTAATGGAGCCTATTTTTAGGCCCAAATTCACGCCAGTCTGGAGGAAGTGAAGAAAACGGCCCAGATGGAATTCTTCCGGAGGAGCATTTGTGGACTCACACCAAGACACATACTTCCTCCAAATACGGTGATAATGTTTTGCCGTCACCTCCTTCCTAGCCTTTATCAGAGTAGGAATGACCTCATCCGGAATGCCCTTTTTAGCTAGGATCCGGCGTTCAACCGCCAAGCCGTCAAACGCAGCCGCGGGAAGTCTTGGAATAGACAGGGACCCTGTTGCAACAGGTCCTCTCTGAGAGGAAGAGGCCATGGATCTTCTGTGAGCATTTCCTGCAGCTCCGGATACCAGGCCCTTCGAGGCCAATCTAGAACAATGAGAATTGTCTCTACTCCTCTTCGTCTTATGATTCTCAATATCTTTGAGATGAAAGGAAGAGGCGTCCACTGCTATCGCCTGAGGGTCCCTTGATCTGGCGCAATATCTCGGAAGCTTCTTGTTGAGGTGGGACGCCATCATGTCTATTTGAGGCAGCCCCCACTGACTTGTAATCTCTGTAAAGACTTCCAGATAAAGTCCCCACTCTCCGGGATGTAGATCGTGTCTGCTGAGGAAGTCTGCTTCCCAGTTGTCCACTCCCGGAATGAAGACTGCTGTTAGAGCGCTTACATATTTCTCTGACGTCCTAGTGGATGCTGGGGACTCCGTAAGGACCATGGGGAATAGACGGCTCCGCAGGAGACTGGGCACATCTAAGAAAGATTTAGGACTATCTGGTGTGCACTGGCTCCTCCCCCTATGAACCTCCTCCAAGCCTCAGTTAGATTTCTGTGCCCGGCTGAGCTGGATGCACACTAGGGGCTCTCCTGAGCTCCTAGAAGAAAGTATAGTTTAGGTTTTTTATTTTCAGTGAGACCTGCTGGCAACAGGCTCACTGCAACGAGGGACTAAGGGGAGAAGAAGCGAACCTACCTAAGTGGTGGTAGCTTGGGCTTCTTAGGCTACTGGACACCATTAGCTCCAGAGGGATCGAACACAGGACCCGACCTCGTCGTCCGTTCCCGGAGCCGCGCCGCCGTCCCCCTTACAGAGCCAGAAACAAGAAGGTGGTCCGGAAAATCGGCGGCTGAAGACTTCTGTCTTCTCCAAGGTAGCGCACAGCACTGCAGCTGTGCGCCATTGCTCCTCATGCACACCACACACTGCGGTCACTGATGGGTGCAGGGCGCTGGGGGGGGGCGCCCTGAGCAGCAATAATAACACCTTGGCTGGCAAAACTAACACCATATATAGCCCCAGAGGCTATATAGGTGTATATTAACCCCTGCCAGAAACGATAAAATAGCGGGAGAAAGCCCGCCGAAAAAGGGGCGGAGCCAACTCCCTCAGCACACTGGCGCCATTATTCCCTCACAGCTTCGCTGGAAGGAAGCTCCCTGGCTCTCCCCTGCAGTCCTGCACTACAGAAAGGGTAAAAAAGAGAGGGGGGGCACAATTTAGGCTCAGTATATATATATATTATAGGCAGCTATAGGGGAAAACACTCTGTATAGTGATATCCCTGTGTTATATAGCGCCCTGGTGTGTGCTGGTATACTCTCCCTCTGTCTCCCCAAAGGGCTTTGTGGGGTCCTGTCCTCTGTAAGAGCATTCCCTGTGTGTCTGCTGTGTGTCGGTACTGCTGTGTCGACATGTATCATGAGGATAATGATGTGGAGGCGGAGCAAATGCCTGTGAATGTGATGTCACTCCCTGCGGGGTCGACACCAGTGTGGATGGACTTATGGAAGGAATTACGTGACAGTGTCAGCTCCTTACATAAAAGGTTTGACGACATAGGACAGCCGGCTACTCAGCTTGTGCCTATCCAAGCATCTCAAATGTCATCAGGGGCTATAAAACGCCCGCTACCTCAGATGACAGATACAGATGTCGACATGGATACCGACTCCAGTATCGACGATGATGAGACGAGTGTACCCTCCAATAGATCCACCCGTTATATGATTGAGGCTATGAAAAATGTTTTACACATTTCTGATGATACCACAAAAAAGGGTATTATGTTTGGTGAGAAAAAACTACCAGTAGTTTTTCCTGCATCTGACGAATTAAATGAGGTGTGTGAGGAAGCGTGGACTTCCCCAGATAAGAAATTGATCATTTCTAAACGGTTAATGGCTGCGTACCCTTTCCCGCCAGAGGATAGGTCACGCTGGGAAACACCCCCTAGGGTAGATAAAGCATTGACACGCTTATCAAAGAAGGTGGCACTACCGTCTCCGGATACGGCCGCCCTAAAAGAACCTGCTGATAGAAAGCTGGAAAGTACCCTAAAAGCTATATACACACACACTGGCATTATATTGAGACCCGCTATTGCATCAGCTTGGATGTGCAGTGCTGCTGCTGCGTGGTCAGACTCCCTGTCGGAAAACATTGATACCATGGATAGGGACAATATTTTGCTAACGATTGACCATATAAAAGACGCAGTCTTATACATGCGTGATGCACAGAGGGATATTTGCCGGCTGGCATCAAAAATAAGCGCTATGTCCATTGCCGCCAGACGGGGGTTATGGACTAGGCAATGGTCAGGTGATGCCGACTCCAAGCGGCACATGGAAGTTTTACCCTATAAAGGGGTGGAACTTTTTGGGGAAGGTCTTTCAGACCTCGTTTCCACAGCTACTGCTGGGAAATCGACTTTTTTGCCACAGGCTGCCCCACAGCAAAAGAAAGCACCGTATTATCAGGTACAGTCCTTTCGGCCCCAGAAAAATAAGCGGGCTAGAGGCTCATCCTTTCTGCCGAGGGGCAGAGGAAGGGGGGAAAAGCTGCAGCACACAGCTAGTTCCCAGGAGCAGAAGTCCTCCCCTGCGTCCGGTAAGTCCACAGCATGACGCTGGGGCTGCTCAGGCGGAATCGGGAACGGTGGGGGCACGTCTCAGGTTTTTCAGCGCACAGTGGGCTCTCTCACAAGTGGATCCCTGGGTCCTTCAAGTAGTATCTCAGGGGTACAGGCTGGAATTCGAGACGTCTCCCCCCCGCCGTTTCCTAAAATCTGCCTTGCCGGCAACTCCCTCTGCCAGGGAGGCAGTGTTGGTGGCTATTCAAAAACTGTATTCACAGAAAGTGATCGTCAAGGTACCCCTCCTTCAGCAAGGAAAGGGTTACTACTCCACAATGTTTGTGGTACCGAAACCGGACGGTTCGGTGAGACCCATCTTAAATTTAAAAACCTTGAACACTTATATCAAAAGGTTCAAGTTCAAGATGGAATCGCTCAGGGCGGTTATTGCGAGCCTGGAGGAGGGGGATTACATGGTATCCCTGGACATCAAGGATGCGTACCTGCATGTCCCCATTTACCCTCCGCACCAGGAGTACCTCAGATTTGTGGTACAGGACTGTCACTATCAATTCCAGACGCTGCCGTTCGGGTTATCCACGGCACCGAGGGTCTTTACCAAGGTAATGGCCGAAATGATGATACTCCTTCGCAAGAAGGGAGTTTTAATTATCCCGTACTTGGACGATCTCCTGATAAAGGCGAGGTCCAAAGAACAGTTGATAGTGGGGGTGGCACTTTCTCAGGAAGTGCTACAACAGCACGGCTGGATTCTAAACATTCCAAAGTCACAGCTGGTCCCGACGACACGTCTTCTGTTCCTGGGAATGATTCTGTACACAGACCAGAAAAGAGTGTTTCTTCCACTGGAAAAAGCCGAGGAATTGTCATCTCTGGTCAGAGACATCCTAAAACCAGGAAAAGTGTCGGTACATCAATGCACACGAGTCCTGGGAAAAATGGTAGCTTCGTACGAAGCAATTCCATTCGGAAGGTTCCACGCAAGGACGTTCCAGTGGGACCTGTTGGACAAATGGTCCGGGTCCCATCTCCAGATGCAACAGCGGATAACCCTATCGGCCAGAACCAGGGTGTCGCTGCTGTGGTGGCTGCAGAGGGCTCATCTACTAGAGGGCCGCAGATTCGGAATACAGGACTGGGTCCTGGTGACCACGGATGCCAGCCTTCGGGGCTGGGGGGCAGTCACAAAGGGAAGAAATTTCCAAGGACTGTGGTCAAATCAGGAGATTTCTCTTCACATAAATATCCTGGAGCTAAGGGCCATTTACAATGCCCTAAGCCAGGCAAGACCCCTGCTTCAAAACCAGCCGGTACTGATCCAGTCAGACAACATCACGGTGGTCGCCCATGTAAACAGACAGGGCGGCACGAGAAGCAGGATGGCGATGGCAGAAGCCACAAGGATTCTCAGATGGGCAGAGAATTCTGTATTAGCACTGACGGCAGTGTTCATTCCGGGAGTGGACAACTGGGAAGCAGTCTTCCTCAGCAGGCACGACCTCCACCCGGGAGAATGGGGACTTCATCCAGAAGTCTTCCAAATGCTGGTCAACCGGTGGGAAAAACCACAGGTAGACATGATGGCGTCCCGCCTCAACAAGAAGTTGAAAAGATATTGCTCCCGGTCAAGAGACCCTCAGGCGATAGCGGTGGACGCTCTAGTGACACCATGGGTGTACCAGTCGGTTTATGTGTTTCCTCCTCTACCTCTCATACCCAAGGTACTGAGAATAATAAGAAGGCGAGGAGTGAAAACCATACTCGTGGTTCCAGATTGGCCAAGAAGAGCTTGGTACCCGGAACTTCAAGAGATGCTTACAGAGGACCCTTGGCCTCTGCCGCTCAGACAAGACCTGCTGCAGCAGGGACCCTGTCTGTTCCAAGACTTACCGCGGCTGCGTTTGACAGCATGGCGGTTGAACACGGATCCTGAAGGAAAAGGGTATTCCGGAGGAAGTCATCCCTACCCTGATCAAAGCCAGGAAGGATGTCACCGCAAGACATTATCACCGCATTTGGCGAAAATATGTTGCTTGGTGTGAGGCCTTGAAGGCCCCGACGGAGGAATTTCAACTGGGTCGATTCCTGCACTTCCTGCAAGCAGGGGTGACGTTGGGCTTCAAATTGGGGTCCATAAAGGTCCAGATTTCGGCTCTGTCGATTTTCTTCCAAAAAGAACTGGCTTCACTACCCGAAGTTCAGACTTTTGTCAAAGGAGTACTGCATATTCAGCCTCCTTTTGTGCCCCCAGTGGCACCTTGGGATCTCAATGTGGTTTTGGCATTCCTGAAATCACATTGGTTCGAACCACTTAAGACTGTGGATTTAAAATATCTCACGTGGAAAGTGGTCATGCTGTTGGCCTTGGCGTCGGCCAGGCGGGTTTCAGAATTGGCGGCTTTGTCTTGTAAAAGCCCTTATCTGATTTTCCATATGGATAGGGCAGAATTGAGGACTCGTCCTCAGTTTCTCCCAAAGGTGGTCTCAGCTTTTCACTTGAACCAACCTATTGTGGTGCCTGCGGCTACTAGGGACTTGGAGGATTCCAAGTTGCTGGACGTAGTCAGGGCCCTAAAAATTTATATTTCCAGAACGGCTGGAGTCAGAAAGACTGACTCGCTGTTTATCCTGTATGCACCCGCTAAGCTGGGTGCTCCTGCTTCTAAGCAGTCTATTGCGCGCTGGATTTGTAGCACTATTCAGCTGGCGCATTCTGCGGTAGGCTTACCGCAGCCTAAATCTGTAAAAGCCCATTCCACACGGAAGGTGGGCTCATCTTGGGCGGCTGCCCGAGGGGTCTCGGCTTTACAACTTTGCCGAGCAGCTACTTGGTCGGGGGCAAACACGTTTGCAAAATTCTACAAATTTGATACCCTGGCTGAGGAGGACCTGGAATTCTCTCATTCGGTGCTGCAGAGTCATCCGCACTCTCCCGCCCGTTTGGGAGCTTTGGTATAATCCCCATGGTCCTTACGGAGTCCCCAGCATCCACTAGGACGTCAGAGAAAATAAGAATTTACTCACCGGTAATTCTATTTCTCGTAGTCCGTAGTGGATGCTGGGCGCCCATCCCAAGTGCGGATTGTCTGCAATACCTGTACATAGTTATTGTTACAAAAATCGGGTTTTGTTGTGAGCCATCTCTTCAGAGGCTCCATTTGTTATCATACTGTTAACCGGGGTTCCTATCACGTGTTATATGGTGTGATTGGTGTGGCTGGTATGAGTCTTACCCGGGATTCAAATATCCTTCCTTATTGTGTCAGCTCTTCCGGGCACAGTTCCTAACTGAGGCTTGGAGGAGGGTCATAGGGGGAGGAGCCAGTGCACACCAGATAGTCCTAAATCTTTCTTAGATGTGCCCAGTCTCCTGCGGAGCCGTCTATTCCCCATGGTCCTTACGGAGTCCCCAGCATCCACTACGGACTACGAGAAATAGAATTACCGGTGAGTAAATTCTTATTTTTTCCGCCCAGCGAAGAATCCTGGTGGCTTCTGTCATTGCCACTCTGCTCTTTGTTCCGCCTTGGCAGTTTACGTGAGCCACTGCGGTGATGTTGTCTGACTGAATCAGAACCGGTAGGTCGTGAAGCAAATTCTCCGCTTGATGAAGTCCGTTGTATATGGCCCTTAATTCCAGTACGTTGATGTGTAGACAAGCCTCCTGGCTTGACCACAGACCTTGGAAGTTTCTTCCCTGTGTGACTGCTCCCCATCCTCGGAGGCTCGCGTCCGTGGTCACCAGAATCCAGTCCTGAATGCCGAACCTGCGACCCTGTAGAAGGTGAGCACTCTGCAGCCACCACAGTTGAGATACCCTGGCCCCTGGGGACAGGCTGATCATCTGATGTATATGTAGATGTGACCCAGACCACTTGTCCAGAAGGTCCCACTGAAAAGTCCTTGCATGGAACCTGCCGAATGGAAAGGCCTCGTAAGACGCCACTATCTTTCCCAGTACTCGAGTGCATAGATGCACCGACACCCTTTTCGGCTTCAACAGGTCCCTGACCAAGCTCTGGAGTTCCTGGGCCTTTTCCCTCGGGAGAAAAACCCTTTTCTGTTCTGTGTCCAGAATCATGCCTAAGAAAGGCAATCGGTTCGTTGGAACCAACTGTGACTTTGGTAGATTGAGAATCCAGCCGTGCTGCTGCAACACCCTCAGGGAGAGTGATACGCTGTTCAACAACTGCTCTCTTGATCTCGCTTTTATCAGGAGATTGTCCAAGTACGGGATAATTGTGACTCCCTGCCTGCGCAGGAGCACCATAATTTCCGCCATTACCTTGGTGAAAACCCTCGGGGCCGTGGAAAGCCCAAACGGCAACATCTGAAATTGGTAATGACAATCCTGTACAGCAAATCTCAGGAACGCCTGATGAGGAGGACATATGGGGACATGAAGGTATGCATCCTTTATGTCCAGGGACACCATATAATCCCCCCCCCCCCCCTTCCAGGCTGGCGATGACCGCTCTGAGCGATTCCATCTTGAACTTGAACCTTTTTAAGTATAGGTTTAAGGATTTTAAATTCAGAATGGGTCTGACCGAACCGTCCGGTTTCAGGACCACAAACAGGGTTGAGTAATACCCCATCCCCTGCTGAAGCAGGGGAAATTTGACCACCACTTGTTGAAGACACAATTTTTGAATCGCATTTAAAACCACCACCCTCTCTGGGGAAGAAGCCGGTAGGGCCGATTTGAAAAACCGGCGAGGAGGCACCTCTTCGAATTCCAGCCTGTAACCCTGGGAGAATCAATGGGGGTAATTCCAAGTTGATCGCAGCAGGAATTTTTTTTGCAGTTGGGCAAAAAAATGTGCACCTCAGGTGTGGCAGATATAACATTTGCAGAGAGAGTTAGATTTGGGTGGGTTATTTTATTTCTGTGCAGGGTAAATACTGGCTGCTTTATTTTTACACTGCAAATTAGATTTCAGATTGAACACACCACACCCAAATCTAACTCTCTCTGCATATGTTATATCTGCCTCCCCTGCAGTGCACATGGTTTTGCCCAATTGCTAACAGAATTCCTGCTGCGATCAACTTGGAATTACCCCCAGTGTCTATTGCCAGGGATCCACCTGTGATTGAACCCAGACATGGCTGAAAAGTCGAACACGTGCCCTCACTGGGGCGGACTCCCTCAGCGGACCCCCAGCGTCATGCGGTGGATTTTGTAGAAGCCGGGGAGGACTTCTGCTCCTGGGAACTAGCTGTAGTTGGCAGCTTTTTCCCCTTGCCCTTACCTCTGGCAAGAAAGGAAGATCCCCGTACTCTCTTGGATTTATGCGACCGAAAGGACTGCATCTGATAATGTGGCGTTTTCTTAGGCTGTGAGGAAACATAAGGCAAAAAAGTTGATTTACCTGCCGTAGCCGTGGAAACCAGGTCCGTGAGACCTTCTCCAAACAATTCCTCACCCTTGTAAGGCAAAACCTCCATATGCCTCTTCGAGTCAGCATCACCCATCCATTGTCGGGTCCATAGGGCACGCCTAGCAGAAATCGCCATCGCGTTTGCTCTGGAACCCAGTAGGCCAACGTCTCTCTGAGCATCCCTCATATATAGGTCCACATCCTTAATATGACCCAGGGTCAATAAAATGGTTTCCTTATCCAGTGTATCAATATCAGCAGATAAGGTATCTGTCCACGCTGCTACAGCGCTACAAACCCAAGCCGACGCTATCGCCGGTCTGAGTAATGTACCAGTATGTGTGTAAATTGACTTCAAGGTAGTCTCCTGCCTGCGATCAGCAGGATCTTTGAGGGTTGGGGTATCTTGAGATGGCAACGCTACCTTTTTGGATAAGCGTGTCAACGCTTTGTCCACCCTTGGGGAGGATTCCCACCGTATCCTATCCTTAGCCGGAAAAGGATACGCCATAAGAATCCTTTTGGGAATCTGCAGTTTCTTTTCTGGAGTTTCCCAAGCCCTTTCAAACAACTAATTTAGCTCATGTGAAGGGGGGAAGGTAACCTCAGGTTTCTTTTCCTTATATATGCGCACCCTCGTGTCCGGGACCGAGGGGTCATCAGTGATATGCAACACATCTTTTATTGCAGTAATCATATAATGAATACTTTTAGCCTATTTTGGCTGCAACTTCGCATCATCGTAGTCAGAATCCGTGTCGGTATCCGTGTCTACTATTTGGGATAGTGGGCGCTTTTGAGTCCCAGAAGGTCTGTCAGGAATCGACTCACCACGGCCACATCTGTCCGTCGGTGCGGACTCCGTCCGGGGTCCCTACGTTCTGCTGTCGTCCGCTCCTTTGCCGCCAGACGTCATCCTGGGCCTAGGAACGCTCCTGTAACAGCGGGCGTGTGAGCACGCCGCGTTCCCGCCGGGCCGCGGCATGGGCGCCGCCATGACAGTCTCCATCGGTCAGAGTACGGCGGCCAATCCGGAGCTTGGCCGCGCCTCCTTTTCCCACTCCAACCAATGTCTGCACACCAGGGGGTATATCAGGAGCTGCAGGGTGAGCCTGTGGTTGTCCTGAACTTTGTGTCACTCCTGCGACCCATGTGCCTGGATTCCTCCGTGTTCCTGGTTACCTACCTGTTCCTCCGTGTTCCTGGTTACCTTCCTGCATTTCCGTGGAACTACAAGCATCAGCAATCCCTGCATTTGTATTTGGCTCCACACCTATCTACAACCACTGTGTGCTTCAGCCTCAGCAGTAGAGACTCTCTCCAGGTGCATTCCATCACCTCACCTGTGAAGCAGCTTGCTAGCTGCCTGTGCCTAACGAACTACACTGTGGACTTCCACCTGAGTCTCCTGCATCTGCTACCAGGTTTGCTACACATTTATTACCATCTCTGCTGGCTCCACGTTTTAAACCATTCTGGTTCTCACACCAGTGAACTTATCCATCATTACCATTTCCTCCATAGACTCTCAGCTTCCAAGCTGCACCATTTCCATTGCATACTTTTTATTGTTTATTCCTGCACGTTATTCTGCTGCCTTATTGTGTGAACTTTTATGTTAATAAAACACCATTGCGCTGATGCGCAGAAACCCAATCCAGCCTCCTCACTTCTTCCATCCTACCTCCACTGACCCACTAGCGCCCCCTCCGGGGACACAAGTAAAACCGAACCTGACAGTAAGTTCAGGACCGATGGACTCGGACGGTGGTCAGAGTGTGGGGTCAGGGGCCTTACAAAATCTGGTCTCCCGCTTGGATGGTCAAGAGGCTGTGCAGCAGCAGATGTTCCAGTTTCTGCAAGGGATGTCCTCCCTGATTGATACACTACAGCAAACCCTGCCTAGTGTACTTGCTACTCCAGTCCAGTTACCCCAGCACCTGCAAGTGCTGTGAGTTCTTCTACGCCGGCTGCATCAGCTCCAGTGTCACGCTTGCACCTGCCCGTGCCTAGCAAATATGATGGCAGTCCGAAGTTATGTCGCTGGTTCCTTAACCAATGTGAAATCCAGTTTGAATTATTATCACACAATTTCCCCACGTCAAGATCCAAGGTTGCCTACATTATCTCACTGCTCTCTGGTTCTGCCTTGAGTTGGGTGTCTCCTCTGTGGGAACGTGCTGACCCTCTGATGAACAACTACGCTGAATTCGTGTCAACCTTCAGACGTATCTTTGACGAGCCAGGTCGTGCAACATCAGCCTCTGCAGACATTATTCAGCTTCGTCAAGGTACCCGGAGTATGGGACAATATGTCATCCAGTTCCAGACGTTAGCCGCAGAGATTCAGTGGAATAATCAAGCCCTGGTAGCAGCCTTCTGGCATGGACTTTCAGATCGGATCAAGGATGAACTGGCAACCCGCGATGTCCCTGAGCAATTGCCTGAACTGATTTCTCTATGCATCAAGTTGGACTCTCGCATCCGCGAACGCAACAGTGAGCGTGCTCGTAGTGAGCCGCGCAAGTAAAGAATGGTACCTTCAGTACAATTTCAGCCTCCACCTTCTGATGAGCCTATGCAAATCAATAGGTCCCGCCTAACTCCTGAGGAGCGGTCAAGAAGACTCCGTGAGAGATTGTGTCTTTATTGTGCGGCTGCAGGTCACCAGATCAATTCTTGTACAGTGCGTTCGGGAAACGCCAGATCCTGACTTGTAAAGGAGGAGTCAAGTTGGGATCTTCTAGACAAGCTCCTTCAAACCAAGACCTCATTCTTCCTGTGACTTTAGAGACTACAGATGGTCTTCAGTCTGCATCTGCGTTAGTGGACTGTGGAGCCGCAGGAAACTTCATCACTCAAGCTGCGGTAGATAAGTTTCGTTTGCCTATCTGCGAACTCTCATATCCAGTCTACATCACTGCAGTAGATGGTAGCCGAATCTCCAAGGGGAATATCTCTCACCAAACCAGACCAGTGGTTCTGGGAGTCGGGTTCCTGCATTCTGAATTAATAAAGTTTTTAGTTATTCCTCAGGCAACCCAGGAGATCGTGTTGGGAATGCCCTGGCTCCAACTACATAATCCGCATATTGATTGGTCTACGTTACAACTCACTTCCTGGGGTTCACATTGTCGCCAGTCCTGCTTAGCCCAAGTTTGTCCTATCAAGTCTTCTGAAGTCAAAACCCAGTCAAATCTTCCTGCGGCTTACCAAGATTTCTCTGACGTCTTCAGTGAAAAGGCCGCTGATGTTCTGCCGCCCCATAGAGAGTGGGATTGCCCTATTGACCTCATTCCCGGCAAGAAACCACCAAGGGGGCGTACCTATCCGTTATCCGTTCCTGAAACTGAGGCGATGAGCGACTACATCAGGGAGAACTTACAGAAAGTATTTATCTGTCTTCACCCGCTGGTGCGGGCTTCTTCTTTGTTAAAAAAAAGGATGGAGGATTACGTCCATGCATTGACTACCGGGGTCTCAATGACATTACCATCAAAAACAGTTATCCATTACCACTCATCACTGAATTGTTTGATAGAGTTAAGGGAGCCCGCATCTTCACCAAGTTAGATCTCCACGGTGCCTACAACCTCATCAGAATCCGTAGTGGTGACGAATGGAAGACAGCTTTTAATACTCGAGATGGTCATTACGAGTACCTGGTAATGCCATTCGGGTTGAGCAATGCCCCAGCAGTGTTCCAGCACTTTGTTAACGAAATCTTCCGTGACGTTCTGTACAAATATCTCGTAGTTTACCTGGATGATATCCTCATCTTCTCCCAAGATCTCTCTTCTCATCGTCTGCAAGTCCGTGAGGTCCTCCGACGTCTTCGTGAGAACCGTCTCTACGGCAAATTATCCAAGTGTACCTTCGAAGTTCCCTCCATACCCTTCCTGGGGTATATAATTTCCGGATCGGATCTCCAGATGGACCCGACAAAGTTGGAAGCCATTGCCAATTGGTCCATTCCAAGTAGTCTCAAGTCTATTCAGCGATTCCTGGGATTCGCCAATTATTATAGGAAGTTTATCCGAGGATTTTCAACTCTCATCGCTCCTATTACCAACTTAACTCGGAAAGGGGCAGATCATTCCAACTGGTCAGAAAAAGCTTTAGCGGCATTTCAAAAGATCATGCTGGCCTTTATGTCTGCTCCAGTTCTGTCTCAACCGGATGTAAACAAGCCATTCGAGTTGGAGGTGGATGCCTCCACAGTAGGAGTTGGAGCTGTTCTCTCCCAGAAGGGAACTGATGGGAAGATTCACCCTTGTGGATTTTATTCTCGTAAATTCCTCCCTGCAGAAGCTAACTATTCCATTGGAGATCAAGAACTACTAGCGATCAAGCTGGCCCTTGAGGAATGGAGGTATCTCCTGGAAGGGGCCAAATTTCCGTTCAACATCTATACGGATCATAAAAATCTGCTTTATTTGAAGGCAGCCCAGTGCCTCAATCCTCGCCAGTCCCGGTGGGCTATGTTCTTCTCTCGTTTTAACTTTAAGCTTCATTTCCGCCCAGGTTCTCAGAATATCAAGGCAGACGCTTTATCCCGATCTATGGAGTCCGAAGAGGAGACGTCCGACTCGGTTCCGCATTCCATCCTGAGTCCAGTGGTATTTGCTTCGTCTCAAGTTTCTCCTGCTCCACCTCCTGGTAAGACTTTTGTTTCCCCAGAACTCCGTTCCAAGTTGCTGTCTTGGGCTCATCAGTCCAAATTCACTGGGCATCCTGGTGTCCTGAAAACTTTCAAGTTCCTCTCTGAGACATACTGGTGGCCGAAGATGAAAGTTGACATCAAAGATTTCGTGGCATCTTGCCCGAAGTGTGCGCAGCACAAGACTCCTCGACAATCTCCAGCAGGTCAGTTACAACCATTATCTGTTCCCAGCCTTCCCTGGTCACACTTGTCCATGGATTTCATCTCTGACCTTCCCTCTTCTCAAGGATTCAATACCATCTGGGTTGTGGTTGACAGGTTTACCAAAATGGCCCATTTTGTACCACTCCAGGGTCTTCCTTCCGCACCAAAGCTTGCCCAAATCTTCCTACGGGAGATTTTCCGCTTACATGGACTACCCACTGAAATTATATCTGACCGTGGAGTTCAGTTTGTGGCAAGATTTTGGAGAGCCCTTTGTTCTGCCAGGCAAGTCAACCTCAAGTTTTCGTCAGCCTACCACCCTCAGACGATTGGGCAGACGAAGAGGGTAAACTAAGAGTTAGAAACCTTTTTAAGACTTTATGTCTCGTCTTCTCAAGATGACTGGTTGGACCTGCTCCCATGGGCTGAATTTGCCCACAATTTCCGCTACCATACTGCTACAGAAACAACTCCGTTCTTTGCTGTATATGGACAACATCCCCGTGTTCCAGATTTTCAAGAACTTCCTCACATTGATGTTCCTGCTGCCACTGCTGTCTTGAGTCAGTTCTCTTCAACCTGGAGGAAGATTCATACTTCTCTCAAGAAGGCTTCTAGCCGGTATAAGTTCTTTGCTGACCGCAAAAGACGTGCAGTTCCTAGCCTGAAACCTGGTGACAAGGTTTGGCTTTCCACCCGGAACCTCCGTCTTAGAGTCCCGTCGATGAAATTTGCACCACGTTTCATCGGTCCCTTTTCCATCGAAAGAGTCATCAGTCTGTGGCCTACAAGCTCAAGTTACCACCTTCTCTACGAATACCTAATGCCTTTCATGTTTCTCCTCAGACCGTTAGTCCTGAATCGCTTCCAAAGAGCTCTTCCAGTCGGCCCCAAAGTGCGAACTCAGCGGGGCGTGGAGTTCGAGATAGAGAAGATTCTGGATTCCCGTTGCCGGTACGGTCGTCTACAATACCTTATCGACTGGTCCGGTTATGGTCCTGAGGAGAGAAGTTGGGTGAATTCGTCAGATGTCCATACTCCAAGGTTGGTCCGTGTCTTCCACAGAACTCATCCTTCCAAGCCACGTGGGTGTTCAGTGCCCACCCATAAAGGAGGGGGTACTGTCAGGAATTGACTCACCACGGCCACATCTGACCGTCGGTGCGGACTCCGTCCGGGGTCCCTACGTTCTGCTGTCGTCCGCTCCTTTGCCGCCAGACGTCATCCTGGGCCTAGGAACGCTCCTGTAACAGCGGGCGTGTGAGCACGCCGCGTTCCCGCCGGGCCGCGGCATGGGCGCCGCCATGACAGTCTCCATCGGTCAGAGTACGGCGGCCAATCCGGAGCTTGGCCGCACCTCCTTTTCCCACTCCAACCAATGTCTGCACACCAGGGGTATATCAGGAGCTGCAGGGTGAGCCTGTGGTTGTCCTGAACTTTGTGTCACTCCTGCGACCCATGTGCCTGGATTCCTCTGTGTTCCTGGTTACCTACCTGTTCCTCCGTGTTCCTGGTTACCTTCCTGCATTTCCGTGGAACTACAAGCATCAGCAATCCCTGCATTTGTATTTGGCTCCACACCTATCTACAACCACTGTGTGCTTCAGCCTCAGCAGTAGAGACTCTCTCCAGGTGCATTCCATCACCTCACCTGTGAAGCAGCTTGCTAGCTGCCTGTGCCTAACGAACTACACTGTGGACTTCCACCTGAGTCTCCTGCATCTGCTACCAGGTTTGCTACACATTTATTACCATCTCTGCTGGCTCCACGTTTTAAACCATTCTGGTTCTCACACCAGTGAACTTATCCATCATTACCATTTCCTCCATAGACTCTCAGCTTCCAAGCTGCACCATTTCCATTGCATACTTTTTATTGTTTATTCCTGCACGTTATTCTGCTGCCTTATTGTGTGAACTTTTATGTTAATAAAACACCATTGCGCTGATGCGCAGAAACCCAATCCAGCCTCCTCACTTCTTCCATCCTACCTCCACTGACCCACTAGCGCCCGCTCCGGGGACACAAGTAAAACCGAACCTGACAAGGTCCCTGCGACATAGTGAAAGGCAGGGCTTGACTCCCTGTACATTCCCTGGACTCTGCTTTGTCCAACTTTTTGTGTAATAAATTCACATTTGCATTTAAAACATTCCACATATCGAACCAGTCAGGTGTCGGCATTGCCGACGGAGACACCACACTCATTTGCTTCACCTCCTCCCTAGAAGAGCCTTCCGCTTCAGGCATGCCGACACACGCGTACCGACACCCCACACACTCAGGGAAATCTCTAATCTGGAGACAGTTCCCCAACAAGGCCCTTTGGAAAGACAGAGAGAGAGTATGCCAGCACACACCCAGCGCCAATGACCCTGGAAAAATTCCCAGATAGATATAACGCTTTTTTACACATATATATATATATATATATATATATTTTCACTGCGCCAAATTATGTGCCCCGCCCCCCCTTCTTTAAAGCCCTTTGTCTCCGTGTTCGGCAGGGGAGAGTCCGGGGAGCCAGCTTCTCAGCGATGTGCTGTGGAGAAAATGGCGCTGGTGAGTGCTGAGGGATCAAGCTCCGCCCCCTCAGTGGCGGGCTTCGGTCCCGCTCGATTTCTTTAAAAACTGGCGGGGATTTCCTATATACAGCCTGCAGCCTATATATATATTTTTGGCCAGTCCCAGCAGGGCTCCCTGAAAATAAAAAACCTACCAAAAGTTTTTCTTTCAGAGAACTCAGGAGAGCTCCCTGTAATGCACCCAGTCTCCTCTGGGCACAGTCTCAAACTGAGGTCTCGAGGAGGGGCATAGAGGGAGGAGCCAGTGCACACCCATATCTAAAGTTCTTTTTAGTGCCCATGTCTCCTGCGGAGCCCGTCTATCCCCATAGTCCTTACGGAGTCCCCAGCATCCTCTAGGACGTAAGAGAAATTGGGATAGTAATATTCCATCCCCACCTCCTTTACTGTTACCAGGCCTGGATGTGTGTGTGTGAAGTGGACACTGCTGTGCGAGAGTGCTGCAGGGGAGGACCTGTTTGATTGTGTGTGCCATGTTTCTGTTATAGCCAGCACGTTGAAGTTGTTAGAGATGAAGAGGTCATGGATGGATTTTAATTTGTAACAAACAGCATGCATTCCATAAGCCACATTTTAGGACTTGGAATGTGATGTGAGACGTGATGTCTATGAGGTTAACTGGATTTCTATATTGCTGCGTTACATCTAAAGGACTTCTATGGCTAATTAATACAGACTACCAGTGAGGCAGATGTTTAGCTAATGAAAGGTTCTAAATAACACCGTATTTGACTTTGCAAAGACCAGCCCAATATGTCTTTAATTAACTATGCATCACTGATCAAAATTTCAAATACAGGTAATTACAGTTGCAAGCAAATCATGATATTACAACAGGTTTTTTTCATATATATTATACAAATTGGTTGCATAGTGTTCTCAGACAGTGTGAGGATTTCAGATTGAAAGATATGAATGTACATTTGCATACACAGATGAGTTTGCATTAGGGTGAAAGGCAGGTTGATTTTCTGGTAGATCTACAGCTGCAAGGATGATTGGATGTATTTTTTCCATCTGTTTTCAACTTGTTTATAAAAGTCCTGAATAAGTCTTGAATTTTCATAATATTTCCTAACCTTTTAAAACAAAACCCTATAGAATGAAAACCCCTGACCAGCCAAACAGCTGAACAGCCTAGCAGTTCTCCTTAAGAATGGATACTAGGCATGTGTGTTCAATAGTTCCAGTCAATAACCCAACAGTCCACATCCAAATACAAATCATGTAATAAAACTTCACTAAAAACGAACATTGAGATAGTAGATTGACACCACTTTATGAAGTTATATAAAGTTTCTTCCTACTACAGACTAATAACTGCTGATATAAATATTGGAATAGTAATTATCCAAATATAATAAAGTCAGACTGCAACATATATTCAGTATTCCGCGCAGCACTGCAAGGGTTCAGTGTACCTGCAATGAACGGAGAACACAACATCACATCACAGTCCTTCAATACCTAGCACAGATATAGCCACTGTGTATGTTCTGAATAATTCCACATTCCTTGCCCCTTAACATTTCCCCAGTACTACTAGGTTTTATTTATACCTAGTAGCATCCTTCTGTTATTTGGCCAATTATAAACCCTGACTTCTGTGGCACTCCTCAAGCCCTGGATGCTGTCCACTCCATCTCCTTCGTACCCTTCTTTTTCTACTTTTCCTTCATTTATTTTCTCGTTTATCCTTATACATTTTGTAAAATTTGTAATTTGGCTGATTTTGTAGTGTTATCAATAATAACTTTTACTGTCTATGCTGATTTGAAACATAGAATTTGAAGGCAGAGAAGAATCATTTGGCCTATCTAGTCTGCCAATGTGTGTACACACACTTGCACACTAGGATTCATTTTTGTTGGGAGCCAGTTAACCTACCAGTATATTTTTGGATTGTGGAATGAAACAGAGTACCCGGAGGAAACACACTCAAGCACATGAAGAATATACAAACTCCACACGGTTAGGACCATATTGGGAATCTAACTCATGACCTCTGCTGTGAGGCAGTAATACTAACCATTACACATTCTGTACTGCTTATATGTCCTCATACATCTTTGCTGCAGTCGTGCCAAACAACCCTCTCAGCGTGCCAGGTCCCTTGAGGCTCTGCTAGCTTCAGCCATCTTTCTGCTGCGGGGTACACTGGGCTCCACAAGTCTGGACAATGGGGTGTAGAGTAGGATCTTGATCCGAGGCACCAACAGGCTCAAAGCTTTGACTGTTCCCAGAATGCACAGCGCCGCCTCCTATATCACCCCGCCTCCCAGCACAGGAGCTCAGTTTGTTAGTTGGTGCTGCAGTAAGCAGGCACTTAACAGAGGGGCTGCTCCAAGCAGCCCTGAGAAAAGCTTTTTATGAGGTAAAAAGTGAAGACTTCAAGGACAGCAGCAGGGGTAAATGTCTTCTGACATTCTCTGCTGCAGCTCCAGCTCTCCCCAGTGGCGCTGTACACTCCCGAGCCCTGGTTGCCAGGTACCTACAGCGGAGGCTCCGGTTTACTTCACGTTAGACACACACGGCTGGGGCTCTCCAGGATCGCGTGGCCGCTCTTCGGGAGGTGGTAAGTGGGTCCCGCGAGCGGGACCCGGTCTTAATCGCGATCCGGCGCGGTCAGTGGGAGGCGGCCCGCGCGCTGGCGGCGGACACTGTGGCAGTACAGGCGATCCCACTAGATCACCAGGGCATGGGCGCAGGTCAGGTTTTCTCTTAAAACCGATTTTAATATCGCCCACAGTACCCGGTGGTTTTGCCAGCAAGGGGGATAAGGCTTAGACCTGAAGCCCCTCCCCCAGCCCCAGGGCGCCATCTCCAGCAAGTGTTCCCGCCCTGGAGCTGCATCTCTGTCTTTCCTCACTCCTTGTCAGTGTCTGCGGCGCCATTACTCCTCAGCTCACTGTTCCTGGGACTGTTTGGGCAAATCCTCCTATGTAAAGCCGCCTGGTTGTCAGTGCTGTGACTTTACATGACACTTAAGTATTCTACCTGCCTTTTTAGTCAGTGTTAGCAAGAAAGAGTGCATTTAGTCAGGGGTTTATAGTACAATTACCCTGTGATATACATCCAGTTTCTTACTGTGAAGTGTTATATCTATTGACTATATAGCTGTGTAAGCTAGTCCACTGCAGTATTATTGTCTGTAATAACCTCTGCATTGTACAAACTGTGACTATTTGTGTGTCCATTGATAGCCGAGTGGTGTCCATCTCGTGTCTTTCACTCAACTTGCTATCCCTATATTGTATAACCTGAGGGGGCTTGGTGCGTCAGGTGTTATTTAATATAGGATTTTCACAAAGATATACTGTATTACGTATTTTTCTCTGTGATTTAGTCACCATATCTCTCCTTTATCTCTGCTGGTGCTGACTACACTGCGCAGGGGTTTGGGTTTAGGGATATAGTGCTGCTAATAATTGTACTGTGTTACCTGATACTGCAAGTTATATCATGTCTGCTTCTGAGGGTAACGGTTCTGGGGCGGTACACACTGCTGGTGTTGCTGAAGCCACTGGAACATATATGTAGAATATAGCAGCTGTGGACTCTGGTTCTGGGGGCTCCTTGCCCCTCAGTGGGACTGTGGCAACGGAGGCACATACTGACCCTCCGTGGGCCGCTTTTTCCACGCTTCTGCATACGCTAGTTCATAAACTAACACCCCCTATGGGACCCCCAATGCCGGTACAACCGTATGTGGTCCCTGCAGCTAACTCGCCGTGGGCGGACGATTTATCTTCTCAATTAAAGAAGTTGAACCAGTCCTTGACTACTAAAAAGTCTGACCATCGCTCGCCTAAGTCCAAGAGGTCCTCTAAGCGAGCGCTTGTCTCCTCACAATCCACTGCTGTCACTGACACCTTGTCTGATGAAGACAGCACATACACTGACCCCACAGGTTCTGACTCGGATACGGCTGATGGGGAGGGTAGTTCACATGTGGATGTTCCTGATCTTTTGGAGGCTATTAAGTTAATTCTGCAGATTACGGATGATCCCGAGCCATCCGTTCCTCCTATGAAACCAGATAGGTTCAAGCGTCAGAAGGTTATTAAACAAGTTTTACCTCTTGCTGCTACGCGGTGGATGCCGGCTGCACCTGAGTGCGGAGGACGACTGCCAGAAAAAGCCTAACCGCGTGAGGTGAGCGGCATTCGTGCCTGAGACCCCGGGGAGGTATCCGTTACTGCCCCTCTACTACCTTTTGCCTCCTGTCCCTGCTCCCAGGCCCAGTGACCCTACATCCCGTGATCTCACTGATACCCCTGCTGATCTCCGTTGTCGTCCTGCGGGGATCGCAAGGCGCAGGGGAGACTATCGCTGAGGACTGCGTCTGTATCTGGGACTTAGGAGCTTTGCAAAAGGGGGCTGCATCTCCTTACCTCTTGCTGCAGCTGAACCTGCTTGGTGGCTGGAAGTCCTACTGGCAGTAACTTTGACTGTGTCACTAGTTGCGAGACTCTGCTGCTGGGGCCACAATTGTACTGTCATTGTTATTGCTGCTTGATTTGCCTCACGGGGCTTGACAACGCACTTGTAGGGGTTAAATTTGGAGCTATTTTGGAGTTAAGGTATATCTTAGACTCTGCTGCCACCTGGTGCCTGCTTGCAGTTGTGCAATATAACTTTACTGGCGCAATTCCTTTGCTGTTTAATGCACGCTGCAGAGCTCCTCATCCTGAGCAACCTCTGTTATTGCTAACGTAGTCATTGTCGCTTCCAATTGTTCCATTGATTTACAGCATATTGTGGATTATGCTGTGCTGTGTAACCTCTGGTTGCTCTCACAGGATTATTCATATCCAGCAAGCTATGGTACTGCTTTGAGTTTAATTTCCATTAGATGGATACGCGACGTCATGATTATGGCGTGCCTTCTTATGCATATTATGTAAATTGATGTTTTGATTTTTTTGTTTTCGCTGAGTAGCTCTGACATATCTTCCAACTTGAGCTCTTACGTGAGGTGTTTCATTACCATATACCACCGCGTGTTCACATCAGGGCCTGCTACCCTTTATGTTTAGCGGTCTAACGACCGGGTGATGGACAAGTACGTCCATAAGACTTCAGCGGTTAGACCTTCTCAATCCTCAGTGAATACAAGAATGAGTAAAAATAAAAACACTGCAGGGAAACTTAACCCCCCCCTCTCCTCCAGGTGTGGGCAATCTCCAGGCTCAGCCTCAAGAAACAGAGGCTCTGCCTGACCAGCCCTCTTTAATACATATGGCACAGGAGATCTCGCGACTCCTCATGCCCCAAATTGACAAGAAACTTGAAAATATGCCGTTAATTGATAAAAGATTGAAACAGATACAAACACTACTAGATTCCACACTTACAAAGATTGATCAGAACACTTCACGGATAAACTCCTTAGAGCAAAGGGTTAGTGACGGGGAGGATCAGTTGCATACACTCCAACGATCTACTGCCACCCAAGATTCGTCCCTCAAGGCTCTGCAGGCAAAAATAGATGATCTTGAAAACAGGGATAGGAGGTCGAATTTGCGCTTCGTGGGCATCCCTGAATCAATCAGGGACGGGTAGTTGTCTGACTTTATACTGAATGACCTGTTCTCAGCTCTAGATATCTCTGATCCCCCATTCCTAACGCATATTAAAAGAGCGCATAGAATTGGTCCCACTCGCCCTGATGTTGATGTGCGACCACGGCCTGTCATTGCAAGGTTTATGGCTTTCCGCATGAAGGAACATGTTTTGCGCTTCTACCGGAAAATCCCGCAATTGCTAGTGAATGGTAAACGTATTTTGCTCTTTCAGGATTTCTCTGCCTCTGTTGCGCAAAAGAGGAGAGAGTTTTCTGACGTTTGCAGGAAGCTTCACGAGAGCAATACTAGATTTGCGTTGATGTATCCAGCTAAGTTGAGGGTGCATGACAATGGTCGCACACTACTATTTGCTGATCCTGTTACTGCCAAATCCCACGTCACACGTATGTTGACTCCTGAGAACCCGTAACACAAGTGATAGTTATTGTTCTACAACATGTTTACTGCCTTGAGTTGGTTTTTCTTCAACAATTAGGAGACCTTAAGTCCCGTTCTACGCCAACCAGCTTAACCTTCAATGAAGTATCTATTATTGTTGTGGTCTTCGTCTGCGCTGCTGAATTCTAGTTGTTTTGATATTCCCTACCTTATATACTGAGTTGGTTTAATATACACACGAATGAGGCCTTTGGTCTCGTTATCTGCTGCTCAGCTTAATTTAATTTTACTTTAAGTCAATTACTACAGTTATTATTGATGTGTTCCTCGCCAGTGCTACTGGATGGTTTAGCACTTGCGCTATTACTAGTTTGGTTTGGAAAATGTGAAAATTGATATGTGAAGCAATGTGTGGTTGTTTTGTTTTTTTTTGTTTTTTTTCCCCCGTGCCGTGCCTACCTCACCAGATCCGTTGCTGAGCTCTATGGTACACTGTGGTTCAGATTATCCCTCTCCGCTCGCTGGGACGGGGGAGGACAACTGTGTGATGTAATGTTCCTTCTGGATTGCCACCCTCGGGTGGGTGTAGGTTAGCAGACTTATGACTGACTTCGATACAGGCGCCTCCTCCTCGGATGCCTTTTTTAAGATTCTGTCCTGGAATGTGGGCGGCCTCAACTCCCCGATTAATCGTAAGAGGGTTCTTACACATTTGAAACGGTTTAAACCCCAGATTATATTTCTCCGAGAGACCCACTGGATGTCGGGAGCCTCCTCTGCTCTTCGGGCACCTTGGTTAGATGACTGTATTTCCGCTGACAATACACGAAAGACCAGGGGGGTTGCGATCCTATTTAGTAAAAGTTTACAATACACTATTCTGAACTCTATTATTGACCCGCAGGGGCGCTATTTAATTTTAGATGTGGAAGTTTGGGTTAACAAGTATACACTAGTAAATGTCTACGCACCCAATGTCGAAACTGCTGCCTTCCTCCGGGAATTGAGTTCTCCGTTGTTGCAACGCGACATTTTTCAGCTTGTCCTGGGGGGTGACTGTAATACTGTTGATGATCCTACTGTTGATAAATCTCCTGTCCCACGCACTTCCCAATCTTCTTTTTGGTCACACCTTCAAACTTTAATGGTCTCCCTCCAGCTTACTGACGTTTGGCGTCTCCTAAACCCCTCTGACAAATCATTCACTTTTTTCTCTGGGGTTCATCGATCCTGGTCCAGGATTGACTCGATTTTAATTGCGGATTCTCTTGTTACGTGAGTCGCGCATGCCGATATTCATAACATTTTGATATTGGATCACGCTCCGGTGACATTGACGCTACAGGGAACTCTTCAGTCGGGGGGCTCCAGAAACTGGAGGTTTCCGAGTTATCTTTATAATTGCGACGACTTCCGAAAATTTTCGATAACTAATTGGGCCAATTTCTTAGACGATAATCTTGAACACTGGGATCGCCCAAATATTCTCTGGGGTGCGGCGAAGGCTGTTCTTCGAGGTCAAATTATTGAGTATGTCCATAGATTGAAGAAGAAAAATCTGGCGACTTATACGGCACTACATTCGGAGTTAGATGCTGCGCTGCAGAGTCACCATACCCTGCAAACTGAGGAATCTTTGCGGCTCTATTTGCAGGCAAAACTACTGAATGATCACTTGCTGGCGCAAGCAAAGCGGGACGTGGTGTTTTCTTCTCACAAGTATGATCAGTGGGGTAACAAGTCTGGTCGACTTTTGGCTAATATGGCTAGGAAGAAAAATACTCAAATTCATAACGGCTGTTAAACATCGGGATACGGGGCATCTCCTTACCACTTCTCCTGCTATAGTGAAACATTTTGAATCTTATTTTGCCGACTTATATTCAGATCTCCCTTTTAATGACTGTGCTCACGCCGCACTTTTACCTGATTCAGCCTTGCCTCCTATAACGAGTGCGCAGTCGGATTTACTGGCGAGTGCAATTACTGAGGAGGAGCTTCTCGGCTATGTCCAAACGCCACCTGCACAAATCCCCGGGCCCGGATGGCCTATCCAATGAATTTTATAAAATCCTCCAGCCTCATATAATTCCGACTCTGCTAGAACTGTTTAACGGCCTGTTGCATCATCGTGCCCCTTTTCATCATTTCACAACAGCCCATACCGTTATGATCCCCAAGCTCGCCCAGGACCCTCAACTGGTGACTTCATTCATACAGACCCATTACGTTGTTGAATACCGACATAAAATTATTCACCAAGATTTTGGCAGATCGACTACAAACGATTCTCCCCTACGCTCTAACTAACCATCAGTTTGGCTTTGTTCGTAATACCCATTCGGTAAAAGGAATTCGGGCTGCTATTGCTGCAGTCATAGCCACTGCTCATTCGCCCCAATCCAGGAATATACTCCTCAGTCTGGACACTACTAAGGCCTTCGATACGGTACTTTGGCCCCATCTATTCAGGGTCTTGGAACGTAGACTCTTCCACCAAGACTTTATTAATATTATTCGTTACTTATATGATTCTCCTTCCACTACCCTCTTACTGAATGGCTATACCAGTGATCTGGTGATTATGCATCGTGGCACACGGCAGGGCTGCCCCTTGTCACCCTTGTTGTTCAATTTGGCCATAGATCCCGTCCATCGTTTGCTATTGACTGACACTCAGTTTCATGGCATTCAGATAGGTCGCAGGGAGCTAAAGCTTACTGCATTTGCTGAGGATCTACTACTGTATGTTTCAGATCCAGGGACTTCCTTGACTCATATATTTAATTTACTGCAGGCGTATGGACATATTTCTGGCTTCAATGTTAACTGGTCGAAGTCAGTGGCACTAAGACTGGGGAGTGGTGCGTTTTTGAGAAACGGGGTGGGGGGTTTACCACTGACATGGAGCTCAGATCAATTAACCTATCTGGGGATTCAAATATCGAGACAACCGGAGCGACTTTACACCCTAAATTTTACCTCAGCTATCAGAAAAATTGAGGCAGAACTTGACACCTGGAAATCTCTGCCTTTGTCATACATGGGGAGAGCGAATTTGATAAAGATGATATCATTCCCCCGTCTGATGTACTTTATTCAGGCCATGCCACATGTGCTCCTACCTAAAGATGTTCAACGCATCAATTTTCTTTTTAGACGCTTTATTTGGCAGGGAAGAAAACCACGTATAGCGTTGATTAAGTTACAGCAAACCACGGGAATGGGGGAATGAATTTTCCTAATGTTCTTTGGTATTCCCATGCCGCTCAACTACGGTATTTGCATGACTGGGTGCACAATGACAACAACTACACAAATACTGACTTAGACAGAGAATTTTTACAAGCGGGGGACCTGGTTGCCTTTACATCTACATGCTCAGGAGGTGTCTGGGGAGTGGAGGAGGAATCCACTATTGTGGAGCATTAAAAAACTATGGACGGATGTACGTAATAAATTAGATCTGAACTCCCACAAATCACTGTACCTTCCGTTCATGGCTAATCCAGACTTCCAGGAGGGTAGGGCGCAATATCCATTCAACATCTGGCGGATGGGGGGGGTTTCCAAGATTGCTCATTTGGTGGATTTGCGGGGCTGGAGGCCGCTCACGTTCCAGGAAGCCACTACTAGACATCCTGTTTTACTGGCATATACTGTGGCCTTTCTATTAGCCCAACACTATGTTTCTGCTACTATTAGCTGTTTCTCACCTATGGATTGGAGCAATCCGATAGACAAACTACTGCAACAAGCCCCTAGAGTTAGTAAGGCAATATCAATGGCATATGGTTACTTTCGGACTGTTCTAGACTACTCTACGGGACAGCGAGGTATCCGGTCCTGGACGGAATGTCTCCCGGGGATCGAGACGTCTGACTTGCTTACGGCCCATGTAAAAGCTTGTAAACTATTTTCCTCTTCTAGGTATAAAGAAATGTCTCTTAATATTTTGCACAGGACTTATTTATCGCCTCATAGAAGATATCTCATTGGACTAGCTGACACGCATGCTTGTTGGAAGTGTGATTCTCCCCAGGCAGACCTGTATCACTGCTTGTGGACATGCCCTCTGATTAGACAGTTCTGGATAAGGATAAGGAATTGCTTAACGACTAACCTAGTGAATTATTGGAGATTGTGCCCAAAATGGGCGCTTTTTGGTATATTCTCACCAGACCTACGTCTCTCTCAGGGAAGTAAAAAGCTACTGCTGGCAGTTAGTATAGCGGCCAGGAAGGCTATTCTGCAAGTATGGATTGCTAGAGATCCACCTACACTTTAGTTATTTAAGGCCAAATCATTTTATCTCTTTCGGATGGAATGGATAGGAATTTTGCTAGAAAAAGATACTAAGATACAGAGATTCTTTGAGGTATATAACGACCTTGTCGACAGCAGTCAAGTCACAGCTCCATAGCTCTTTATCTAATACAGAATGGTTTTTGACTAGAACGATTGCGGGGGATCCGCCGATTGTGCTATAGAACTGAATGCCATACGAGGGAGACGTGGCAGTCGGCGGGTCAACATAGGTAAGTATGTGTGTCGACATGTATGTAATAAAGTTTTACTCTCACGGTGTGTGTCTCCTGTTTTTATTTGGGTATTTTTTTCCCAGTAGAACTACAGGTACCAGCGGGCCCGTTTTTCTCCCGTATGCTGGTACTTGTGGTTCTCCAAGTACCAGCTTGCGGGGGAGGCTTGCTGGGACTTGTAGTACTACTGGAAAAAACAATATTCTTTGAATTTTCTGAAGGCTATCAGCCCCCCATCCGCAGCCTTTGGATGGGGGGGGACAGCCTCGGGCTTCACCCCTGGCCCTTGGGTGGCTGGGGGGGGGACCCCTTGATTGAAGGGGTCCCCACTCCCCCAGGGTACCCCGGCCAGGGGTGACTAGTTGGATATTTAATGCCACGGCCGCAGGGCACTGTATAAAAGTGACCCCCGGCTGTGGCATTATCTGTCCAGCTAGTGGAGCCCGATGCTGGTGTAAAAAATACGGGGGACTCCTACTCTTTTTGTCCCCCGTATTTTTTGCACCAGCACCAGGCGCAGAGCACCCCTGTCCGTTTTTCCCCGGGATTTTTAGAACCAGGACCGGCTCGAAGAGCCCGAGGCTGGTTATGCTTAGGAGGGGGGACCCCACGCATTTTTTTTTCTGACTTTTCCCATTCCATTAAAAATGACATTAAATAAATTCACAAAACAAAAAAAAAATTCTAGTCTCAACAGGATTCGAACACGGGATGCACGCATTGCAAGCGGACACTGTAACCATTATGCCACTGCTGACCATGTTATGAGTTGGTACTCCAGGTAAATATATGATGTGTTTTGATGTGTTGTACTATTAACAGATTTTGCCCGGTGTCTGTGTACAAACCATGTTTATATTAGAAGGGATTAGGTACTTGGTTTGTCTTTTTTGGAGGCTCAAGTATTATTTATATATTTTTAAAAAGATTAAATTTTTTTATTTTTTTAAATGGAATGGGGAAAACCCGAAAAAAAATGGCGTGGGGTCCCCCCTCCAAAGCATAACCAGCCTCGTGCTCTTCGAGCCGGTCCTGGTTCTAAAAATCCGGGGAGAAAACGGACAGGGTATCCCCCGTATTTTTAAAACCAGCACCGGGCTCTGCGCCTGGTGCTGGTGCAAAAAATACGGGGGACAAAAAGAGTAGGGGTCCCCCGTATTTTTTACACCAGCATCGGGCTCCACTAGCTGGACAGATAATGCCACAGCCGGGGGTCACTTTTATACAATGCCCTGCGGCTGTGGCATTAAATATCCAACTAGTCAAGGGCCAGGGGTGAAGCCCGAGGCTGTCCCCCCCCATCCAAAGGCTGCGGATGGGGGGCTGATAGCCTTCAGAAAATTGAAAGAATATTGTTTTTTCCAGTAGTACTACAAGTCCCAGCAAGCCTCCCCAGCAAGCTGGTACTTGAAGAACCACAGTACCAGCATGCGGGAGAAAAACGGGCCCGCTGGTACCTGTAGTTCTACTGGGGAAAAAATACCCAAATCAAAACAGGAGACACACACCGTGACAGTAAAACTTTATTTCACACCTGTCGACACATACATACTTACCTATGTTGACCCGCCGACTGCCACGTCTCCCTCGTCACTGTAGAATCCGGGGTACCTGTGAATAAAATTATACTCACCTGATTTAGGGTCCAGAGTATAATCCACGGACTTGTAAAAAGAAAAAAAACGCAATTACCCGGACCACACGGACTGAAAGGGGTCCCATGTTTACACATGGTACCCCTTTCCTCGAATGCAAAGACACCCCCATGACTGCTGTCACAGAAGTGTCTTTTCAGCCAATCAGCGAGCGCAACGTCCTTGCACTCTGCTGATTGGCTGTATGCGCCTCTGAAGTGACAGAAGCGCATCGCACAGCTCCCTCCATTAGTTTCAATGGTGGGAACTTTCCGGTCAGCGGTGGAGTTACCCGCGGTCAGCCGCTGACCGCGGGTGACCTCACCGCTGACCGGAAAGTTACCACCATTGAATATAATGGAGGGAGCTGTGCGATGCGCTTCTGTCACTTCTGCCGCGCACAGAGCCAATCAGGTGAGTGCCACGGAGTGGCGCTTCCTGATTGGCTGAAGGGACCTCTGTGACAGCAGTCACGTGGGGTCCCGGCATTCGTGGAAAGGGGTCCCATGTGTAAACATGGGACCCCTTTCAGTCCGTGTGGTCCGGGTAATTGCGGTTTGTTTGTTTTTACAAGTCCGTGGATTATACTCTGGATCAGGTGAGTATAATTTTATTCACAGGTACCCCGGACGAGGGAGACGTGGCAGTCGGTGGGTCAACATAGGTAAGTATGTATGTGTCGGCAGGTGTGAAATAAAGTTTTACTGTCACGGTGTGTCTCTCCTGTTTTTATTTGGGTATTTTTTTTCCAGTAGAACTACAGGTACCAGCGGGCCCGTTTTCCTCCCGCATGCTGGTACTTGTGGTTCTCCAAGTACCAGCTTGCGGGGGAGGCTTGCTGGGACTTGTAGTACTACTGGAAAAAAACAATATTCTTTGAATTTTCTCAAGGCTATCAGCCCCCCATCCGCAGCCTTTGGATGGGGGGGACAGCCTCGGGCTTCACCCCTGGCCCTTGGGTGGCTGGGGGGGGACCCCTTGATTGAAGGGGTCCCCACTCCCCCAGGGTACCCCGGCCAGGGGTGACTAGTTGGATATTTAATGCCACGGCCGCAGGGCACTGTATAAAAGTGACCCCCGGCTGTGGCATTAACTGTCCAGCTAGTGGAGCCCGATGCTGGTGTAAAAAATACAGGGGACCCCTACTCTTTTTGTCCCCCGTATTTTTTGCACCAGCACCCCTGTCCGTTTTTCCCCCGGATTTTTAGAACCAGGACCGGCTCGAAGAGCCCGAGGCTGGTTATGCTTTGGAGGGGGGACCCCACGCATTTTTTTTCCTGACTTTTCCCAAAAAAATAATAATTCTTGTCCCGCTAGGATTCGAACCCGTCAGCCAATCAGCAGGTAGCGCTACGAAGGGTCCGTTGGCTATTTGAGGCATTCGCCATAGAGTTTAGGAAAAACGACATCTGGTGGACAGAAAGTAGAATGCATGTTACAATTATAACGTGACGTCACATTTACAACGCATCTTATAACTGGAGTTATAGCGCAAGGAGCTGGCGCGAGTTGCATGGCGCCCGCTATGCGGTACGCAGCAACGTTATATCAGGACATATCTGTACGTCAGGAACCCTGGCAAAGCCCGGGTACGAAGTTTGTGCCTCAAAAGAAGATGCTGGCTCGCTATCCCCTCACGCCAGAGCTGTCTAAGAATTGGGAAACGCCTCCTCCAGTAGACTCACATGTGGCTAGGATGTTGGCTTCCTCATCTCTACCTGTCACTACCGTCATGTCTCTAAAAGAGCCTACGGATAAACGTGTCGAGGGTTGTCTAAAAGCGATTTACACCCCCACGGGTGCTGCACAAAGGCCCACTATTGCAGCTACATAGGCGGCAGAGGCTATTGAAGCATTGGCCTTGGAGTTAGAGGCTGAAATCTCTGACCATGCTAGACAATGCTTGTCATATATTGTCACAGCTTCTCACTATATTAAAGAGGCGGCTTCTGATGCCCGTATCCTAGCAGCCAAGGCCTCTACTACGTCAGTCCTGGCTCGCCGGATATTGTGGCTGAGATCCTGGTCTGTGGATCTGGACTCTAGAAAAATCCTGGAGGTACTTCCTTTCAAGGGGGATATTCTGTTTGGGGAGGACTTAAATAGGATAGTGGCTGACTTGGCTACTGCCAAAACTGCCTGTCTGCCTAATACAGCTCCTTCTGTGTCGAAGGCCAAAGGCACGTCCTTTCGCCCCTTTTGTCCTTCAGGTAAAGCAAAAGGTCAGGCGTACCATAAGCAGGCCCGCACTTCCAAACCTGGTAAGCCGAAGCCCAAAAGAGCCTGGGCTGCCCGTCAGCCAGCAGCCAAGACCGATAAGCCTGCCGCATGACGGGGCGGGCCTCCTCCTGGGGGATCCCAGGGTGGGGGGCCGGCTTCTAGGGTATACCCAGGAATGGTTGAAGACCACTTCAGATGCCTGGGTACGGAAGTCGTCACTCGAGGTTACGCCATAGCCTTCAAAAACCGACCCCCTCCTCGATTTTGCCAGACAGACGTCCCGTCGGACCAGACAAAGGCAAACACTCTGCATTCAGTGGTACAGACCCTCCTGGATACAGGAGTCGTAGTACAGGTGCCTCTTGCTCAGAGGGGCCGGGGGTACTATTCTCTGCTGTTTCTAGTCCCGAAACCGAATGGGTACTCCCGGCCCATTCTCAACCTCAAGGCACTGAACAAGTTTGTGAAGGTTTCCAAGTTCCGTATGGAAACCCTTCGCTCTATAGTTCTGGCCTTGGAACCTGGGGACTATATGGTCTCCCTGGACATACAGGATGCTTACCTGCATATTCCTATAGCAGTGTCACATCAACAATACCTGAGGTTCGCTATTGGCAACCTCCATTACCAGTTTCGGGTGTTACCTTTTGGTTTAACAACGGCTCCGCGAGTCTTCACCAAAGTTATGGCGGTGTTGACGGTGGTACTCCGCCGTCAAGGGGTCAGGATACTGCCGTAGCTGGACGGCTTGTTAATCCTGGCAAATTCCCCAGATCTTCTCCTGCGTCATCTGGATATGACGGTCCGGTTTTACAAGCCCACGGGTGGCTCATCAACTGGAAGAAATCCTCCCTGGTCCCTGCTCAGAGCATGGTGCATCTGGGAGCGCTGTTGGACACTCACAACCAGAGGTTGTTCTTGTCTCAGGAGAAAGTCCTGAAACTTCAGGACAGGATTCGTTGCTTCCTTTCTCGTCCGCAAGTGTCGATACATTCGGCAATGCAGGTGCTGGGCCTCATGGTGTCAGCATTCGACATGGTGGAGTATGCTCAATTCCATTCTCGCCCCCTCCAGAAGCTGATTCTAGCCAAGAGGGACGGCCTGCCTCACCGGATCAGGTCTCACATGATCTCTTTGACTCCGGAGATCCGTCTGTCGCTGCTCTGGTGGCTTCTGGACCGACAATTGTGCAGAGGCCGTCCCTTCTGGATATCCAACTGGGTCCTGTTGATGACAGATGCCAGTATAAGAGGTTGGGGCGCGGTGCTGGAGCAGCACTCCTTGCAGGGTCGGTGGACCAAGGAGGAATCTCTTCTCTCGATCAACATTCTGGAATTGCGGGTGGTCTTCAATGCGTTGAACCTAGCCCAGCATTTGATTCAGAACCGTCCTGTTCAAGTGCAGTCGGACAACGCCACCACAGCAGCTTACATAAATCATCAAGCTGGCACTCAAAGCCGTTTGGCAATGAAGGAAGCCTCACGGATTCTACATTGGGCAGAACGCCATCTACCGGCAATATCGGCAATATTCATTCCGGGAGTCCTGAATTGGGAAGCGGACTCTCTCAGTCATCAGGATGTGCATGCCGGCGAGTGGGGCCTCCATCCAGAAGTGTTTCAACTCCTCATGGAAAGATGGGGTCTTCCAGATGTGGATCTGATGGCGTCTTGACACAATCACAAGAATCCGGTCTTCGGAGCAAGGACAAGGGATCCTCAAGCAGCATTCGTGGATGCGCTGGCAGTGCCGTGGAGGTTTCGGCTGCCGTACTTGTTCCCTCCGGTGTCACTCCTGCCCAGGGTAATTCGGAAGTTCAAGCAAGAAAAAGGAAATCTGCTTCTCATAGCTCCAGCGTGGCCCAGACGGCACTGGTTCTCAGACCTGCAAGGCCTATCGTCAGAGCGTCCACTTCTACTTCCACAACGCCCAGACCTCCTCGTTCAGGGCCCCTGTGTCTACCAGGACCTAGCCCGGCTGTCTTTGACGGCGTGGCTCTTGAAGCTTCCGTCTTAAAAGCTAAGGGTTTTTCTGAAGAGGTCATTAAAACTATGTTGCGGGCCCGGAAACCGGCCTCTGCTCGGATATACCATCGGGTCTGGCATTCCTACTTTGTTTGGTGCGCATCTAATCATTATGACGCTTCCAAGTTTAGTACAGCCAAACTTTCGGCTTTTCTACAGCAGGGCCTAGATTTAGGCCTGCATCTGGCCTCCCTCAAGGTTCATATGTCTGCCTTGTCGGTGGGGTTTCAGAGAAAAATTGCGACTTTACCTGATTTTCATACTTTCACTCAGGGTGTGTTGCGTATCCAACCTCCCTATGTCCCTTCTGTGGCTCCTTGGGACTCGTCGGTGGTTTTGGAGGCGTTGCAGGAGCCTCCATTTGAACCTCTTGGTTCAGCTGACCTTAAGTGGCTTTCCCTTAAGGTGGTGTTCTTGCTGGCTATTGCCTCTGCTAGAAGAGTGTCGGATTTGGGTGCCTTGTCTTGTAGTTCCCCATATCTGATTTTTCACCGTGACCGGGCGGTTCTTAGGACTCGTCCTGCATATTTACCTAAGGTGGTTTCTTTGTTCCACCTTAATCAGGAGATTGTGGTTCCAGCTTTTGTCCTCCTGATTTGTCTCCCAAAGAGCGGTCTTTGGATGTGGTACGGGCTCTCCGTATCTATGTGAAGAGAACTGCTTCTATTCGAAAGTCTGATTCTCTCTTTGTTTTGTTTTGGATTTCACAAACGTGGCTGGCCTGCTCACAAGCAGACCCTGGCCAGGTGGATTAGAATGGCGATTGTGCATGCTTATGTGAAGGCTGGTCTGTCGGCTCCTGTTCACATTACGGCCCATTCTACGCGGTCTGTTGGACCTTCTTGGGCGTCCCAACGTGGTGCGACCCTTGACCAATTGTGCAAGACGGCTACGTGGTCCTCCGGGAACACGTTCATAAGGTTCTATGCCTTCGATACTGCCGCTTCCCAGGATGCTTCCTTTGGACGCCGGGTTCTTGTGCCCGAAACAGTGCGTCCCCTCCCATAAGGAATTGCTTTAGGACATCCCCATTGTCCAGACTTGTGGAGCCCAGTGTACCCCGCAGCAGAAAACGGGTTTTATGGTAAGAACTTACCCTTGTTAAAACTCTTTCTACGAGGTACACTGGGCTCCACAAGGCGCCCACCCTGACGCACTTAGCTTCTTTGGGTTCATTTGGCATTAGCCACTGACACTTCTCTTCTCGTGAGAGTGTGGTGTACTTGGCTACGAGCGGTTGTCGTCTCTGGTACCTGCTACTGCATTGGGCTGGTTAACTAAACTGAGCTCCTGTACTGGGAGGTGGGGTGATATAGGAGGCGGCGCTGTGCATTCTAGGAACAGTCAAAGCTTTGAGCCTGTTTGTGCCTCAGTTCAAGATCCTACTCTACACCCCATTGTCCAGACTTGTGGAGCCCAGTATACCTCGCAGATAGAGTTTTAACAAGGGTAAGTTCTTACCATAAAACTCGTTTGTTTGCAGAAAATGCGTCTTAGTCGCAACGTGATGTAGTTAGGCTGCACCAGGAGATGGTGCTGATATGGGACACATATTGGTGTGCGACTGAGTCTCTGAATCTGTATATGAAGTGCGCCAGTGTAGTAGCCACAGCTTTTTTCCAATACAAGTTCCATGTGTCACACTATCATGTTGCGTCTTAGTTGTATTACGTTGCGACTAAGACGCATTTTCAGCAAAAAAAGACACCTAACGCTAGCAGAGTTGCACAGGACCTGGCAGCTCATTCGCGTCAGGCATCTCATGCTGTATGGCGTATTGAGGCTAGATGTATGAGGACACATCTGTACTTGCTCTAGGTTCCTCTGAAAAATGTTGAAAAATAAAGAATTTTATAAAAAAATAAAAAAAATCAGGTTAGAGTATGGTCATGTAAAATAAGAATAATCCGTTTTCAGCTATGGGCCTGATCCTGAGTGGGGACCAAACCCCCCCAAAAATAATAAAAATAGACGTAACGTTGTACCATGGCAAAACCATGTTGCACCGATTTGAGAGGGGTATGGCTTAACTCAAATCTAAATTTCAATGTAAAAATAAAACTGTCCAGGATTTACCCTGCATGCGAAAATAATAAATATATTTGCACCCGTTGCATTGCAATTTTGTTCCATATACAAACTTACTTGCTTTTTTTGCTTTGCTCCCAATGCAGAATCAGCAACTGCTGTATATGTTAATTAGTTTGTGTTGTTTAATTGTGTGTAGTAGTTTCCACCAATTGATATTTGCCATGAACTTGATGGTTTTACAGGTGTGGTCATCAGGATAACCCGACTTGCGCTCCCTCTGTTGGTCAAGTGAAGGCGCACTCTACAGAAATTTGCCTGAAATTATCAAATAAGGTAATTTTTATTTCTTTTTATAAATATTCTGGCTTAATGTTAACCACTACTTGACTCTTTTTTTTTTTCATTTAAATTTCCATTGTTTGGTTGATAACATTAATTTTCTTATCTTGTAACAGAATGTCTGAAAAACAGCTTAAGGAAGCATTTGTAAGCAACCTCAATGGGACCAGTATTGAAGAGATCTCATTAGGCTCAAGTGTGGCCACTCTATGCATGCTTTATAGAGGACTGATGTATATATATATTTATCAGAAAATTGGTGACTTTGGCCACTCATGGAAATGGCACTTTATCCTTGACTTTGTTCTGCTGGTACTTCCACAGGTACTGTCCTGTACTGTCCTCTCTGATCACCTCTACCTAGTGCCAATATGTGTTGCTACACTTTCTTTTTTGTTGTTTCACACTATATACATAGGTAGAAAGAGTTACAAAAACAAATCTCCTCTTAGTATCTGCAAGTCCTTCTTAAATGCACAGTTGGAAAATAGGACTGTGCCAGCTGTTACATTTCTTCGTGTTTTCATTAATGTGGTCACTGCAATTTCCATATTGGCAGTGGATTTCCCCATCTTTCCAAGGCGTTATGCCAAAACGGAGACCTATGGAACTGGAGTTATGGATATAGGAGTGGGATGCTTTATCTTTGCAAACGCTATTGTTTCCCCAGAAGCTAGATCACAAGGAGATGTGGCCTCTAAATCTCAGCGAGTGATAAAGCAATTGATGTCGGTGTGGCCACTGCTTCTTCTAGGATTTGGACGACTAATAAGCGTGAAGGCAACAGAGTATCATGAACACACATCAGAGTATGGCATTCACTGGAACTTCTTTTTCACATTGGCGATTGTTAGAGTGTTGTCAGCTGCTCTATTCACATTAATCCCACCACAAAAAATATGGATTGTGGCTGCAGTCATTATCTCATTTTATCAATTTCTTTTGGAGATGACAAATCTGAAGGGTTTTATTTTACATGGCAGTGATGGTAAGGACACTAGAGTAGGTTTCATAAATGCCAACAGAGAAGGGATTTTCTCTTCAGTTGGTTATATTGCAATCTACATGGTTGGAATACAAGTTGGATTATATATTTTAAAGAAAAGGATGTTTGTAAAAGAATGGATAACCCCCATCTACAAGTTAGCTATTATATCTTTGCTGCTGTTCATGGGTTGCACTATGTTGCAGATTTATGTGGAACCCATTTCCCGCAGAATGGCAAACTTGCCATTTTGTATGTGGGTTGTTGCCCAGTGTATGGCTTGGCTTTGCCTAATATTATTATGTGACCTGATTCTGGTGTTTGCCAGATACTTGACTCCTGGTAGCAGTGTGCCAAGCACATGGAATATATACCATTTTTCTAAGGAAAATATCACAACTCTGAGAGATTCAAAAAAGGAAATACATTTATGTCTTATAAAAGCTATCAATAGAAATCAGTTGCTGTTCTTCTTACTGTCGAACATCATGACTGGCATGGTAAATATGCTAATAGATACAATTCACAGCAACAATTTATTTTCTCTCTTTATACTTATCACCTACATGTTTATAAACTGTTTGATAGCATTCCTTTTACACATCAACAATATTACTATTAAGTGGTGGTGAATACAATGTATTTCCCTAATTGATCAAAAAATTAAATAATTGGTAAAGTAATACAGTAAATGTGCTTGAAACTGGCATAGAGGATATTTAGGGCTATAGTTACTAAAGTGGGTTTTCTAGAAGTAGACATGTTACCCATAGCAACCAATCAGAGTCTACCTTTACATTTTCTAGAAAGTGCTAGATAAATAAGTTAAATCTGATTGGTTGCTAATTTGATGGGTTGCTATGGGCAACATCTCCACTTCTAAAAGCCCACACTTAAGTAAATATAATCCTTAGAGTTAAGAGCACATCCAGCTAAAGGGAGCAGATTTGCACCCGGACAACCATCTTTTAATGCAATGTGTGCAAATCCATGTTTGTATTTGCATTCACAAAGTAGGCTACTTCTTCTGTTAAAACATACAATTACTGGACATTTTTATTTTCATGTTACAATCTTTAATTTAAATTCTGACACCCCCCCCCCCCCACCACCACCACCACCACCACCACCACAATCCCAATTTAATTGCATCGTAACAGATTTACTAAATTGTGCTTTGTAATTGGATTCACTCCTAGCTGTGATTGAGTTGGCAAAGTGGTTGATGGCTAATACCACTATACATCTTTGCAACTTAGATTTCATTTAGAGTAAATTACTGGGAAGTAATTTTGCAAATCCATATTGTGAAGCAATGAGGTTGGGGAGCACCACATTTAAGATGTGCAGACAGATTTAGAGTTGCAATAGTATCTAAATTCATCCCTTAGTTTACAATGTTAGAATAAAGCTGCCCAGTAATTGAGTGCTACATGCAAAAGGAGGAATTGTTTTCCTGCATGGAGAAAAGTTGAATATGCACCGTTGTCGCTGAAACATGGTTTGTGCACCTGAAAATTTGCACCCTGAATCTCATTGAGGCCTTAAATTTCTAAAATTGAATGAATGGAGTTTGATGATGCGTTTTTTTGGTGTTAAATTATAAGGTGATCGCAGAGTAATGTATTTATGCTCAGGATTTCCACTTATGATTTTCTTACAACTAACTTAGCATGCATAATAAAGAAAAAATATTCTGATGACCTTAATGCATCTTTATGTTTTTCTTAAGGCTGGGAGGAATATCCTATGTTAAGCCCTGTGGCTAACGAGCAGTAACGCATTGCATCCGGGTTAAGTGCCCAGGGTAGGAGCCAGGGGCTGGCACCCTACTCTGTTTGGGCCTGGAACTGCAGTTCCAGCAGCACCCTCCTGATGGTGGCCCTGATCTTTCCTCTGGTACATATTATTTATCTGTTGTCCTGTGCAGCAGCCGGTGTCCCCTAATTGTGCTAACGCGATTCGAACTTAAAGATCTTCGGGAACATCTATGACATTGACCATTAGGGCACACTCTCGATTCCACAGGACAGCAAGTGTGAGACCATCCTACCAGTATTGGGGAGAGTGGGTTTCCAGGACTCTAAGAATCACCCAGTATCTTACCAAAATCGGCACAACAGAATGCAAGTTGCTCATATCAATTTGACAATATTCTTCAGGTGCTTGAAAGGGAGAGATAATTCTGAGCAAGAGACAGGATGGGGATTACCCCCCGGTGCCCCCCAGCACACCTAACTATACTGTTAACATGAGTTGAAAAGCTATATATAATTGAAATCCGGAGGTCTTAGTTACATATATCTGCAGTAATATGGCAAAGCCACCAGGCCTCAACAATGCTCCTCTGATGCTGGTGGTCCTAATACTATATCTGGGCCTGGGGTGCAGGACCCCACAAACAGGCACAGGCCAGTTACCCCAGGGCAGCACACATGTGCAAAGGTGAAAGTATTAGTATGTGTTAATTAAAGTGAAAGCAAAATCTATATACAAAAAGTGATATACTAGTGACGGTGTAATTAAAAGACCTAAAGGATTAATAAAAGTGTTAAAGGGGGTGCTAAATAAATATTATAATGTGCTACCCCACAGCAGCCCGGCCACTCGAATCCCAGGGGGAGCTGCACCCCAGACCCTTACCAAAATCTTCAGGGCACTAGGATAGGAATCCAATGTGTCCCTGCACATGTGCGGTGTGGCCAGAAGCGGAGTTCTAGTGGCGGCTGACAACGCATTCACAAAGGACCCGGGGAGATGCGGCAGCAGCGGGAGACAGGGACAGATCATTTATAAAGCAGAACAGACACAACCTAACAATGCTTTTAACGAAGTCCAGACACTGGCTGAAACATGATAGGACCCCCACAGCTAACGGACTCTAATTGAACCAGGTTGGTTCTGCTTGAATGGGACTTATATTGAACTTTATTGGACAGTGATCACACAGTGATGAACGTAACATTTGCTATATAGCGTTACAATAAAAGCATTTGTATAAGCAGATATTCACAGTCTATTTAATTCTTTAATTTAACCAATCACCACCACCTCCCCTCACATGCACGCGCCATTAAGGCAGAAGGAACCTGTGAGCAGTCAGGACCAGCAACAAGATGTACATCTGTGGGTGAGTAACCATCCCCCATCTATCCAGTTGTATACATAGGGTGGAATTCATTTGTTTGAAAAGTCGGTTGGGTGTCTGTTTTTTCCTGTCTATTAGATAGGAAAAAACAGACATCCCAATTGACTTTTCGAACAATATCCCCCATAGTGTCTGTCTGTATCTGATACTGCATTATACATTATTTCTTAGGTGGAGTGACGGTAAGGAGAGGAAAAAGACAAGGATAATTTACAAGTTTGACCTGACATCCACTGATTTAATCCATTGGGACATACTTTGCATGAACTCCCTCCCTACAGTTTATACTGAATTATGCTGTTTTTGTTGATTGATGAACTTTGGGATTACTATGGTATTGTACTGTATGTTTCCTTATCTAACTTTCTGCTGCGGGGTACACTGGGCTCCACAAGGAATAATATCGGGGTGTAGAGTAGTATCTTGATCCGAGGCACCAACAGGCTCAAAGCTTTGACTGTTCCCAAGATGCACAGCGCCGCCTCCTCTATAACTCCGCCTCCGTGCACAGGAGATCAGTTTGTAAGTTGGTGCCATGCAGTAAGCAGGCAATCAACAGGGGAACTGCCGTTTTGCAGCCCATTTATAGCTTAATTTGAAGAAAGAAGAATACTTCAAGGGCTGCAGCGTTTAATGTCAGATAGACATACTTTGCTGCAGCTCCATCACCCCCAGCGGCGCTGTATACTCCCGCGTCCTGGTTGCCGGGTAACTACAGAGGAGGCTCAGGTGTACTTCTGGTAAGTCACACACACACGCCGCTGCCCTCCAGGATCACGTGACCTCAGACACATGGGGAGGTAAGGGGTCTCTTTGGCCACTGTTTACCGCGACCCGGCGTGGCCGTGGGAGGCCGTGGTTACTGGGCAGCCGCTCCACTAGTCACCAGGGACACTGGGCACAGGTGGAGGGTTTTCCCTCTAATAAAACCCAATTTTTCATAGCCCGCAGCGCCCGTTGGGGATTCCAGCAGGGGGAGAAGGCCTAACCTGTAGCCCCTTCACCAGCCCCAGGGCGCCATTTCAGTGAATGATCCCGCCCTGGAGCTGCATATCTCTCCCTCACTCCCTGTCAGCAGCCATCACAATGGAGCTGCGCTGTTCCTGGGACTGCTGGGGCAAATCCTCTTCTGTAAAGTCGCCTGATCGCCAGCGCTGTGCATGGTCACTTACTGTAAGTATTCTACCTGTCACTGGGACAGTGTTAGTTAAGAAAGAGTGCATACATTCAGAGCTGTGTGGTGCAAACACCCTGTGATATACATCCAGTATCTACTGTGTTTTGTTATATCAACTGTTTACAAATATAGCTATACTGAGTATTACTTTGTATTGCTTTTCCAGTGCAGTTTTATGGTACATAATTTTTGCATGGTAGGTTTGTGACTATTAATGTGTGTGTGCATGTAGCTGCTGCATGGTTGCCTTATTGGGTATTTCACTCAGCGTGCTACGCCTATATTCCGTAACCTGAGGGGGCTAAGTGTATCAGGTGTTTTTCTATATAATATAGGTCTTTCACAAGTTATACTTGCTGTGTATTTTCTCTAACGTCCTAGTGGATGCTGGGAACTCCGTAAGGACCATGGGGAATAGACGGGCTCCGCAGGAGACTGGGCACTCTAAAGAAAGATTTAGTACTACCTGGTGTGCACTGGCTCCTCCCTCTATGCCCCTCCTCCAGACCTCAGTTAGAATCTGTGCCCGGCCAGAGCTGGGTGCTTTTAGAGGGCTCTCCTGAGCTTGCTAATAAGAAAGTATTTTAGTTAGGTTTTTTTATTTTCAGAGAGCTTCTGCTGGCAACAGACTCTCTGCTACGAGGGACTGAGGGGAGAGAAGCAAACCTACTAACTGCGGCTAGGTTGTGCTTCTTAGGCTACTGGACGCCATTAGCTCCAGAGGGTTCGAACACAGGATCTTAACCTTGGTCGTCCGTTCCCGGAGCCGCGCCGCCGTCCCCCTCGCAGAGCCAGAAGTCAGAAGCCGGCAGAAGCAAGAAGACATCGAAATCGGCGGCAGAAGACTCCTGTCTTCACATGAGGTAGCGCACAGCACTGCAGCTGTGCGCCATTGCGCCCACACTACCCACACACTCCGGTCACTGTAGGGTGTAGGGCGCAGGGGGGGGCGCCCTGGGCAGCAATTAGGATACTTCTTTGCAAAAAGACACATATATATACAGCTGGGCACTGTATATATGTACGAGCCCCCGCCATTATTTGCATATAGAAGCGGGACAGAAGCCCGCCGCTGAGGGGGCGGGGACTTCTTCCTCAGCACTCACCAGCGCCATTTTCTCTCCACAGCTCCGCTGAGAGGAAGCTCCCCAGGCTCTCCCCTGCAGTATCAAGGTAGAAAAAGGGTAAAAAGAGAGGGGGGGCACATAAATTTAGGCGCAAATTATCATAAACAGCAGCTACTGGGTAAACACTAAGTTACTGTGTAATCCCTGGGTTATATAGCGCTGGGGTGTGTGCTGGCATACTCTCTGTCTCCCCAAAAGGCCTTGTGGGGTCCTGTCCCCAGTTAGAGCATTCCCTGTGTGTGTGCGGTGTGTCGGTACGTTTGTGTCGACATGTTTGACGAGGACGGTTACGTGGAGGCAGAACAAGTGCAAGTGAATGTGGTGTTGGCGCCGACACCTGATTGGATGGATCTGTGGAAGGTGTTAAATGATAACGTAAGCTCCTTGCATAAAAGGTTGGATAAAGCTGAAGCCTTGGGACAGTCAGGGTCTCAACCCATGTCTGATTCTACAGCTCAGAGGCCGTCAGGGTCTCAAAAGCGCCCACTATCCCAGTTGGTTGACACAGATGTCGACACGGATTCTGACTCCAGTGTCGATGACGATAATGCAAAGATGCAGCCTAAAATGACTAAAGCCATCCGATACATGATTATAGCAATGAAGGATGTATTGCACATATCGGAGGAAAACCCTGTCCCTGACGAGGGTTTATATGTTTGGGGAGAAAAAGCAAGAAGTGACTTTTCCCCCTTCACGTGAATTAAATGAGTTATGTGAAAAAGCGTGGGATTCCCCTGATAGGAAAGTACTGATTTCCAAAAGATTACTTATGGCGTATCCTTTCCCGCCAACGGATAGGTTACACTGGTAATCCTCCCCTAGGGTAGACAAAGCGTTGACACGCTTATCTAAGAAGGTGGCCCTGCCGTCACAGGATACGGCCGCCCTAAAGGATCCTGCGGATAGGAAGCAGGAAGGTATCCTGTAGTCTGTTTATACACATTCTGGTACTCTTCTGAGGCCAGCAATTGCTTCGGCCTGGATGTGTAGTGCTGTAGCAGCTTGGACAGATAATCTGTCTGAGGAACGGGATACCTTAGACAAGGATACCATTTTACTGACCCTGGGGCATATAAAAGACGCTGTCCTATATATGAGGGATGCCCAGAGGGACATTTGCCTACTGGGCTCTAGAATAAATGCAATGTCAATTTCTGCCAGAAGGGTCCTGTGGACTCGGCAATGGACAGGTGATGCCGACTCTAAAAACACATGGAGGTGTTACCTTATAAGAGTGAGGAATTGTTTGGGGACGGTCTCTCGGACCTAGTTTCCACAGCTACGGCTGGGAAGTCAAATTTCTGGCCATATATTCCCTCACAGCCAAAGAAAGCACCGTATTGCCAAAATGCAGTCCTTTCGTTCACAAAAAAGCAAGAAAGTCAGAGGTGCATCCTTTCTTGCCAGAGGCAGGGGTAGAGGAAAAAAGCTGCACCATGCAGCTCGTTCCCAGGAACAAAAGTCCTCCCCGGCTTCCACTAAATCGGAGCCAGGAGCGGTGGGGGCGCGTCTCCAAAATTTCAGCCACCAGTGGGTTCGCTCACAGGTGGATCCTTGGGCTTTACAAATTGTGTCTCAGGGATACAAGCTGGAGTTCGAGGTGACGCCTTCTCACCGTTACCTAAAATCGGCCTTGCCAGCTTCCCCCATGGAAAGGGAGGTAGTGTTGGCAGCAATTCACAAGCTATATCTCCAGCAGGTGGTAGTGAAGGTTCCCCTCCTTCAACAGGGAAGGGGTTACTATTCCACTATGTTTGTGGAACCGAAACCGGACGGTTCGGTCAGACCCATTTGGAATTTAAAATCCCTGAACATTTATCTGAAGAAATTAAAGTTCAAGATGGAATCGCTCAGAGCGGTCATTGCAAGCCTGGAGGAGGGGGATTTTATGGTGTCTCTGGACATCAAGGATGCGTACTTGCATGTCCCCATTTATCCACCTCATCAAGAGTACCTCAGGTTTTTGGTACAGGACTGTCATTACCAATTCCAGACGTTGCCGTTTGGCCTGTCCACGGCACCGAGAATATTTACCAAGGTGATGGCGGAAATTATGGTGCTCCTTCGGAAGCAAGGGGTTACAATTATCCCATACTTGGATGATCTCCTCATAAAGGCGAGGTCCAGGGAGCGGTTGCTGATCAGCGTAGCACACTCTCAGGAAGTGTTGCGACAGCACGGCTGGATTCTGAATATTCCAAAGTCGCAGCTGATTCCTACGACGCGTCTGCCCTTCCTGGGCATGATTCTGGACACAAACCAGAAGAAGGTGTTTCTCCCGGAGGAGAAGGCTCAGGAGCTCCTGACTCTGGTCAGAGACCTCCTAAAACCAAAACAGGTATCGGTGCATCACTGTACGCGAGTCCTGGGAAAGATGGTGGCGTCATACGAAGCCATTCCCTTCGGCAGGTTCCATGCGAGGATCTTTCAGTGGGATCTGTTGGACAAGTGGTCCGGATCGCATCTTCAGATGCATCGGCTGATCACCCTGTCCCCCAGGGCCAGGGTGTCTCTTCTGTGGTGGCTGCAAAGTGCTCACCTCCTCGAGGGCCGCAGGTTCGGCATACAGGACTGGGTCCTGGTGACCACGGATGCAAGCCTCCGAGGATGGGGGGCAGTCACTCAGGGAAGAAACTTCCAAGGGCTGTGGTCAAGTCAGGAGACTTGTCTGCACATCAATATCCTGGAACTAAGGACCGTATACAACGCCCTGAGTCAAGCGGAGCCTCTGCTTCGAAACCAACCAGTGCTGATTCAGTCAGACAACATCACTGCAGTTGCCCATGTAAACCGCCTGGGGGCGGCACAAGAAGCAGGGTGGCAATGGCAGAAGCCACCAGGATTCTTCGTTGGGTGGAGAATCACGTACAAGCACTGTCAGCAGTGTTCATTCCGGGAGTGGACAACTAGGAAGCAGACTTCCTCAGCAGGCACGACCTCCACCCGGGAGAGTGGGGACTTCATCAAGAAGTCTTCACGCAGATTGCAAATCGATGGGAACTGCCACAGGTGGACATGATGGCGTCCCGTCTCAACAAAAAGCTAAAAAGGTATTGCGCCAGGTCAAGGGACCCTCAGGCGATAGCTGTGGACGCACTAGTAACACCGTGGGTGTTCCAGTTGGTCTATGTGTTTCCTCCTCTTCCTCTCATACCAAAGGTGCTGAGAATTGTAAGAAAAAGAGGAGTGAGAACAATACTCATTGTTCCGGATTGGCCAAGAAGGACTTGGTACCCGGAACTGCAAGAAATGCTCACAGAGGACACATGGCCTCTGCCTCTCAGACAGGACCTGTTGCAACAAGGGCCCTGTCTGTTCCAAGACTTACCGCGGCTGCGTTTGACGGCATGGCGGTTGAACGCCGGATCCTAGCGGAAAAAGGCATTCCGGATGAAGTTATTCCTACGCTGATAAAGGCTAGGAAGGACGTGACAGCAAAGCATTATCACCGTATATGGCGCAAATATGTTGCTTGGTGTGAGGCCAGGAAGGCCCCTACAGAGGAATTCCAGCTGGGTCGATTCCTGCACTTCCTACAGTCAGGAGTGACTATGGGCCTAAAATTAGGGTCCATAAAGGTCAAGATTTCGGCCCTATCCATTTTCTTTCAAAAAGAACTGGCTTCACTGCCTGAGGTTCAGACGTTTGTTAAGGGAGTGCTGCATATTCAGCCCCCTTTTGTGCCACCAGTGGCACCTTGGGATCTTAACTTGGTGTTGAGTTTCCTGAAATCCCACTGGTTTGAGCCACTTAAGACCGTGGAGCTAAAGTATCTCACGTGGAAAGTGGTCATGCTGTTGGCCTTAGCTTCGGTTAGGCGTGTGTCAGAATTGGCGGCTTTGTCATGTAAAAGCCCCTATCTGGTTTTCCATATGGACAGGGCAGAATTGCGGACTCGTCCGCAATTTCTGCCAAAGGTGGTGTCATCCTTTCATTTGAACCAACCTATTGTGGTGCCTGTGGCTACTTGTGACTTGGAGGATTCCAAGTTGCTTGACGTAGTCCGGGCTTTGAAGATTTATGTAACCAGAACGGCTGGAGTCAAGAAGACTGACTCGCTGTTTATCCTGTATGCATCCAACAAGCTGGGTGCTCCTGCTTCAAAGCAAACTATTGCTCGCTGGATCTGTAACACGATTCAGCGGGCTCATTCTGCGGCTGGATTGCTGCATCCAAAATCAGTGAAAGCCCATTCCACAAGGAAGGTGGGCTCTTCTTGGGCGGCTGCCCGAGGGGTCTCGGCATTACAGCTTTGCCGAGCTGCTACTTGGTCGGGTTCAAACACATTTGCAAAATTATACAAGTTTGATACCCTGGCTGAGGAGGACCTTGTGTTTGCCCATTCGGTGCTGCAGAGTCATCCGCACTCTCCCGCCCGTTTGGGAGCTTTGGTATAATCCCCATGGTCCTTACGGAGTCCCCAGCATCCACTAGGACGTTAGAGAAAATAAGATTTTACTCACCGGTAAATCTATTTCTCGTAGTCCGTAGTGGATGCTGGGCGCCCGTCCCAAGTGCGGACTTTCTGCAATACGTGTATATAGTTATTGCTTACTAAAGGGTTATGTTATGTGGCATCAGTTGAGTGATGCTTGTTTGTTGTTCATGCTGTTAACTGGGTATTTTATCACAAGTTGTACGGTGTGATTGGTGTGGCTGGTATGAGTCTTACCCTGGATTCCAAAAATCCTTTCCTTGTACTGTCAGCTCTTCCGGGCACAATTTCCTTAACTGAGGTCTGGAGGAGGGGCATTGAGGGAGGAGCCAGTGCACACCAGGTAGTACTAAATCTTTCTTTAGAGTGCCCAGTCTCCTGCGGAGCTTGACTATTCCCCATGGTCCTTACGGAGTCCCCAGCATCCACTACGGACTACGAGAAATAGATTTACCGGTGAGTAAAATCTTATTTTTCCTTGTGATTTATAGTCACCATATATCTCTTGGATTCCCGGTTTGTGCTGACACAGTTACATTTCACTGGGAGTTCTTGCTAGGTATATAGCTGCTAAGAATTGTACCAGGTTGCCCATTATTGTGCTTACTAGTATGTGAGCTACACGAGGCAACGGAGCTGGGGCTTCTCCCACATTGCATGGTTGTGATGCCACGGACATTTGGGAGGAAAATATGGCAGCAGAGAGTTCAGGGGGTTCCTTACCCCCCAGTGGGTCTGTAGCATCGGGGGCAACAAATGACCCACCTTGGGCTACCTTTTCCACGCTGTTAAACATGCTTGTAACTAAATTGGCGCCCCCTGTGGGACCACCTGTGCCAATGCAGCAGTTTATGGTCCCGGCAATTAATCCGCCATGGGCAGATCAAATCTCAACTCAGTTACAGCAATTGAACCGGTCACTGACTAAATCTAAATCTCACTCTGACCCTCCTAAGACTAAGACATCTTCTAAACGGGCCATTACCTCCTCACAATCCACTGTTATCCCAGACACTTCCTCTGAGGAGTTTGGTGCATATACTGACCCCACAGACACTGACTCAGATATTTCTGATGGAGAAGGGAAGTCAGCGGTGGATGTCCCTGATTTGATTGAGGCTATCAGGCTCATTCTTCAGGTCTCTGATGAACCTGAGCCTGAGGTTGTCTCTAAAAAGCCGGACAGATTTAGGCGTAAGAAGGTGGTTAAACAAGTTTTACCTCATTCTCAACACCTGGCTGGCATACTTCAGGAGTCATGGGAAAATCTGGGGACAAAATTCACACCGAATATGGACTGTTGGCTCGCTATCCTCTCGCTGTGGAACTTTGTAAAAATTGGGAAACTCCTCCGCCCGTAGTTTCTCATGTAGTGCGCATGGTAGTTTCCGTCACCTCTCTGAAGGAACCGACGGATAGACGTGTGGAGGGTTGTTTGAAAGTGAATTACACCCTAACAGGGGCTGTGCTTAGGCCAACCATTGCAGCAACCTGGGCTGCTGTAGCTGTTGAGGCGTGGGCTCAGGAGCTAGAGGCGGAACTGCCTTCCAACGCATCTGCGCATGCTCGACAATGTCTCTCGTATATTACCATGGCTTTGCTGTACCTTAAGGAGGCGGCATCTGATGCCGGGGTGCTGGTGGCCAAGGCTGCTACTACGTCCGTCTTGGCCAGACGTATCCTTTGGTTGATATCCTGGTCGGTGGATATGGATTCCAAGAAAACCCTGGAGGTGCTTCCTTTCAAGGGAGACATTCTCTTTGGAGAAGACCTCAATAAGATTGTGGCTGATCAGGCTACGGCTAAAACAGCTTGCCTACCTAGTACTGCTCCTTCCACGCAGAAGGCTAAAAGTACTTTCCCTCAGCCCTTTCGTCCTCCAGGAAAAGCAAAAGGTCAGGCGTACCCAAAGCAAACTCGTGCTTCCAGACCTGCCAAGCCCAGACAAAAACGAGCCTGAGCTGCCCGTCAGCCTGCTTCCAAAATGGACAAGCATGACGGGGCGGGCCTCCCCTCTGTGGGATTCCAGGGTGGGGGGCCGACTTCTAGGTTTTGCCCAGGAATGGTTGAAGACTACTTCAGATGCCTGGGTAAGGGAAGTCGTCACGCGAGGTTACGCTGTATCCTTCAAGAATCGTCCCCCTCATCGATTTTGTCTGACAGATGTTCCTCTGGATCCGACAAAGGCAAACACTCTGCATTCGGTGGTACATTCCCTTCTGTTCACAGGAGTGGTGGTACAGGTGTCTCTCGCTCAGAGAGGCATGGGGTACTATTCACCGCTGTTTCTAGTCCCGAAGCCGAACAGGTCCTCCCGGCCCATTCTCAATCTGAAGTCCTTGAACAAGTTTGGGCGGGTCTCCAAGTTTCGTATGGAAACTCTGCGCTCTATTGTTCTGGCCTTGGAGCCTGGGGACTATATGGTCTCCTGCAGTGTCTCATCAGCAGTACCTCAGGTTTGCGGTGGGCAATCTTCATTACCAATTTCGGGCGTTACCCTTTGGTTTGATAATGGCTCCCCGAGTTTTCAGCAAAGTTATGACTGTCATGATGGCTACACTCCGCCGTCAAGGGGTCAGGATCCTGCCGTACTTGGATGATTTGTTGATCCTGGCAAATTCCCCAGAACCTCTCATGTGTCATCTAGATCTGACAGTCCAGTGCATGAACGCCCACGGGTGGCTGATCAACTGGAAGAAATCTTCCCTGGTTCCTGCTCGGAGCATGATACATCTGGGAGCGGTATTGGACACTCGCAACCAACGGTTGTTCTTGTCGCAGGAGAAAGTCCTGAAGCTTCAGGACAGGATTCGATGCTTCCTATCTTGTCCGCAAGTGTCGATACATTCGGCAATGCAAGTGCTAGGTCTCATGGTGTCTGCTTTCGACATGGTGGAGTATGCTCAATTCCATTCTCGCCCTCTGTAGAAGTTAATTCTGACCAAGTGGGAAGGCCTGCCTCACCGGATCACATCTCACATGATCTCCTTGTCTCCGGAGGTCCGCCTGTCACTGAGCTGGTGGCTTCAGGACCAACGATTGAGCAGGGGCAATACCTTCTGGATATACAACTGGGTTCTCCTGACGACAGATGCCAGTCTGAGAGGTTGGGACAACACTCTCTCTTCAGGGTCGGTGGACCGAGGAGGAGTCTCTACTTCCAATCAATATTCTGGAACTGCGGGCAGTGTTCAATGCGTTGACAATGGCCCAGCATCTAATACAGAACAGACCTGTTCAAGTATCAAGTACAATCGGACACCGCCACCACGGTGGCATACATCAATCATCAAGGCGGCACTCGAAGCGCATGGCAATGAGGGAAGTATCACGGATTCTTCAGTGGGCAGAACGCCATCTGCCGCCCATATCCGCAGTGTTCATTCTGGGAGTCCTAAACTGGGAAGCAGACTTTCTCAGTCGTAAGGACGTACACCCCGGAGAATGGAGACTCCATCCAGAGGTGTTTCAACTTCTCGTGGACAAGTGGGGCCTTCCAGATGTGGACCTGATGGCGTCTCGACACAGTCACAAGGTTCCGGTCTTCGGAGCAAGGACAAGGGATCCTCAGGCAGCGTTCGTGGATGCTCTGTCAATCCCATGGAACTTTCGGCTGCCGTATGTGTTCCCTCCGGTGTCACTCCTGCCCAGAGTAATACGGAAGTTCAAGCAAGAAGGAGGAAACTATGTTGAAGGCCCGTAAGCCGGCTTCTGCTCGGATTTACCATAGGGTTTGGAATGCTTACTTTACTTAGTGTGCGTCTCACAATAATTATATTTTCAAGTTTAGCACGACCAAACTGTTGGCCTTCCTACAACAGGGCATGGACTTAGGCCTGCGTCTGGCCTCCCTCAAGGTTCACATTTTGCCCTTGTCGGTGTGGTTTCAGAGAAAGATTGCTGCCCTTCCGGATGTTCATACATTCGCTCAGGGCGTGTTGCGGATTTAGCCTCCGTATGTACCTCCTGTGGCCCCTTGGGATCTGTCGGTAATACTGGAGGCCTTGCAAGAGTCTCCATTTGAACCTCTTTCCTCTGCTGACCTTAAGTGGTTTTCCCTTAAGGTGCTGTTTTTGCTAGCTATTGCTTCAGCTAGAAGGATCTCGGACTTGGGTGCCTTATTCTGTAAGTCCCCCCATTTGATTTTTCATCATGATCGGGCGATTCTTAGAACACGACCGGGTTATTTACCCAAGGTGGTGTCTTCATTCTACCTTAACCAGGAGATTGTGGTTCCGGCCTTTAATTCTCCTGAGTTGTCTTCCAAAGAGCGTCCTTTGGATGTGGTACGGGCTCTCCGTATCTATGTGAAGAGAACATCCTCCATTAGGAAATCTGATTCCCTGTTTGTACTGTTTGGTTTTCACAAACATGGCTGGCCTGCTTCCAAGCAGGCCCTGGCCAGATGGATTAGAATGGTGATTGCACATGTTTATGAACAGGCTGGTTGTCCAGCTCCTGCTACCATTCTACTCGGTCGGTTGGACCTTCCTGGGCATCCCACCGTGGTGCGACCCTTGAACAATTGTGCAAGGCGGCTACGTGGTCCTCAGGGAACACATTTATAAGGTTCTATGCCTTTGATACTTCCACCTCCCAGGATGCTTCCTTTGGACGCCGGGTTCTTGTGCCCGCTACAGTGTGTCCCCTCCCATAAGGAACTGCGTTAGGACATCCCCAATGTTATTCCTTGTGGAGCCCAGTGTACCCTGCAGCAGAAAACAAGATTTATGGTAAGAACTTACCGTTGTTAAATCTCTTTCTGCGAGGTACACTGGGCTCCACAAGGCGCCCACCCTGACGCACTTGGCTTCTTTGGGTTCGTGTGGCATAGCCGCTGACACCCTCTCCTGCGGTGAGTGTGTGGTGTAATTGGCTACGAGCGATTGTTGTCTCTAGTACCTGCTACTGCATTGAGCTGGTTAACGAAACTGAGCTCCTGTGCACGGAGGCGGGGTTATAGAGGAGGCGGCGCTGTGCATCTTGGGAACAGTCAAAGCTTTGAGTCTGTTGGTGCCTCGGATCAAGATCCTACTCTACACCCCGATGTTATTCCTTGTGGAGCCCAGTGTACCTTGCAGAAAGAGATTTAACAACGGTAAGTTCTTACCATAAATCTTGTTTTTCATTGCTTCATGTACCCAGTGATTATTGCTGTAATTTGTGTAACTGTTAATGCCTCTGGTCTTTTCATTTGTGCTGCTAACTTTATGGTGAAAACATTCTGATTGGTGTTTAGTTGTATACATTACACAGGTAATGATGATACAAGTAAATGTCTTTACATAATTCTGCTTACAAACAGTAAATTCTGATGTCATCATTGTAAAGTCTAAATTATTATCACTGATGTCATAAATTAGTGTTTGTTAGAAGGGTTGGATTGGCCCAGCGGGGCACTGGTATTGTTTGTTGCTGGGCCGGGACCTGTCCTCTCCTTAGTAGCCGTGCTCCCACACACATACTAAATGCCGATTTCATATATTTATACTTTGCCGGCTTGGTGGTGCCCCAATCCTCCCTCCAGCACCGCGGCAGGTAGCGGGTACTAGGACCCACTGGCAGTCGGCAGGTGCTGGGTGCACCAGTCCATCCTTTCTGCGCTGCCTCCGTGACCAGTGCCGTAGCAGCCAATAGGCACTAGGACCCAGCTGCAGCTCAACGCGTCTACTCTCCATCCATGCACAAACAGGCTGTGGCTTGCACTGTTTCCCCCTCCCACGTGGTGGCAGTGAGCGGTTGGCTTATACTGTGCCCTCCCACCCGAAGGCTGTGGCTTGTACTGGGCTCCCATCAGGTGGCTGGACACGGGGAGCAAAACACATTATGGGAAGGTGAATATGTCTGTGTCAGCATTAGTGTGTCAGCCTCTGTGTATCAGTGTGTCAGCATCTGTCAGCTTCAATGTGTCAGTGTGTCCACGTCAGTGTGTCAGCATCTGTGTGTTAGCGTCTGTCAGTTTCTGTGTGTTAGTGTCAGCATCTGTATGTGTGTTAGGGTCAGTGTGCCAGCACCAGTCTGTGTTAGGGTCAGTGTGCCAGCACCAGTCTGTGTCAGGGTCAGTGTGCCAGCACCAGTCTGTGTCAGGGTCAGTGTGCCAGCATGAGTCCGTGTGTCAGTGTCTGAATGTCAGCATCTGTCTGTGTCAGCACCTGTGTGTCACTGTCTGTGTGTCAATGTCTGTCTGTGTGTCAGCCCCCTAGACACAGTACCTCTGAGGCTCTGCCACATCCCAGGGCATACACTGTCCACTACATGTGTTTTTTATTATGGAGGCCAATGTGTGTTTGGGTTTTTTCCATGTGGGGCTAGTGTGTCTGTATTTTTTTTTTTTCTGTGGGGCCAAAGTATTTTTTTTTTTGTATAATCCGTTTTTATTAAAGGTTTTAATTGCATCAACAGATAGGGGGAAAGCTCCCACATAAACACAGGTAGAAAAAACATCGACATCAACAGTGCATATTCGTTAAGTACAAGTCAAATTGAACAGATGTCAAAAGGGAAGAGTAAACAACCCTGCGGTAGCGAATTGATGTGTTAGGGATGGTGTCTTCTAAGTGATGTAGGAGATAAATCCATCCTGAATCCATGAGGGCGCTCCCACACCTCAAGAATATGTAGAGTAATAAAATAAAATGAGTCAAAGAATAGGGGCGCCCGAGGGCGATAAGATAGAAGTAGAAAGATGTGTGGGGTAAGAAAGGAAGAGGGTAAGAGAAGGACAGAGGGGGTTAGAAATGTAGAGGGGGGGGGGGGGGGTTACCACTTAATAAGGTTATAGAATGTAGTGAAGAAAAGTTTCAGTTACCATCCAAGGGAGTGGCTAGGTAGGCCTGGGAGGTCTTGTATTCCAACCAAGGGGCCCACGCGGTATCGAATCCACTAGATTTGCCTATTGATGAGAGGAACAAATCCTCCATTCTCATGAAGTAGTTCAGTTTAGTGAACCACGTACGACTCGTGGGTGGAATTTGGGATCTCCACTTGGTTGGGATCACAGCACGTGCTGCATTGCTTAAGTGCCGTAGTAGGGAGTGTTTGTGTTGAGAGATTGGAATTGTTGAATGGTTGATAAGCCAGAATGCAGGGTCATGTGGGATTTGGGTCTTGAGGATGATTTGGGAGATGTGTATAACCTCCCGCCAGAAGGGTTGTATTAGTGGACATGTCCACCAAATATGTAGAAGGGTGCCAGAGGGGGAGGAGCAGCGCCAGCAGAGTGCCGATGAGGAGGGGTACATAGCATGGAGAAGGGAGGGGGGCCTATACCATCTTGTCATGACTTTATATTGAGTCTCTCTTATTTGAACACAAACAGAGCTTGTATGGGTTTTTAAGCATATTTTTTCCCAGTCCCTACTTGACAGAGAAATGCCTAGGTCTCTTTCCCATGCCAACGCATAGGATGGAGCGTCAGAAGGTTGGGTATGGCAGACAATCTTGTATAGAGTGGAGATAGTATGAGTCGGGTCATGGACGGCGACACAGAGTTTCTCGAAAAGGGTCATCTCTCTGGCGGCTTTCTGGAGTCTAGAGCTAGATATCAAGAAGTGTCTTATTTGCAGGAATTTCCAAAAGTCCTGTTGGGGGATGTCCCAATTTGCCCTAAGGTCTGAGAACTGCTTAACTCCAGTTGATGACACCATCTGGCCGACCCTGAACAGGCCTGCTGATGCCCAGTGAGAGAAGTGGGCTGGGTTGATTCCCGGAGCAAATTCAGGGTTGGCCAGGAAGGACGTCAGGGGACCGAATTTAGAAGAGATGTAGGGTAGTGTGCGTAATGATTTCCATATAGCAAGTGTAGGAGTAATGGTGGGATGAGGGTTGAGCAGTTTGGGGGGGGAGGGTAGCCAGGGGAAAATTTCTGGAAATTGGTGTACGTACAGACCCTCCAACTTCACCCATTGTTTAAGCTCTCGGTATCTCGTCCAATCTATAATTCTATTCAAGAGAATGGCATGGTAGTAATTTTTTATGTCGGGAAGCTGAAGGCCTCCCTTTACAATCAGTTTTGACATTTGGGAGCGACTAATCCTAGGTCTTCTCCGTTGCCAGACAAATTGTTGGATCAAGAGTGAAATAGATCGAAACCAGGTCTCCGGGATTTGGATCGGGAGGGTCTGCATTACATATAATAATTTGGGGAGGGTGTTCATCTTAACTACGTTTATCCTCCCGAACCAGGATAGGAATTTCATATTCCATCTGGAGTAGTCATTCCGAATCGTTTGCAATAGGGGAAGATAGTTCAGTGAGAATAACTGGGACTCTTTAGCGCTCAACTTAACACCTAGGTATGTTATGTGGGAAGGCTGCCATGAGAAAGGGAAAGAGTGTTTGAGGGCTGTAACGGAGTCTGCAGGAGCAGAAATGTTCAGAGCACTAGACTTTTTATAGTTAATTTTAAAATTGGAGAGATGTCCAAATAGGTCTAGTTCTTCCATTAGGTGCGGGAGGGAGTCAGTAGGGTGTGATATTATGGCCAAGAGGTCGTCGGCAAATAAGGCTAGTTTGTATTCGTCATTACCTACCGTGAAACCTTTGATAGCCTGGTTAGCTCGAATGGACCTGGCCAATGCCTCAATACATAGCACGAAAATCAAGGGAGATAGTGGGCAGCCCTGTCTGGTACCATTGGTTATGATGAATGGGTCTGACAGGGTGCCATTTAAGCGAACCCTTGCCGTCGGGGAATCATATAGGGCCATTATCCATGTGAGTGCATTAGGACCTAGTCCTATGTGCTCCAGGATCGTTTTCATAAATTTCCAACTAACCCTATCAAATGCCTTTTCGGCGTCAGTAGAGAGCAGAATGGTGGGGATAGAACTATGGGATGCTAGGTGAACAAGATTGAGGATTTTGGTGGTGTTGTCTTTGGCCTCTCGACCCACTACAAAACCTACCTGGTCGCTATGGACCAGGAGAGGGATCAGTCCGTTAAGTCTGTTTGCCAAAATCTTCGCATAGATTTTCAGGTCTACGTTAAGGAGGGAGATGGGTCTGTAGCTGGAGCAGGCCGAGGGGTCTTTGCCCTGTTTCGGTATCACCGACACGTGGGCTTCAAGTGAATCACGGGAAAAGTGGGAGCCAGGTGAAATTGAGTTAAATGCACGGAGCAGGAGAGGGAGCAGTCTATCTTTAAACACCTTATAGTATGCTATAGTGAAGCCGTCGGGGCCAGGACTTTTCCCCGGCTTCATAGAGGAGATGGCCTGGTCTATCTCTTGGGTAGTGAAGGGGGCTTCTAGTGTAGTAAGCTTCGAAGGTGGAAGAACAGGGTAGTCGATGGACTTCAGGTAGTCCTTTATTTTTTGGTGTAGAAGACGGGGATCTGTATCAGGGGATGTATTCTCTAGATTATAGAGCAAGGTGTAAAAGTGTGCGAAACAGGCCCCAATCTCAGGTGATTTAAATTTGGGAGTCCCTCCGGCGTCCTTCACTGAGCCAATAAATGAGGCTGAGTGTTGGGCTCGTATGGCCTGGGCTAGGACTCGGCCGGGCTTGTTGCCCCACTGGTAGTATTTCTGTTTACATTTACGGATGGAATGGATTATGTTGTTAGAGAGGAGCTTATTCAGCTGGGAGCGGGCTTCTGACAATTCTACTAGGGTCACATCTGACAGGGATACCTTGTGGTACGTCTCGAGGACGTGAATTTTATGTAAAAGACCTGTGATCAGAGACTGTCTCTGTTTTTTTTTGTGGGTGCCTAGTTGTATCAACTTACCGCGAAGGACACATTTATGCGCCTCCCACACGGTGAGATGGGAGACATCACCCGTGACGTTCGTGGCAATATAATCATCTAGAGTTTTGTCTAAGGCTTCTTTACAGAGTGTGTCATATAGGAGGGACTCATTGATTCTCCAGGTCCATTGTTTGTGAGAGCCGTGAGGGAGGGACAAGGTTAAAGTCACCGGGGCATGGTCAGACCATGTGATCGAGCCTATAGTGGCTTCTATAAGAAGAGGGAGGTGTCTGTGGCTGAAGAATAAATAATCAATGCGGGAGTAAACCCTATGGGGATGGGAGTAGTAGGAGTAGTCACGTCCTGTGGGGTTAAGGGTTCTCCAGGAGTCGGCCAATTGTTGTGTGTGGAGTAGGTGTTTAACGCGGCGGTATTTAGATGCAACAAATCTAGAGGTTTGGGATGAGGTGTCAGTATTAGGGTCCAATGTCCAGTTGAAATCACCACCTAAGACCGTGACGCCTTGCATCAAAGAATCTAGTTTCGGGAGGAAGGAGTTAAAGAAGGATAGTTGGGCCTGGTTAGGGGCGTACATCACCGCAAAGGTGAACATTTGCTCGGAGATCTTGCAAATCAAAATAAGGAACCTTCCCGGAACCACCCTGTGTAAGGCTACGTCTGAGACATGTAAATCCCTAGAGAAAACAATAGCCACTCCCTTGGATTTGCCACCGGGGTTGTTACTGTAGAACGCTATTGGGAAGTAGCGATTGGTGATAGAGGGGTTGCGGATCCCAACCTTGAAATGGGCCTCCTGCACCAATGCAACGTCTGCTTTTAGACCTTAACAGACGCAGAAGACTGGATCTCTTCTCCGGAGAGTTGAGACCACGTGCATTGAGGGACAGTACTTTAATCTTCCCCGGGGTGCTCATGGTGGAATGAAGTAGAACACGTTTCCAGGAACCTCAAAGTGGAGGGAGGAGGAGAGGGGAGAAGGAAGAGCAAGCATGGAAAAAGAAATAAAAGAGAAAGGAGTACAAAAACAATGTAATGACATCAGCAAAAGACCCGCAGGAGAGAGACTGAATCGTAATCCCGTCAGTCTCCCTACCGACAATAAGTCAGAGGCGGGTATTGTGGGGGGAATGGGGGTGAACCGCAACCCGAACCATGATAACAGCAATAACATATTTAAACTGACACAGGGAAAAGGGGGGGGAGAGAAGGATAAATAAGGGGGGTGGCCGGAGGGGGGACAAGGGCAGCGATAGAGTCCGCCGCCCCCTCCCCTCGCCGGTCAACATATGCAGGAATGTTAACCATTTATCAACAACCTCCCTAGACAACCGGAAAACGATCTGTAACCTCGTCATGTCCCATTCGAGAATGAAAATTACCCTCCCACATTGCTTTAACAGCGAGCATTTCTGTTGGAGGGAATAACAATATCCATCAAAAGGGTCTTTTACAGCTAGGTGGTCTTGGAAGGAGATGTAGTTGACTGGGATCTCCTCCTAGTGCCTCGAACCTCTTGCCATGGTTCCACGTTAGAAGATCGTTTAGGAGGAGGTATGTCCGAAAGAGGAAATTCCCAGTCCGGAATGGACATTGGAGGGAGGCCCAGGGAGGTACAGAAGGGGATGAGGCCTGTGTGGGAGGACAGGGTGTACCATTTCCCCGAGGAACAGGCTTGAAGGTGAAAGGGAAATCCCCAGCGGTAGCGAATCTGACGTTTCCGTAGTTCGTCTGTCAGGGGCTTCAGGGATCTCCGCTGTTGGAGTGTGTACCAGGAAAGATCTTGGTAGAGGCTTATGGAGCTGCCCTTGAAATCGATACCATCAAGTTGTCTGGCTTTGAACATGATTTCCTCCTTCTGGGCGAAATAATGGAGCCGGCAGATAACATCACGAGGCCGGTCAGTGGCGAGGCCCCTTGGTTTAAGGGCCCTGTGGGCTCTGTCAAAAGTGATGACATTATCCGAGCTTGTTCCCAATAGTTCGTTGAATATCTTGGACAGGGCGTCCACTAGCCCAGATTGGGGAACTTCCTCTGGGAGACCCCGGACTCTGATGTTGTTCCGCCTGCCCCTGTTGTCGATATCCGTCATTCTGGATTGTAAAGCTCGGATTTCTTTGGATTGAGCAAGGACAGAGTCTCTCAGCTGGGACACACAGGAAGCGCTGGCTTCTTGGTCTTCCTCTAGGGTAACCACCCGGTCGGATAGGTGTGTGATATCGCTTTTGATGGAGGCGAGCTCGTTCCTAATGGTGTCTTGAAGGTCTTGCTTCGTAGGAAGGGACTTCATAAAGGTCAGGATATCTCGGAGCTCGCGACTGCTAGCTGCCGTAGGGTCAGCCATCTCATCAGCCGGATTTGAGGTCAAAGAAGCTGAAGGAGAGGTAGGGGAGCGGGGAGAGGAACGGCTCTCCATCTGTGGGGAGATCGTAGGTTGAAGGAAGGGCCTCAGGTCAGATTGAGATCTTGTGACTTTTCGTGGTTGATTGTTTTTGCTCCTTTTAGAGTATCTCGAGGTACGTCTCATATTCCGGAAGGGGAACAGTAGGGAGGATGTTTGCAAGTAACTCAGGGTGTGTCAGGATCAGCAGGATACATTTGGCGACATGGTTCTTAGGAAGCGGTCATCCCCCGTGGCCTGATTTCAGATGACCATCAGGTGGCTTCGGGTAGAGTAGTAGGAAACAAAGGTCCAGGGCAGTACATAGCGATATGTGGGCGTCAGGCAGCAAGAAGGAGAAGCTTAGAGGTTTGAGTAATGCTGCAGATGTGGAGAATGTCGGTGGGAGGAAGCAGATGAGAGCGTTCACGGTATCTCTCCACCGGAGGGGGGTGTAATATGACCTGGGGAGGCCGTTTATAGCGTTGACCCCCGTTCAGAAAACGCGGAAGCGTGTCCCGGACACGGACCAGCCAGCGACCGGGGGGGCTTTACTCAGCGGGGGATGAGGTCTGCAGCTGGGACCAGGAGAGGAGGATCACCGGCTGGGTTCGGGGCTAGCTCCAGCGAGCACTTATGTAGAGGTGAAGTGGGTCTCCTGCAGGGTTTAGTGCTAAAGATGTGTCTGACCTCTGTGGGGGTAGTGATGGAGGGGAGACGGCGTGCAGCTTCAATGCCCTTCCGGGTAGGCTACCATAGTCAGGAGCGGCAGGGCTGGCTGGGGAGTGAGTATTTGCAGAGGGAGCAGGAGAGAGGGGCCTCTCGGGGCTTGTTAAAGGGCTCCCAGGTGAGCTAATCGGGTCCGTGACCCGTGGGCGGGCTGGCGTCTCACTGGAGGTCCCGGCTCAGGCCCAGCGGGTAGGCCTCTGTTCTTTGCGGCTCCGGACAGCGGGTCTTAGGGCTAGGGGTGCAGGGAGAGTCAGCCTCTCGACTTATCCCGTTGTCCACGTCCGATCCCGTCTCCTTCCGGCTAGCGGGTTTGCGGTCTGAGCTCCGGGCGCGTCCGTCGGGTCACGAGCTGTCTGCAGCAAGAGGGAGCAGGAGGTCCCCGTGGCTCGTTTCCTCTTCTGGTGCGGCTCCGGAGGTGCTGGGGATCACTTGTAGTGAGGTGGAGAGGCGATAGGCTCTCGTGGGACGTCCGTCCCGTTCCGTCCAGCCCCAAAATCGAGTCCCAGGCTTTAGGCTAGGGGGAAGGCCGCAATCCGCGGGAGTGCTTAAAAGCACTCCCCGACTCCGCGGGTTCCCTACAGCAGTTGCCAGAGAGTGTTCCCAGGCAATTAGGGGCAGTCTGGGGGTGGTTAGGAGGGTATTAAACCTGAAATGAGGGTTAATTAGGCAGGAGCTCTGGGATCCACATGCACTCCCTAGGACATCCAGGCCACGCCCCCCCGGGCCAAAGTATTTAATTTTTTTCCCGTGGGGGATAATATTTTTTCATTCTTACTGTCCAGGGTCAATGTGTTGTTGTTGTAGTTGTTGTTTTTTTTTCCTTTGGGGCCAAAGTGTTTTATTGTTTTTTTTGTAGGGGCCAATGTTTTTTTGTTTCTGTGGGTACCAGTAATTTTTTTTTTCCTGTGTTGGTCAATGTGTTTTTTTTTTTCTGTAGGACGTGTGTGTGTGTGTGTGTGTGTGTGTGTGTGTGTGTGTGTGTGTGTGTGTGTGTGTGTGTGTGTGTTTCCTGTGGAGCCTAATGTGTTTTTAGTCTGTGCATGCATCTGCGTTGCACCGCGCATGTGTCCTGATGCTGTTCATACAGAGTTGCAGTACATATTGCTCATATTGGAGGCCATACTCAGATGATCTGCACCTAGCACAGGGCTGGTGAAAGTTACAATGGTGTGACCGACTGTAGCGTTTAAAGACGCACAAAGTATGATTTCAGCGTCTGTAGACACAGTGGGTGTCTCGGTCCTTACATATTCAGATGCCTGTACACCAGGTAAATGCATTGTTGTGGCATTAGTAGAAAATCACAATTACAACTGTAGCAAAAGACGTAACGATGGCCGCAACTGCGTCCAACTGAAAATCGGGCCCTATAAGGAGGGATCCCTCCCACTTTGACAGATCCCACCCCTTCAGCAGACCCCACCCCCATTAGGACTGCTTCCATCAATTTCCTGGGCTGGTTTTCCATTCCAATCCGTTCCTGCATCCTCCACACCATTAACCCTGTGACAGATACATTCTAGACATCATTCTCAGTCTGCAATTACATTATACTGGAAACATCAATACCCTAGAGTGTTCCACTTGTACCTATCTGTCACTAGGATAAGCATGCATTGTACCCACTGTGATCTCTGTTGAAAATAGGATGGCCAATCCCGGGATCGGTATCCCGGGATTTAGGCATAAAATTTGGTGGGATTCAATCTCTGGATTTGAGCTTCCAATCCCAGGGATTTCGTGATTAGAAAGCCCCCTTGTTTTTCAATACCAGGCAGCTTTGAGCGGCCTCCGGAGGCTCAGACGCTGCCCAGCTCCCTACTCCCGGCTCCCCCTGCACCATGCTGTGCGCACAGTCTGACGCCAGCTGCTCACTCTACCCGGACTGCACCTCGCCGCCCACTGCCAACAGCAAGTGAACCTGCCGCACTGCCAGAGGTTGGTGAGTAGTTCTGTGGGCTGGGCGGTTCTGGGAAGGGGAAGGGGGGCACTGAAGATTTTAATTTTAAAATCTTCAACCCAATCTCTGGAATTCGGGGATTGATCATTTGGATTGATTTCCCTGGTTGGAATTTATTTAAAGGAGTTTTTATAGCTTATTTTTAGCTATTATTGTATGCAACTTTATTGTATACTGTTTTAATCACTTTTTGTTAAATGTGATTGTTAATGTTTTTTTGTGATTGGATTGTCATCTATTACATTTATCATTTTTAGAAGTTATTGCACTATTGTATGTCTAACTTCTTTTCAATATGCCTACCAATTGTACATGGGAGGTGATTTCTCTTTGTAGACAGAAATAGAAACAGAACTGCATATATTTAACGAACTACTAATATTTGAAAACCTATAGCAAGCCAAATCCATACACAGTGTGAACAAAGTTTTCAAAGACACCGTTACATAGTTACATAGTTAATGAGGTTGAAAAGAGGCAAAATGCCCATCGGGTTCAACCTGTAATCTGTCTTAAGACGAGTTCATTATAATGTTTTATGTTTAGTTTTCAACTGTAAATCATGTTCCTCCCAGATTAACAATGTCAATATTTTAAATGCTATAACCTTGGATATCTTTTTCAGTCAGAAATTTATCCAATCCGTTTTTTTAAATGCAGATATAGTGGGAAATTTACTAAGGTGGGAGATTTTTAGAACTAGTGATGTTGCCCATAGCAACCAATCAGATTATATCTATTATCTGCTAGAAGCAGCTAGATAAATGGTAAGTAGAATCTGATTGGTTGCCATGGGCAACATTACCAGTTCTAAAAATCTCCCACCTTAGTAAATTTACCCCATAGAGTCTGCCATTACCACCTTCCCTGGCAGGGAATTCCAGATCCTTATTGCCCTAACAGTGAAGAACCCTTTCCTACATTGTGTATGGAATTTTCTCTTCTCTAGCCTCAGCGAGTTACCTTGTGTCTTATACAGAGTTCTTTTAATCAATTCCTTTGATAACTCTTTGTAATTTCCCTTTATATAATAATGTCTCCTCTTCAACCTAGTGAGCCTTTCCTCGTTCTCCAGTCCCTCTAGCCCTTTAATCAATTTAGTAGCACGCCTTTGAACCCTTTCGAGTTCGCAGATATCTTTTTTATAATGTGGTGCCCAAAACGGAACACAGTATTCCAGGTGCGGACGTACCAATGATTTGTACAGCGGCAGGATTACATCTTCGTCCATTGTCTCAATTCCCCGTTTTATGCATGCTAGCACCTTACTTGCCTTCTTTGTTGCATTTTGACATTGTATACGGTTATTAAGCCTGTTATCAATGAGTACCCACAAATCTTTTTCCAATACTGTGCCCTCTAGATTTTCCCCATTTAATATGTAGGTTGCAAGTTTGTTTTAGTCCCGAAGTGCATAACTTTGCATTTTTCTATATTGAACCTCATTCTCCATTTAGACACCCAGATTTCAAGTTTAGATAAGTCTTTCTGTAGAGACTTCACATCTATTTCCGAATTAATTACCTTACACAGTTTAGTATCATCTACAAAGTTTGACACTGTGCTTTCCAAGCCTATTTCAAGGTCGTTGATAAATATGTTGAACAGTATTGGCCTCAGTAAGGACCCTTGTGGTATTCCGCTGACTACTGGTGCCCAGCTGGAGAACATCCCATTGACCACGACTTGCTGTACCCAGTGCTTAGCAAGTAATAAAAAGTTATGCCTACTCCTTTTCCACTGCTGCAGTAACCCGGTTTATTGCCAGAATAACCCGTTAGTGTGAAAAGGGTCCCAAAAAAAGTGACCCTGGAATCGAATCCAAGCAGCGAGCAGGGTCGGACATAGGAAGGACTCTGGTAACTGGGCAGTGTAAATGGGTGCACCAGGTCATCCAACCCAGGGCCCATTAAAAACATAGTGAGAGCCGGCTCACTGGTGCTTGGAGATGTCATCTCCACGCACAGGCAGAACAGTTAACACTGTGCACACAGGTGCAGTGTGAAAGGCTATCCCGGGAATAACACGCGTCAGACCTGCAGTTGGAATTATGTTCCAAAACCTGGGACAGACACAGTATTTCAGTGAAAAGGGGTATTTGTTGTTTAGATTCTTTAATTCTCTCAGAATGCTAGGCTCCACCTCAACAATCTGGATCTCAGTAGTCCAGTAGAAATGATAACCTCTAACCAGTTCTGTCAGAATAGCACCCTATCCATTTCCAGTAGTGCTGTTTTTTATACCACTATCCAGGGGGAGTGAAACAATGCAAGCACACAGGACCTGATTGGGTTGGCAAGTCTATGATGGGAGCTTGATAACAATGACCAGTTACTTGGTATATAAATATCTACAAGTCCTGAGTTGATGTGTATTATATACAGTAGTGACTGCTTCACTTTGGTCTAATTAAGTAACGTGAACACTGCTTCTGCCTAATCTGGTTAGGGCTGTTGCAGAATGGAATATCACATACTGTATACTCCGGCCCGGCGACGGGACGGGGGGGGGGCAAAGGGGACATCCGTTCCAAGCCCCAAGGGTCAGAGGGGCCCCAAGGAGCAGGGACGCAATAAACAGGGCCCTAGCACCTATTGATACTTTTTTAATCTGACCTCCCACCAATTACCTGCAGAGATCACGCTGTCTCCCGCTGTCCTCCCTGGCTAGGAGAGGACAGAGTTTCCGCACACTGACGTGATAATGAGCATGTGACTGCTAACTGGAAGACGAAGGGGAGGGCCCATGCCGGTAATGACCTGTGGAAGCCAGCGCACTGCAGTGGTCCCCGGCAGTACAGAGTGTCTCCAGACTCCCACAGCAGCTGCGGCAGCATGGTAGAAGGAAACATCAGGGCCCAGAAAGAGCCAGCCAGACACAGCATCCACCTATCCCTGTCTCTTCCTGCCGCCACCGCCGATGAGCAGCCCTCAGCCAGCTCAGCAGATGTGCCCAGCCTCATACTGGGTACACTGTCATAGACTTTCTCAGAGGTGCCTCATCCTGGCATCCTCACCAAACAGTTTAGCTGTGACAGTCTGTTATGAGTTTAGTAATAAATCTAAATCACTTGAACATTGTGCATGTGTGTGTGTGTATATATATATATATATATATATATATATATATACGTACTATGTACTGTATATGTATGTATATAATATGTAAGTATGTGTGCACATGCAGGGGAGGACTGTTTGGAGGAGGGATTGAGGGGGCTAATGGGGCCCCAGAGATATCAGTGTACAGGGCCCCAAGATTTTTGTTGCCGGCCCTGTGTATACTGTACATATTGCATACCCTCCAACATTTTACACACAAAAATCGGTACAAATGATAAAAGGGGGCATAGCCACGGGTAAAGGCCTTTTCCTATACTTTCAATGGAAGTTTGGAGAGCCAAATATCGGGACAGACCATAAAAAAAAGGTACTGTACCTGGTTAAAAGGTACAGTTGAGGGGTATGCATATTGCAATGGAGCCTATGTCTATTTGTCTAAACACAAATTATTATTATTATTATTCTTTATTTATAAATGATGGTAAATATAAACCCATTAAAATATAGCATATTTTCTCCTAATGTGTGCTATGCACATCTTACCATGGGGATTGGCTGAACTCGAGCTGTATTGAAAACCCCACAACTGCTCAGTAATCAAGTTTATATATAATAGCGGTAATCCCTGTCTATAATGGACACTAAAGATTCTGCAAAAAAGGTTTTGCTGACCTCCAAAACTGGAGACCTAATTCAGAACTAATCACAGCAACAAATTTGTTAGCTAATGGGCAAAACCATGCGCACTGCAGGTGGGGCAGATATAACATGTGCAGAGAGAGTTAGATTTGGGTGGGTTATATTGTTTCTGTGCAGGGTAAATACTGGCTGCTTTATTTTTACACTGCAATTTAAGATTTCAGTTTGAACACACACCACCCAAATGTAACTCTCTCTGTACATGTTATATCTGATCCCCCTGCAGTGCACATAGTTTTGGCCATTAGCTAACAAATTTGCTGCTGCGACTAGATCTGAATTAGGCCTCTAGTTGCCAGTATGCTGGATATTACAGAAACTATGATCTAGCCCAGGCATTCCCACCCTCAGTCCTCAAGGCACACTAGCAGTGCAGGTTTAAGTGATATCCTGGCTTCAGCACAGACGGTTAAATCAAAATAACTGAGAAACTAATTAAATCACCTGTGCTCAAGCATGGATATCACTAAAACCTGGCCTGTTAGTGTGCCTTGAGGACTGAGGTTGGGAATGCCTGATCTAGCCTCTGATATGCTACATCAAGCATGATTTTTAGGTGCATTTTTTCCAGATTTTACTACTGATCCTAATATCACGGCTTCTCTGACTTTAGTGGGATCAATTACTAGTTCTTACACAAAACAGACAAGCAACACAAATTAACAAAAGTAGGGGACACAACCATATCTGAACACAGACAGCCCTACTCCTGATGCAGTTTGCTCTAGTTTATTACTGGGTCTAGGAAGGAGCTTTTGGGCTTTATATACAATTGCAATTCAGAGTACCTCAGTGATATTTGGTACAATACAGTTTATCTGTTAAACATTTTTTTGGTGCCCAGTCTAAAATGGTGGACAAGTCCGTTCCACCTGTAAAGTAGGAGGTGATCTTTTCTTTGTTAACCATGACCATGTCCTCCACCAAGGAGGATCCCAACTCATGTGGACAGAGAGTTGTGTGATGACTCATGAGAAGACTGCATTTCCTTGTTGGCCCCAAACAAGCTGTTGAGCAGGTATGACACAGTCGATAATTTTCTGGGTTTGAGAGAGGTTATCTCTAGCAGAAGCACGATATGTTTTACTTCCAACCCTCATTTGAAGGCAGGATAAGAGTGGAGTATGTCTTTGCTCTCAAAAGCTCAAGTAAATCGCATCAACAGAAGAATACCCCATGTTCAATTATTTTAATCCTTGCTCTCTTGACGTGTCTTCTGTCTGAGAAAGTCTGCCTTAGAGTCTTAATTGTATTAAATATATATCAGACTTAGGGCTGACACATTTTTCATCCCTGGCATAAATGTGTGATATCAGATGAATCAAAGATGGGCATCGCATATCACTATGTTGTCTTTCTGGTGGAATTGAGTTATCGGGTAGATCAACTGATCATCTCACTACTTTTTTGCAGGGCATTATTATCTTTAATATAGTGTCACAAGGGGATAGAACAAATTACATAAGTTAGTTACAGACAAGTTTACAAATATACATTATATAGTTACAGACAGCAAGTTATATAATTACAAAATAAAGGCGATCCCTACAATTTAGAGGGGATATGGGTGGACACAAGGAAAGAGAAAGAAGCAGAGTTAGGGAATGGAGATGTTGGAAAGTTAGAAGGTTGGTAGGCTTAAATGACGTGATGTGTCTTAAGGGCACTAAATTGGGTGAGAGAGGGCATTCCAAAGGTTGGAAGCAACATGGATGAAATCTTTAAGGTGGCTGTGGGAAATTGTAATTGAGGAGGTGAGGCTGCAGTCATTGACAAAGCATAGTGGGCAGAAATGTGTGCATGTGGAATTGAGCTGAAGAAGAAGGGAGGTGAAAATAGTTTAAGTTTGGTTTTCTGTAGGTAAGAGTAGTTTGAAGTTGATTTTATACAGGGCAGGAAGCCAGTGGAGGGACGGACAAGGAGAAGAGAAGGATCGATGAGAGGAAAATGAGATTGGCAGCTGTATTGTGGATAGACTGAAGAGAAGCAAGACGAGAGATTGGAAGTCAAATGAGAATAATCTAGGAAAGTGATGAGCAGGGCGTGCAACATCTTCACACTGGGAGTTTTACTGACCCTGCACTGACCCACAGACCTTTTCAAACCTGTTGATTCCAAACTTCAACAGGTTGGAAACTAAGATAGTTTTCTTCTCATTAAGTTACTGATTAAACTCCCTTCCTCTATTGTTTTTGCATCAAAAACTTGTAGTCCGCAATTTTCTATGCTACTTCAGCTTTTTCCTTCATGAAGTATACGTGCATCATTCTTGTGAAGTTGTCAATATATGTTACAAAGTCTCGATCTATTGGTCCACACAAGTCTGAATGTACCATGTCAAGTGGTAATTTAGCTCCGTTGGTTGACTTTGGAAATGCCTGAAGACTGTTTTCTAAATATGCCATTTGTACACTTGGGTTTTACTGTGTTAATCACTGTTATTCCTGTGATCATCCCATTCTGCAGCTCTTGAACTTTTGACCAAACCTTCTTTGCCAGAGTTTCAATGAGTGTGATTCACTTGTTATCATTGTATAGCACATATAATTGCTAGTATCTTGTGCCTGTAGTGTTGATTGGCTGACTTCTGTTTCTCACGATACACTTTCCTCTTGCAAAATAGAACTCTTTGACCTCTTTGCGCTAGACAACTAATATGAAGACTTGTTCCCATTTCTGGTACATAGAATACATTTTAGAATTGTGTGACTTTGGTTTTTGATCCAAAACTCAATTGAGCTTCAATTGTCCCAACTTTTGTGGAGGGCAGTGATTGCCAATTCCCGTGTGATAGGGTCTTACTCGTTTAACTTGGTGAACCCTCCTCAATGCATCTGAAATGTCTTGCTGCACCTGAATCGATATACCAAGAATCTTTTCTCTGGTTATCTGTTATACTCACAGTGAACTGATCCTTCTCATCACATTTCTGGCTGGATCCACTTTTCTTTGTTAGTAATTAATTGCCTTGTGACAATTATAACAATCAAACTTGAATTTATGTTTTCTAAACTTTTTGCTTGTAGTGCAGCTGTCTTAACATTACACAGGGTACACATTCCTGAAAACTACTAGCTTTGCTCTATGTCTGTTGTTAATTTTGCACTGTTTGCTTCAAATGCTATGACTAAAAAGTCAAACGCTGGTGTTAGATTCAGAAGCATGGCAATTGCAATGTCTTTATCTTCTATATTTACACCAACAGACACTGACTGCTGAGATATAGACATTATTTTGTCAGGTTGGGTATGTTATGCCGGCTGCCGGGATCCTAGCGGTTAGTGACACCGGGATCCTAGCAGCAGAATGCCGGTGGGGGGGAGAGTGCAACAAAGCCTCTTGCGGGCTTGTTGCACTCTCCACGCAGTGGGCTCGGTGGCTCCCTGTGCTCGCCACAGGTTCTATTCCCACTCTATGGGTGTCGATACCCTCGAGTGGGAATAGACCCTTTCGGTCAGTATTCTGACTGCCGGCATTTTTAGCGTTCAGGATCCTGGCATCGGCATGCTGACTGCTGGGATCCCGAGTGCCTGTAACATAAATGCATCCCATCTTGTCTACATAATCATTCATACTTCTGCATTAATGTAACTTTGTGTTGGACAGTACATGCCTTAAGTTTATTCTCCTTCTTGCAATGCAATCCACATGGCCATAGCTGACACTTTCCCATGTATTATGGAATATTTATGCTGCTCTACACTTAAGCCTATGGCTCTCTCTACTTAATCTGGGTTTGGACAGTCACCAGGATCCACTGTTACTTTCCACAGTCTATCCCACTTAAGTTTCCTTAGTGAATATATATGTTTAGTTTTCTGCATCTTAAAAGTTTAATAAACCCCATTATATGTATTATCCTTGTGCTCCTTACAGACATTATATAGCAGCTTTGATACTGTAAAATTAGGGGATTTGTTTACAACTTTTAGCTGAAAATACACTGTGCTTGTCTCTCTGTATGCAGCAGCAGCTTTAACTAACTTAACCTGTGTCCAAGATGGCACCAACGATCTTCCCACTGTGCCTTGTGCACTTCTGTATATACTCTGAAGGCTCTAATCCCACTTCTAATTATATATTGAGGTAACCCTTCTGTAGTGAAGTGTGCTGGGTTCCTGTCACAGTTGCTAGCTCTAGGAGCGTTCATGCAGTGCTTGTGACTTGTAGTGTCTTGCTGTAACTGTGTCTGTGGTCTATTGTGCCTGGGCCCATACCCTGTTGGAAATGTGTGTGCAGTCTTGAGAGTGAGCAGAGAACTGTAAACACTAGTGATTAACTTGTGTAGTCAGTGACCACTTGTAGTATTGACAAAGCCTAATATATCTCCTATATTAAACACTCTAAAAGGTTAATGAACACAGTACGCAATTGGCGTATGGAATACCGTAAGAGTACGCACGTAGCGTAACAAACGCTTAGCCGTGGACGAGACGCACGAGTGGCACGTTCGCTCACGGCTTAAAACGTAAAGGCAAGCACGCTAATAGGCTGCCGGTTACCGTAATGATATGCTATCAGCGTAGCGGACGCTCGAGACCACGAGGAGATCACGAGCGGCGCTGACGCTCACAGAGTTAAACCTTTGTAACAATATCATAAACAATGTACTTATATTGTAAACCTTTGTGCAGTGATAAGGTGTAAATGCAACACAGTGTAACCTTGTTAGTTAGAAAGCTGTATGAGCGATTCTTACGCTCTGAGAACCCTTTAGCAATATAATAAACACTCAAATACCGGTCTAAGGGTCTAACACCTTTTAAGGGAATGAATGAACGTTTAATCGCAAAAGAATACACAATACAAGTTATACACTACCAAACTAACATAAAATACCTAACCGAGTTACTACACATTAAAATACAACAAAGACATAATTACATTTAAAAGGGGGAAAGGAGAGAGAGAATGGCTTACAACAAAATGGGAGATAAATATGGTTGCAGAGAACTTACGCACAAGGGGAACAATCGCAAGCGCCTTTCTGGATATCCAGCTCCCGATTATCAGTGATGAGAACCGTTGAAAAGAGTAGAGAGCTGGCCCAGGTCGGCTTGTCTTTATATACACTTACACACAGTACAGTACAATGGTCCCTACATTCTTATTGTTCATTGGACACAGGAATCCGTCTCCGCATTATAACAAAAGGTCATAGGTTGGTTCATACAGGTGGGCTGTGACTATTTCAAACTGCTCAGGTGGGAGGGAAACTGGGTTTCCCGCCGCATGGGTAATAAAGTGCAAATATAGTAAATGTCCATAAACTTCTTATGTCCATAACTATACGCACGAGCGAGTAATCCGCATCAAACCAACACCGGAATATTGCTAATTATATTCTCTTCCGATGGATACTAAACACCACTGTGTAACCCCTGTCTGACCCTTCGTATCAAACAAAGAGGAATCTCTTTGTCCCCGAACATGCTATATTAACTAAACTTTCAGATTCTATCAAAGGGACCATAATCTACAAAATACATTATATGACTAAATTATGTTACGATTGAGTCGCCCGCTAGACGCACACAAACTCTACCGTAAATGCGCATACCGCGCGCCTGCGAGTGCACGCGACCGCGAGTATACGCACGCACGGGAGAGCTCATGCTCATGCAGCGGGCACACGCATGAGGTGCATATATGGCAATGTGCAGCGTGATATTTTTCTGACTTTGACAGTCCACCCTTTGGCAGTCACCAATAACTGCCATTTCCTAAAACAGTTCAAAAAGAGAAAAAATATATGTCATGTATAATACATTTCTATGGTTGGGTAGGGGAGAAGAGAAGAAGGTGGGAAAACGGTATGACCTAGTGAGATAGTAGAAGCATGTGTGTATGAATCCATGTTTGGGGGGTCATGTATCATCGTGCCGTACGTGTTTTAAATCAAGCTTCGAGGTATTGCGAAGTATACATTTGAATTCCTTCTTATCCCGTATTAAGGGTCTGTGGATGGGCTGTCAAACTTTACCGAGCTCTTTTCGGCTTTTGGTTGCAACAAAATGGGGGAGCACATTTTAGTTGATGATACATGAATGGGGGGATATGTGAGTGCTGATATCTGTGCCTATATTCCCTATCGACTATGTGTGTTATTACCTGAAGGTTGTAGAAATGAAGATAAAGAGCAATTATGGTAAATGCAGTCATAAACTATGTGAGTTTAATATACATTTGCCGATTGAGGTCTTGTCTTGTCTTGTCTCGATGTACATGTTGACTGTAGTCTCCCGATGCTTTTGCTATAAACGGTGTGCAAAAAGCTTTTTCAATGTCCATAGACTTACAAAAAATGTTGGGCTAGCGTAAAGTTAAAGTTACTAGGGATATGGGGGGTCTATGGCATAGTCCATCAGTTGTCTGTGTAAAAGGTTGTCAAATTCTTCTTCCAAGCGGATGTCTTTGTACCTTGGAGAAAAACAAAGGAGAAACGGGTGAAAGAAACGGACCGTGGAATCACATTTTCATCACAACATTGTCTCAATGGTTGGGTCGTAAATCAAATCAGTCGTTGTTATTACAGTATCTTCACTTCTTAAACTCATCACTCGGGCGCTACGTTTACACTTTGTTAAAACCCGAACGCATCTAAATATCAGGCCGACCAATATGATGACACCCAGAATACACAAAAGAAATTTCCCTACATCCATGATAATTCCTTGAGCCCATTCTCCTAAACCAGAGAACCAATTTCGCGGGTTCAACCATGACACCCAACCGGTCAGCTCATTACCCACAGCGGCAAGGGTGAGATTGTGTTTCCTTCGGAACTCCCATTTTAATTGCAAAATGTCATCCATCTTTTGGTCTATGACCTCGGCCGGGTCCTCGGTGCTGTTTGTAATATACGTGCAGCACTTTATTCCATACTGAGTCGCTAGGGTAACACAATACCCGCCTGTCACAGCTGTGAGATAATTGAGAATCATCCTATGCTGAACCAGTTCTGTTTTATAAGCTTGGAGCTCCCTTCCGGTATACCTGAATGTGTCATCATACATTTCAGTGATATTGTCTAATAAATTTGCAAGCGCAGATATATATTTATAATTTATCACTCCTCTGGCGGTACGAGTGATATCTAACGCGATTAGGAATTGAATCCCGGTGGATTCATGGATCATGTCAGAAGCCGGATGCTCTGTTCTTTCTATCAGGTGCCGTTTAACGATGTGTTCGTAATGAGTGTGAGTATAAGGAGCTTGGGCACTGCGGTGAATATCCTTCATTTTAGTGTGGGATACGGTCATTACCTCAGGCAGTACTTTTCCAATATATCATAACCCTTCTGAGTTTGGGGCAAGCCACTTATACGCCTTCCTCCCGCATATGAAGTATGCATCATCGGGGAGAACATATGGGACGGAATAGGACATTACCATATTACAAATTTTCCATATGAAATCTCCTAACCCTAGTTCTCCCATCTGTTTAGTACACGTATCTGTTTGTACGATATGTGCACAGTATCCTGGTGATACTTCTCCAACTCTCATGATCCTACTTCCTAGGGTATACCTATATCGGAAATATTTTCCACTACCGGCTATGTGGCGTATAAGTTCTGTATCTGTAGGCATTCTATCGGCTCTGTATGAAAAGGTCATGGTTTGGTTGTTCCATGACACTTCCCAATTTCCCGGCTTTCGGGGATTGGAAATGTTAAAACATACTAGGGATCTATCCACATGGTATTGGTGGAGCTTCAAACTAGGAGGACTGGAGATATTAAACCTCCTGTCCACCGGCCTCCCACCACTTAGCTCAAGTACCTCCCCTATAGTTAGAGGGAATGGTACTAACCCTGATTTGCTATGGCCTTGAGGTACTTGAGAGCATACCCAACAATCTGTCTGATTTAACACTTTACCCACTAAGGAGTGATAGTCACTCAATGGATGCCGGTCCATGTGGATATTAAAACTGGATTGGCATTTCTTGATACACCCATCCTCAACTACACTGTCACAGAGTCTACAGATACAGTTCTCTTCAGCTAACAATCCTTCACAATTCCTTCTATTGTCAATGCTACCAGATCGTTTTCTGATACTCGCCTTTACTCGGTGATTATGTTGTTCTTGGAAATCTACGCCTCCATCTCTGTCATCAGAACCCATTCCAGAACCTCTCTCGACCTCCATGGTACTCTCGCCGGAACAGACTGCTCTGGTCAACATCATGGTCAACAGGAAAATCCGGATCACAGTCTCTTGGGGCAAGTCCATCTTATAGGAGGAAATGGAGAAGAATGAGAAGGGGGAAAGAAATAATTGAGGGAGATGGGATGGGAAGTGGAGAAAAACAAGAAAAGGGAACAGGGAATCGACAACTGCCTCCGATCTTATTATTCTCAATGCTCAGGTGCCGTCTCAGTCCTCCTGAAACAGACACTCCAGTGATACAACTTCCTCTACCGTCTGTTCTTTATCACGGGACCTCTCTGGATCAGCAACCTTCTTACAATGGGACGAATGAACCCAAGTCTCTCTCTCGGCAACCTTCAATGCTGTCATGCTAATCAATAAGACTTGGCATGGTCCTTCCCATCTGTCAATAAGGCAACCTGAGCGTAGAAAATTCTGTATCATTACATAATCCCCAGGTTCAATGTCATGACAATTACTATCTGGCAGATCAGGAATCACCAACTTCAAATTGTCATTCTGATTCCTTAGCTGTTTACTCATCTTAACCAAGTATTTTACAGTCACTTCATTATTACACTTCAAATCATCCTGAGGGTTAATCATAACATGCGGTTGTCGACCAAACAGAATTTCAAAAGGGGACATATTAAGAGGGGACCTGGGAGTGGTTCTGATGCTGTATAATACAAGGGGCAAAGCTTGTGGCCATGTCAATCCTGTTTCCGTCATAACTTTGCTCAATTTATTTTTAATAGTGCTGTTCACTCTTTCTACTTTCGCACTCGCCTGGGGGCGGTACGGAGTGTGCAGCTTACTATCAATTCCCATCAACTTACACATTCCTTAAAAGACATCACCTGTAAAATGGGTACCCCTATCGCTTTCAATTATCCTAGGGATACCGTATCTACACACAAATTCCTGCACAATTTTCTTAGCAGTAAACATTGCGGTATTTGTGGCCGCAGGAAATGCTTCGACCCAATTTGAAAACACATCTATACAAACTAGTACATACTTCAAATTTCGACAAGGGGGTAATTGTATGAAATCAATTTGTATTACCTGAAAAGGGCCGCCTGTAGGTGGGATATGAGATGGTTCTGTTGGTATTGCCTTTCCGATATTCTTCCTCAAGCAGGTGAGGCATGTCATTGCCCTTTTTCCCGCATGGGAAGAAAATCCTGGGGCGCACCAATATGCTCTTACCAACTTGCACATCCCTTCCTTGCCTAGATGAGTCAGCCCATGTGCTGCTTCTGCTAAACTTGGAAGGTATGCTCTGGGTGCCACTGGTTTACCCTGCCCATCTGTCCAGAGTCCTGAGGACTCCTGGCCATATCCTTTTGCCCTCCAAACTGCCTTTTCCTGTGTGGAACACAAATTTTGCATTTCACACAATTTCTGTGTGTTGACGGTATTAAATACCATCAGTTGTGTGGTGTCTGTCTGTCTGGGGGTACCAGCTGCTAACTTAGCAGCTTCGTCTGCTCGGCTGTTACCAAGTGATACCGGGTCTTGGCTATATGTATGTGCTTTACACTTGATAACAGCCACTCTGTCAGGTTCCTGTATCGCAGTTAGAAGCCTTTTGATGTGAGCTGCATGCGCTACCGGTGTACCAGCTGCCGTCATGAAATTTCTGAGGCGCCATAGGGCTCCGAAATCATGGACTACTCCGAATGCGTATCTAGAATCAGTATAGATATTGGCTGTTTTGCCCTTAGCCAATTCACATGCTCTGGTTAGGGCAACCAGTTCAGCAACCTGGGCTGAGTGAGGTGGGCCTAGCGGTTCTGCTTCTATGGTGCATTGGTCATCTACGACTGCGTATCCAGTACACAAGTCTCCCGAGTCCGTCTGTCTGTGACAACTACCGTCAGTGTAGAAAGTAAGATCTACATCTTCCAGTGGGTTGTCACTGATGTCATGTGAGTCAGTGTCTGTACCAAATCCTCCTTCACCATCACTCTCATCCCCCACCCTTTGTGCCTGTCCAGGCACACCTGGGAGATACGTTGCTGGATTTAGTGCACTGCATCTCTTTATGGTGATGTTTACAGGGGCCATTAGTGCTAATTCCCACCTTGTAAACCGTGCGGATGAGACATGTCTGGTTTGGGCAGAATTTAGTAAGGCTGACACTGCATGAGGTGTATGGATTGTGAGGTTGTGTCCTAGCACTACATCTTCGCTTTTCGTTACTAGCAATGCTATCGCAGCTACACTTCGCAAGCATGTGGGGAGGGATCGCGCTACCGTATCTAGCTGAGCGCTGTAGTATGCTACCGGCCTGCTGGCATCACCGTGCTTTTGGGTTAGGACGCCTGCCGCGCAACCAGCACTTTCTGTTCCGTACAGCTCAAAGAGTTTCCCATAGTCTGGCATACCTAATGCTGGTGCCTGCGTTAGGCACTGTTTAAGTTTCTCAAATGCCATCTCGGATTCGTCTGTATGCGAAATCCGATCAGGTTTGTTTGATGAGACCATCTCCTGCAAAGGTAATGCTAGAATGGAAAAACCTGGGATCCAGTTACGGCAATACCCACACATTCCTAAAAATGTTCTGATCTGTTGCTGAGTTTGTGGCAGTGTCATGTCTCGAATTGCTTGAATTCTATCAGCGGTCAGGTGTCTCAGTCCTTGTGTCAGACAGTGTCCCAGATATTTTACTTTAGTCTGGCATAATTGCAACTTGTCTTTGGAAACCTTGTGTCCTGTGTCTGAAAGATGAAACAGGAGCTGTTTCGTATCTTTCAGGGACGCTTCCAGTGAATCTGAACATAGTAGTAAATCATCCACATATTGGATCAATACTGATCCACTCTCTGGTTGGAAAGACTGTAAACAATCATGCAAAGCCTGTGAAAATATACTTGGACTGTCTATGAAACCTTGTGGTAATCGAGTCCATGTGTATTGGACTCCTCTGTATGTGAATGCAAACAAATATTGGCTGTCAGGGTGCAGAGGTACCGAGAAGAAGGCGGAGCAGAGGTCAATAACAGTGAAAAATTTCGCAGTGGGAGGGATTTGCATAAGGATGACCGCTGGATTTGGCACTACGGGGAACTGGCTCTCAACTATTTTGTTAATCCCCCTTAGATCCTGCACTAGCCTGTAACCCCTCCCCCCACTCTTTTTCACAGGGAAGATGGGACTATTGGCAGTGCTGGATGTTCTTACCAGAATGCCCTGTTGTAGCAAGCGCTCTATTACGGGGTACACTACTAATTCCACCTCTGGCTTCAGAGGGTATTGTGGGATTTTTGGAGCTATCCTACCATCTTTTACTTGCACAACGACTGGAGCTATGTTTGCCATTAATCCAGTGTCTTGTCCATCTTTAGTCCAAAGTGACTCTGGTATTTGGGATGTCATTTCTTCTACCTGGGATGGACTCCTATTTATCATAAGGGTATGTGACATTAATTTTGATGGGGAGTCTAGCATATCTTGTACTTCCTGGGCGTGTTTCTCAGGTATGTCTAAGAATACACCTTCTGGAGTACAATAAATGACGCACCCCATTTTACACAATAAATCTCTTCCCAGGAGATTAGTCGGTGCCGATGCAGCCAGCAAAAAGGAATGCTTGGTATGCAAGGGCCCTATTGTAATCTCTGCTGGTTTGCTAACAGGGTAGTGTTGTACTACTCCCGTTACTCCCATGGCTGGAATTGTCTTACCAGTGGTTCTCATGCCCACTGTCGAATTTATCACTGATTTGGCCGCCCCCGTATCTACAAGGAAATTTAATGATTTACCAGCTACATCAATTGTGATCTCGGGTTCACTTCCAAGACTTGCAATCAATTTCACTGGCTGCAGATTACAGGTGTGGCCACACCCCTATTGGGTATGGTGACCTCCCTGAATCGCGCTGGCAGCAATTACTTGTGGTGGGGGTAGATGGGAACTATCAGAGATTTGCCAGTCTCTTCTTGGGGGATACCTTTTTGTTTCCCCTGCATGTGGTTCATAGCTCCGCCCTTTCGGTCCTTGATCCCAATGTCTTGTATCAGGTCGTTGTCTAGGGGATTGGTATGAATTTTGTATTTGTCTTGCTTTACAATCACGTGACATGTGTCCCTCTCTGTGACAACTATAACATTTTATACCTCTTGACTTACCCACAGGGGTCACAGTTCTGGGCTGAGGTGGCCGGGTAGTGAGGGCCTGTATGCTTACAGCCATTAACTTATCACTCTGTGACTCCCTGTGTCTGATGATATTCCGATCATGCCCAGCAGCAGCCTCTCCCAATGCATCCACCGACATACCTCTCCAATCAGGCCTAGTGGCTTGTATTCTATTCCTTAAAACCTCTTTTAGACCGTCCATTAATACTGAAACAGCTACTTCCCTGTGGTGTACATTAGTTTTAATGTCATCTATACCAGTGTACCTAGCCATAATCCTGCAGAGCCCGGTAAAAATACTCTGGTGTGGATTCACCTTCTTTTTGTTTTATTGTAAAGATTTTATTCCACTTTACTACTGCAGGAAAATATACCCCTAACTGTAAGTTGATTCTCTTTACATTATCCTGATTATACTCGTCTGTTAGTGGTACTTCCTCATCTAACTTGCAATCAGCTATAAACTTTAACGGATCAACACTGGGGGGTAAACATGCCCTCAAAACTGTCCTCCAATCTTTGTTATTTGGCTCTGCAGAATTTCCTAGCTCCCTAATATACTTTTGACATGCAACTAAGTCTTTCCTAGGATCAGGGAATTCAGACATCATTGATCTTAATTCTGCTCGGGAAAAGGGACAGTGCATGGCGATGTTTCTGACAGGAGTTGCTCCTGAAGCTTCAGTTTTCCCATTTGGCACTGCTATTACCCTAACGGGATTAAGTCCAATAACATCATTCTGAGTAGATTCTACAACATGTGGTGAAATGGTTTCAGCATAGTGTATGGTGCCGTACTTACCAGTCGATACGACCTCACCTGTCCCTCCGCTAGGGGCCTTTGCTACTAATCTTACGGGTTGGGTCGTGCCCACTGCTGTTTCTGATATGGTGGCTGCTAGGGAGAGTGCTGATATTGTTGTGGGCTCATCCTCTTGGTCACAATCCTGGGGAAAGTTCAAAACAGGGTACAACTTGCACGGATTAGTGTTAGCATTAATTACTTTGGTTACATTATCCTTAACTTCTACACATTTAACATAACCCTGAGTGCCATTCTCTGCAACCAATTTCTCTCCAGGTATGTACGGTGGTGGGGGTGCAGTGGCTATCAGTTTCCTGATAGGGTTAGATCCAGTGGCTTGTGCCAACCCCCTTTGTATTTCACCTTCCTGTTGCCACAATGTTAAATAATCATAATGTCTAATACGCCTTTTTGAAGATTTAATCAGGCAAACTCTTCTCCTTAAATTCTGTAATACTTCTGGGTTAAAACTACCTACCCGGGGAATCTTTTCCCCGTCATGCACAGTCATCCTTTCCCATTCATTGCACAACATTTCTGTGTGATGACCATATTTCTCACACATGATATACCTTGCCGACCCGATTGGTCGGTTTACCAAATCAACCTGAACCTGGGTTGATCGCCCCTTACCTGAACAACTGGCCCCCATCTCTGCAGGTGCTGCTTTCACTACCTCTGACTTCAAATCAGGGTCTTCGGCAACCCTTACAAAAACCAAGATGTCCGGGGTAAGGCTGCGGTGGGGGTTTTGCAACGAGGTCCGCCCACTTAACTCCACCCACGCTGGCCAATACGGCAACCAAAGTTCCCAGAGGTTCCGTACCCAACGTAGGGCCCCTAAGTACGTCTACTTGCTCGGGCGTGTGGGAGTGTCTTACCCTCCCCAGCAAGTATCAGTCGCTGGAATGTCCCTGAGTGATCAGGCTACTTCCCTTAAAATAAAAAAATTACACAAATCACGTTAACAATGTGCAAGTAGCGTTCTTCTGAATTCAAGACACGCTAATGCACACAATCACATGCGGTACAATCGTATCTGCACACAAGCAACTAATCTTATGTGCGGAAAGATCAGTGGAATCTAAAATTTCGGCTGCGAATTCCTTCAGCAATGAGCTTCTTTGGCCTATATGGGTCTCGCACCAACCCTCTTCGGTTGTGCTTCTCTACTTCTATACCAATAACAAGAAAAAGCGCTGGGAAACTGGATAAAAATAAACTAACAATTTAATCAAGAATTAAAAATTCATGTATACTGTTGCAACAGATAATAAAAACAGCCGTATATACGATTGAAATTTAGGGCATAGTATAGCACTGCGTAGAGTTTAAAAAGTCCCATATATTTAATATGGATAGAATACTGTTGGCCGGTACTCAAATGAACCAGTTAATCCCCAAATGAGTGCCACAGTCCAGGAACAATTGTAAGCGAATGATAGTATTACCAACTGCAGTTAGAGATGACCTTGTTAGCTTGGTTCAAGATGCTACTTGGTCCAATTGATCGCTCAGGTCCCAAATTTTTGCAGATGTTCAATTCGCTGATGGCAGAGTTCCTATATCCGACTTCTAGGCGTTTGTAGGGGTATAAGGAATGAGAGTCCAGCCAATCCACCGACGCGTTTCGCTGTTTAGCACAGCTTTCTCAAGGTGATAAATTGCAGTGATAGCACTGCTATATAAAGGGCATTCAAATAGCCCATGTGAGACAGGTGTGTCAAATTACAACATTATAAACAATGTATAAATTAAAATTCTATCCAGTTTCCAAGTGAAGTGACAGACTTTGACACTAAAAAAACAATAAAGCGTCTTATTTTTCTAAATGCAAAGTCCGTTTTTTATGTATGTAAACAATTTAGTATAGTTGGGCTCCGGTTTCCGATCACGTGATCACAGGTTAATTTCCTGTGTTTGGAGCGCAAAACCGCTCTAATTTCCTATATGTGGAACGCAAATTCGTTCCTATTGGTTGGCGCCCGGTCACGTGGCCGGCACAAAGCCACACCTCCGGTCGGCCCAGCATCCTGTTGCTAGGTGACGGCCTGCTCGAAGGAACCTACTCCGGCCACGTGACCGGACGCTCATCATAACATAGTGCAACACTCGTGGTCTCCGTCACTAGGTTAATTTAAATATCACATGACCGCCCGGACCTATAGTTACACGGACATTTCATACATTAGATCAAACAAGTATATTATATTCCATAATAAAACGGACCTTGCAGAATAAACTGAACATAACATCAGTGCATAAGTATAGTAAATGTCCAATATCATATGGGTATATCCAAAATCATTTATATTCATGTATTATATTATAAATACGGGGATTGGTGCCATCTTGTGGAGAAAAATAAATATTGCACCCTCCACCTAGTTTTTAATCAACATATCCTAAACTTATTTTATCAGGAGCTCATTTGTTATTTCATACTTGTTTTTAATAGTCAAATTTTGTTTATACTGTATACACAAGATGATATGTATTATTTTTCCAAAAAACCTTGTTTTTAGCATTCCAAAAAAAGAGAAAGAATATCCAGATTCTTAAGAAAAAGAATGTTAATACACTTCTTAAATGACTTAGTCTCTGTTGGAAAAGGCTATATTTGAAAAAACATATAGAACTATACATAGATATGGATATATAAAATTATATCAATAAATAGATATAAACACGAGTAGGTATATCAACGATGAAGCAAAATTATAGGACTGCATTCAGCTCAAGTGCCTCGTTAAGGCCACTGGGAAAGAGTGTATTTAACTGAAAGGTCCAAAAAATTTCCTGTCTGCAGAGTCTAGTAAACCTATCACCCCCCCTAGTTGTTTTTGGGATGTGTTCTAAACCTGTGATTCTTAGGGTAGATGGATCCTTATTATGAAAAAGGGCAAAATGTCTAGATACGCTATGTTTTGTTACACCATTTATAATGTTTCTTCTGTGTTCCATGAATCTTATTTTTAGCATCCTGGTTGTTCTGCCTACGTATTTTAACTGGCAGTCACAGTGCAAGAGATACACAACCCATTTAGTATTGCAGTTGATAAAAAATTTTATCGAAATATTTTTCCCTTCTATGGGTAAATGAATAATATTAGTTCTATCACAAGTATGGACACATGTAGTACATCTTGTTGCTCCACACTTAAAAAAACCTTTTATCTTATTTTTTAACCAAGTCGAACCCTTATCATGTGTATCTCCCTTAGATCTGAATTGGCTCGGTGCCAGTATGGTTTTTAAAGATTTATTTTTCCTAAAAACAAAGTCAGGCTTCAAAGGCAAAATGTCACACAGGACCGGATCACACCGCAGCATATGGTAATTACGTTTGACTGCGGATCTAATCTCATTGGATCTTGAATTAAATTTCGAAATGAAAGCCCATTCCTTATTTATCCCTGTTGATTTATTTTTATCTTTATCTTTCAAAACTAATAAAGATTCTCTATCCAAGTCCAATACTTCTCTCATAGCTTGATCCAACAAATATTGAGGATAATCTTTATATTGTAATGTCTTTATTAGAGTGTCTGCTTGTTTGATGAAAGACTCTCTAGTGGAACAATTTCTACGGAGACGTAGCAATTGTCCTTTAGGTATATTGTTCTTCCATGCCACATGGTGTGCACTCCTATAGTTCAAAAAAGCGTTACAACCTACTTCTTTAACAAAATTGGAAGTCTGAATCTGGCCGTTGACAATTTCAATAGTCAAATCCAAGAAGTCAAGTTTGGAGACGCTAGAAGAAGAAGTGAAAACTAAATTATAAAAATAAAAAAACTAACAGAGGATGATTCGATAGTCATCAAAGAAGCGGATAAAGGCGGAGGCCTAGTTATACTCATCAAAATTGATTACATAAATGAAGCCCATAGACAATTATTGGATAACCAATTCTACCATGTCTTACCAGGTGATCTTACTCCTTCCTATTTAAGTGAATTGCATCATCTACTTACAGATGCACTAGATGATGGCGTCATATCCAAGGAGGAGTTTAAATTTCTATTTCCAGCATTTCCGACTATTCCTATTTTCTATCACTTACCCAAAATTCACAAGTCCCTCACTGCACCTCCTGGACGTCCCATTGTTTCGGGTGTTAATTCTTTAACTTCTTATCTTTCAGCCTATGTTGACAGATACTTACAACCTCGTGCATTTTTTACAATTAATTAAAGAAATATCCTGGAAGCCCTCTTACCTCATGGCTACACTTGATGTGGTTAGCCTGTACACCAACATCCCCTCTGAACTTGGTGTTCAGGCAATTAGGAAAGTTTTGGACCGCGATGGGGACCTCACCGAGAGACACAGGAAGTTTATTCTAGATTCTATTTCTTTTATTCTGTCACACAATTATTTTCTTTTTTCTGACACTTTTTATCGTCAGATTATGGGCACGGCCATGGGGACCAGGTTCGCGCCGAGTTATGCCAACCTTTATGTGGGCGAGTTGGAGGAGGAGCTCCTCTGGGGAGTGGGGCCTGGTGCGGGCCTGGTCCTCTATGGCCGATACATAGACGATCTATTTATTATTTGGGATGGGGATCTTTCTTCTTTCACACATTTTGTTGATTATCTCAACACCAACACCTATAATTTAGTTTTCACTTCTTCTTCTAGCGTCTCCAAACTTGACTTCTTGGATTTGACTATTGAAATTGTCAACGGCCAGATTCAGACTTCCAATTTTGTTAAAGAAGTAGGTTGTAACACTTTTTTGAACTATAGGAGTGCGCACCATGTGGCATGGAAGAACAATATACCTAAAGGACAATTGCTACGTCTCCGTAGAAATTGTTCCACTAGAGAGTCTTTCATCAAACAAGCAGACACTCTAATAAAGACATTACAATATAAAGATTATCCTCAATATTTGTTGGATCAAGCTATGAGAGAAGTATTGGACTTGGATAGAGAATCTTTATTAGTTTTGAAAGATAAAGATAAAAATAAATCGACAGGGATAAATAAGGAATGGGCTTTCATTTCGAAATTTAATTCAAGATCCAATGAGATTAGATCCGCAGTCAAACGTAATTACCATATGCTGCGGTGTGATCCGGTCCTGTGTGACATTTTGCCTTTGAAGCCTGACTTTGTTTTTAGGAAAAATAAATCTTTAAAAACCATACTGGCACCGAGCCAATTAAGATCTAAGGGAGATACACATGATAAGGGTTCGACTTGGTTAAAAAATAAGATAAATGGTTTTTTTAAGTGTGGAGCAACAAGATGTACTACATGTGTCCATACTTGTGATAGAACTAATATTATTCATTTACCCATAGAAGGGAAAAATATTTCGATAAAATTTTTTATCAACTGCAATACTAAATGGGTTGTGCATCTCTTGCACTGTGACTGCCAGTTAAAATACGTAGGCAGAACAACCAGGATGCTAAAAATAAGATTCATGGAACACAGAAGAAACATTATAAATGGTGTAACAAAACATAGCGTATCTAGACATTTTGCCCTTTTTCATAATAAGGATCCATCTACCCTAAGAATCACAGGTTTAGAACACATCCCAAAAACAACTAGGGGGGGTGATAGGTTTACTAGACTCTGCAGACAGGAAATTTTTTGGACCTTTCACTTAAATACACTCTTTCCCAGTGGCCTTAACGAGGCACTTGAGCTGAATGCAGTCCTTTAATTTTGCTTCATCGTTGATATACCTACTCGTGTTTATATCTATTTATTGATATAATTTTATATATCCATATCTATGTATAGTTCTATATGTTTTTTCAAATATAGCCTTTTCCAACAGAGACTAAGTCATTTAAGAAGTGTATTAACATTCTTTTTCTTAAGAATCTGGATATTCTTTCTCTTTTTTTGGAATGCTAAAAACAAGGTTTTTTGGAAAAATAATACATATCATCTTGTGTATACAGTATAAACAAAATTTGACTATTAAAAACAAGTATGAAATAACAAATGAGCTCCTGATAAAATAAGTTTAGGATATGTTGATTAAAAACTAGGTGGAGGGTGCAATATTTATTTTTCTCCACAAGATGGCACCAATCCCCGTATTTATAATATAATACATGAATATAAATGATTTTGGATATACCCATATGATATTGGACATTTACTATACTTATGCACTGATGTTATGTTCAGTTTATTCTGCAAGGTCCGTTTTATTATGGAATATAATATACTTGTTTGATCTAATGTATGAAATGTCCGTGTAACTATAGGTCCGGGCGGTCATGTGATATTTAAATTAACCTAGTGACGGAGACCACGAGTGTTGCACTATGTTATGATGAGCGTCCGGTCACGTGGCCGGAGTAGGTTCCTTCGAGCAGGCCGTCACCTAGCAACAGGATGCTGGGCCGACCGGAGGTGTGGCTTTGTGCCGGCCACGTGACCGGGCGCCAACCAATAGGAACGAATTTGCGTTCCACATATAGGAAATTAGAGCGGTTTTGCGCTCCAAACACAGGAAATTAACCTGTGATCACGTGATCGGAAACCGGAGCCCAACTATACTAAATTGTTTACATACATAAAAAACGGACTTTGCATTTAGAAAAATAAGACGCTTTATTGTTTTTTTAGTCTCAAAGTCTGTCACTTCACTTGGAAACTGGATAGAATTTTAATTTATACATTGTTTATAATGTTGTAATTTGACACACCTGTCTCACATGGGCTATTAGCACTGCTATATAAAGGGCATTCAATCACTGCAATTTATCACCTTGAGAAAGCTGTGCTAAACAGCGAAACGCGTCGGTGGATTGGCTGGACTCTCATTCCTTATACCCCTACAAACGCCTAGAAGTCGGATATAGGAACTCTGCCATCAGCGAATTGAACATCTGCAAAAATTTGGGACCTGAGCGATCAATTGGACCAAGTAGCATCTTGAACCAAGCTAACAAGGTCATCTCTAACTGCAGTTGGTAATACTATCATTCGCTTACAATTGTTCCTGGACTGTGGCACTCATTTGGGGATTAACTGGTTCATTTGAGTACCGGCCAACAGTATTCTATCCATATTAAATATATGGGACTTTTTAAACTCTACGCAGTGCTATACTATGCCCTAAATTTCAATCGTATATACGGCTGTTTTTATTATCTGTTGCAACAGTATACATGAATTTTTAATTCTTGATTAAATTGTTAGTTTATTTTTATCCAGTTTCCCAGCGCTTTTTCTTGTTATTGGTATTTTAGTTGTGGGGGTCTCACTAACCCCGTTTAATTAGCTGCTACAGGAAAAGCAACTCACTACGAGCGCCAAAGGTAATTACTTAGTAATTCCATTTTTTGCACTTCTCTACTTCTAGTCTGCTGTACCTGAACCTCCTGGTCCTTGACCTCCTGGTCTGTTATGTACAGCAGACTCTACTGCTCATAAATATGTCGAGATTAACAAGGGACGCCTCCCAAGCCACCCCACGCTATCACTCTCGCTGGTGTACCTCTTTCCACTGGCCTATGGTTCCCACTTCCGTAATAAAAGAGAAATCTTATATATACACACTCTTACATTCGAACACTCTTATTTCTGTACAGAATTCCTTTCATTCAGTAATAGTCTAACCCAGAAGAATTATAACAGAGAAAGTCTTTTTCTTTTAACTTTAAACTTTTGGATTTGAGATAGATTTGTGTTATTTTCGCGTTGCTTCCTTATCGCCTATTAAAACAATACTATCGTGCGGTTTGTATTATGTGGGCGTATCCGTACGCTCCGTTGCGTGATATACGCTCCGTGCGTCGACCCTTGCGTTGCGTACGCCCTGCCCTTGTAAGGACACGTGTACGCAGACCAAGTACGTCCACAGTAACACACTACACGTTTATCAATGTGAATGATCTTTAACAGTAATCATTCACTGACACCACCCAAATCTCCCTTGTTTTCTAGGCGAGACTGTGTGCGTGCCTTTTACAATTATTCCCTTAAATATTTATCTTTTAACTATTAATAACAACAAATGTCTCAACACGTTATCACTAGTGTGTGGCAATCAGGAGAATGAGGTACGGACAAATAATGCTAAACACGAAATACAGGTGTGTGTGCTTATGCGTAGGTTCGCAAAACAGAAACTAAACAGGTTTTAAAAGACAATAACGTACTGTTCCTACCTTCCGGTTCCGGATTCCTTCAGCACTCCTTACTAAGCGAAGCAGACGCTTATCTGGTCAGCACTACAAGGAATATTACCTCCCGCCTTTTGCTGACCGATAAACTGCTGAAATTACCTAGTGCAGATATGTGAAGAGCGGGCGAGTCCCCAATTGACAAAGCCTAATATATCTCCTATATTAAACACTCTAAAAGGTTAATGAACACAGTACGCAATTGGCGTATGGAATACCGTAAGAGTACGCACGTAGCGTAACAAACGCTTAGCCGTGGACGAGACGCACGAGTGGCACGTTCGCTCACGGCTTAAAACGTAAAGGCAGGCACGCTAATACAAAAAAAGAGAGAAGTTGTGTGGGCGCTAGGAAACATGGCTAAAGGACACCTAAAATATTATAGCTGTTCACTGGCTGCAGCCTCTCAAGGGCGAGATGCTGATCCTCAACCCAAAAAATGCAAAACAATAAATACTCAGAGAAGCGCTACCAATGAACAGTCTGATAAATTTATTTATTAAAAATAATTAATATAGTCTCAATAAAATGATCCGCTTGTCCTGGAATGTTCAACATACAATACACACCAAACATTCTAAATAATCACCTTTAAAAAGAACATAACCTCTTAATTCCCAATAAATGCTGCAGCAATTAAAATGTACTAGTACTTATAGGGTTAAGCTCCACGCATGGGCTAATTAATTCACATGGGTTCCTTAGATGCTGTTTAGAAAGTCCATCCACAGTGAAGTATTTATATGGTATTAATCAGCTTGTATATTGCAGTCTTATCCAGATCACGTAGACTTTCTATGGGTAGCTTAATTTGTGCAAATTTCCATATATGTGCAGTGATAATTTAGCCAAATCACTGATTGTGCAGTCTCATATAATGAAGCTTACCCACTTTTAAATGATGGAAATTTCCCTTTAGTGTCTTTTCCTGTGGTGGGCGCCGGCTGCCCACACCGCTAAACAGCGGCACAGCAAGGTGTCGGTATCACTGTTGAAGGCTGCGCTTCACGGGGACCACTTTAGAGCGCGGCTACCTGAGACCAGAAAGCCGTTCGCGGCTGATGAAGTCAGGAGCCGTTCGCTCGTGCATCCGTAGCAGGAACCGCTGAATGTGCTGTGGGTGTGCTGAATGTTGAACACCCAGGATACCGGGCAGGACGTCGGGCAGGATGCTTGACGCGTTTCTCAGCCTCTAATACCGGGGCTGTTTCTTCAGAAGCACGCTAATAGGCTGCCGGTTACCGTAATGATACGCTATCAGCGTAGCGGACGCTCGAGACCACGAGGAGATCACGAGCGGCGCTGACGCTCACAGAGTTAAACCTTTGTAACAATATCATAAACAATGTACTTATATTGTAAACCTTTGTGCAGTGATAAGGTGTAAATGCAACACAGTGTAACCTTGTTAGTTAGAAAGCTGTATGAGCGATTCTTACGCTCTGAGAACCCTTTAGCAATATAATAAACACTCAAATACCGGTCTAAGGGTCTAACACCTTTTAAGGGAATGAATGAACGTTCAATCGCAAAAGAATACACAATACAAGTTATACACTACCAAACTAACATAAAATACCTAACCGAGTTACTACACATTAAAATACAACAAAGACATAATTACATTTAAAATAAGAATTTACTTACCGATAATTCTATTTCTCGTAGTCCGTAGTAGATGCTGGGAACTCCGTAAGGACCATGGGGAATAGCGGCTCCGCAGGAGACTGGGCACAAAAGTAAAGCTTTAGGACTATCTGGTGTGCACTGGCTCCTCCCCCTATGACCCTCCTCCAAGCCTCAGTTAGGATACTGTGCCCGGACGAGCGTACACAATAAGGAAGGATTTTGAATCCCAGGTAAGACTCATACCAGCCACACCAATCACACCATATAACCTGTGATCTGAACCCAGTTAACAGCATGATAACAGAGGAGCCTCTGGAAAGATGGCTCACAACAATAATAACCCGATTTTTGTAACAATAACTATGTACAAGTATTGCAGACAATCCGCACTTGGGATGGGCGCCCAGCATCCACTACGGACTACGAGAAATAGAATTATCGGTAAGTAAATTCTTATTTTCTCTGACGTCCTAGTGGATGCTGGGAACTCCGTAAGGACCATGGGGATTATACCAAAGCTCCCAAATGGGCGGGAGAGTGCGGATGACTCTGCAGCACCGAATGAGAGAACTCCAGGTCCTCCTCAGCCAGGGTATCAAATTTGTAGAATTTAGCAAACGTGTTTGCCCCTGACCAAGTAGCTGCTCGGCAAAGTTGTAACGCCGAGACCCCTCGGGCAGCCGCCCAAGATGAGCCCACCTTCCTTGTGGAATGGGCTTTCACAGATTTTGGCTGTGGCAGGCCTGCCACAGAATGTGCAAGCTGAATTGTACTACAAATCCAGCGAGCAATAGTCTGCTTAGAAGCAGGAGCACCCAGCTTGTTGGGTGCATACAGGATAAACAGCGAGTCAGATTTCCTGACTCCAGCCGTCCTGGAAACATATATTTTCAGGGCCCTGACTACGTCCAGCAACTTGGAGTCCTCCAAGTCCCTAGTAGCCGCAGGTACCACAATAGGCTGGTTCAGGTGAAACGCTGAAACCACCTTAGGGAGAAATTGAGGACGAGTCCTCAATTCTGCCCTGTCCGAATGAAAAATTAGGTAAGGGCTTTTATAGGATAAAGCCGCCAATTCTGAGACACGCCTGGCTGAAGCCAGGGCCAACAGCATTACCACTTTCCATGTGAGATATTTTAAGTCCACAGTGGTGAGTGGTTCAAACCAATGTGATTTCAGAAAATCCAACACAACGTTGAGATCCCAAGGTGCCACTGGAGGCACAAAAGGGGGCTGATTATGCAGCACTCCCTTAACAAACGTCTGAACTTCAGGCAGTGAAGCCAGTTCTTTTTGAAAGAAAATAGAGAGGGCCGAAATCTGGACCTTTATGGACCCCAATTTTAGGCCCATAGTCACCCCTGACTGTAGGAAGTGCAGAAATTGACCCAGCTGGAATTCCTCTGTTGGGGCCTTCCTGGCCTCACACCAAGCAACATATTTTCGCCATATGCGGTGATAATGTTTTGCTGTCACATCCTTCATTGCTTTTATCAGCGTAGGAATGACTTCATCTGGAATGCCCTTTTCCGTTAGGATCCGGCGTTCAACCGCCATGCCGTCAAACGCAGCCGCGGTAAGTCTTGGAACAGACAGGGCCCCTGCTGTAGCAGGTCCTGTCGGAGAGGCAGAGGCCATGGGTCCTCTGAGATCATTTCTTGTAGTTCTGGGTACCAAGTTCTTCTTGGCCAATCGGGAACGATGAGTATAGTTCTTACTCCTCTTTTTCTTATTATCCTCAGTACCTTGGGTATGAGAGGAAGAGGAAAGAACACATAAACCGACTGGTACACCCATGGTGTCACTAGTGCGTCCACAGCTATCGCCTGAGGGTCCATTGACCTGGCGCAATATCTTTTTAGCTTTTTGTTGAGGCGGGACGCCATCATGTCCACCTGTGGCTGTTCCCAACGATTTACAATCAGTGTGAAGACTTCTGGATGAAGTCCCCACTCTCCTGGGTGGAGGTCGTGCCTGCTGAGGAAGTCTGCTTCCCAGTTGTCCACTCCCGGAATGAACACTGCTGACAGTGCTAGCACGTGATTCTCCGCCCATCGAAGAATCCTTGTGGCTTCTGCCATCGCCATCCTGCTTCTTGTGCCGCCCTGTCGGTTTACATGGGCGACCGCCGTGATGTTGTCTGACTGAATCAGCACCGGTTGGTTTTGAAGCAGGGGCTCTGCTTGACTCAGGGCGTTGTAAATGGCCCTTAGTTCCAGTATATTTATGTGTAGGGAAGTCTCCTGACTTGACCACTGTCCTTGGAAGTTTCTTCCCTGAGTGACTGCCCCCCATCCTCGGAGGCTCGCATCCGTGGTCACCAGGACCCAGTCCTGTATGCCGAATCTGCGGCCCTCGAGAAGATGAGCACTCTGCAGCCACCACAGCAGAGACACCCTGGCCCTCGGGGACAGGGTGATCAACCGATGCATCTGAAGATGAATCCGGACCATTTGTCTAACAGATCCCACTGAAAGATCCTTGCATGGATCTGCCGAAAGGAATTGCTTCGTAAGAAGCCACCATCTTTCCCAGGACCCGCGTGCACTGATGCACCAACACCTGTTTTGGTTTCAGGAGGTCCCTGACCAGAGATGACAATTCCTGGGCCTTCTCCCCAGGGAGAAACACCTTCTTCTGTTCTGTGTCCAGAATCATGCCCAAGAACAGCAGACGCGTCGCAGGAATCAGCTGCGACTTTGGGATATTCAGAATCCAGCCTTGCTGTTGCAACACTTCCCGAGATAGTGCTACGCTGACTAACAACTGCTCCTTGGACCTCGCCTTTATAAGGAGATCGTCCAAGTACGGGATAATTATAACTCCCTTCTTTCGGAGGAGTATCATCATTTCTGCCATTACCTTGGTAAATACCCTCGGTGCCGTGGACAGACCAAACGGCAACGTCTGGAATTGGTAATGACAGTCCTGTACCACAAACCTGAGGTACTCCTGGTGAGGCGGGTAAATGGGGACATGCAGGTAAGCATCCTTGATGTCCAGCGACACCATAAAATCCCCCTCTTCCAGGCTTGCAATAACCGCCCTGAGCGATTCCATTTTGAACTTGAACTTCCTTATATAAGTGTTCAAGGATTTCAAATTTAGAATGGGTCTCACCGAACCGTCTGGTTTCGGTACCACAAACATTATGGAATAGTAACCCCATCCCTGTTGAAGGAGGGGAACCTTGATTATCACCTGCTGGAGGTACAGCTTGTGAATTGCCGCCAGTACTACCTCCCTTTCCCTGGGAGCAGCTGGCAAGGCTGATTTGAGGTAACGGCGAGGGGGAGTCGCCTCGAACTCCTGCTTGTATCCCTGAGATACCACTTGTATAACCCAGAGATCCACCTGCGAGCGAACCCACTGGTCGCTGAAGTTCCGGAGACGCGCCCCCACCGCACCTGGCTCCACTTGTGGAGCCCCAGCGTCATGCGGTGGACTTAGTGGAAGCAGGGGAGGATTTTTGTTCCTGGGAACTGGCTGCATGGTGCAGCTTCTTTCCTCTACCCCTGCCTCTGGGCAGAAAGGATGCGCCTCTGACCTGCTTGCCTTTCTGAGGCCGAAAGGACTGTACTTGATAATACGGTGCTTTCTTAGGCTGTGAGGGAACCTGAGGTAAAAAAGTCGACTTCCCAGCTGTTGCTGTGGATACGAGGTCCGAGAGACCGTCCCCAAACAATTCCTCACCCTTATAAGGCAAAACCTCCATGTGCCTTTTAGAATCCGCATCACCTGTCCACTGCCGAGTCCATAATACTCTCCTGGCAGAAACGGACATTGCATTAATTCTAGATGCCAGCAGGCAAATGTCCCTCTGTGCATCCCTCATATATAAGACAACGTCTTTTATATGCTCTATGGTTAGCAAAATAGTATCCCTGTCGAGGGAATCAATGTTGTCTGACAGGGTATCAGACCATGCTGCTGCAGCACTACACATCCATGCTGAAGCAATTGCAGGTCTCAGTATAGTACCTGAGTGTGTATATAGAGACTTCAGGATAGCCTCCTGCTTTCTATCTGCAGGCTCCTTTAGGGCGGCCGTATCCTGAGACGGCAGTGCCACCTTTTTTGATAAGCGTGTGAGCGCCTTGTCCACCCTAGGGGGCGTTTCCCAACGTAGCCTATCCGTTGTCGGGAAAGGGTACGCCATCAGTAGCCTCTTAGAAATCACCAGTTTCTTATCAGGGGAACACCACGCTTCTTCACACAATTCATTTAACTCATCAGATGGGGGAAAAGTCACTGGCAGTTTTTTCTCCCCAAACATAATACCCTTTTTGGTGGTAACCGGGTTAATGTCAGAAATGTGTAATACATTTTTCATTGCAGTAATCATGCATCGGATGGCCCTTGTGGACTGTACATTTGTCTCATCCTCATCTACACTGGAGTTCTGTGTCTGCCATCTGAGCTAGCGGGCGTTTATGAGCCCCTGATGGCCTCTGAGACACCTGGGCAGGCGCGGGCTGAGAAGCCGGCTGTCCCAAGGCTGTTGCGTCATCAAACCTTTTATGTAAGGAGTTGACACTGTCGGTTAATACCTTCCACATATCCATCCACTCCGGTGTCGGCCCCGTCGGGGGCAACACCACACTTATCTGCTCCTGCTCCGCCTCCACCAGAGCCGGATTAAGGGGGGGGCCCGGGGGATACGTACCCCGGGCCCCCCTTTCCAAAAGGGCCCCCTGCTACACCGCAGATCGGATTTCTCTTCCGATCCAATCTGCGGTGCTGTGCTCCGCTCCCCGGCTCGGCGGCTCCCTTAGAACAGATTGACATGCGGACGAGCGTCCGCATGTCAATCTGCGGTCTCCTCTCCCTCCCTGCTGTGTTGGAGGGACACGGAGCGCATCGCGCGTCTCTCGTCCCTCCCTGGCTCTCCCCCGGCCGGTCTAAGGAAGTGCCGTTCGTGAGCTCTGATTGGCTCACGAACCGGCACTTCCTGTATTAGACCAGCGGGGGAGAGCCAGGGAGGGACACAGGAGAGACGCGCGATGCGGTCCGTGTCCCTCCAACACATGGGGGGGGGGGGGGAGAGCAGGCACTTGGGGCATATACCTGGCACTGTGGGGGGCAGATCTGGCACTGGGGGCATATACCTGGCACTGTGGGGGGCAGATCTGGCACTGGGGGCATATACCTGGCACTGTGGGGGGGAAGATCTGGCACTGGGGGGCATATACCTGGCACTGTGGGGGGGAAGATCTGGCACTGGGGGCATATACCTGGCACTGTGGGGGGGAAGATCTGGCACTGGGGGCATATACCTGGCACTGTGGGGGGCAGATCTGGCACTGGGGGCATATACCTGGCACTGTGGGGGGCAGATCTGGCACTGGGGGGCATATACCTGGCACTGTGGGGGGCAGATCTGGCACTGGGGGCATATACCTGGCACTGTGGGGGCAGATCTGGCACTGGGGGCATATACCTGGCACTGTGGGGGGAAGATCTGGCACTGGAGGCATATACCTGGCACTGTGGGGGCAGATCTGGCACTGGGGGCATATACCTGGCACTGTGGGGGGAAGATCTGGCACTGGAGGCATATACCTGGCACTGTGGGGGAATATCTGGCACTGGGGGCATATACCTGGCACTGGGGGGGAATATTTGGCACTGGGGGGAGCAGGCACTGAGGGGGCATATGTGGCACTGGGGGGGGGGGGGTATATGTGGCACTGGGGGCATGTACCTGGCACTGTGGGGGAATATCTGGCACTAGGGGCATATACCTGGCACTGTAGGGGAATATCTGGCACTGGGGGCATATGTGGCACTGGGAGCATGGCCCTAGCAACAAGCACTACCCCCTAGCAACGAGCATGACACCCTGAGCATGAAAACCTCTGGCACCGTGCATGGAACCAAGAACATGAAACCCCTGGCAACGAGCAGGTAATTTAAAAGTAATTAGAAGCCTTACTGTAGAACTTAATGTGTAATGGGCATTACGGTGTGTGGCATAATGTATCACGGACATTGCGGTGTGTGTCATAATGTATCAGGCATTACGGTGTGTTGTATACTATATAACGGGCATTGTGGTATGTGGTATAATGTCTCAGGATCATTGTGGTGTGTGTCATACTGTGTCACAGACATTGTATGTGCTATAATGTATCAGGGGCATTGCAGTGTGTAGCATAATGTATAACGGGCATTGCGATTCCTGTCATAATGTGTCACAGGCATTACGGTGTGTGGCATAATGTGTCTGGGGCATTACAGTGTGTGCATATTGTGTCATGTGCATTATTGTGTGGGGAATAATGTCTAAGGGCCATTGCAGTATGTGGAATAATGTATACTGGGCATTACTATAAGGAGGAAAAATGACAAATAATGTAAGGGGCATGAATCAGGATTATTTTTCTTTCCTGTGGTGGCCAACGTATGGGCGTGCAGGTTGCAAAACTGGGGTATAAGGTAGTCTTTTCCTGCAATGCCACGCCCTCCACGCAAAGCCACGCCCATTTCGACAAAGCCACACACCCTTTTTGTTGGCGCACGCCTGCGGCGTGCACATTTTTCTACCTTTGCTAGTGCCAATTACGGGGGGTATGGGGGGGGGGGGGGCGCCGAAGGATTTTTTGGCTTGGGGGAGAAAAATTTCTAGGTACGCCACTGGGCTCAGCTGTCCAATAATGTATCAATGAAACAGCCTGCGTGCCCAGCCAATGACTGAGCGGCAGGCTGCTTCATTCATACTTTATTGGACAGCTGAGCCGTCGCTCAGCTCAGCTGTCCTGTCTGTGCGCCCGCTGCTGCAGTGAGGACGGGATCCGGGGAGCACAGCACCGCAGATCGGATCGGAAGAGAGATCCGATCTGCGGTGTGGCAGGGGGTGTGCTGCTTGGGGAGGCAAATATATATATATATATATACATATATATATATATGTGTGTATTGTATGTATGTGTGTATTGTATGTATGTGTGTATTGTATGTATGTATGTATGTGTGTATTGTATGTATGTATGTATGTATGTATGTATATATATATATATATATATATATATATATATATTTTCTGCCTTCTCTATTAGGGGCCCCACTCTCTTAAGTGCCCCGGGCCCCCCATGGTCTTAATCCGGCTCTGGCCTCCACGTAACCCTCCTCATCAAACATGTCGACACAGCCGTACCGACACACCGCACACACACAGGGAATGCTCTGACTGAGGACAGGACCCCACAGAAGTCCTTTGGGGAGACAGAGAGAGAGTATGCCAGCACACACCACAGCGCTATTCTTGCTTTATGGAATCATATTTATGAATATTAATATTTAATATAACATATATGGTTATTAATATATGGATATATTTAAATTAATATGCGTTATCATATATATCTGCAAATATATTATGTCAGGCTTACAAATTAATTGGCTGATAAATATATGCAGTCCTTATATATACATATGACATGAAATTATGAAGTTAAGATTCCTTAAAGAGAGTTCAAGCTTGAATATTACCGCTCTTTTTATATGATTCTTTATTTACAGGCAGATCAAATCGTACAGAATAAGATATACACAGTAGTGATATATATACTAATTATAATTATATTAAGCTATGCTATGTTTCCTTCGTTACATAACGTAAAACAACATGACATAAGTTTCACAAACAGTTTCAATTATTATCATATTTATACTTGCAAGTTAAAGATTGCCATCCCAAGAATCATTCCTTCTGCATGTTCTCCATGACTTCTCCTCCTGACTGACTTCCTTCCTTCTCCTTCTTCTTCTCCCTCTCCCTCTTCCTTCTAACTACAAGTCTGGTCCTTTTATCTCATATTTTACCAATTCAAACTATCATATTCTCATAGTTTCCAATGGAATAGGTAATTATAGGTTTGTCAGATTCCAAGGTGTAATAAAACAAACATTGAACTGGGCTGTCGTGTCCTGTTCACGGAGGCATGGTGTCATAAAAGTGTGGTGTCCACACTGCCTTAAGCAAGTATAGTATTGTAAAATCTGGAATGTCTTTTCATCCAAAGTTCTGTTGTATTGACAAGTTTTCCTGGGGTCGGTTACACAATGTTTTATCAATGGATGTGATCTCTTTTCATAGTAGTTAATTTATACTCCCTAGCTTTTAGCCTTCACTGGACAATAGACAAACCAGTAGATTCTGATCTACTGTAAGCACACCTGTGAATTCCAATGACCAACAGAGCTCTGTCACATACCTATTATCATTTATGGCCTAATACCTTTTCTCTACAATGACTCTTGATCTTACTGTAACCTCTCTGGCCTTATTTATGACTAGAGCAGAATAAACCTGTTCCCTACACTATTTTTTTTACCATCTTGCAGTAAAACACAAATATACAGTATATCTATATAAACACATACACAAACCTAATTTCTTAAATCAGCTAAACATTACCTCATACATTCAAACTTATTTCATATCTATTCCTTACTATATATATCCACTATACTGTCCACTATGGTAACATCGCCTATTTATAATGAATTATATTTTGATTCAGACAACATCTATTGCCCTAATATTAGACGAAGTGCAGACAATTACCTATAAGGCAACAGTCGCCCCCTTGTGGCCATGAGAAATTCTTTTGATTGGCCACACATTAAACTAGCGTAATTGCTTCCAAATACATTTCAAAATATTCCTTCAAACATAACTTTCGTTGTAACCATAATATAAACTATAAGTGTAATAATAATAACCATTGTGATTTTAAAAATCTCTAAAAATTCTTAGCTTACCTAACCTTATTCTACTTTTACTTTTAACTAAAGCAGACAAGACTGAGGTTTTTATTCAGTATTCATGAGGAAAACTAATTTCTACAGACATTTGGAATACCATAGCCCAATTGTAGACCTTTTTTTCTGTATCTGGATCAGTACGTTTGGACATTTTTGCTGTTCTTGGCTGTAGCAATTTACTGGGATAAGACTGTCATCTGCGTGGTTTGCTTGCAATTGGAGACGCCTTGCGTTTGCTTGCCATTTCGCTGTTTGAGGCAGAGGGCTGTGTACGTCGAGTGCTGTGTCTTGAACATTCAGTACTTGTGACGACCCTCAGTAATGGTCTTTAGCCTTGTGCGTCCTTTAAATGTTTTTCCAATGCCGCAGTTGTGACAAGTGTCCATATTGCTTTTGCACAAACAGGTTGTGATTTTGAATAGAACAGGCATATATGAAACAGTCTTTTTTTTTTCTCTTTCTTTCTTTCTTTCTTTCTTTCTTTGCTTGTTAATAGTAGGTCTTAATTGTCTTCGGGCAATAGTACCACAAATGGCTGCGAGTAGTACACCTACTCTGTTTACTGTATTTCCTCACTGAATAAATTACCATGCTGTCTTAAATCTCCTTATTCTACCTTGTACCTATTTATACATCTCAATCTTAAATAACCCTATACCAGTTTAACCCATATAAAGGCGTTTTCTATCCTACCTATATTTTGACTAATAATTATTTAAAATGCTTTTGATGTGTATATAGTAACATCCTATCAATACAATAAATGAATACAATTTTGCTTCAAACAGATATTAAATATCATTTAGGAATGGTTTTGACTAAATCTAATTCCATCCAGTATTAGATATTTAATTACTTTTGAAGCTTTTACGAAGGAAGCATAGGTAGTATCTACTGTGTAATATAAAAAAAACATAAAATATTTACAAGGTATATAATACAATGATATAAAATATATATATATATATATCAGACAAATGTTTACATATATATTTGATTAAGGTATATGAAGGGATGAGACAGTTCTGTATAATCACAGTGATGAGATGTGCTGTACACTGTTGTGGGGGTGTACATGTAGTTTGAAAGACAAGTAATGATTACTTGTGATGAAAGGGTTAATGAAAACCTTCCCCTTTCTTGTGAAACTGGAAAACTCCTTGAGGATTTGTCCATATATCAGTCTTTAGGGATGCTATGTAGATTTTGCTGGATAGCAGCGATGAAAGGGTTAATGAAGACCTTTTCCCTTGTAAATTAGAGTCTTTTTGGAGTCTTGCACCATTCTGTATACAGGTTGCCAGGATTACTATGAATCAAACAAAAAGACATACAATGAATATCACAGATATTTATACAGTGATTTAACCTTCCGTGCTATGCATTCTGTCCTATCTGCTGCATGTTATCAGGTACAGAATTTACAAATGTGTCTTTAAAGATTGAATAACAAACAAACAATTGTTTCTGGCCTGTGCCAATCTTTCCTGTCACCTTGTGTGTCAATGGCAGCACAATTGTCGCTGCAGATATGATGCAGGTTTAATTTGGAAACTGTGGCTGTTGGAACATCAAAGCAAACAATGGCTACATTGGATCTAACAAGTAAAGGAATGATACTACCGTATTCACTTGTGACCATACTCCCTTGTGATGCAGCCTGGTCCCAGACTGTCTCCAACCATAGCGTTTGCTGCTTGGCATGGCTTCTTGGTCTTGAAGCATCTTGTATTTCCTGAAAAATATTCTTGTGGGGAGAGAAACTTGTTAGACTTTGCCAAATATGTTTTGTAGGTTCCAGGGCTTTCTGTCTTTCCACACCTGTAATAAAATGGTTATGGCACCAGGGCATAAAAAGATTCTCATCCTGGTGATACTTTGTGTCATTGTTAATTGGTGTGTGGTTTGCAGAATGACACTCTGCATGTGGTCTCTCTGAGAGCATGCAAACATTTGCACCATCACTAGATTTCTCTGAGTGTTGTGTGGGGGTTACAAAAGTTTGGGAACTTTGTTTGTAAACATGCATTCCTGAATTAATTTCATGGATTTTCCCTTTAAACATGTTTCCAGGTGAATACATTTCCAGGTTTGCAACTCTGGTTGCCATGGGAGTTTTCACCATGGGGAACTTCTCCACCCCTGTGTGCACTGTACTGCAGCTATCAGTGTTTAAATCTGCTGACAATTCACCTTTGCCTAAGGGCATAACAAATTCTTCATTTACATTGGGAACTCTGAGAGTGTATTCAGCAGAATACTCATAATCTGAGTTACAATAATCTTCCCCTTTAGTAGAAACAGTATAGGGGACATCTCCTATTGCTGCTACCTCCTTTACATTAATGTGCTGTCTGATGATAGACACATCCGGCACATTGCTACTTTCTTCATTTACCAAAGAGGCTGTTCTGCTTGTGGTCTGTGTGACCATAGCAGACTCTGTGTGCTGCACATGGACAATGCTGTCCTGAGTCTCACCTACATCTACAATATTCTCCCTTGTACTTCCTTTTATCTCCTCATGAGAGGTCATGACAGTTTGCTTACAATCTGCCAGGCTTTTTGCTTCTGCCCCAAACTTTTTTTGTTTATTTTTCTGTTTAAGGGACTTAAATAATGAATGCATTTTTGCATTAATGGTCAGGCACGCCTTACGAAGACGTGAACCTGATCCTTCTTTACATTTCTGTTTGGCTTCTAAAGCCGCAGTTCTGCGCATTTTTCCTAATGCTGCTGCAACTTTTTGCATATTTAACATTACAATGCTAAATTTATATATTCTTTGTTTTTAGTACTGAAGGTATCCTCTCCTTAAGATTGACCGGTGTCTTAAGGTTAAACTCTAATACCTGGTACATTTATACATTTATTTGGAAATACTCATTTCCACTGTGCACATTTTCTATTCTAGGCCTTTAAATTCTTTATTCTCATTTGTAACCTATTCCACTGTGATCTTGTACTTTGCCAGCAGGCTTACAGCCATTGGTGCTGCTTCCTAATAGATATTATGTTAGTTAAAATAACGTATATTGCACTAACACATTTATCCTAGGTTATACAGAATACAAAATTGACATTACACAATGGTAATAAATTTTCATAGATACATCCCCACCGTGATTCTGTAGATTTGGTAGCCAGCTTATAGCATTTGCTACTCCTCATAAATATTATAAATCAGATAATCAGATTCAGTAATAACAAGTCCAATTCGTGGTCGCCAATCTTTCTTTATGGAATCATATTTATGAATATTAATATTTAATATAACATATATGGTTATTAATATATGGATATATTTAAATTAATATGCGTTATCATATATATCTGCAAATATATTATGTCAGGCTTACAAATTAATTGGCTGATAAATATATGCAGTCCTTATATATACATATGACATGAAATTATGAAGTTAAGATTCCTTAAAGAGAGTTCAAGCTTGAATATTACCGCTCTTTTTATATGATTCTTTATTTACAGGCAGATCAAATCGTACAGAATAAGATATACACAGTAGTGATATATATACTAATTATAATTATATTAAGCTATGCTATGTTTCCTTCGTTACATAACATAAAACAACATGACATAAGTTTCACAAACAGTTTCAATTATTATCATATTTATACTTGCAAGTTAAAGATTGCCATCCCAAGAATCATTCCTTCTGCATGTTCTCCATGACTTCTCCTCCTGACTGACTTCCTTCCTTCTCCTTCTTCTTCTCCCTCTCCCTCTTCCTTCTAACTACAAGTCTGGTCCTTTTATCTCATATTTTACCAATTCAAACTATCATATTCTCATAGTTTCCAATGGAATAGGTAATTATAGGTTTGTCAGATTCCAAGGTGTAATAAAACAAACATTGAACTGGGCTGTCGTGTCCTGTTCACGGAGGCATGGTGTCATAAAAGTGTGGTGTCCACACTGCCTTAAGCAAGTATAGTATTGTAAAATCTGGAATGTCTTTTCATCCAAAGTTCTGTTGTATTGACAAGTTTTCCTGGGGTCGGTTACATCACAAATCAGGGATTTACACTAACAGAAAAGTGAATTTTTCCCAATAGCTGCTTATATCACACTTGCGCCTAAATTTATGTGCCCCCCCCCCTCTCTTTTTTACCCTTGTTGTAGTTTATACTGCAGGGGAGAGCCTGGGGAGCGTCCTTCCAGCGGAGCTGTGAAGAGAAAATGGCGCTGGTGTGCTGAGGGAGATAGCCCCGCCCCCTCCACGGCGGGCTTCTCCCGCTTATTTTATAATGTTAATGGCGGGGGATTAGGCACATATACAGTTTTATAAACTGTATTATGTGCAGTTTGCCAAAAGGTATACTAATTGCTGCCCAGGGCGCCCCCCCCCAGCGCCCTGCACCCACCAGTGACCCGAGCGTGTGGTGTGCTGTGGGAGCAATGGCGCACAGCTGCAGTGCTGTGCGCTACCTTAATGTAGACAGGAGTCTTCAGCCGCCGGTTTTCGTCGATTCTTCTGTCTTCTGGCTCTGCAAGGGGGACGGCGGCGCGGCTCCGGGAACGGACGATCGAGGTCGGGCCCTGTGTTCGAACCCTCTGGAGCTAATGGTGTCCAGTAGCCTAAGAAGCACAAGCTATCTGCAAGCAGGTAGGTTTGCTTCTCTCCCCGCAGTCCCTCGTAGCAGTGAGTCTGTTGCCAGCAGATCTCCCTGAAAATAAAAAAAACTAACAAATACTTTCTTTCTAGCAAGCTCAGGAGAGCCCACTAGGAGCACCCAGCCCTGGCCGGGCACAGATTCTAACTGATGTCTGGAGGAGGGGCATAGAGGGAGGAGCCAGTGCGCACCAGATAGTACCTAATCTTTCTTTTAGAGTGCCCAGTCTCCTTTGGAGCCCGTCTATTCCCCATGGTCCTTACGGAGTTCCCAGCATCCACTACAGACTACGAGAAATAGAATTACCGGTGAGTAAATTCTTATTTTTTTCTATATTGTATTTATTGAGCAAACAATAGCAGTATAATCAAAGGTTAATAATACTGCAACAACCAGAAACCATTGGGATAAAAGATAAAAAAGAGGAATATTATAGTCAAATCATACAGTGTAGTATATGTTAACAAATACAAAGTAGACTGTATAAAACATCAATGGACACAAATCCAGAAAATAATTCCCAAGGTCTTCCTGTAAGAGAAAGTAAAAGTGTAGCGATCATCTGTTTTTCCTTTTCCACTTTTCATTATGGTCCAGAGCTGAGGACTTTGGCGAAAACATATGGTATGCAAAAGGAAAGAAAACATAAGGAGAGAAGAGAAAATAACAAAGGCAAAAAGAAAAAAGAGGGGAGGGAAGCAGGAAAGGGAAAGGGAACAAGGGAAATGTGGAGGAAGAAAAAAGCAGTGAGCATATAAGGTGTATAGAACAACAAAGTTGCTATGCAGGGAGCAGCAGCAGGTAGGTAAAGCAGAGAAGACCCCCCTCATGAGGACATGCACTAAATAAATAGCTATACACTGGAGGGTCACTCAATAATATTCAGGTTTCACTGAAGGGTCACTCAATAATATTCAGGTTTCAAACCACTGTGTGGCATGGAAGCAGATTTGGATTTGGGGCTTAGTGTTATCAGGTCAATATGGCTTTTCCAAATCATAAAAAGTTTTTAACTTGTACCTCTTTGTGTAGGTAGGCCTCAATCCTATTTAAATATTTAAAAAAAAAAAATGTTTTTCTTGAAATAGGGCAAGGAAGTGCGGGAAATAGGAGGGCCATTGCTATAAGATACATTTATGAGCAACCATTGAAATAGTAGGCAAAAGTTTCTTATTACCATGAGTCATTCGAGTCTCTGAGTCAAGGATACCCAAAGGGGCCCATCACAAAACCAATATACAGTGCACTCCTACAAGTGGGTTGTCCATTTCTTCTCCCAATTCATGCGTGTGAGTGGCAGCCAGTCTGCCAAGTATTGGTAGAATGTGTATGCTCACACAATCTGAACAGCATATGGTTTCAACTAGCTCTTAACTGTACTTCCTAACATGACATGGCTGTTAGGAAGCTGATTGGCTGGTCATTTATCACTCCTTATGCGTCTCAGATTTATCTCTAGTTAAGGCTTAATACATTTGGGCCAGTTTGTTCCATATAATTTTCCTAAAGGTTGAAATGGTGGCCTCTGTTTTTTTTTTTTTTTTTTACGAGGCCGCTATCAAGCAGGGGTCTGCACTTAATATATGTCCAATACATTTATTTAGGTAGTGGAAGTAAAATATACCTATGCAGTGAAACATCTATATATGTAATGGTAACAATGAGATTGTGAACTACTGTCCAACATTTTTATAGTGGAACATAATCATCATATGTGGATAAACAGCAAAGCTCTCAGCATCCTTTCTAGTACAGAGGAGAGGAACTTGTAAATATCTTATTCCAGCGGTTCTCAGCCTTAGTGCTCAAGTATCCCCATCAGGTCATGTTTTAAGGATTTTTGTCTGTGGAAACAGGTGGATAATTACTGACCCAGCAAAATTCTGTAGATCAACTCACCTATGCATGATTAAAGAATTCTGCAAACCATGTCCTGTCCTGTCTTATTCAATCTGACTATAACCAAATAATGAAAGCATGAAATTTTGTGTGCATTGTGTTTTATACTGTACAAACAGTAAATTTGAGGATTTTAAAATACCAGAACATATTGTTAAGTTTGCCATAAACCAGACCAACTTTCCTCCAACTAGTTGGCTGGTTAGAATGAAAATCCGATAATGTATGGAAGCAAATGACAATCGGCAGTTTGTTCCAAAATAATAAATGTCATTTGCTCCCATACATTTCCAGATTTTTATTCCAACAAGCCAACTATTTGCA